>NC_071512.1:65128269-65797956 GCF_027887155.1 Malaclemys terrapin pileata | reverse complement strand
ACTTTGCATCCACTTTGTTTACTTGGAGTGAATTTCGCTCCACTGCAGAGGACATGCAGGAGGACTTGTGCACTATGGGCTTAATCCTTGATCCATTCAAGGCAAAGGAAAAACTGCCATTGATTTTAATGATGCAGGGTTATTCTCTAGTATAGAGACGAGGTGGGTGAGATAATATGTCTTATTAACCAACTTCTGTTGGTGAGAGAGAGAGAGACAAGCTTTCTAATTTTCACAGAGCTCATCTTCAGGAGCTGAAGGCACTTAGTTTATGGCACTTAGCTTAATCCTACTAATTGCTATAAACTTTCATTAATCTTGAAACCAAGAGTCACATTTGTGACTCATAGCCAAGTTAGTATGAAAACAAGAATACCACCATTACCATTTATAAATGGCCAAACTTGATTGGAAGTATGGGAATGTGCCCGGATAACAATAAGAATATTGTTGTGGAGAGTTTTCTATTTTGTTTTTTAAAACAAAACTCATCAATGAACACAACACCTCTTATTTTAATAAGTGTACTGTTTATAAAGAAATGTATAGCTTAAAGATAGCAAAAATCTTATTATTCTCACATTTTGGTGGAAAATATTTGGCATCCAAGTAAATTTTAGTGTTAACAGCTAAAATCCTTCAATTCAATTTTTTGGTCAAAGATTTTTAGTCATTTTTGTGCATATAATCAGACTAATGTCAATTTTTTATTCATAATCTGATGCATAAAAATGAGATGAAAGTGATAAACAGGTAAAAAAAACCATGGTAAACATGAAATATTTCAAAGTCTTTTCTGAATGTTTGAGGGCATAACATAATCCACTGCAGTGTCAAGGATTTTCTTAGCTGTTGAACATTGCACAATTAGCTAGGTGTACATGAGAAGAGGTGGGAAGTATCAAGTATTGACCAAGATACTGAACTTCATTGGCCATTGGTCTGATTTGATATAGCAAATCCTATGTTGTGTACATTATTGAAACATGACGTAATATTTAATAATATTACAACCACAAACTCGAATATCACCACTTAGAACTTTGGGACAATTTATATCTGAATCTGGGACACAGGTTTACTCATTTTTTATTGTGAACCAATCAGTTTACAAAATGTGAAAGAGAAATGTGAAATGTTAAAATGTGAAAGAGAAATGAGAAATGTGAAAGAGAAATCAGTTCAAGGTGTAGTTGTTTTACAGACAGGACTTGGTGCTAACTGAAAACAACATTTCAGGATAAACATATTTCCATCTATGGTTAAAAAAAATTATGGACAATGAGAATAGTAAGAAATCAGGAAGAACAATTGATTTGGATTAGACCTACTGAGCCTTCTTAGAACTATCCATAAAAGCAGCACTAAAACAGACTGCAAAACAGAACATTGTTTAAAAACAAGTAATGTATAAATAAAATTAAGATATCATTAGGACACATACAGAGCTTATTAGTGGCCCAGTACTTTGACCTGTGTAATTCTAGGACCATAACATTCTAGTCAGGGCTTGTTAACCTCATCACCTTCCATCATGCCAGTATATACCCTTGAAAAAACATAGTCTTAATTTAATGTAACTAAAACTTTTAAAAAATGGATGTGATTATATGGAACAGTTGCAGGGTGAGATTTTTTCAACGCTGGTCTTATACATGTTGCCTCCTCAACAAAGCTCCCACAGACAAACCGCAATCCGCCAAATTGCCTGCTCCAATGAGGACTACTCTCCCTCCCACCATGGTGAGCTATGTGGCCTTTTCTCTGCAGCAGCCTCTTTTTCGTCTACATTCACTGTCAAATAGGCTAGTGAGGTGCCAGCACTACCTTGGGCCTCAGTGCATCACATATCCCTTGAGCTGGATGTTTTTCCCCCCATAATGACAGAGCAAACCGATGAGAGATATCAGATGCTGTCACTATGAGGGTGCTGACTCCAAGGGCATGTTGTGGAGTCCTTTTGCCCCTCTTATGTTGAAGAGGAGGCAGAATAATTTAGAACGTAAATCCCTCTTTAGTGAGTATTTGGGGAACAGCAAAGGACAAGGAGGTCCTGCCTCAGCAAAGAGGATTCCAGGGGACCCTGGAGATATCCCTTCATCTTGTTTCTTGTAGTTTTCTACTATCCTGTCCAGGATTGGTCATTTTACATCATGTTTGTCTGCTACATGGCCTATAGCTCAGATAAAAAGGAAGGCTACCTTTGCTCATGCTTAATTTCAGAGATCACATTTCAGCTTGAACAAGGACACCCAGGACCTGGATGTTCCCTTCTTGTCCTGGCTATTCATCCTGCCATCCTCCACATGAGAAAGAGGAGATCTCCACCAATGAGGAGATAAATTCTATTAAGGTATGGTTGATCAGAAAATGGGTGATAATACTCTGGATGAGCAGATGTCCATGACCCAGAGGAAGGAGATGTCATCCCCAGAGTAAGAAGACAATTCAGCAAACACTAATAAACACCCTAAGGTATTTACCATGCCTATGGTGATCCAGAAAATTCTGGAAATGGAATGGAGACTACTTACCCACTTTGAAAGAAATAGAAGGTGAAATCCTGGCCTCACTGAAGTCAGTGGTGCCAGGATTTCATCCAAAGACACTGTGAGCACACAGCTTTGTGCATATAGTCATGTATATGCATATATTTTGTGCTATTTGTGCATAAAAATAATTGAATTTACATGCACATAACCAATTTGGGTACCCAAATTTAGTATAAACAGGGAAGAAATTGAGCAAAAAAAATTTGGTGCATATTCTATTCCTGGTGTGCACAGGTGAGTGTTCATAAAAATTGGGAATGGACATGAGTCAAGTTGAGGTTCCTTTGAAAATATGGCCTTTGAAGCCTATCCTTGACATTGATGTAAATAAATTTTCATTAATATCAGTGGGAATTATACATGGTTATAACCAAAGGTAGCGATAGCTGGAGTGCTAATGTAGACAGGACTAAAGGCAGCTACTTGTCTTATAAACACCTTCTCATCTAACCCTTCTCAAGTCAGATCTACAGAGTACTGAGGTTAAAAATGCCAGCAGTGGGCAACACTTGGGTACACTGGGCATACCCACTGTTACTGCCATTGGTGAAGCTGCACTGGTGTTAGCAATGGTGGGAAATGTTTTATAAAGAAGCTCACTGTACAAAGAGGATGGATTAGAAATAACTTGCATAAAGGAGAATTTAGCCTTTTATATAGGAGTTTTACAGGTGCTTCTTAAATTTCCTCTAACAAAAAGTAAATTCAATTTAAAAACTAAGGGCCTGCTTCACCCCTGCATTATTCCAATTTTATGTCGTCAATGAAGTTATACAGTCATACTTTGTGACTTGCTGTCCCCTGCCCTGAAGCGCAAAGACACCAGAATGAGAGCAGCCCTCACAGTTGAGAAGATAGTGGCCATAGCACTGTGGAAGCTTGCAACGCCTGACAGCTACCGGTCAGTCGGGAATCAGTTTGGAGTGGGCAAATCTACTGTGGGGGCTGCTGTGCTGCAAGTAGCCAATGCAATCATTGACCAGCTGCTATCAAGGGTAGTGACTTTGGGAAATGTGCAGACCATTGTGGATGGCTTTAATGTGCTGGGGTTCCCTAACTGTGGTGGGGCGATAGACGGAACGCATATCCCTATCTTGGCCACGGCACACCGGGGCGGCCAGTATGTAAACCGCAAGGGGTACTTTTCCATGGTGCTGCAAGCACTGGTGGATCACAAGGGACGTTTCACCGACATCAACATGGGATGGCCGGGAAAGGTGCATGACGCTCACATCTTCAGGAACTCTGGTCTGTTTGAACAGCTGCAGGAAGGGACTTACTTCCCAGATCAGAAAATTACTGTTGGGGATGTTGAAATGCCTATAGTTATCCCCGGGGACCCAGCCTACCCCTTAATGCCATGGCTCATGAAGCCGTACACAGGCACCTTGGACAGTAGTAAGGAGCAGTTCAACTATTGGCTGGCCAAGTGCAGAATGGTGGTAGAATGTGCTTTTGGATGTTTGAAAGTGCGCTGGCACAGTTTACTGACTCGGTTAGATCTCAGCACAACCAGTATTCCAATTGTAATTGCTGCTTGTTGTGTGCTCCACAATATCTGTGAGAGTAAGGGGGAGACGTTTATGGCGGGGTGGGAGATTAAGGCAACTCGCCTGGTGGCCAATTTCGCACAGCCAGACAACAGGGCAATTAGAAGAGCGCAGCAGGGCACGCTGCACATCAGAGAAGCTTTGAAAGCCAGTTTCATGACTGGCCAGGGTACGGTGTGACAGTTGTGTTTGTTTCTCTTGAAGTTACCTGCTCCCTATATAAGTTACCCGCTCCCTATATATATATATATATATATATATGAAAGGAAATAAAGTCAAAATTGTCTAAAAACCATTCTTTATTATTTGTTGCACAACACATTGAGAGAAATCAGAAGATAGACCGGAGGGAGGTGGGTATTGGGTTGGGGGTGGAGGAGGAGGGAAGGACAAATCCAGAAACCAAATAAAAAGTTCGCATATGCCAGCTTTCTGCTGCTTGGGCGATCCTCTGGGGTTGAGTGTGTGGGTCCCCGTAGCCTCTCCCCTCGTGTTCTTGGGCATCTGGGTGAGGAGGCTATGGAACTTGGGGAGGAAGGAGGGTGGTTATACAGGGGCTGCAGCGGCAGTTTGTGGTCTTGTTGCCTTTCCCGCCTTAGATCCACCATACAGCGCAGCATGTCAGTTTGCTCCCCCATGAGCTTGACCATAACGTCCTGCCTGCTCTCATCTCACGCATCCCTCCTCTCTTCGTGTTCCTGTAATGCTTTACGGGACTCCGCAATTGTTTGCCTCCACGCATTCAGCTGGGCCCTATCAGTGCAGGAGGACTGCATGAGCTTGGCGAACATGTCGTTCCAAGTTCGTTTTTTCTGCCTTCTAATCTGGACCAGCCTCTGGGATGGAAACATTTGCAACTGCGGGAGGAGAAAAAGGGAGGGTAATATTTTAAAAGATACATTTCAGAGAACAAAGGGGACACCCTTTCTCAGTGAAACAGGCAATTCGTAGTACACAGCACATGTTCTTTCTGTATGAGTTAGCATTTTGCCTCTTGTACTGAAGTGCCTGCCACTTTGGTGTGAGTAAGCCATCACACACGGCCGGGCAACAGAATTCAGCTTGCAGGCATGGTAAGCCCTAGGGGCACGGGGGGTTCTGCTAGTTCCGCATTCATTTCAATGCTTTCAAACTGCTGGGCCCCCTTTCCCATAGCAAGCAATGCCTGGTGGGTTTGCCATATAAAAGGAGGGCCTGCGGGCTCTCTGGGACGATCGCTTCACACAACACACACACCCCACACCCACTGCATGGCTCTGATGAGGCTCTGAGCAGGGATGAGCCTTTAAACTAAACGCAAACAGTCCAGCGCAGCTAGGTTTCCCCCCAGCCTCCCACCGCATGGCTCCGATCAGGCTCTCACTCACCAGAAGTACCTTCTCCAGGATCATGGTCTGGGAGCCTGCCTTGGGAGTGGGGGGAGGCTATTGGCTCCAGCGTTAAGAATAGTTCCTGGCTAGGAGGGGAAACGGATTCCCCACTTGCCGCCTGTGCACTGTCTTCCTCCTCCTTCTCCTCCTCTTCATCCTCCAATGACTCACCATCCTCGCTCCATGCAACTCCCTCCTTGCAGGTGTTCACGGACAGTGGTGGGGTAGTGGTGGCGTCACCCCCCATAATTGCATGCAGCTCACTCTAGAAGCGGCATGTATGGGGCTGTGACCCAGATCGCCCGTTCGCCTCCCTGACTTTTTGGTATGCTTGCCTGAGCTCCTTGATTTTTGTATGACACTGCTCTGTGCCCCTGGAGTAGCCTCTTTCCGTCATGGCCCTGGAGACTTTAGCGTACGTATTTGCGTTCCTTTTTTTGGAACGTAGTTCTGCCATAACAGATTCGTCTCCCCAACATGCGATGAGATCCAGTACCTCCCATTCGGACCATGCTGGAGCTCATCTGCAAATCCAGGACTGCATAATCTCTTGTGATGGTGGACTCTGCATGGTCACCTGTGATGGTGGACTGTGCTGATGGTGACCAAACAAGAAATGAAATTCAAAAGTTCCCAGGGCTTTTCCTGCCCACCTGGCTAGTGCATCGGAGTTGAGCGTGTTGTCCAGAGCAGTCACAAGGAAGCATAGCTCCTAGAGGCCAATAACGTCAAATTGTGTCTACAATACCTTTAACTCAGGATTGCGATCTCGATTTAAGCTCTACTCCACTTGCCGAGGTGGAGTATAGAAATCAGATTAAAGAGCCCTTTAAATTGAAAAAAACGGTTTGGTGGTATGGACGGACTCATTTTTTTTTAATTAACTTGGCTAATTCCAAAATAACCAACTAATGTAGACCAGGCCTGAATGTTTTCAAGCTAATGGACTGCAGCCGTTAGCAATTTTTAATGGAGAAGCACAAACCTCTTAAGATGCTGCAGTATTGATATGGGGAAGTATTTACTACATAGACACAGTCAGCGGCAGATTAGCCACTGGGCCAATGGGGCCGTGCCTAGGGGCCCTGGCCAATTGAGGATTGTTGTGGGGCGGCGGCCCCACGCACAGGGAGTGTGGGCTGGGACAGGCCCGGGTGCCTGCATATCCCGGCAACCAATAAGGGAAAGGCTTGTTGCGAGCCAATCAGAGCCCAGATAGGGGACGGCCAATCAGGGCCAAGCTCAGCCATATAAAAGACTGCTCAGGGAGCGAGCACTTAGTCTGTCCCAGGCCTTCAGAGGGGAAGGTCTGTCTCCAGAGCTGGGAGGTCAGCACCACGGACAGCGCAGTGCGGGCCATCCTGAGAGAGCGGGAGAAGGTCCTATTCCGTAGCCTGCCAGGCGGCAGGCCTGGAAGGAAAGGCCTAGCGGGGAGAAGGGCCGTTGGGGAAGCGGTCCAGAGGAGCAGTCAGAGGAGGAAGGAGGACAGCAAGGCTGTCACTAGAGGGCCTTTGGACCGGGACTCAGAGTAGTGGGTGGGCCTGGGTCCCTCCCTTCCCCCCTTTTTTGTTCCCTTTGGCCATACACTCAGCCATAGGCCACAGGGAGCAGCCAGCTGGAACCACGCCAGATCCTGGACTGTAGGGATCGGACTTAAAGGTGTGGGACTGTTGATCATCCAGTGCCCCTCCCACCCCCCTGTAAGGGGGCGTGCAAGGACAGAAGAACACTGTTGGAGGGCAGTGTTCCAGAAAGGGGACCCGGTGCAACGCGGGTCCACCTGCCAACCGAAGGCGGGAAACCACCAGAAGGAGGCGCTCTACTGGATCGAACAGATTCCCTGAGGTGACCAGTAGGAGGCACTGTCGTGGAAAGTCCCAACCCTGTCACAGAGACCCCTTGGAAAAATGGGTGCCCCTGCGCCCTGACCTGCTCTGCCCAGTGCTCCTGCCAGGGAGTGGGGTTGGAGCGCAGGGGCATGCCCTGCTCCCCAGCAGGAGTGCCAGATGGGCAAAGCGAGGCAAGGAAGCCCCCATGCCCTGACTCCATTTCCCCAGCCGGAGTACCAGGGGCAGGGCTGACTGCAGACAGAAGGGGTGGGGACGGGCCCCCGCTTGCTCTGACCCAGGAACCCACAACCCCCTAATCCGCCTCAACACAGTATAAGAACTACTTCTAGTAGTGTTTTTCACTATACCATGAATGACTGACAAAACCATAAAACCATGTTTTTCTGCTGTTAATATGAATTTTTAAAGCGCTCTTCTGCACCTAATTCAGACTTTCCAGCATAAACTCCTATCCTGGCAATTTATACATATGGAACCACCAATTAGTCAGGCATAACACTTAATTTCCTGGCTATTCTGAGTTAAATCAAACCCTTTTCTTTAATACTGTGCATTTATGTATTGTATAATAACCTAATTATGGCTTTTCCTAACAGAAAACAAGTATGTACTGCTTTATATATTCAACAGTAGTTTAAAGTGTAATTGATCTTCATGTAATATGGATTTTCAGTTGAACCCTCCACACTGATTAATTACACCTAATTGTGTTTTCATAGTTAAGTTTTGTAATCACCACTTTAAAATATATAATTAAGGAATCTGCTAATGAGTATCACATAAGTGAAAGGATGGTTCTATAAATGTCTGCTTCTAGTGTAGTCATGCTCCAGAAATGGATATGCTGCTTATGCTTTCATTTTGTAATAGGTTATTTTTTTCCTGCAGATAATAAGATATACAGTATAAGCTTCATAAATGTATCCCCTCATACTGCATGTAACTGGACTGATTTAATTCATCATAGAATACACAAACTGGGCTCAGATAAATGCACAACGTCTGATAAAAATGCTCTGATCCTAAAGGCATCCTACAGTTTTAACGAAAAAGTTCCTTTAGGAAAAATGTTGTAGATAACACAATAATTTCTATTTATCATTTAAAATTGATACTATACACATCTTTAACAAATCCTGATTAAAGATGGCACAGAATAGAATTTCTATTTCCATTTACACTGAGAAACACTAGGCTTTTCAAACCCAGAGATGAATGTTGATTGCCTGACAACTGTAACCATGTGAAGTTTCATAACAATGGACAGGAAAAGGGAAGAGCTCTAGAAAGCCTTGATAAAAGCCTAGTTGATATTTTATTCTTTCCTAATTCTTCTAACAGTTGTTAGCATTACATATGGAATATTATGAGATGACAAGGTGGTTTAGAAGCTATTGGTAGCATGTCAGGTTAATATGTTAATCTTTTGATCAAATAGCATTTCTGGCCTTTTAATTTTTTGAACAATATCAGGAAACTACCATGCTTGATATTTTATTCCTAAGCATTAATATTTTCATGTAATGGTTCTTTGAGGCAATTTTTGTGTCTCTCAAATTAAAAGTATTGAGTGCACTGAGTACATAAGTGTGTATATATCCAGGGCCGGCTCTGGCTTTTTTGCCGCCCAGCACGGCAGGGGAGGGGGCTGAGCCCGGCCACGGGCCGCTCTCCCCGACCAGCCGGAGCGCCGGGAGGAGGGCGGAGAGCCTGGCCGGGGCTCCGCTCTCCCTGGCAGCGGGCAGAGTGCCCACCGCGGCTCCGCTCTCCCCGGCGGCCAGAGCCAGAGTGCCGCTCCCCTCCAGGTGCTGCCCCAAGCACAAGCTTGGTGGGCTGGTGCCTGAAGCCGGCCCTGTATATAACTTACCATACAGCCCAGTTTCTAATTTTTATTATGCAACATCAGTATTAGAACATGAGTAGAGCTGGCTGAAATTTTTCAGTTGAGAAGTTTATTCTCCAAATGCAGTTTTGGGTCAACCCAAAGCTATTTGGAAATGTGCTGAATAGTTTTGGTAGCAAATATATATAGCTTTGGGCTAGATTCACCAGGGGACTGGGACCTCATTCATAATACCAGTGGAGGCAAAGGAGAAGTTAGTATCTTCCTTTGTATAGACCAAGAGGTTAGAGTATTTCCCTGAACTGTGGAAGACCCACATTCAAATCCCCACTCTAGAGGGATTTTAAGACTTTTTAATCCAGGTCAGCAAACTGAAAAATTGATTATTTGCGGAGCTCTACATGAGAGGCCAAATCATGTGTTTATTTACTTTCGGTGCAATCCCTCTAACTAAGGTGTAAGTAAGATGCAGAATTTGGCATACTTTTCTGGTTGCAAATTAGGGTGTACTTCCATGTGCAACTGAGAGAAGGATGGAAGGTCTATTAGCCCAAAGGGTACAAAAATTGTACCATTTGCAAATTCGTTCTACAATAGTTTTGTACTGGGAGCATTCCTCAAATGAACACCTATCTAAGACATTTTCCTAAAGTGTCTGTTACATCACCAAGGAACAGATACTTTTAAGTCTGTTATAATAACATAGTAAGTGCTTAGCTGAATAGTGATGGACCTAAGCACAAACATTGCATTGCTGCTTTAGTATTGTTGAATCAGGAGTTATATAATACCCCTAGACCTCAATTCCAATTATTACATCCATTACTAAGCAGTTATATTTATTCTTAATTTTAAAACCAATGTACAAGTTGGAGCTTTATGTATCCTTGCACAGGTATTTGATTCAAGGCCTAAAATCTTAATTATCAACCCAGAGCCTCAGTCTGAGGCTATATAACACAACAGAACTACCTTTAGTACTTTATCTCTAAAAACCTTAACAGCTGGAGTTACCTTCTGGTTTCAGTTTGGTACGGCTAAATGTATGGTTTATTTTCATGCTTGCTACACCTGTTTCAGGATACTACTACTTCTCTTGAGGAGAAAAGCTAAATGTGTATGTAAGGAGGAGCGGGGAAGGGTAGGAAGACTTTCACATTTATCTTATGGTCCAATGGGCACTACCAAGGATGATTGCAGTGAAACTCCAATTGCCTAAATCTAAGAGGAAGAGGGCTGGCATACCCTACTATCCAGTGATATAATTGGACCTGTCAGCCAGGGATAATTGGTTTCTGGTTGACTGAACAAAGTGACAATGGCATCACCTCTCTGTTACCCTTTATTACGGGAATACTTGTTGTATTATAATAGGGTCTCAATTAATAATTCACTACTGCAAGATGATTTGCAGGTCTCTTGGTATGCAGTGCAGTGGGGTGCCTAGCTATGCTGGGGCTTCTGGAGAGCCAAAGATTGTTTCTGTGCAGGGAGGGACGATTTTGTTTCCATAATTGGAAAATGACCTTTTTGATACTAGGAGTATTTTCTCATAAGGGGCTAACATCTTGATTGTGCTTACGCCTCCTCCATTCTGCTCTGCACATCCCAAGTGCAAGTTAAAGCTGCAGGGGGCAGCTTCAACATATAGAGCAGATGAAACCTCACTAAGGGACATTAGACTCGCTTTGCCATGTACACACTCTTCTCTCCAACCCGCCCCCTGACTCATCTTCCCACCCCTAACTTGCCTCCTCTCCCCACATTACGCTGTGGGCAGCATAGATCTAGTTGAGGAGGTGGTAGCAGAAGGTGGTGAAGCAAGCACAGGAAGTGGCATAGCCAACACTAGCCAGAGATTTCCCCCAACACAGGTGGAGTTCTCTAGGAAGTTTGTCCACCCGCTCTGTTTGTAGCACAACAAGAACTCAGTGGATCCAAGAATCCAGTCCAAGGACTTTGATCTCCTTAGTTTTCATTACTCACTTTTCACCTTTTCATGGTCCTTCATGTAGATCTTTGAAAAGAAATGAATAATTATGGAGCTTCAGAACAGAATAACATGATATTGAACTGGAAATGAGACTCAGAAGGTCATGCAACCAAGCACAAGACTGCCACTGTTGGAATTTCCATTGAAATCCAGGGGAGTTTTGAGTATACACTGATGAGAGGATTACCCTCGAATAAGCATTCCACACAGTGTTAATATAATAATTCAACTTCAGGGTTTAATACAACACCAGCAGAGTGTCTAGGCTATTAAATTAGAGATTAACTTTGACCTTGTCTAGTGATTGAAACTTATCTATAAATGTATGTTTGAGACACATACTGATAAGATAGAGGTGAGTCTAGTTTGAGTGTGGTTTGTTTTTTCTGTAGGGGATTTTACATTTTATATTCCACTTTCTGCTTCTCTTTATGGTCATTTCTGGTGCCATAGCTCTGAACTATTTCAGCAGAAGAATTACCTTGAGAAAAATCTCTGACACCAAGTGAAAGCTCCATCTAGGCGGGGAAGGATGCTGCTCACCTAGCTCACTGTTTCCTGGGTTCCTGGAATAGAAGTGGGTTTTTCTGAATTTAAATCAGCTGCTAGACAAAGTACAGAAGATTTGTATAAAGAGAAGTCTGATACTTTCCAGAGACTTTGTCAGGCTTTGATAAAGAGGAGTAATGATTTATAGGAAAATTGTAGAAATCTGAACCACTGATCTTAAAACTATGGGCTAGTTTCACTTAGTGTCCACAATGGCACAGGGTCCCAGAAGGAGAAAGTGTGCTTTCAGGGAGTCTGCAGCAGGGCAAGGCACATGCAACCTCCTTTCTGCTTGGAGGACTCCCTAACTGGCCAGCACAGCTCCAGGAGAGGACAGCTCTGGTTAAGGTTGTGCTTATTCAGCAAACACCAATGGCAGCCTCTGCCAGCTCCCTGAAGATATTAAAGCTACTCTCTCCAGAAGAAATCCTGAAGCAGCACAAGCAGCAGTACTACTGCCAGTGGTCCCTTGCATTGATCGCTTTGTGGGGTAATAGGCCAGATTGGCACAGTGAGAGAATCTGACCCTCATCTCTGCACATTGCTGCTTCTGGTGATATAAAAGAGGAGAGGCTTGATCAATAGGGCATGCATGCCAGGAAATAACATTAGTATTACAAATCTCCAACTGATTAGTGTCCCACTGAGAATTGAATTGGGAGACCTAGGCTGTCTTTTCATGGCCTAGTTGAAATTGCATCTTGGTAGCATTTTCCCCAATAGGTTTAATTCAGCACAGTTTGCTAGAAAATTTGTTTAAGCCTCCAGCCAATATTTTGATTCTCTTTCTTCATGGCCTAGTTTAAAAGTTTTCTGTGAATGTGGCTACTAGAAATAAAATACAAAAAAATCTTAGAAAAGAGGACAACCCAAGTTTCAGGCCTTTTTTTCCTCAGACACTCATTCCTCACTGCTGAAATGAAAGAATCATAAAACAAATGTATGAATGAAAATATGGGTCATGTTTCAGAGATGTTAGGCTAAGAGTGACCATTAGAAGTTGCATATACTGTATATCTTCAAGACTTGTAGGGGTGAGAATTCTTATATTGGATAAGACAAACTATGGGTAGGGTGAAGACTATTTGTCAGAAGTGAACATGGATGTTTATGCTAGTGGGTTTGTCATGGGAACATGTTGTGGACAACTCTTGGAGAAGATTTTAGTTTCCCCGTGAATCAATGGGACTTGCTGTCACCTTTTAAAAGTTGCATGCTCTTTTTGTGTAATTTTGCTTCTCTTAAATTACAGTTAGGATGATTGGATATAGTGATCTTACTACTCAATGCATTAGATCCCTTCTGAAATTTTTTTACTAGAGCCTAGATGTGAAATTTTTAACCTGGGAGCATATATGTAGGGTTGAAACCACCACCTTTAATAACATTGCAACTTAGGGCAAAGCAGAATTCCCCTGATTTTCTAGCATTGCAGATGCATTGTGTTTTTATAGACCTATTTGGTCTATGGTTGAAATTCCATAGGATTACTCATTTTACTGAAGTCCTGTATTTGTAAGCTATGTAATGTATCACAGGACTCACAGCTACAGTGCAGTGGACTGAAGTTAAAGCTGAGGCAGGTAATTGGATAGCTGGTGAACATAGGTAAGGCCAGCGGGTGTGTACAAAGTTCTTTGTGGCTGATAGCCAAATGCAAATACTGAGCTCCACAATGCAAAATAAAAACAAGTTGAACTTTACCTAACTGTTGCAGTCTCTTTTTAGTTTGACCTAAATAGCAGCATTTCTTGTATTGTTACTTTGCTGGAAGTCTTCAGGGTTGTACTGAGAGCTATTTTAGGTTCAACTCCTCCTTCCACTATACTTCATATCAATGCTTATCTGGCATTAATCTTATTCCTCTATTTTATTATTTTAGGATATATTTTACTATTCAGTCTCATGAAGAGATGTTACCAGTCTGGGTGTCAAAAAGGATTACTATTTTTTTGTCAAAAAATAACTGACTATTCCTTAGTATGGCTCTAGATTCTGCACCAGAAGGCTTGGAGACCTGTCCCTTGTACTTGCAGCTTGGCAGTGACAGATTATTCTCCTTTCCTAATGATGATAGTAGTAATAGTAATATGGCTGTAATGTTTATATATTATTGTGTTGTATGTAGGTTTGGTCAAACAATTTCTGTTTTAAATGGTTTTTCAATAGAATATTGAAATTTTTTACTAAACGGAATTTTTTTTGTGAAAACTGGTTCCATGGAAAATTTCAACATTTCATTGAAAAACCAAAAATTTTGATATGAAAATGCCAGTATGGTGTGTCATGGAAGTTGTAGTGCAGGTTCCACATGGCCTCATCTGGCTCTGTTGGCTGGGCTCCCTACCCAGACTATATTTCCCATGATGCACTGGAGCCATGGTACTCCTATTATGGCTCAGCAAGAGGGCAGACTGATGTATCATGGAAAGTATGTGTGTGTGTGTGTGTGTGTGTGTATATATATACATACAAAGTTAAAGAAAAGTTTATACCGTTAAAGAAGGATTATATATGAGCAGGAGGTGGTAAAAAATTGAAATTTCGCAGGGACAGTCTCTCGATTGCAGATGTAACTTTCAAAAATCCAATAAATATCTGCTTAACTTGACTGAATTACAGTAGTTTAAAAACAGATTTTTGCATGTATATTAATTTTTATTATACATGATGGACTTTGTAATGTGCATAGGTGTGTGAATAGTTAAGATTTTTGGCACACTTGTGTTGGCTATCCATGTAGAATTTTTGGCCAGTACTGTCTCCTCTTCTCCCATAAGTGGAGTTCCAACCTCATTACACAAGAGAATCAAGCTGCTGAAGCACAATTTCAGTCACTTTGGCCAGCTGCCAGCATAGCTGACTGAATTGGTGACTGAGAGTTTAGCTTTAGATTTACATATATACCTTCCTCTTTTTTGTACACCCAATTTTTCAAAAATTCAGGTGCTTCGTTATTTGCATTCTTGACAGATGTCTACAAACTTAGTTATGAAGTGAGTCCTTTTTCATGAATGATGCATTACTTTAATATTCTGCAAATATACAAAGATTTGTTGAAATTTCCTTCCTGTGGTGATTTTTGCAAATGTAACACAACATTGAGATTTTTATGGAAATACTAATATAACATAGTATTCTGCTGCTGTTGCTGCTGCTTCTACTTGAAACCCCTGGTAAAAGAATAACATCTTTCTGTGGACACCTAGCTTGCTGATCGTTTCCAGCACTCATACTATCAGACAAGCTCACAGGCAAACCAGGAAGAGGAAGAAGAGACCTAGTTTGGAAACATTGCCAATAGACTGGTATCCAAAGGAGAGTGGAAGTTTACAACTGGTCGTGATTGTGAAAGGTGATGGTCAACAACCTCCGCATCAAAGATGTCACTTGAAGAAGAAAATAGTATTGTGCTTCTACAAACAATGTAATATTTAGGGTTAAACAACCCACTAAATCAGGGGTAGGCAACCTTTGGCATGCGGCCCATCATGGTAATCTGCTGGCAGGCTGTGAGACATTTTGGTTATGGTGCCCGTCCGCAGGCACGGCCCCCTGCAGCTCCCAGTGGCTGCAGTTTTCCATTCCCAGCCAATGGGAGCTGCAGGAAGCAGCAGCCAGCACATCCCTGCGGCCCATTGCTTCCGCAGCTCCCATTGGCCAGGAACGGCAAACTGCGGTCACTGGGAGTTGCGGGGGTGCTGTTCCTGAGGACAGTCAACATTAAACAAAATGTCTCGCGGCCCGCCAACAGATTACCATGATGGGCCATGTACCGAAGGTTGCCGACCCCTGCACTAAATATTCTGAAAGTGCAAGTGAAATCTGGACAATAGTAATTACTTTTTTTGTTTGTTTTTTAAACATTTTACACATCTTCATTAGTATGAGTAGGACAAATAATACTGTGTATATTACAATACAAATATGTATATTATATTTGTATTAATAATTAAATTCAGCCGTTCCATTTGATCTAGGTGACAGATGTTCTGGTAAAATTGGCAATAAAAGTCATTATGAATAACTGCATGAAGACTAGCAAAATAAAAATTAATACATAGTTAAAAGTGGTGCAGACAAATTTTAACAATGAAAGAATAATTATGTTTATTTCAGTAGTAATCTTGGAGTTCAAGGACATCTAATTTCTAAAGGAGAATTATATCAATCATGATGAATCACGTAGCATTCTATAATTTTTATTCTTCATGAAAGATAAAACTGACAGTAAGTCTCGCCAAGAGGAAGAGAGTCCTGTCTGCTAAATTTTATACTGTAAGCAACTTGGGGCAAGAACCATGGTTTTGTCTCTGGTTTTCACAGCTATTAGTGTTCAACTAACAAATAATATTAGCAGTAATAATGAAGAAAAGGAGGAGATAAGCAGGCGTTTTAATTCATCTGTTTGTGGGGGAGGGCAGAAAATCATTGCTTTGGGCCAAAATCCATCCTGAGATGCAACTCCTATTGCTATCAATGAAAGATGTGTCTATTTTCAGGGGATAATTTGGACATTAGTATTGAATTCTGCCCAGAATGCACATTACTTCTGTTTGGACTGTTTTTTTTCAGTTAAATACATCTCAATGAGAATAGTAGCTGCCTGAGAAAATCCAAACCAATAAAAAGATTTTTCTGAAACTGCAATCACAATGTTAAAGACCTCCAGTAGCTATCCGGCTTGTTCAATAGAGAATAAAAAACACCAATAGGGCTGAGGGAGGGAGATAATACTAAGTATTGCTCCTTAAATGAAATCAAAGGGCCACATACACCGTCCCAACTGAAGTCTGGCGGAACATAAATACTCAGCAGAATACTCCCAATTTAAGCATGCTGAGTTTCCCTTTACTCACATAAGGGACTGGCTTGTGAAATTATGGTCTCTAGAGGAGGTAGTAGTTGTAATCTGCAAGCCCAATGGATCCCACCAGAGAAGAAGAGAACCGTGACAGTGCCAGGCCACTTCTACAAAGGGATTTCCTAGTACTTTCTCCCTGCTGGCAGCCTGTACTGCCTGGGGGTTACCCACATCCAATCTTATTACTTTTAAATTGAGGAAATTTGATATGGAAGAGTGAGACCTAATAAACATGAAATCCACTACATGTTGTGATAAGCATGTGTAGGACTCTTCGATCACCTAATCCAATGCA
The DNA here is from genome assembly GCF_027887155.1 of Malaclemys terrapin pileata. NCBI lineage: Eukaryota > Metazoa > Chordata > Testudines > Emydidae > Malaclemys > Malaclemys terrapin. The sequence goes on along the minus strand of NC_071512.1, from coordinate 65,781,090 downwards.
CTAACTGCCCCAATAAAAACAATCTAGGTGAAACCAGACAAGCACTATGCTCTCGAATGAACTCCCGTAGGAAAATGATAAAAGACAAAAACACCCTATCATATGTGGGTGAACACTTTTCACAAAGCGATCACTCTATACCTGACCTATCAATCGTCCTCCCCAAAGGAAACCTGCACAACAATTTCAAAAAACAAGCCTGGGAGCTTAAATACATAACTTTACTAGACACTAAAAATCATGGACTGAACAGAGACACTAGATTTATAGCTTATTACAACAATCTGTTACCCACTAATCCCCCTTTTTATCCTATCACTCCAGGTGTTCACTTTCAATGATCCCTTAAAATATTTGCTAACTACTTATGCTAAACTATCTGTTCAAACTTATATTTAGCTGTGACAATCTAAGGTGTGTCTACACTTACAGCTTATGTCGGCATAATTTATGTTGCTCAAGGGTGTGAATAAACTACCCCCCTGAGCGACATAAGTTACACGACATAAGCACCGGTGTGGACAGCGCTATGTCAGTGGAAGAGCTTCTCCCGCTGACATAGCTTCTGTTGCTCGCGGAGATGGTTTTATTATGCCGATGGCACCAGACGTGCTGCAGTGGCACAGCTGCATTGGGGCAGCTGTGCTGCTGCGGTGCTGTATGTGTGGACGTGCCCTTAATAGCTTTCCCTGACCTGAAGAGAACTCTGTATGACTTGAAAGCTTGTATCTCTCACCAACAGAAGTTGGTCCAATAAAAGATATTACCTCACCCACCTTGTCTCTCCAATATCTTGGGACTGACACGGCTACATCAACATGGCATACAAAGAAAATTAGATTTTTACCTTTTGCACAAGCAAAACCACAATGACTACTGATTGCTGGATTGTTATTTAATGATGCCATTATCACATTTTTAGATCAACAATAAAAATGGAAGGAAAGAGTTGAGACATATTTCAAGTATTATTTGAAAATTTAGCCCTGAATTTTAAAAATATAATCTTATTTCATGCAATATTAATCAAATGCAAAACTAAAATAGAACCAAATATAAAAGAGCAGGAGAATTCAATCATTATAAATAGATGGGTTTAAAATATGAAAGTACAAATACACAATAAAAATAGCATAATGGTTAATGAGAGGATAATGTTTTCACCCATCAGCTCATAGAGAGCCGAGATGAATCCAATGCATTAGCCTACCTTTTTTCAGTAATAATTCCTGAAAAACAGCTATTGCTAACTATGAGCAACGGAAGTCACTAAAGATATCATTTACAAATCACATCCATAATTACAGAGCAAGGATCCTGTGGAATAAAGCCCAAATTTCCATTCGTGTAACAGTACGTATTTATTTGCAGCTTTCATTAGTATTCTAGATCATATTGTCACCAAGAACTAGTTCTTTGTGGAATGGTGAAATGATAATTAACAGAACTATAGAAGCCCCTTGATATGCTGATAAATTGCACCCCCAAGTGGATACATGCCTTATGTATCTCTGACAGTTGTGGTTTTTTGCTTCTTTTTTGCAATTTCATAAATACCTTTTGTAAAGTGTTTTTAAACTCTCAAGTGGAAAGCACCGTAAGGGCAAAGTATTATTATTACTGAAAGATATTTTATTTTGTCAGCAAGAACTTTCTCAACTTTTTTTTCTGGACAGCTTTGGTAAGGACAATACAACTTTGCACTTATACAGCCTTTCCAAACTATGGGTCACATTCTATCTTTTGGATGCATGTGTATGACTTGTGTAAATCAGTGGGCACTCCATATGCATGTAATGCAGTGTGGAATGTGCCCATATACATAGCACAACTTGAAATAGCCATGTTTACATTATTCACAGATGTCAAGTTTTCACAGGACTCTCCTTTAGTAATATTTTTTTGCATTGAAACCATACTTCAATCTGTCCCTGCTTCGCCAAAGTTGGCAGTCACATGATCTGTAATTGTGTATCATAGCTTTTCTTTTTTCAGTGCTTAATTTGTAATGAAAGTTGTGCTGGGGCTCAAGCAATTAGGTGTCCTGGGCTCAAGCAATTTTTTTACATTCATAACTGATGCAAGGCACAGACCAGGCCTGCACAACATGTGGCCCGCGTGGGCTCACTGTGCGGCCCGTGGGGGTTGAGTAGGTGGGCTCACTGTGCAGCCCACGGGGGGGTGAGAAGGCAAGCAGCGGGTGAGGGAGGGGGGCTGAGTAGGTGAGCAGGCGGGCAGTGGTGGGAAGTGAGTAGGTGAGCCAGGGGGGGGAGGCCTGAGAAGGCGAGTGGGCAGGCAGTAGCAGCTAGTAAGTAGGTGAGCCGGGGAGGGTGGGGGGCTGAGGAGGCGAGCGAGTGGGCAGTGGCGGGGGGTGAGTAGGCGAGCTGGGAGTGGGGGGCAGAGGAGGCGAGCGGCGAATCGGTGGCTGACCTGTTCTACTGATCTGGTCTGGCTCCCATCCCCTCTCCCAGGGCCGGCTCCAGGCACCAGCAAAACAAGCAGGTGCTTGGGGCGGCACATTTCTTGGGGCAGCATTCTGGCGCTGGCCATCATAGGCGCCGACTCCGGGGCATGGGGAAAAAGTGCCCCCGCCACCCCAGCTTGCCTCCGCTCCGCCTCCGCCTGTTCCCCTGAGTGTGCCGCCGCCGCTCCGCTTCTACCCCCTCCCTGGCTTACCACGCGCAAAACCGCTATTTCACGCAGCAAGGCTGGGAGGGAGGAGAAGCCAAGCGGCAGGCGCTTGGGGGAGGTGGCGGAGCGGAGGTGAGCTGGAGCGGGGAGCGGTTCCTCTACCCCCCCGTTACTTCCTGCGCACCCCCACCCTAGCTCACCTCCGCTCCACCTGCTCCCCTGAACGCGCCACTGCTCCACTTCTCCACCCTCCTTCGCCTGAGAGGGAGGGGGGAGAAGCGGAGCGGCAGCATGCCCAGGGGAGCAGGTGGAGCAGAGGTAAGCTAGGGCGGGAGGTCATGGGGGGCCCACAGGAAGCAATGGGGAGGGGGAAATGCGGCACACCGGGGGAGGAGGCAGGGCTGGGGATTTGGGGAAGGGGTTTGGAAGTGGTGGAGTTGGGGCGGGGCCGGGGGCAGGAGGGCACGAAAAAAAAGGGGGGGGCGGCCAAAATTATTTTTGCTTGGGGCAGCAAAAATCCTAGAGCCGGCCCTGCCCTCTCCAAGGGTTGCAGCTGTCTGGAGGTGCCTGCCTTCCACGCCTTCCTCATTCACACCTCATTCATTCAACAGGGCAATTGATTACGAAGTGGGGGGAAGATCTTATTCTACTTTTAGCAAAAAGACATTGTTCTTTTACTTTAATTATACTACCTTAGGGGCCCGCTATAACACATTACCGAGGTTCAATACTGCTGTTTCGGTGGGGCGGCGCTGGGGAAGGAGCGTTTGTTTCCGCGGGGCAGGTGGCGTTGGGTGGGGGGTGTTTCGGCAGCGCTGAGGGGGTTGTTTCCTCCTACTGGTTGCGTTTTAGTGGTACTGCATGTTTAGGGTTACCATTCGTCTGGATTCCCTCGGATATGTCCGGCTTTTTGAGCTAAAAATAGCGTCCGGGGGGAATTTGTAAATGTCCGGACTCCCCCCCCCCCCCCCCATGGCGAGCGCGCGCGGCTAACAAGGCAGCCGGCCGGATGATGCCACTTACATGTGTCTCCGACAGCCAGAGAGAGCTCCTCCTCCTCTCCCCTGCAGCAGAGATCCCTCCCTCCCTCCCTGCATTCGCAGATCGCCTCCGGCAATCTGGAGCTCCTCCCCCGCTCCCCAGCGTGCCGGGACGAACGGCTCAGGCTGTTCCCGAGCAAGCTCACAGAGACATTAGGCAAAGGCCAACAACAAGGGAGCCAGGGGATCAGAGAAGAGGCAGGGAGGTTCTGGAGGCGGCAGTCAAGAGACGGGGGGGGGGTCGGGAGTTCGGGGGAGGGCTTTCTGTGGGTGGGGGTGTGGATAAGGTTTTGGGCAGTCAGGGTACAGGTACGGGGTAGGGTGCTGGGGGGCATTTGGGGGGGTCTTAGGAGGGAGCAGTTAGGGGTCAAGGAACAGGGAGGCTTAGGTAGGGAGTGGGGTTCTGGAGGGCAGTTAGGAGCAGGGGTCCAAGAAGGGGGCAGTCAGGGGACATGGAGCGGGGGGGGGGTGTCAGGTGGCAGGGGTGGGGAGAGGGATCGGAGCAGTCAGGGGACAGGGAGCAGAGGGGTTTAGATGGGTTGGGAGTTCTGGGGGGGGGCTGTCAGGGAGTGGAGAGTGGTTGGATGGGGCATGGGAATCCCAGGGGTCTTTGTGGGGGTGGGGGTGTGGATAAGGGTTGGGGCAGTCAGGGTACGGGTAGGGGGTAGAGTCCTAGGGGGCCAGTTAGGATGCGGGGAGGGTCTCAGGAGGGGGTAGTCAGGGGACAAGAGGCAGGGAGGCTTAGGTAGGGGTAGAGTCCGGGGGGGGCAGTTAGGGGCAGGGGTCCCAAGAGGGGGCAGTCAGGGGACAAGGAGCAGTGGGAGGTTTCTGAGGGTGGGAAGTGGGAGGGGCAGAGGCGGGGCTAGGGGAGGATGGGGCGGGGCTAGGGCAGGACAGGGGTGGAGCTAGGGCAGGGCTCCTTCCGTCCTCTTTTTTGCTTGCTGAAATATGGTAACCCTCTGCATGTTTAATTTCTAGATTGTATCTGGACAGCCAACGGTCATGTCGGGCACGATACAGCTCCGCTTCTGTAGTAGTTATTGTGCTGGAGAGAATTGCTGCGCCCGGTCGTACATATGGGGCATGAGCCCAGTCACGCCTCTTGGAAAGTTGTAACATTTGCTTCCACGGACACGCAGCACGCTAACGGGTGGGGTGGAGATGGGCGAGAGCTGCAGCCCCAGCCTGTCCTTGCCCACTTTGCTGCGCGAGTGCCTCAAGCGGCCCCTGCTCTCCAGCTGTCCCAGGCCGCGGAGCTCACACGATGCCTTGCAGGGGCCCACGGGGCAAGGGAGGAAGATCTCCCTGTTTGGGTCCACCCTGCCCCGGAGCGTGACCGACCCCACAGCCTATAGCTGCTAGGGAGCCTGGGCGCGGCCTAACATAGGGCAGTTTGACATGGCTCCGCCCCGCTCCCTGGGCGGGGCTCTCCTCCACGGGGCTGGCTGGGCAGCGCACACAAGACACCACGTCCTCCAGCCACGCAGTGACGTACAAGAGCCGCTCTCGCTACCAGAGCTAGCCCCGCCTCCCGGACGTCGAGGGGTTCCTTCTCAGAGCGAGGCTGCGTCTGACACAGGGCGCCGGAACCCGGAAATGGAGGGGGAGGTGGCTCTCTTTGCGAGCGCAGCGGCGGCGTTTAGCGGCTGACAGGCAGCGGCGGGGGAGCGCCGGCCCGGGGCAGGTGAGTGCTGCTGCATCCGCTGCTGAGTGGCGGCTCTGCGACTGGCAGGCGGATCCAGTGGGGCGAGGCGAGTGCTTTACGCCCCCCGTAGCTGGAACGTCGCCCTGCGTGGAGGGGCGGGGGAGCCCCACAGCCCGCTGGGGCCCGGGACGCGGTTCCGGGGGGTTGGGGACTCTGGTCCTGTTCCGAGGCAGGGGGAATCGGGGACCCCGCGCAGGCCCCGGAGCTGGGGGCAAGGGCGCCCCCGTCCCTACCCTGGGGCCGAGGGACTGTTCGGCTGCCTGGGGGTGAGGTGGAGGGCCCCTCTCCCCCTCTGTCCTTGGGGACCGTGCGGCAGTGACCCCAGCCTGTCTCTTGGGGTGAGAGACAAAGACTCTCAAACGCAAGAGGTTGCTCCCCACCATCCTCAGCTGAAGCGGGGACGTGCGGGGCTGGGGATTTGACATTTGGAGGCAAAATAAACCTGCCACCCGAAATCTCTTCGCCAAACCGCCCAGGAAGTATCACGCCGCTGTTCTGCAGGAGCACAAAACTCCCCATTCCGGATGTCAATAGGAGAATGCCGTACTGAGCACAGAATAGCTGATTGGTTGGCCTCAACGTGAATGCACCCGCCTCGAGTTCAGCGCGTGTGTCACCCAGCCAACATTGTGACAGTGTGAAAAGTGCACAGTTAATAAGGACAATATTTAATGTTAATGATGCTGGGTTTTGGTTTTAATTTTGTTCTGGTTCTGAAACGATGCTGCAAAGATCAAAGCAAATCTGTTTAAGAATGGTATCTTGCATCTGTCTCGGAGCATTTCACAAACTAGGAGTACACTCTTCAGCTGCCTAATAAATAAATATTATTTCATTTATCAGTGCATAGCAATGTTACATGATAGGCTAGAATGGGAAGAGACTAGGGTTTTAATAACTTAGTAAATGCTTAAAATATGCAAATCAATTAAAAGTAAGTAAAAATTGTATATAGTGTTAGTAAGTAAATGACATACTGTTGTGTCCCAAGTGTAATTATTAATATTCTTTTACAGATTATGAAAATATTCTGATCAATCCGTTTAAAAAAATTCAGAACTGCATTAAGGCTTCACCATAAATCTTTTTGGCTGCTTATGAAGTTTTTGATATTAAAGCTGCACTATTGAAATGAAGAAAAGGAGAAAGTTCCCTGGAAATCTAAATGAGAAGCTACATTTTGGCCATGAGAAAAATATTTCTGATGGGGTTCTTATAGTAGATTCTGACCAAGAAACTGTCACCAAATCTGCAGAAGTAGCTATTACGGACCAACTTGACTGTTCCCAAGAACTTCCTCCATCACCAGAACAAAGAAAACTCTTAAGTTCACTGCAGTATAATAAAAATCTACTTAAATATTTAAATGATGATAGACGGAAACAACCATCTTTTTGTGACTTACTTATAATAGTAGAAGGAAAAGAATTTAGCGCACACAAAGTTGTTGTAGCTGTTGGCAGTAGTTATTTTCATGCTTGTTTGAGCAAAAACCCAAGCACGGATGTTGTCACACTGGATCATGTAACTCATTCTGTTTTTCAACATTTGCTTGAGTTTTTGTACACATCTGAGTTTTTTGTATATAAAAATGAAATCCCTTTAGTGTTGGAAGCAGCTAAATTTTTAGACATTATAGATGCAGTCAAACTGCTCAATAATGAAAATATTTCCTGCATACAATCTGAAGCGTTAACTGAAAACCCAATACCAGCTGAAACTCTCAATGAATTGACTGGTAAACTATCAAATAGTCACCAGTGCACTTTTTGCAGTCGAAACTTCTGTTACAAGAAATCCTTAGAAAACCACTTGGCTAAAGCTCACAGATCCCTTCCACTGGAAAAAAAACATGGTTTAAAAATGGTTGAGAAAGCAGACTTTTCTACCAGAAGATCTACAAGGAACCGTAAATGCCCAGCTAAGTTTGATAACAGTGATAACGAAAGCAGCGATGTGTCTGACAGCAAGGAAAAAGTCCATTCTGAGAGAGAAATATCTGTTAAAAACGAATGTGAAGATAATGGAAGTGACTGCAATGCAGATGAAGAGGGTCAGGAAGAAGAAGAAATACCAGATGAAGATTCTGATGCTGAAGAGCAAAGTAAAAAAGAACATAATGATACTGAAGTGAGTCCTGAGCCAGTTGATTCAGTAGGAAATATTCCTGAAGGTTTAACTCCAGTAATCATTCAGAGTAGTAGCAAAAAACTATTGCAGTGTCCCAAGTGTGACAAAACATTTGATCGAACAGGTAAGAGCAATTAATTTTGTCTCCTTCCTCTTTACCACATGGTGGTACTTTCAGGTGGAAAATAAACAGTTCTTTCTGACTTTTATGTTTATAGAGAATTAGTGTTTGTCTGTTTGCTAAAATTTAGTATGAAGTGCCAGTCCTTATAGATCTTGAAAATCAGAAATTATCATTACTGTAGCACTAAAATTAGGAAATGAATTAATAAGAGTGCTATTTTTTTAAAAAAATCCTGCAAATGACAAATCGCTCTTCCCCCAGTCATGGTCCCAATTCTTAGTATATGAAAGAGTACAGTAACTTATTAGTAGAATGGAAGGTAAATTGTAAGAAATCTGAAACATGGGCTTGACTTTCCACCAAACTGTCCAACTTTAACTGATTAAATAAGGTAGCTGACTTTTCTGTTGGAGCTATAGTATATAAATGCTACATAAGCAATTATTTCTTATGCTAGAAACACTGTCTCCCTAGCATGTGACTCCCTGATGATGAAAACACTTGCATGTACAGTTGTAATTTATAAGCAATCTAGATGAGGTCTGTTTCAAAATGAGCCTGGTGTGCTTGTACAAATGTAGTAACTAATTTTATAAGATGTTTTGACATGTCTGCATGTCAAATAGAATAACACTAAACTCTCACTTCTAGATTTAAACTAGGTCTGATTGCAATATCAAGTGGTCTTGCCATTAGTAAATTTTAAATTTTGTTGAGATCTGAAGGCAGAATTTTTCTTTTGTGGTTCACTAGTAAGAGTGGTTACTTAATTGCATTTTTACTTACAAGACATGATCCATTGAGATTTTGTCAAATTTAATTTTATTCCAGTTGTTGAGGGACGTGGTGGCTGAAATAACCCTGCTTTTACAGAGCCAGGTTAAAGTCTTTTAATCACGTGTTATGTTCTGGTTTAGGTGTGATAAATGTTCCTCCGGGTATCAAGACAGCACTTCAGTCTGTACCCAAAGCTTCCCCACTATCTTTCTAAATCAGGGGTCGGCAACCTTTCAGAAGTGGTGTGCCGAGTCTTCATTTATTCACTCTAATTTAAGGTTTAGCGTGTCAGTAATACATTTTAACGTTTTTTAGAAGGTCTCTTTCTATAAGTGTATAATATTTAACTAAAATATTGTTGTATGTAAAGTAAAGAAGGTTTTTAAAATGTTTAAGAAGCTTCATTCAAAATTAAATTAAAATACAGAGCCCCCCGGACCGATGGCCAGGACCTGGGCAGTGTGAGTGCCACTGAAAATCAGCTCGTGTGCCGCCTTTGACACATGTGCCATTGGTTGCCTTCCCCTATTCTAAACTGAGAGTCAAATCGTGCCTGCCTTATTCACATAAGCAGTCCTATTGACCCCATGGATTTGGCTCTGAGTTTTTCCGTCTCCATGGATATTTTTCACTTCAGCTGGGATAGTTAATGTATTTCTAATGTATTTGATTATGAGGTGCTGAGCCTCCTCAACTGATTGCTGAAGTCACGGGAGTTATGAGAGCAGCATCTCATGAGATCAGGCCCTTTTAAATACCACTGTAACACTACCACTGTACATTTTTATCATCCTGAGATCTGAGAGTTTATAGTTATTATATGGAAAAGAAAAGCTGACTTATGTGTTTAGACATATTATAGTGAAATGAGCAAGCTTGCTCTGATGGTATTTGAATTTAATCATTAAGGCAGGAAACCATTTCAGACCTTTCTTGTAGCAAAACTTTTTATTAGCGAGATACTTGATAGCTTTTATATAGTGCTCTTCATCTTCAAAGCACTTTACAAGCATTAACTAGTTGATCCTAACAACAACCTGGTAAGTATTATTATCCACATTTTACAGATGGGGATACTGAGGAAGAGGTGAAATGAGTTGTCCAAGGTCACAGATTATATAATAATAATTATTCAACATTTTAAAAAAAGGTGAGATCTCACTCGTTTAAAATAAAAACTTGTGGAAAATTCTCTGAATTTGGTAACAGTTGCTGTTGGGTTTTTTTGATACTGAAAGTCCAGACTATAGAGCCTAATAGTCTGAAGTTTTTTGTTTTTTGAATGAAGTATTTTGAGTGATAGCACAAAGTCAAACTTTCTCTTTGCACTCTTGTATTTTAGAGCCCCAAAACTTTTGTGTTTTAAAAGGGGGATGGAGGAGTGGAAGGAGGAATAAAAATCTATCTTCCGTTGGTCATTTTAAGAACCACAAAACACTTCTTTCTTTGTTAATAGAGTGTCCAAAAAGTAGTGTCTAGGTGTTCTGACAGAGAAATAACCCCCTTCCAGTCCAAGGCCCTGCAGTTGATGCCACAAATGCGGACCCATATTGCAGGATTGGGGTCCAATTTTAGCCAAGTCATGAATGAGAATGAAAATCAGTATAAAAGGAATGGAGGAGAGATTATTATTTTAGTATTGTTGTAATGCCTTGGGACCCAATCATGGATGAAGTATGAGGGTCTCTATTTTTCTTAGTGTTTGATTATACCAAAATAAATGACATGACGCTCTGTTTTTAAGTTTCCAAACTGCTCCCTATTTTGAAAGAGGTACTTTGTGAACTGGGTTATTTAAAAAAGAAAAGATGATAATGCTTTACAGAGATCAGTATGTAGGCTCATGTATACAGGATGTGGTAACAGCGTACATGGAGTAAATATAAAACACATTTTAAAAATAGTGAAGATTAAAGTATTTTGGGAACCTGTATTTGATTTATCTATACAATCCCTATAAGCTACTCAGTGAAACTCAGTAAAATAATTGTTCGTATGTATGTGGAATATGCCTAGACCTCTGGAGGGTTGGCTGAAAGCATTTAGTGCATGTAATATACAAGGACACCCTGGTCTGTGTGCTGTGAATCAGAACTGTGTAAGGCCCCGTATTGTGTTAGGCTTCAAAACACTGAGTGGAGATTCTAACAAAAATAGAAATGTACTGAAGATGATAAAGAATGTAAGTTAGTTTGCCAGTCAGTATGTGTTTTTAAGCAGACTGCAGCTGATTGTTCTACATTAAACTAAGATTTTATTTTTTAGGGAAGCTCGAGATCCATACCCGTGCACACACAGGTGAGAAGCCCTTCGAGTGTGATATTTGTCATCAGCGCTATTCCACAAAATCTAACCTGACAGTTCACAGAAAGAAACACAATAATGAAACAGAATTTCATAAGAAGGAGCACAAATGTCCATATTGTAATAAACTTCATGCAAGCAAAAAGACCCTAGCAAAACATGCAAAGAGGTAAGTATGAGCGGGATTGTCTGTTACACTTCTGCATACTGTATTTTCCAGCCCCAAAGCTGTGGTAGATTAAAAACAAAAAACATTGGAAAACTATTTAACTTTTGGTTTCTTTCTAGAATTGTTTTTAAAATTGCACCTCTTTTAACAGGACATAAGAATTAACAGCAGTAAGTCACCTTCCATATAAGGTGGTATAAGGATAAGTTAGTCAAAGTTTGTACGGCACTTTAAAAATGGAAAAATTATGTATAAAAAAATTAGGGTACTGTGAAATGATAGTGTCACCATAGCTTTCTACTATAAATTTCAACTAGCTCAAGAAAGCTACTTATTAAAGTTGATGCTCTCAGTAATTATCACCCTTTTTTAGGTAAGTTTGTGAGTTTTTTTCTGGCAAGGCAAATCTGATAATATCCAGAATCCTCCTGTTTCCTTGATCCCTTTCAGTGTGTTGTCAGGTTAGGCTTGATGCAGGGACAGCACTGGTTTTGGTGGCAATGATATATCCTCCGGGTGAATGAAGAAAATCAAATGTCCATGCAGAGTCTTAGATCTATCAGATGCACTTAATTCAGTTAACAGCGAAGTATTTTTATTTTCCTGTAGACCCCGGAATGGATATATTCATTTAGTGGCTCTGCTCTTTTTAAGAGGACCTCTAGAGTGGTGTAATACAAATGATCTGGCCTATGGACTAGCATGAGGTATTGCAAGATTAGTTAGTCCATTTATTTTTAATATGCTATGCTTTCAGGATTCCATGACAGCTTTGTCAGTTCATTGGATTGGAATGGTAATGTTTGACTGGCTTTCATGCTATACAGCCAGATTTGAGGCCTGCATCAGCTTAAGCTGGGTGAACTTCAATTTAGATTCAAGTGGTAATATTAGCAGTCTGTATTTATTTGAAAAGGAAGTGGGTAGAATGTAAACTGGGTTTAACATCTACATTAGAGCTGTCCAGGGCCATCTGTAAATTGTATTCCTAGTCTGGTTTTGGGCAGATATAAATATATTTGAAGTTATATCTATATTGACCTGATCTTAACTTATGTGGTTGAGTGCATATAACTTCAGAATCTGTTATATCAAGCAATAAATATTTCATATACTTCATATTTGAACAAAGTTGCTGTTATGTCAAATGTGGAGATAAGTAGATTTGGAAATGACGAGAGCTGCACACTGGTACTGCTTGCTATGCCAACTAGCGTGCGTTAATATAAATAACATAGCAGTTAAGAAATTTATAGCTAACATTACTCATTTTCACTGATCTTTCCTCCTAGGTTTCATCCAGAGAACGTACAAGAATTTCTTTCCATTAAAAAGACAAAGAGTGAAGGCTGGAAATGTGATGTAAGCATTAGTTTGATTGTACCAAGAAATCAAACAACTTGAGTTTTTTTTTTTTCTACTGGGTTTTTTATAATTAATTTATACAGAAATTACTTGGTTTAATGATTTAATGAGTATTTTATTTTCATTGCACTATTCACCGTCAAGTCTCAATAAGCTGTGTAAGTAATAGTGAAAGTTAATATTTGTGTTGATCAGGTTGATATCATTAAATACTGTATTTTAGTGTGTGCGTAAGACTGGCTGTATAGAAAGTACCAGATTTCATTTTACAAAATATCTGTGGCCATTAAAATTATTAAAATAGGTATGTTTGCATATATTTCACATTAAATAGGAGTTGAGTATTACTAGCAAAAAGACGAAAAAATAAAGCCAATACTGAGAAACTAGTGGAATATCTTATCTTTAAAAATGGGAATAAAGAGGACACTGGGAAGTTATAGACCAGTCAGCTTAACTTCTGTGCCTGGAAAGATCCTGGAAGGAATTATTAGCCCAGTTTGCACAGACCTAGAGGATAATAGGGTCACAAGGAATAGCCAGCATGGATTTGTCAAGAACAGATCATGCCAAACCAACCTAATTACCTTCTTTGACATGATTACTGGCCTAGTGGATAGGAAGAAAGCTGTAGACATGATGTATTTTGATTTTTAGTAAAGGTTTTGACACCGTTCCAACTGATGTTCTCATACACAAACTAGTGAAATGTGATGTAGATTAAGTTACTATAAGGTGGATACAAAATTGGTTGAAAGACTATACTCAGAATAGTTAGCAGTGGTTGTCTGTCAAACTGGGAGATTGTATATCTAGTCAGGTCCCGCATGGATCGGTCTGGTACTATTAAATATTTTCATTAAGTACTTGGGCAATGGAGTGGAGAGTGTGCTTATAAGATTTGCACATGACACCAGGCTGGGAGGAGTTGCAAGAATTAAAATTCAAAATGACCTTGAGAAATTGGAGCATTGATCTGAAATCTACAAGATGCAATTCAATAAAAACAAGTGCAAAGTACTACATGTAGGAAGGAAAAATCAAATGCACAACTGCAAAATGGGGAATAATTGGATAGGTAGTAGTACTGCTGAAAAGGACCTAAAATTTAGAGTGGATCACAAGTTGAATGAGAATCAAGAATGTGATGCAGTTTCTAAAAAGGCTACTATCTTTCTGGAGAGTCTTAACAGGAATGTCATATGTAAGACATGGGAGGAAATTGTCCTGCTGTACTTGGCATTGGTGAGGCCTCCGCTGGAATGCAGTGTCCAATTCTGGGCACCATACTTAAAGAAAGATGTAGACAAATTGGAGAGAGTTTAGAGAGAGCAACAAAAATAAGATTTAGAAAACCTGCTCTATGAAGAAAGATATACTTTTTTTTTTTAAATAGGCATATTTAGCTTTGAGAAAAGAAAACTGAGGGGGACCAGTTAAGTATTCAGATATTTTAAAAGGCTGTTATAAAGAAGACGGTGACCAAAATTTCTCCATGTCCACTGAAGGCAGGACAAGAAATAATGGCAGTACACTTCTGATTTCTTTGATTATAATCATACACTGCCTATAATGTATATTCTTGGAGGTGCTCCTGCAGGGGAAGACAAAAAAAGAAACTTAATATGGGCAAAGTTTCCTTCCCCCCCCCCCCCCCTCAATACTTTCTCATTTGGCTGTATGCTGATACCAATTGAACAATAATCAGATACCAATATAGGCTTTAAGTGCTCTAAAAGTATTGTGCAGACCTCCCAAATCTAGCTTTAGATATAAAGCCATAGATGCCTTTTCTAGGTTTCCCCAAGAAACTGGGTATCAATAAAGTAACAATTTAGTATGAAATATTGGCTGTATGATTTCTCTCCCCCCACACTTTTTTTTTCTTTTTCTTTTCTTTTCTTTTTCTTTTTTTTTTTTAAAAGAGGCTATAGAAACATACCCGAGTTTGTCTCTAGCTAATGTTTGACCAAGTATTTTGTCATTTTAGATTTGTAAGAAATCTTTTGCTCGAAGACCCCATTTGGAAGAACACATGATTCTTCACACTCAGGATAAACCTTTCAAGTGTACCTATTGTGAAGAGCACTTTAAATCCCGGTTTGCAAGATTGAAGCATCAAGAAAAATTCCATCTTGGTATAAAAACCTCCTTCTGACATGCAAACAATAGATTTGAAGTAAAACAGTCTTCCTCCAATGGGTGCAGAGTTTGATTTTTTTTTTTTCCTTTTGCTCTTGTTAAATATTTTATTTTATTAGATTTCTTAAAAGCTTTTGAAAACTTTAAAAAATAGCTTGATATTAATTTTTGATTTTTATTAAACTGCAATGATATTTTTAAAAAATATGCATCCAAATAACTGTACTGTGTACAAAATCCAGTGTTGGACTAGCTGACTGGGAAATTCTGGTTATGATTAAAGGTGTAGGTATGTTAATCACCTACAAAGTATGTGTCTTGCCAGTTCACTTAATGATAGGCAACACTGTTATACAAATAATAAATAATTCTAGGAGGGAGAAATATCCCGTGAGTCTGGAAACTTTAATAAAACAAAATCCAAAGATATAAGATTAGTTTAAACTTCATAATAATTTGAATAATCTTTAGAACTGTTCAGTCTCTTGTACTAATTTTCTGATACCATAGCAACTGAGATATGAGGTTTTAGAGTGATAGCCATCTTAGTATCAGTAAAAACGAGTCCTTGTGGAACCTTAGAGACTAACCAATTTATTTGTGCATAAGCTTTCATGGGATATAACCCATTTCATCAGATGCATGGAGTGGAAAATACAGTAAGCAGGTATAAATATACAGTACGGGAGTTGCCTTACCAAGTGGGAGGGGTCAGTGCTAATGAGGCCAATTCAATTAGGGTGGATATGGCCCATTCCCAACAGTTTACAAGAAGGGGTGAATATCAATATCCACTTTGATTGAATTAGCCTCATTGGCACTACAAAAAGTAATTTTCCCTTTGTTGATAGTCACCCCTTCTTGTCAACTAGAATAGTTTTAGAAGAATCCAGGCGGATTCACATCATGGTTGTATATTATTAGTACTAAATTGTTATGTGTTTATGGTAGTTGTACACGAGTTCAGAGCATTAGATTATCAAACTGAAATTTAATTGTTGACACATAAATTGCAAAAAATACTCAAATACTTAAATTTTACATACTGAAAAATGTGAGGCATGTTATAATAATAATTATATTATTATTATTATATAATAATTCATTAAACTAGCTTTTTTGTCTTGTAGCTTGATTAAGACATGCATCAGTGACCCAAAATATACATCTGTTTGTGACTTAATGTAATTACTTACAACTAATAGCAGTTCTGGTTATTTTCTTTCAGGTCCTTTCCCGTGTGATATTTGTGGTCGTCAGTTCAATGACACTAGAAATCTAAAACGCCATATAGAATGTACTCATGGGGGGAAGAGAAAATGGGTGTGTTTCATATGTGGAAAATCAGTCAGAGAAAGGTAAGAAGGAATATCTCAATCAAAGCTTGGCATAACATGAGATTTTAATATAGAAAGTAAATAGCTTTGAGGGTATAAAATCAGTTAATTAATTTCAGAGGGTTAATGAGCCAAAGAAGCAGCATCTCTGCCACAAACAGATGCATTTATGGTATTATTTTAAGTATATGAGTGGAGAGCAGAGGTGATTGACTGACTGCAAAACACCAAATATAGAAGACCTATTGGGGAAGTCTGTTGGCTGTATTGGAATTTGCTGCATTATGCAAGAACATCTTTCATTGGCTACATAACTGAAGAGGGATTGAGATTTTTCTGTGACCGGTACATTGCTGAGAGTTATAATGGGAGTGGGAAAAAGAGAAACAATTTATAGGAGTGGCTGGGGGAAACCTGGAGAAGTTCAGAACTTCTAAGTGTGTGTGTGTGTGTATGTATATATATATATATATATATATATATATATATATATATATATATATATATATATATATATATATATATATATATATATATATATATATAATATATATGTGTATGTATATACATTCTCCTCTGCCATTCCTGCCCTACTTCAAAATAAAAAAGTGTAATGAAAGATTTTAGAAAATTGATTGGAAAAACTCATCTCTTTTTCCTTTTCATTTCCTAAATGGAGCAAAACTTACTGATTTCTAGCCGTGTGCACTTTGAATTCTAAAATCTGGGTAATAGCCTCTGCCATTATTATGGTTATATATCTTTATCTTTATCATGCATATAGTTCCTGGAATGGCAGATGCTTAACTTTTAATGCAGAACACAAGCATTTTAATATAGCTGGGCCGGTGGATGGCTCCTATAGAAACTGTATAAATCTGTACAAAAGTAGGATTCTTATTCTTCACGGGTTAATGCTTAACTGATTCTATGAGAAACCTGGTATGAGGGTGGGTTTGTTTGTTTGTTTTCGTTTTTTAAATGAAACAGCCTTTCCACATAGCTGTGCAAAGCATCTGAGCTAACCAGACTTTTTTTTTTTAACCTGATATTAGTTTATATTTGAATCTCATGTAAAAAGGTATACTTTTTTCCCTTTTGGAGAAGGTAATTTTTATTACTTTCTTGGTTTGACATAAATAGTCATTGGGGCTGAGATGTTCCACACATCTTAAGAGATCATACATTGAAATTTCTGAGCTTGTATATGTTCCCTATGGACTCATTCCAAATAGCTGACTGCTCCCACTGAGTACTGTTGGAAGAGGATTTGGCCCCAAGTGGGACTAGTTTTGTTAGGTTTTTTTTTTTAAGCAGATAAAGCAGAACACAAAAAGTGGAACATCAGTGCCTCTTTAAAATTATAGAACTGAAGGTCATATACACATTTAAATAAAACATGTACAAATATAATAACAAGCCAGTACATAAGGTACAAAAGCCCAGCAAATTTTTCAGTTCCCAGTAACTCATTTTTACCTTGTGTAACACAAGCTGTTGTTTTTTTTTTTTAAACCATTTTGCATTAACTTAGGTTTATAGATTTTAGTGTAGTTGTATATATGCACAGAAGTAAATATATTTGGAGTTACTGGTTTCAATAGCAAACCTGTTATGCTATACAAAGCACACGGGATCTTTTCAGGAGAAGACAAATATGCAGCATGTATTGAAAATACAACAGTTAGCATATGCTTTTAGACACACACATTCACTCTCTCTCTCTCTCTCTCTCTCTCTCCTGCCAGTTGATGTTTATAGTTACCATTCTGTTGTAGCTCGAGTCAATCTAATGGCCAGTTAGATTGAGCACGAGTGTGGAACTCGGCTCTTGTCGGTCACGATCCAATGCTCTGAGGTTTTGCAGGACTGAAACCAGAGTTCCATTGCAAAACACCCCAGCTTTATAGTTATAAATTCCCATTTGAGTCCATGCATTTTGCAATGTCATCCTGTAATCATTAGTCCTTAAGTGGTGTTATCATTTGATGGTTATTGTCAGGCTTCCCATCATTATCTTCTATTTGTTGTCTCGCCTTTGGGGGTGCCTGCCTCACCTCGCCAATGCTGCTAACATGTTTAGCATTGGATACAATGGATGTTTTCTGATTGTCTCCTGGTCTTTCCAAGTCTCTCACACTTTGTCTTGACCATCTGGACATTTGTGATGGCTTTCACACCTTATCTTTTCCTGATGCATGCATTCCTCATTCACACTAATAATCTCTTACAGAAACCTTCAAAGGTATACAAACAGCAGTATTCTATATTCAGCAGAATACACTGTAAATCAAGCTTTGCTAAATCTTATAACTAAAACAATTCACATTGGGGCTTCAGGCTCTCAACATTCCTCTAATGTCCTTAACATAGATACAATACAAGATCCTGTCTCTTACTTACTAAAACCTTAAAACAAAGAAATGTATATTTAACTAGAGTGCCTAATTTGTAATATGTATAGGAAACCATAGTAGACATTATAACTTATCCTAAAACAAAAGGGTGACCATAATCAGTCAGAAGGATGGTTCTGGTCGGTCATTCCTTTCTGCTATTCAAAAAGGATGGCTGACTGGATGAACTCAAATCATACATTAATTCTCATGGGACGTTATAAAATCCTGCTCCTACAAACTTAAAAAATCACAGTACTTCTAACTGAAAATATTTTACCAAATACTGGTAACATCTAGAATTACTATTTAAAAGAAACTAGAGAATTTTTTTTCTTTCAGACATCTTATATATTTGACAGCACTTTGTGAATAGTCAATGTCACTGTTTCAGTTGTATAGTCAATCAGTTCCCTCTGTTGCCTGAGTGGCGTCACAAAGTCACAGGAAAAGAATTAGAAAAAGAAAAGAGGAAATTGAATTCAGGAACTTTATTTGTTCATATTCTCTATAATTTAATACAAATACTTGAGTATTTAATCCTCTGTTTACCTAAAGTGATGCATCAGGATTAGAGAACATGATTCCATCTACACTTAAAAGTAGTAGTAACACTGAGTTTCTAAAACATTACTCTGTTTTTTTAACCCAGAACAACTTTGAAAGAACATTTGAGAATTCATAGTGGGGAGAAACCTCATCTTTGTAGTATTTGTGGGCAGAGTTTTCGTCATGGAAGTTCCTACAGGTAATGAAGCAGATTCTAATTCTGTTTAAAGAGATTAAGCTACCACCTTCTAGATGGTGATATAGAGAGATCTCTCTCTCCCGCTTTTTCCCACAGACCTTGAAGAATTACGTTGATAATGTTTGATTTGGGTTTCCAATATGAGTAAACAACATTTTTAAAAATTGTTTTTTAACTTAAATGTGGGGAATTTAGATTTATATTTGTGTGTAAAATCCTTTTTATTTTTAATTATCTAAATTTGGGTCTTATTTACATGACAGAATCCCTTTCACATACTAAATATAATCATAGTTTCGATGACAAACTTCCAGAAACAAAATGTTTGCATTGTTCTTTTCCTCAACTATAATACAATTTATATTGAAGTTGACTTCTTCCAGACCTTATTCAAAATTTGAATAAGTGCTGTTTTTTGGGGGGGAAACCATGGCAAGTAATGTACTGCAGTTTCCATGTTCATGTTCATTAAGGTGAAGCTATAATCTAAAAAGTAATTAAAAAGACATCCTGAGTTCTCAGTGACTTCCATATTAAGTTTGCCTAGCTTTACAAGTAAACAAGAAAGCTATTACAAGCACTGCAAATTTAATTTGGGATTTGAAAGTAGAGCTGTCGTCTTTCTGTCTCATTTAAGAACAGTAAATGATTCTGCAACTGGAAGTTATTTAGTTGTGTGAGCCAGAAAGGAATCCAGCTTCATATTCTACAGCTGTACTAGTTGTACATGCAGATCTGTTGAGGAAGATGCTATTTTTATAATGACATTTATAACCATAAGCATGTTAAATTTGAACAGTGAAATAAATTTCTCTACGTATTAATACAGACTTCATCTACGAGTTCACCATAATGACAAAAGGTACGAATGTGAAGAATGTGGGAAAACGTTTATTCGGCATGATCATCTAACAAAACACAAAAAAATACACTCAGGTAGGCTATATCTTTAGAAGCTTGATCAAATTAAGTAAGAGTGAGCAGAATATTAATTTTGGATGCTTATACTTTTTTAAGGTTTTAATAGGAGTGGTATTTAAGCCTATTACAAATGTTACTTGTATCACTTTCAGTGTCGTATGGTAAGGTTTATTTATCTCTTCAAACACTTGCGAAGTTTAAGAGTAGAATGTTTCCTCTGTGTTAATAGAGAGCTGAGGGACAGTCAAAAGGTGTAACATTTATTTATTTATTTAAAAAAGCAAATGTGATAAAAGAGGATTTTTTTGAGTTAAGATTTCTTTTGTATTAGCAGCTGTTTGAAACATTAACACCGTAACACAAACGAAGCTGTCATTCACACAATCTCTGTCGAAGTTTGCATCCTGATCACTTTAATATAGAGTACAAATATGGGACAATGACACTTGGTCTGTCTGGGTTTCTAAAGTTCCTCATTGTGGATTGGTAGTTAGAAAATCCTACATATGGGGAGAATCAACTCTGAGCACAGTAAAGCAGGAGGAAGAATAGAAGAAAGGGTTTTTAACCACTCCCCCTCCCTCCCCCCCAGCTATTTTGCATCTTGAGACAAATGAAAAGAGGATCAGATCTGTAGAGGAAAAGAAAGATTGGAACTATTGGGGATTTCTTTCTTCCTCCAGAACAGGCTCCTAAGGGAATATAAGATTCCCCAGAAGGTGGAAATTACTTTCCAAAACAGTGTGAAGATCTGAAAGTGATCAAGGACTAAACTTTGCAAGCCCTTGTTTGAATAAAACAGCTTATTTAGTGTTTGAAACCCTAACACCCGCTATAAAACAAAGAAATCTTTGAAAACTCAGATACCAAAAAAAATCCCCTTTTCTACTCTATTTGCCTTTTTTCCTCTAGAAAGTTACTTATTTTGACTGTCCAAACTCCCTCTGCTTACATGAGAAGAAATATTCTGCCACTTTGTGAAAGATCTCAAGATGACTCAAAAGAAACATCAAGACTTTTAAACAACATAAAAGGTAACTATTGAAAATCAGAAAAAAGGATTAACATTTGTATGTAGCACTAAGTTCTTAAAACTGATTGTTGAACTGGCAGTGCAAGAGACAGAAGTCCTACATTTACTCCAAAATTTTAGGCTTTTTTAAGGCTCTTGGAGCTTGGATTGTAAAAGGTGGAATTTCAAGTCTCATGAAAGAGGGTGAACTTTCGGTCATTCTCTTGCCTCTCCGTCCTCTTCTCTCTGTGGCAGTATGGGGTAATGTCCCCCATGAAGATTAGCTACCGTGTAGGAGGAAGAAGAGACCAGGGAATGAGGAACCAAAAATGAAGAGATGGGTAAAAACTACATGTGTGCTTGGATCACCCCAAGGTCATGAAGTCATTGCTTTGGGTAATAGAAAATCCTTTTGAGATACAGAAGAGCTTTGGTTGTCTGGAGCCTTTGTACTAAACATGGTTGTACTTTTTCTGAGACTTGAATTCTTGTTACAACTTAATTTATATTTGTTATTGGTCTCCTTTTAAAGGTGAAAAGGCACATCAGTGTGAGGAGTGTGGAAAGTGTTTTGGCCGTAGAGACCACCTAACTGTCCATTACAAAAGTGTTCATCTAGGAGAGAAAGTGTGGCAAAAGTAGGTATCTTTTTAAAGTTTAAAAATTTAAACATTTCCATAGGCAACCTAGTGACCGAGGATGTGGAAAAAGCTAATGTACTCAATGATTTTTTTTGCCTCTGTCTTCACGCACAAGGTCAGCTCCCAGATTGCTGCACTGGGCAGTACAGCATGGGGAGAAGGTGACCAACCCTCTGTGGAGAAAGAAGTGGTTCGGGACTATTTAGAAAAACTGGACGTGCACAAGTCCATGGGGCCGGATGCGCTGCATCCGAGGGTGCTAAAGGAGTTGGCGGGTGAGATTGCAGAGCCATTAGCCATTATTTTTGAAAACTCATGGCGATCGGGGGAGGTCCCAGATGACTGGAAAAAGGCTAATGTAGTGCCCATCTTTAAAAAAGGGAAGAAGGAGGATCCGGGGAACTACAGGCCAGTCAGCCTCACCTCAGTCCCTGGAAAAATCATGGAGCAGGTCCTCAAGGAATCAATTATGAAACATTTAGAGGAGAGGAAAGTGATCAGGAACAGTCAGCATGGATTCACGAAGGGGAAGTCGTGCCTGACTAACCTAATTGCCTTCTATGATGAGATAACTGGCTCTGTAGATGAGGGGAAAGCAGTGGATGTCTTATTTCTTGACTTTAGCAAAGCTTTTGATACTGTTTCCCACAGTATTCTTGCCACCAAGTTAAAGAAGTATGGGCTGGATGAATGGACTGTAAGGTGGATAGAAAGCTGGCTAGATCGTCGGGCTCAACGGGTAGTGATCAATGGCTCCATGTCTAGTTGGCAGCTGGTTTCAAGTGGAGTGCCCCAAGGGTCGGTCCTGGGGCCGGTTTTGTTTAATATCTTTATTAATGATCTGGAGGATGGTGTGGACTGCACTCTCAGCAAGTTTGCAGATGACACTAAACTAGGAGGCGTGGTAGATACACTAGAGGGTAGGGATCGGATACAGAGGGACCTAGACAAATTAGAGGATTGGGCAGAAAAAAACCTGATGAGGTTCAACAAGGACAAGTGCAGAGTCCTGCACTTAGGACGGAAGAATCCCATGCACTGCTACAGACTAGGGACCGAATGGCTAGGTAGCAGTTCTGCTGAAAAGGACCTAGGGGTCACAGTGGACGAGAAGCTGGATATGAGTCAACAGTGTGCTCTTGTTGCCAAGAAGGCTAACGGCATTTTGGGCTGTATAAGTAGGGGCATTGCCAGCAGATCGAGGAACGTGATCGTTCCCCTTTATTCGACATTGGTGAGGCCTCATCTGGAATACTGTGTCCAGTTTTGGTCCCCACACTACAAGAAGGATGTGGAAAAATTGGAAAGAGTCCAGCGGAGGGCAACAAAAATGATTAGGGGTCTGGAGTACATGACTTATGAGGAGAGGCTGAGAGAACTGGGATTGTTTAGTCTCCAGAAGAGAAGAATGAGGGGGGATTTGATAGCAGCCTTCAACTACCTGAAGGGGGGTTCCAAAGAGGATGGAGCTCGGCTGTTCTCAGTGGTGGCAGATGACAGAACAAGGAGCAATGGTCTCAAGTTGCAGTGGGGGAGGTCCAGGTTGGATATCAGGAAAAACTATTTCACTAGGAGGATGGTGAAACACTGGAATGCGTTACCTAGGGAGGTGGTGGAGTCTCCTTCCTTGGAGGTTTTTAAGGCCCGGCTTGACAAAGCCCTGGCTGGGATGATTTAGCTGGGAATTGGTCCTGCTTTGAGCAGGGGGTTGGACTAGATGACCTCTTGAGGTCCCTTCCAACTCTGATATTCTATGATTCTATGATCTTGTAAATGATGGACAAATTTTCATAAATTATTCTGATATGTGAAATGTTAGTTTTGCCTTTCTCTGTAATTCCATTATGCCAAGGTCCTTGGGTGACCCATAAAGCCAGTGTCAAGATCTGTGTTTTGAAATGGCCATGTAGAAATCATAGCCATCTTGGCAATCCAAACAAGACCTTTTTCGTACCATAGTTAGGCTGAATAACCTTAAGTTTTAAAAGGGATCAGATTTAGTTCTTCTGTCGATCTGTAATTTTGTTGTGTCAAAGTTACTCAGGACTGAGTTTGTCAGACCACTCTGTTTTATTAGCAGAGCGCTGTGCTAATAACACTCAGATAATGTGAGCACCATGCAAGAGTCAAACAGTCTTATTTATACAGATAAAAGGGTGTGAACTAAACAAAGGGACAGAGAGCAAAATTGTAAAATTTGCCTGGGGCACAATATGCATATCCTGCTTCCTTATTAACTCTTATCGCTCTAAGGCTAATGCTTCACCAATCGCCCTTAAGTGGAGCAGTTGATTAACAGTTAATGTCTGCTTTCCTGACACCTGGATTACATCATTTCTCATTTCTACTTAAAGGTATATACAGCATTCTTTATTTCATTCTATTTCTTTAATATAATTCATTTCACTTTCACAATCCCTCCTTTTGGTCAAGCTTACGCAAAGACCAACAATTACTGGGTTCCGCATATTAATCGTTCTTTATCTCTTCGTTCATCAGTGATATTTAACATCATCATATTAGCACTCTGTTTTGGGGCAGTCACCTGGATGGCATACCTTACACAATTCCGGATACAACAGGAGATTAACTGAAAACATACAAAAATCATTAGGATTCCAAACAGGATAGTCAGGGCTCCCTGAAACAACCAGTTTTCTATGCCAGAGAAATTGAACAGGTTACTTAGCCACTTCCATAAAGAACTGGGCTCTTCATGGGGAATATATGCAATGTGTTCTAAGTGGCTAGTGCAATCTATTACCTCATTGGTGTCATCAGGTATAAACACACAACATTCTTTTCCAATGAGAGCACAGGTCCCTCCTTTGGCTGTCAGCACTATGTCCAATGCCTGACGGTTTTGAAGTGCCATCTGTCGCATCGCCCCTGTTTCTTTGGCCAGGGCTTTTAAGCTCTCTCCGGTTTCATTTACCATTATTTCAACTACTGGTTGTATCCTCAGGAGCCTTTTTGCATGGTGTATTACTCCCCCAAGTGGGATAAGGGAACTGCCAATGGGCCCTCTTCCCAGGTTAAGGGGCTTACGTTATTTACATACCATTGGGCATCTGGTAAGTCCCTTCTTCTTCGCCTGAAATTACGGAGGCGTTCTCGTGGGAAGGACCCTAGCACTCGGAATTGTGGGAAGAGTCAGGCGGGATAACAGATACCTGACCAGTTAGCTGGTAACGCAGTATAAGCTTTGGTCCCACAAACCCAATGATGGCCTATTAAGGCCGGGAAGGGTCGGTTGCACCCATTTGTCACATAGGTGCCTGCAAAGGAGGAGTAATATCCTTCAAAGGGCAGAGGGTAATTCTCCTTACGAGGAGTGGTGGTATTTGCATGGCATTGAAAGATTGTATTATTTTCACTAAGATTACTGTAGGGGGAACACGAGATTGATTTTTCTGTTTGATCCCAGGTCGTGAAAAAAATTCATATCCCCATACCCGGCCCGCCGCTCTTTAGTTTTGTTCGAATAATCCCATACGCCATGGGATTCACAATATGCTGAAAGCAACGGCTTTTTCCCAGATCCAACCCTGTCCCATTACACACCCAACACCAATGACCTTTTCCCTCTACCACACTTATCCATTTAGATATATTTATTCACACTGCCAAGTGTCATTGCTGTTCCATGTTTTGTTAAATGGACGAGGTCCTCCAGTGAGGTCTGAGGAATTGAGTGGGATTGCCAAGACAGGAACACCAGCTTGAGAGTGGGCTGGGATGTGGCTGCAGACCCAGCAATTAGAAATATTAAGGGTCTGAGCTGTCCACACTTGCTGCTGGATAAAAGAATTGTCATTGTGGACTCCCCAGACCTTAAGACACCAGCAGCCAAGGAACAGGCGCCACCAGAAGCGCCTGTTGGAGGCAAGGCCCTTCTGGTTCTGACAACCTCAACTGAGGTCACGTTTTTATGTCACGCAGTCACGTTTTTATGTCCACCAGGCAGCAGGCGCCAGGCTCACTACTGCTCCTTCTCGGGCCTTGCTTTAGGTCGTCGTCTACTTCTGGCAACCCTTATAAGAGCGTAGATGGTAAGGTATTGCAGGCTGTTCCTCTACGTCGTCTTCTGGAGTCAAAATTGACTCTGCGTGGTCCTGAGGTGATGATTGGTTCGCTTGGGGTGGTGCCTTCTTACACTGCGAAGCATGTATCCACGCTGCAATGACAGACAGTTTAACAGCCGTCTGAATAGTAAGCAGTACCTGATGATTCTTTGATGTCCTTTAAGTCTCTTTACTACTTTTTCCTTGACTCTGACTATAACAATGGCCTTCACGCCTTCTTTTCCTGATGCATACGTTCCTCATTCACACAAACAGATTGAGAATACAAACAGTAGTATTTATATTGAGCAAAAAGGGATTGCAAATTGAACCTTGCTAAGCTTTACAATCAATAACCAAGACAATCAAATCCTACATTAATTCTTATGGGACATTATAAAATCCTGCTCCTACATATCCCCCTTTTTGGCACTAAGATTATTAATCGCCAGTGTCACTTCTTATTTAGTCCACATAATCGAAAATACTGGGAGGTGATTTGGGCCTGTAGCTCTAGCTTTGCATACATTTGTTTTATCCAACAGCACATTTCAAACATTCCAATTAAACACATACAATTTAAAACTAAAAACAATTAGGGTTAGTAACATTAGTATGCCAGTAGCTGTGGGAGACCATTCAGAAAATATGTTATGTCTTTCTGCAGGGGCAATTCTTAACATGTTGCCATTTGCATGTATAATATGAATGGTTCCGTTTCCCACATTGCCTTTTTGTTTGTTTTAGGAACTGTTACCTTTTGTAAACACAGTACTTACATTACATTTACATTTGTCTATTGGAAGGTTGCTAACACTTCCATTCTTTTAAAACACTTTTCTCCAAGAATTAACACATACACATAACCCATTATACAGTACTTTGGTCTCATTTATTTTATCCCACATACAGGATCCTAGTGAGATGTCTTTACTACAGGGCTTTGGAGCAACAGGCATAGATAAGCATACCTTTATTTGCTGTTTCTTTGTGCTGGCAGTTCTTTCCTTCCTTTATCAGTTAGGTAATTTGCATCAACACAGGCTTGGCTTTTGGATTCAAAGCCATCAGCAGAGCTCAGAGACTCTATCTTAAAAGGAACACAATTAACTTACCAGAGTTTTGATTACTTTTAACTCTTGCTTCCAAAACACACAGAGATCTGAAAAAGAGAACACAATCTATTGTGGCTCCTTTGGAGCCCTAATAGGATTTTAATTAAGTAGCATGTTTTGTTTGCATTTCTTTTACCCCCCTCTATAATATTCTGCACATGTCTGCACATTCCTTCTATACTTTAACTTTTAAAACATTAGCCATATTAATTTTTACATAAGGTGTAACTTTCTTTTGTTCTTCGATAAGGGTACATAAAAACTCTAAGTGACAGTCTGATTACACACAGCCATTTTAAGGCTCAGTGTTTCTAACATTGCTTCTTTTTGTTTTGTGCATCTCACCCCTGCTTTGCTTCAGAGGGGTACTGTCTTTATTCTTTTACTACGGTTCTCATCTGCTATTTTGTTACAAAACCAACCAAACAAAAAGAATCCAGAATCTCTCCCTATTCTGATTTTTGACTGCCCTGCTGCAGCCATGACTTGGTCTTTACAAAATTTAAAATCTTTTTAAATAAAGAATCAAGTTACCCCTTAAGGGTTAAATACCAAATCCCAAAGCCAACCAAAACTGATTACCTGTGTCTGGCAAAAAGGTCTGTCAGTTTTGCAACTTTGAATTAAAGAATCAAATGGATTTTTAGTGGCATTATAAACAAAACCAATTTATCTTAAACCTACAAAACAGGAGTTTTACAAACCTCACATATTTCCACAGACCGATACATACATATTTTCTTTTCATTAACATCCCTTTTATACTGCTTTATTTTTACATAGCTGTAGATAGATTACATTACCTTTTATACATTTGGGGCAGTTAAGTTCCAATAAAACCCCCTATGGTCTTTTAGCAAATTTGACTCAATTGTCCATAGTCAAATGATTTCAATCAGATTGTCTCTTTACCTGGATTGTTTACAGACATTCCTTTGGGAAAAGGGCCCATTTTTCCTTCAGAATGGCTGCAAAGAAACCAGGAATTCTTTTTTCTCTTTAACGTGGTCCTTTTTAACATTTTCACAAAGTTTAACTGCTTAATTCTCTCTAGCCTCTGTAGAGTTAATTTTTCACTCTTTCCTTTAATCGCTTGTTTATCTCCCAAAATGACACCTTTATCAACTCAGATTTCACCATTTTAAGTATTGTTCCAGGGGTTCATGCTTGCACTTACTGCTTCTTTTACTCCTGACACTATGCTCTTAGGGCTTCCAACCTGTTTTTCAGTTTCTTTATCTGTTGCTTGCCTGCTTGTCTCGGCCCTATCCTGCTTTTTCTAATGAACCGTTTTTGTGAGTGATATTGTGGTTATTTCACAATTTTGAAAGAAATGTTTAAGGAAAGGGACCAGAAAGGGTGGTGGCTAGTTGAGGAGCCCACTCTCCTTACTGAATTGGTAGTGGAACACTAAAGAATCAGTTTCTGAGGCAGACAACGAAGGGGAACAGAACAAGGGGTTTGTTTTGTTTTGTTTTTTCCCTTTTTACAATGAGATGGGAGTATGGAGGGGCTTGGGATCGATCTGGGGTTTTGTTTTGTTTTTTTCCGGAGAACGGGGTAAAGGGGAGTGCTCGGTCTGGTGGTGGGAGAGGAGGCTTTTAATAAAGCTTAACTTCTTATTTGAATCTTTTGAGAGAGGCGAGTTTTGATTTTTGTCCTCCCATGATTTGCCTCTTCCCACCACTGCATGAAACAATTAACCTCTCCTTTGGCCAATTTAGTTTTAGGTTGGCAGAGTTTGTTTTTTAAGACATCCACTCAGTCATTGTCCAAAGATCCTAACAGTGGCCACTGAGTTTTGGGATCTCCCTGTGCTAGCCTAGACCATTTTTCCAGAAATTTACAGGAGTCCGGACCCTTCCTAAAATACATAAAATGAGCCGGCATTCCTTTACGGAACTGTCCTGACTTAGACGTCTGGTTTACACACACCAATCACATAAGAAGGAAATTCGGGTTCGTCAGAGCGATGCCCAGTGCAACACACAAAAGGAGCCCACAGGCTACTGCCTCAGTCGCCCTTGCTTTCACACCAAGGGTTTTACCCAAGATGTGGTGTGGCTGCGATTGTGCAGATTTCACTCACGCAGACTGCGGGGACGGGAACCCCTTGGTCGGCCGATCCCCAGATGGAGACGGCACCCAGACTCAAACACTCCACAGGAAGATGGATAGACAGAGACAGGATAGTCCTCAGTCCAGACAAAACACGGAAATAATTACACTGCTCTACAGCCAAAATGCTTCTGAAATAAATGTAGTCCAATTTTACTAATTCTGGGTCACTGAGAACGAAAATGATGCTTAAAATTGTTGATAGGGTCTAGTTTTCAAGATATGCTATTGGGTCAGTATATACGACCCTTGATTTGGGAATGGCGGAGGATAAGTGAGTTATAAAGGGAAGGGATCTCAATTTAAACCAGAAATGACTAAAATACATCTTTGACTGGATCTATGAATAAATCTATGACTGGGTTTGGACAGTACTTGCTTTTTAGGCAAAACAATGAATGATGCAATCTGAAGCTGGTATTGCGTCATACATGATATGAATTACATCTTGTTATTTCTAGAAGTCATGGATGATGCAATCATAACGAAGCTTACATCACTCTGTTGAACAAATTGCCCTATATCAGCTCTAGAAATCATACAGTGTCGTGCTTTCTTATTTGTCAGTGTTTGATTTTGCAAAGGGACACATTTCTGTTTGGCCAAAGTGAGCAGAGATGCCTCGTACTTGTGTGAACAGTGCAGGTAACTTCAGCTATATATGTGGTGAAGTGACTTTTGCATCACAAAAGCGCAGTATAACCACTATGGTTAAGAAAGCCTATCACCTTTATTTTGGCTGCAAAATTGGAGATCAGGACAAGAGGTGGGCCCACATATGCTGCAACACTTGTGCAACAAATCTTCGCCAGTGGTTGAACAGGAAAAGGAAATCTATGCCTTTTGCAGTGCCAATGATTTGGAGGGAGTCAACAGATCATAGCAGCAATTGTTACTTCTGCATGGTGCCTCCAGTTGGGAAAGGTGTGTCAAAGAAGAAAAAGTGGACTGTGCATTATCCAAACATTCCATCAGCTATACGCCCAGTACCCCACGGAGAAGGACTGCCGGTTCCTGATGCACCAGAATCATTCTCACTTGAGTCAGAGGAGGAAGAGGAAGAGGATGAAACTTCTGGTCCTGAACCATCAATGTCACAGGACCCACATTTTCTCCCATCCTCCTCCTCTGAACCACACCTCATAACACAAGGTGAACTGAATGACCTTGTCAGGGATTTGGAACTACCCAAGAGTAAGGCAGAGCTGTTGGGCTCCAGATTACAGCAGTGGAATCTCCTGGCAGGTGATGTTAGGGTTTCCATGTTCCGTGACCGTCAAAAGGATCTTGTCCCATTCTTCTTCATGGAAGGTGATCTTGTAGCCTGCAACAACATCGATGGTGTGATGGCAGCCCTCAGCATCGTTCGCGATCCAGATGAGTGGAGACTGTTCATTGATTCATCGAAGACGAGTCTTAAAGCTGTTTTACTGCATAATGGCAATGTTTTGCAATCAATTCCAGTTGGTCATGCAGTCCATATGAAGGAAACCTATGACAACATGAAACAACTTTTGAGGTGCATAAACTATGACCAACATCAGTGGCAGCTTTGTGGTGATTTGAAGGTTGTTGCTCTCTTGCTTGGTCTGCAGACTGGATACACAAAATACTGCTGTTTTCTCTGCAAATGGGATAGTCGTGCAAGAGATTCCCACTACATCAAGAAAGATTGGCCACTCCGACAGTCATTGGAGCCTGGGAGGAAAAGTGTTCAGCATCCACCACTTGTTGAATCAAGGAAGATTTTGTTACCACGCTTACACATCAAGCTGGGTCTGATGAAGGCCATTGACAAAACACAAGCAGCTTTCAAGTACCTCTGTGGAAAATTTCCAAGGTTAAGCGAAGCTTAGATAAAGGAAAGTGTCTTTGTTGGTCCTCAGATTCGTGAACTTCTTCGAGACGATGCATTTGATCATGCACTGCATGGCAAGGAAAAGATGGCATGGAAAGCCTTCCAGTTAGTGGCAATAAATTTTCTCGGAAACAACAAGGCAGACAACTACAGGTTGTTGGTGGAAAACCTCCTCAAGGCATACAAAAGCTTTGATTGCAACATGTCATTTAAAGAGACATTTTTTGCACTCTCATCTAGATTTTTTTCCACCGAACTGCGGAGCAGTGAGCGACTAGCACGGCGAGCGATTTCACCAGGCCATTGCAACAATGGAGAAATGCTATCAGGGCAAATGGAGCCCCTCAATGCTTGCAGACTATTGCTGGACAGTGACAAGAGATGCTCCATTTACTGAATACAAGAGACAAGCCAAGAAGTGCCGAGTAGACACGGAATAGGACTAAACTATGTACATAATATTTTTTTGCCTTTTTGTTTCATAATACATTTATTTATATAACCCTTTTGCTGATTTTGAAAGTGTTACATAAACAGGACAGGTGAAATATTATCATGTAAAGCAATCATAAACACATGAAAAGACCTAGGTTTACAATTTACGATTAAAACTCTACTATCTACACAATATACATAGACATAAAATGTAAAAACTTAAATATCTTAGAAACAGTAGCCAATCAGTTGTTTTAATTGTCATATTTGAATTCAGCACATCAAAATACATAATAGCACATTTTATCTCTGAAGCAGACGACTTCTCAAAAATTGTAGACCAGTGTTACCTGACCAGATTCCTGATGTCAGATCCCGGAACAGAA
This sequence comes from Malaclemys terrapin pileata, assembly GCF_027887155.1. NCBI lineage: Eukaryota > Metazoa > Chordata > Testudines > Emydidae > Malaclemys > Malaclemys terrapin. The sequence continues at coordinate 65,749,672 of NC_071512.1, read as the reverse complement.
CAGAGTGGGAACCAACAGGTTCGATGGCGTAGACCTACCTGTGGTCATGCGCCCTTCCGTTCAGGAGGAGGACCACTAGGGCCAAATGCCCAGGTGCCGTGTGCTGCGGTCGTCCTACAAAAACAGTCAGGAATCACACGGCCCCAGTGAAGATGGTTGCTATCTCAGTGGGACCTCCAAATTGTCAAAGTTAGACTCAGGACTGAGTTTGTCAGACCACTCTGTTTTATTAGCAGAGCGCTGTGCTAATAACACTCATATAATGTGAGCACCATGCAAGATTCAAACAGTCTTATTTATACAGATAAAAGGGTGTGAACTAAACAAAGGGACAGAGAGAGCAAAATTGTAAAATTTGCCTGGGGCACAATATGCATATCCTGCTTCCTTATTAACTCTTATCGCGCTAAGGCTAATGCTTCACCAATCGTCCTTAAGTGGAGCAGTTGATTAACAGTTAATGTCTGCTTTCCTGACACCTGGATTACATCATTTCTACTTAAAGGTATATACAGCATTCTTTATTTCATTCTATTTCTTTAATATAATTCATTTCACTTTCACAGTTGGTAGCCTGTTGTTTCCTACAACAACTTAATCTAATTACCATCTACAAACTGGGCAAATGACTGAATTGCAAGAAGTCAGTTCAGTAGTCTGTGAGCTCTCCCAAAGTCCTTATACTTTAACATGGAAAACCAGAACTAGCTTTCAGGACAAACTCATTGCTTTCAATATTTGTTCATATTTTGAATAATCTACTGTAAATCTTAGCTAACAGAAGTGCATAAAATCAATTACAGGGTTGTTTAGCTTTTATTTTGTCAGTACTTAAATTCACTGCCTCAGTCAACACGTTTCATTGTCACTTTTTTCTACCTGGGAGGAAAGGAACATAAGCCAGTCTTAAGGCTTGTTTTGTAGGATAACTTGCTGCCAAACTGAAAACCAACTTTGGATGTTGACCTGAAGGATCCTCTCCAGGGCACATTTGGGTTTCAGATGGGAAGTTTTAAATAGATTTGCTGAACACAAAGTACTAGACTACTCATTTTGCAGAGTAGTCTAGAAAATAATTGAGATGGCCCTCTGACAAGTGAATGCCTAAAGGAATTGCCTGTCACCTCCAGATATGTTTTATATTGTAATATAAATGTAGAGGGAGGAATACAGAAATATGTAACTCTTATACAGTTTGTAGAATCTTTAAAGGCTATGTACATATTTGAGACTTTTTGGAAAAACCTGATCTTCTAATGTAAACGTGTTTTCTTCTTTGCAGATATAAAGCAACATTTCATCAGTGTGATGTCTGCAAGAAAGTTTTTAAAGGGAAATCAAGTTTGGAAATGCATTTTAGGACACATTCAGGTAAAACTTTATCTATCATTCTGTGTTACTGCCAACTTGGAGTGACAGGAGATGATGATGATAAATTATCACTGGACTGACAGAATTCTTCTAATTCTTCAGGCTTTATGACCCTTTAGGGCAGCAGTAGCATGAACTGAGCTCCCTACTGCTTGTATGCCATCCCTTGCTGAGTGTGAATACTGCCCTCTGAATGTAGTAGTCAGTTCTTTTTAGACTTCCCTAGGCAAAGGAGCTTCTGATTTTGTATGTGTTCTACTGATGCTCATTGTATATTCTTACTAAATTTACTCATACCTTCTACTCAGTCTGGAGATCTAGGGAATACTTAATTTCACTTTGTAACCTAAATCAGGATTTGGAACCTAACTATCCAGGGGAAAGGTTAGTGTCTTAATACATTCAGCTCTGCATCCTCTGATTCCCCTGCAAGAAAGTAATTGTTCATGAGAAAGACCTAAAAAAAAAAAAAAAAAAAGCTAAATTGAGCTTCTTTAGCAATAGAACAATAACGTGAATGTAATTTCTCTTTGTTAGATTTACTGACTGGTCCCCTTAGTGTGCACTTGGCAAAAATCCGAACTAGTTGGATTTGACGAGAATGCTATACGGATATCACTTCAAAATAACTTTTCTGTTTTTACTTAGTGAATTGTATTCTCAGATGCCAAATGTATTTTTTTCCAGTACAGCTACTTGAGAACCATGTTTATTATATAATATAGTCCCCCATCCCCAACCATATGGTTTCTACATAGTGATACTTGACTTCACATTTTTATCTATTAATGCTGACTCCTTTTGTTCTACAGGTGAGAAACCATACAAATGTCAAATCTGTAGCCAGTCCTTTAGAATTAAGAAGACATTAACAAAACACATGGTTATTCATTCAGATGCTCGACCTTTTAACTGCCAGCATTGCAATGCAACATTTAAACGAAAAGACAAGTTGAAATACCATATTGACCATGTACATGGAACAAAAGCTGCAGAAGAAACAGTAACCACTTCTGAAGAAAAAGTAATCTCCTTGCCAGTACAGTACACCCCTGATGACAAAGTTTTCCAAATTGAGTCTAAACCATACATGGATCAGCCCGAAGTTTACGAAACAGAAGTCAAACCTATGCTACAGAATGTACCAGCAGAAGTATGTGTGCCAGTAACACTGGTACCAGTTCAGATGCGGGAACCTCAAGCTGATCTAGTACAACATACCACTACTCTCTCACCCCAGTCTCATGGCATTCTTCCCCCACAGATACAGCAGCCAGATTATCAACGAACAACAGAAATGGCATTTCTGGAAAAATATACTCTCACTCCCCAGCCTGCAAATATAGTTCATCCTGTCAGACCTGAGCAAATGTTGGATCCTAGAGACCAATCTTACCTTGGAACTTTATTGGGGCTTGATACAGCTCCAACTGTACAGAATATGTCAAATAATGAACATTCATGATCGGACCCATAACATTCCACCTAACTTACTAAGCCATTAGCCACCAGAGGACTAATATGGCTACTAAGTTTTTTGTAGTTTATTTGGACTTCTAGTCTTCTGAACAGTTTTGTTGAGTGCAAGGAAGAAATAGATTTGTTTGCATATATGAACATTAAGACACATTTTGATGTATATTTATAGTGTTTCTTGTGGTTTTAAAGACTTTTAAAAATCTTATAGAAGGTCTTTTGAAAACAGGTTCTCAAATATCTTTTAAGAATACTAGCTGCAGCAAACTTTAATCCCATACCTGGCCATTAATAAAAATAATTGTTCACCTGTCTGCATCTCACTTTCCAAATAAACCTTTCTTTAGATAATGGAAAAGTATATTAGAAGGGTTATGGCCAATTCATTAGGGTCACGATTGGAAAAGAACATGAAACTAAACCTCTTAATGATCCCTCACCTTAAACTAAAATTTAACTTTATCCCAGACAAACCTGGTTACATTTTTTTACTGTAATTCATATCTGAATAATGGAATTATGAATCTGAGACTATAAACAGTACTTGTGCTCTCTTAACCTTGGTTCAATCTTCTAGAATGTTTCCAACATTTGGGCCTTGAAAGGTTTAGAGATGTGGTGATAATATACTGTAATCCTCAGGCAATAATAAGATTGGAATAGTTCATCCTTGTTTATGAGCACAGAATCAAACCAAGCTGAAGTCCGCACTGATATGCCCATTTCTACATTACTGCTGTGTAAAGTAATGTAAAAAGCTCTTTTCAGAAAAGTAATTTGCTTCAATTCATTAAAAGATTAATGAAATCAGCAATTATAAATCTTCAGTTGGCTTCTGGAAAAGAAAGTGAAAGGAAGTCATTTGTTGTTTCACCTTACATGATATACATTGTATATAGGTGACAAATAATTAGGAAGAGGAAGGAAGATTAGAACATGTAAGGGCTTTAACTATTCTTTTATTGTTTCCTTACTGTTCTTCTAGTGTAGAACCATATCAAATCCACTATCTAGAATAATTTAAATTATTAAATCCCTCAAATTTTCTTCTAGGTGGAGCTCTGCAAATCCTTGGATATCTGCAGATCATTTTTGTGGATTGCGGATCGGATGCGCATACAAACTTTGTATCCGTGCAGGGTTCTACTTCTAACCTCATTCCCAAAATAATACTTTCCTTGTTTTAGACTCAGTCAATCTTGTGCCAAAGGAAATACGTGGAATCATACTTGTCTCTCAATTATGTCTCATTAGGGATTACATTTTAAACTAATGTCTACTTCCCATTAAAAATCTGGTTTTCTTGCTTTTATTATTATTGTAAAATATTTATATCCAATTTCTAAATTATGAAACTGAAAGTTCATTTGCCATGGTGAGTTGTTGTTAAAGTTCTGCATTTGGTAGGAGCATAAATAGTTTCTGAAAAAATGTCAGCATCCTACTGCTACAAACTCTCTTAATGGCCCTATCTTATAAAATGCTAATCACTTTCTGTGAGGTGTTTGAGTGCTTTTCAGGATTGGGGCCAGGACTTGGTGTTTGGTCATGTGTAGAAACTTTTCAACCTCACTGATTCTCATCTAAGTGCACCAAAGATTTCTGTTAGCAGTTGAATTAGTACTAGCCTGCATAGAATTTAAATGTATCATTATTTAAATAAGGACTTGTCCAAAGAAGCACAATAGAAGTCCTAGACTTACAGATCTTTAAAATTCAGTTCCTATAGTGGGACTAAGTGTATGTTTAATTGTTTTGTGTTTATATGTACAAAGCAAGATGAGATGAAGTACTCTGGGAACGTTCATACGGAGATGCTGTACATATGTCAGGTAAAAAGATGAGTACTAATTAACATTATACAACAATATTCAGCCCATTGAATGCCATCTTCTAAAAGGACACTGTCAAGTACTGTGCTTCCCGCTTGTTCTCTGCAAAAAAAAAAAAAAAAAAAAAAAAAAGTTTTAAATGACCACCATTCTTGCACTCCAATGCACAAAAATACTATTTAGTGTGTACCTTTCAAGTTGACAAGCACTGGAGTTTTTACTCTTCTGTACGCCCATACTGTTTGTGAAACATAAACCAATGTGGTTTCCAAAGGTTATGCTCATACCATCAAAGATAAACTGACATCAATGCTGTCAGCACAGTTCTGAGACTGACATTCTAACTTTGCATTCTTTACTTACTTACTTCCTCTGCAATGAGTGTGGAGAGGATTTCAATTAAACAGTGGCTTAAAATTTTTGGTTGTTAAGTTTTGTTTTATTTTGTTTTTAAATCCAATCAGTCTGGAACACACTTCACATTATTTAAGTAATATATGCCCCAAATTCAATCTCAACATTTAATGTTCTTTTTAGGTCTGTCATGATTGTGCCTATTTGTACATTGACTGATCACTCTAGTTGATTAATTATTAAAGCCAATATTTTCAAAAGTGCCTAGTGACTTTGGGTGCTCAACTGGAGACACTTTAAAGGTGTTTAAGTTGGGTACTCCAAATCACTATGCTCTCTTAAAAATGTTGGCCTAATAGTTCATCAGTTCAGTTTTACAGTTAACCAAACTAGTTTGCATCTTTACCTGCCGGTCAGGCTCAATCGTTGCCTGAAGGGAAAAAATAGTTCATGTAGGAAAAATTACATAGAATTGCTAAATTATTAAATAGTTAATTTTTTTCATGTGCTGGGTTTTGATTCTTATGGCCTTATGGGTATAGTGAATTTGCATGCGAGTCAAGTAAATCACCATGGACTGGTACTTCATTCTATAAGCATGAACAGATGATCTTCAACCTGAGAGAGAGCCCTATTTCTGAATAAAATGGTTTGGATTGAGAGAAAAATATGAACCATCTTGACTGCACAGATCAGAGCTTCTTGGCCATGGTACCGTCATATATCAATAAACACATGTATTTGTACCTATATAACTAGAGCATATTCTTTAAGCATTGAGAGAGAGCTTTTATAATAAAGGCTGCTTTAATCTTGTAGCATTGACTCAGCTCACCACTTAGACCCACATCCTCCTTCAGCTTTCTCTTTAAAATGTCACTTTCTGATCAGTGCCAAATATTTAAAAATTGTGGGGGGGGGGGGGGGTTTCCTCCCACAAAAACAGCTTTGGGAGGAAAAGTGGAATCTTCATTTGTGCTCTTCTATCTAAAAGGGTTTTTGTGAAATTTTCTTTAATCTTAGGCTCCTATGTAGTTCTGCAAAAAATACTGCATTTATGTTCTGTTTACATATTGCATATGCCTTTCAAAAAACCTTTGATTTTTCCCTTGTATTTACCAGGTCACTGATTATTCAAAGATATCATATCTTTGAATGGGATTTATTTATTTATTTTAAGAAATTCTTCCTGAGCATTGCTACTCTTTCTACAGTAGTATCGTTTTCCAAGGCTGTCCTTATTCTGGACAACAACAGCAGCAGCAGTAGTAGTGACAGTGGTATAGCTTGGCTTATATTGTGTACCTTGAAGATTAAAAATATGTAAATTAAAAGTAAAATAATATTTTAAGACTAATCATGTCTCAAATACCACTCAGAAATGAAAGACTTAAAGTGTAAAGAAAACTGATACACTGTAGTAAACAATCCTGGGGAGAAACATATTGGGAACAGAATTTTCTGGACAGATCACTTGTTCCAATATCCAAAATATAATGCTTCAGAGCAAGTCAATAACCTCTTCATAATGTGCTTGACCAGATGTAAAATGCATTATGTAGACAGGGAATTAATTACCCTTCCCTCCCCCCCGCCTTTCTTGTTTTTTTTTTTTTTTAATTATTTTTATTTTTTTAAGGTGGAGCTTTCACGTAAAGCAGACATGAACTGTGAGAATATAGTTGCAGATCAGAGCTTTTTTTCCTTCTTGGGGTGGAGATGGGGAATCCATTCATGGATATCTGCATAAAAGTAAAAAGCAATTCGAGATCAATTTCCTTAAATTGATCTCACATGAATAATAACTTCAGGCTTCAGGAATTGATATGGTGCTTGAGTGCAGGAAGCATATTTGTGTGTGTGTGTGTGTGTGTGTGTGTATATATATCCTTAGGATTGCTGTCATCTTTGACCTTGCTTATAAGATCAGGAGTATTTAAGTCATGTCATCATGGGCCTCTTCTTTAACAAGCTAACATGCATAAGTATTGATTGAATGTTACTGCTGAAAAAAGGGGGGCAGACACTTTGATAAAATCCATAACTGTCCTTTCTCTATATTTTATGATGACTGTTCTGGTGCATTAAAGGTAACTATTTTCAAATTGTTTGAAGTCTCCCATAACAAAGCATTTTGTTCATTTTAAAATGTTAAACTTTTTTATATAAAAAAGAGCAAAATAAAAAAATTGGTAATATTTGGCCACTGTTATTTGAAATGCTGTGCTTTTTAGTGTGGTCTGTAATAGACTGATATTTTAGGTGGAAGTCTTTTTAAGTACAATTGTCTTTTTTTAGGGAAAAATCACTCTGCTATAAGGCATTGTAAATGTAGAATAACTCAGTCCTCTGTGTAATTGTTTGATATTAAAATTTTTAAGTTCCTTTGTCCTAATGTTGCTTGCATTTCAACATTTCTTGCAGGAGTGGTTGTGTAGGAGCAGGATTTTATAATTGTACTATGAGAATTAATGTATGATTTGATTTTATCCTGCCAGACACCCTTTTTTTGAATAGCAGAAAGGAATGAATAGACCAGAAGAATCCTTATGACTAATTATGGTCACCCTTTTGTTTTAAGATAAGTTTATAATGACTACTGTGGTTTCCCACATGCATTACAAATTGGGCCCTCTTTAGTTCTTTGTTTTAAGGTTTAGATAGTAAGAGACAGAATTCTGTATTGTGTTTTATGTTAAGTAGATTAGGGGAATATTGAAGGCCTGGGTCTCAATGTAAATTGTCTTGGTTATTGGTTCTAAAACTTAGCAAGGTTTAATTTGCAATGCCTTTTTGCTCAATATAGACTGACGCTGTTTGTATTCTCAAAGGCCTGTGTGAATGAGGAATGTATGCATCAGAAAAAAATAAGGTGGAAGGCCATTGTTATAGCCAAAAGGTCAAGGAAGAAGGAGTGAAAAGACGTAACCATCAATGCGCATCCATAATGAAGAGAGGGCAGATTGACAACCCTAAGGTGAAGGCTGGCACCCCTAAGAACAATTAATTAAATCTAAACCAGGACAGAATGACCCTCTCGGAGGTGTATTGGAATGTTAACATCAAAAAATACACCAATTAAGAAGTGACAGAGTCCTGTGGCACCTTATAGACTAACAGACGTATTGGAGCATAAGCTTTTGTGGGTGAATACCCACTTCGCATGTGCATCTGATGAAGTGGGTATTCACCCATGAAAGCTTATGCTCTAATAAGTCTGTTAGTCTATAAGGTGCCCTAGGACTTAGTCTGGATCTGTAAAAAGCAACAAACATTGCTACCCCTCTGATACTTGACACCAATTAAGAAGTAACTCTGACTCAAACTGACACAGCAAAATCCATAGACTTCAACAGAAAAAACAAAACAGGGTGCTCTGCCATGGGGCTTTGGGTTCGTCTTGCCACACTCCAGAAGCATAGGATCACGACTGACAGAGCCTGGCTCCCTTCTGCAACCAATCTGGCTGTCCACTAGAATGATCCAGACTCTGAACTGGTAACTATAAACATCAACTGACAGAACTGTGTGTGTATGACTAAAAAGCATATGCTAACTTGTATTTTCAATAAATGTGGAGTATTTGCCTTTTCCTCTATAAAAGATCCTGTGTGCTTTGTATAGCATAACAGTTGTTGGTCTAGGTTTGAACTGATTTTAACAGCATGAAAATGCAGTATTCTGTCTTTCAGATTCAAAGATAATGGAAGACGAACTATCTTGTTTTTGAAATTTTGTCAGATTTGTGGCTGTCTCATGATCTTACATTTTATGTTGTAAATTAAATTTAATATAGGAAAAAACCCTTGGTTTGATCTGATCTTTGAATGTGGGAAGTCTTGTTTTAAAAAATAAAAAAAATGTAAGGCTTACCAAAACCATTTGTATTTCATCTATCAAAGGAACTGCACTTATTGTGCAATTTAAGGTAAAATTTCCAAAACTAAAATAGGAATAGATATTCATATACCCAGTTATGCGTGATCTCTTTAAACCATGTGCAAACAATAGACCAGCGGTTTGTGCTGGAGCGGCGAACCGCAGCCAGTGGGAGCCACGAGGGGCCAAACCTGCCGATGCGGCAGGTAACCAAACTGGCCTGGCCCACCAGGGTGCTTACCCTGGCGAGCCGTGTGCCAGAGGTTGCTGACCCCTGCAATAGACAGTAGAGGAGGATAATGCATTGGCCATCCCCAATGGGAAGTTAGGGGAGAGACTTTCAAACTCTGGTTTGTGCCTTTGAAAATCTCCCCTGGCATGGACAGCTTCCAAAATGCCTGGGTGAACTTAGAGAAGTGAAATTGATTGATTTTATGTGCATAAAAAAACACATGAACTTTCTACTAGGTCATTTTAGCTGTTTAACTGCTTCTGAATTGGTAAACTAATGAACCTTGGAAGGACCAGAACGTTTGGATGTTGCAGTCATTCTAGGCTGTGGACTGGACAGGCTTGATCATAGAATATTATTCCAATCCAGCCCAGCTTTGCACTAAGCAAAAGTAATTGCCATTTTTGGAACCATCATAATTGGCCATCCCTTTTATTTTTTTGACATTCCCAACATAGGAAAGGGAAATAATTGCTTTTAACCTGAAAGGTGATCCTTCTCCCTCTAGATTCTGTAAACTAGCCATTTTAGATTTCTTTTTGGGGCTGTTAAGAGTCAAATACAGGACTGTGGTTTGCCAGTGATGTACTTTAAAAATACTGTCTAACACCTCTTTATGGAAGAGGGACTATAGAAAAAGAGGCAATCTGAATAAGGAACTAAAAATATACATTCTTATTCATTGAAAGTTACCAGATGAAAGTATTCACACAATGTTACCTGTGAACATCTTCCAATTGTGTGCAACCTTATCACATTACCTTATGACATAATTGATGAAAAGTATCTGACAATAACATAGCTGGGTAACTAAGTCCAGCAGTGGAAGTGTGAAGAAACTGTCTGGGAGAGGAGGGGAGTCCTTGAAGATCTTAGAGATTGCACTGTGCTCCTTGTATTTTACTTGCCCTAAAGCAGTAGTTCTCAATCTGAGAGCCACTTGCGGCCCAATCAGCACACAGTTGTGGTACAAGTGACAGGACTATAACTAGAGTGGGGCAGGAGGGGCACCTGTCCCAGGATGCAGAGCTGGGTGGGAGTGCAAAATGGGGGGTGTCAGCCCTTCAGTAGGATTGGGCCCAGTGGCATCAGCCCCCCCACCCCACACCCTGGATTGGGCCCAGCAGCCTCTCTCTTTCCCCCCGCCCCCAATAGAATCACTGGTCCATTGACCTCGGCTGGAGCAGGCTCCCTGGCATTAGGACCACAGTGGCAGGTGCGCTGCACAGTTGAACTATGTGCAGCCAAGGTAGGAGACCAGCAGGCCCAGGGAGGGGGATGCAGGGGCCTAGGGCTGCAGGGAGAGAGGTGCAGCCAGTGCATGGGGGACAGACTTTAGGTGAGGGGGACTGATGGCTGGGGGTAGTCTCTGGATCAGGGGCTACATAATGGGGCATGGTCCCTGGATGGGGGGTTGAGTGCTGGAGGACAGTCCTTGGGGGGGCTGGGTACTGGAGGCAGTTGATGGTGGGCAGTCCCTAGGTGTGGGACTGAAAGGAAGGGGGCAGTCCCTGGATGGCCCGTCCTACCCTGCACAGGGCACCCTGTATCTGAGGAACAGGCCCATGTGCCAGGTTAGTGTTGGGGGTAGGGGATCTGGGTGCTGGGAGGACAGGCCAGGAGGGTGTGTTTGCATGGGTGGGTTCCCCCTCTTTGCCGGCAGGCTCCAGAGCTGCGCTCTCCAGGCACTCAGCCCAACCATACTGCCCTTAGAATAAATTAATTTTAACAGTTAATGTTTTGACTTATTTTGCTAATTCAAAATGCTCTTGGTAGACATTTGCCAGTGTTGAAGTGAAAGGTACTATATTGATCTGAATCATACTGCTGTCATATAACAAATACTAAACTTTTTTTTTTTAGATGTACAGGTGGATGTGGCCCACATAACACACACAGAGCTGCATATTGACAAGTTTCAGAGTAACAGCCGTGTTAGTCTGTATCCGCAAAAAGAAGAACAGGAGTACTTGTGGCACCTTAGAGACTAACAAATTTATTAGAGCATAAGCTTTCGTGGACTACAGCCCACTTCTTCGGATGCATATAGAATGGAACATATAATGAGGAGATATATATACACACATACAGAGAGCATAAAGAGGTGGGAGTTGTCTTACCAACTCTGAAAGGCCAATTAATTAAGAGAAAAAAAAAAAAAAAAAAAACTTTTGAAGTGATAATCAAGCTAGCCCAGTACAGACAGTTTGATAAGAAGTGTGAGAGTACTTACAAGGGGAGATAGTCAACGTTTGTAATGGCTCAGCCATTCCCAGTCCTTATTCAAACCGGAGTTGATTGTGTCTAGTTTGCATATCAATTCTAGCTCTGCAGTCTCTCTTTGGAGTCTGTTTTTGAAGTTTTTCTGTTGTAATATAGCCACCTGCAGGTCTGTCACTGAATGACCAGACAGGTTAAAGTGTTCTCCCACTGGTTTTTGAGTATTTTGATTCCTGATGTCAGATTTGTGTCCATTAATTCTTTTGCGTAGAGACTGTCCGGTTTGGCAAATGTACATGGCAGAGGGGCACTGCAGAGCTAGAATTGATATGCAAACTAGACACAATCAACTCCGGTTTGAATAAGGACTGGGAATGGCTGAGCCATTACAAACGTTGACTATCTCCCCTTGTAAGTATTCTCACACTTCTTATCAAACTGTCTGTACTGGGCTAGCTTGATTATCACTTCAAAAGTTTTTTTTCTCTTAATTAATTGGCCTCTCAGAGTTGGTAAGACAACTCCCACCTGTTTATGCTCTCTGTATGTGTGTATATATATCTCCTCATTATATGTTCCATTCTATATGCATCCGAAGAAGTGGGCTGTAGTCCACGAAAGCTTATGCTCTAATAAATTTGTTAGTCTCTAAGGTGCCACAAGAGCTGCATATGCAGCCCACAGTGATAAATAGGTTGAGAACCGCTGCTCTAGAGGCTAGTGTACAATTAGTGTTATATAAATACAGTAGTGTAGAATTGTATGCAGTGTTGTAGCCATATTGGTCATAGGATATTAGAGAGAAAAAATAGGTGAGGTAATATCTGGTATTGAACTAACTTATCTTGGTCATCTCCTCCCCCACAAAGAGCTCAAAAGCTTGCCTCCCTCACCAGCAGAAGTTGGTCCACTCACCTTGACTTTAGTGTGTAATAATGTACACTACACCTTATTTCATAACATTAACAGATGTATATTTTGATCATTTTGCAACATAAGTGATGTTTATTAACGGGGGAGGGCAGAGGCAGCAGTAGCTACTGCAGCCATCAATGCATAAGTCATAGATGTCAAGCCTAGAAGGAAGTGTTAGGCCTGGTCTGCACTACACAGTTAGGTTAAGGTAAGGCAGCATATGGTGACCTAATTAATTATGTCAGTATACACACTTACATGAGCAGGACAAGGCTGTAGTTGTGGTGTCCTCTTACATCAACATAACTCCACCTCCAGGAGAGGCATAGCACTTATGTCAGTGTAGTTAAGAACAACAAGGAGTCTGGTGGCACCTTAAAGACTAACAGATTTATTTGGGCATAAGCTTTCGTGAGTAAAAACCTCACTTCTTCGGATGCATAGAGTGAAAGTTACAGATGCAGGCATTATATACTGACACATGGAAAGCAGGGAGTTACTTCACAAGTGGAGAACCAGTGTTGACAGGGCCAATTCAATCAGGGTGGATGTAGTCCACTCCCAATAATAGATGAGGAGGTGTCAATTCCAGGAGAGGAAAAGCTGCTTCTGTAGTGAGCCAGCCACTCCCAGTCCCTATTCAAGCCCAGATTAATGGTGTTGAATTTGCAAATGAATTTTAGTTTTGTTTCTCTTTGAAGTCTGTTTCTGAAGTTTTTTTGTTCAATGATAGTGACTTTTAAATCTGTAATAGAATGACCAGGGAGATTGAAGTGTTCACTTACTAATGTCATATATGCCATCATGTGCCAGCAATGCCCCTCTGCCATGTACATTGGCCAAACCGGACAGTCCCTCCGCAAAAGAATAAATGGACACAAATCAGACATCAGGAATGGTAACATACACAAGCCAGTAAGTGAACACTTCAGTCTCCCTGGTCATTCTATTACAGATTTAAAAGTCACTATCATTGAACAAAAAAACTTCAGAAACAGACTTCAAAGAGAAACAAAACTAAAATTCATTTGCAAATTCAACACCATTAATCTGGGCTTGAATAGGGACTGGGAGTGGCTGGCTCACTACAGAAGCAGCTTTTCCTCTCCTGGAATTGACACCTCCTCATCTATTATTGGGAGTGGACTACATCCACCCTGATTGAATTGGCCCTGTCAACACTGGTTCTCCACTTGTGAAGTAACTCCCTGCTCTCCATGTGTCAGTATATAATGCCTGCATCTGTAACTTTCACTCTATGCATCCGAAGAAGTGAGGTTTTTACTCATGAAAGCTTATGCCCAAATAAATCTGTTAGTCTTTAAGGTGCCGCCAGACTCCTTGTTGTTTTTGTAGATACAGACTAACACGGCTACCCCCTGATACTTGACACAGTGTAGTTAAGGCGATGCAGTGCAGACACTACCTTATTTACATCCACTGTTAGTTGTCTTGTCAATCTCACAGCTCCATGCTGGAGCCCTGAAATTGACAAGAAAGCAAGACAGCTAGAGCTGGGCTTCCCTGGGCTCCCCACTCTCGTCTGTGATGCTACTTGGAGGCTTCCCCTCCCTATGCAGAGAAGCCCGGGGTCTGCCCAGTGGCTGGAAGCAGGGAGTGGAGAACCCTGGGGGGGGGGCAGTAGGGCTCCCAACACCCCCGTTGGTGGTGGAAACCCCCTTGGACAGAAGGAGGGGGGGAGTGTAGAGGTCAGCCATCGCAGTAATTACATAACAACATATGTTACCTTCTGGCTGGAGTGAAGACTTGCCCTTAGACCAGTCTGCCCTCCCGAGAAAAGGCATAGCACTTGCAGTAGCACATCCATTACACACGGGCATAGGCGCCAACTCGTGGGTGCTCCAGGGCTGCATTTTTTGTTGGTGTAGCCCTGTTGTTCCCAGGAAATTAGAGCCACAAGGTAAGTGAGGTCCTATCTTTTATTGGAGCAACTTTTGTTGGTGAGAGAGAGAGACAAGCTTTGGAGCTGTCTCTGAAAGCTCCAAGGCTTGTCTCTCTCACCAACAGAAGCTGGTCCAATAAAAGATAGGACCTCACCCACCTTGTCTTTCTAACGTGAATAGCCTCCTTCTAAAACTGGCAGAGGTGCTTGGAGGAGAGGGCAGAGAGGGAGTGGTGCCTCGGGAGGGCACCCACCGGCACACCGAAAAGTCAGCACCTATGCACACGGAAGTGGGCTCAGGCTGGTTGTCAGCCAGCTGGGCGGTGGCAATAGCAGCTTGGTAGGCAGTCAGGAGGGGGGAGGGGTGTGACGCGCACGGAATTCTCCCCAGGGAATCCTCTTTCCCTCCCGCCCTGTGCTAGGCGCAGCGGCCGTATGACCCTCCCAAGTCCCGCCCCGCGAGCGAGCGAGCGGCTCACCTGCCGGCAGAGCCTGCTCTGGGGAACTCCCCTCCAGCCACCCATCTCCGAGCTGATGTTTAAATAAAACGCCGGGTAGTGATTGGCGGAGAGGCGACAGGGTGGCCGCTGTATGGCGATTGGTGGCCTGGAAGAGACGCTGCGCCGCTGGTTGGTGGGCGGGTTGGGACAGGGCTGTGTGGGGATTGGCGGGCCGTGGGGGCGCTTGGGGATTGGCGGTGGCGCTGGGTTTGAATGGTTGGCCGGGGCGGTTAGCATCGTGCTGCCTGTTTATGCGTCTGGCTCGTGCGGTTTGTCCGCGCTGTGCGGGGACCGGGCAGCGCCGAGTCTCGGCAGCAACAAGCCGACGATGGCTGCAGAGCTGCTGCGCAGGGGAGCCGCCGCTGCCTGCGGACTGAGCCCGGCCGAGAGCCCGGGGCGGCGGAGGCGGCGCTGGGCTGGCAGGGAGGAGGAGGAGGAAGACCAAGACCCCGCCGTGCTGACTCTCACCCACTTCTCCCGGCCGCCCTTCCTCAGCTTCGGCAGCCTCCGGCCCGGCGCCTCCTGCACCCGGCTCCTGGCCGTAGATAACCCCAACCCGGAGGAGGCTGATGTGGTTATCGACCGCTTCCCGGCTCCCTCCACAGGCTTCAGCCTGGAGCGCCGGCGCTTCCTCATCCAGGTAGGGCCGGGCTCGGGGAGAGCCCGAGCTGCTGCGGCTTCGCGTCCCCTCACCAGCCCCACCTCTGCGCGGCCCCCTGGCAACCCCCGTGGCTGGAGGGGCTCGTTGGGGCGGTGCGGTTACATGCCCTGAGCCGGCGTGACGGGCTTGGAGCTGCCAGGAATAATGTATGACCCTTGACTGAGTTAATCCGCTCTCAGCTTTACCAAGGAAGGGGGAGGACAATATGCTCAGGAGCAATGCGTTCATTTCCATGCCCCGGCTCAGGCCCTCTGAGGGGGAGGAGTATCAAAAGCTTCAGGATGGTTTAAAGACACACTCGCTCTAGAAGAGGGCAGATAGTTAAGGGGGAGAAACTGACGAATCAACCCTGCAGGGGGTAGGTGTGTCTTTGTCTGCTTCAGATTGGTCAGGCTTTAGGTAAGATAGACATGTATCGCCTTTTGTGTGGTTCAAAAACTTCTTATGCTTTGCTGTTCCTACTCTTAAGATAAAACATCATACAATTTAATCATAAGGCTGTTTTGGTCACTGCTAGACCCAAACTCCCAATGGGAAGAACCACAGATGTCACGTTATCTGATATGACTAGTAAGGAATCTATTTGTCAAAAGACATTTCCTGAATCTTTTTTGTTGTCTTTATTGTTACAGACGTACTTTTCTGACAGGTATTTTGAAATACGTGACCAAAAATAATTGAAACTGGTGTGGTTATTTTGACAAATATAATAGGCAGAATTTTAAAATATTGTGTGTGGAATTTTTAATTTTTTGGTCCAGCATTCTCCCAGGAGTATACAGTACATCTTTGTAACAGCAGGTAGCAAATTTTGACAAGTGCCTTCTGACAGCATAAGAAGCAGAATCTCCTGAGGAAGTGACAGCTGCCACAATTTACTATCAATAGTGCAAGTAAATGTGTTAAATGAGTTAATTGTGTATGGAACCTCTTTAGCATAAAAAGATTTTTATTTTATTTTATTTTATTTTTTTTTTTTGCTACAAGGACCAGCAAAATATAATGAGATTTTTCAGGCATTACATAATGTCCGTCTTTGGTTTGAGCTGGGATGAGTCATCAGTCCTTTGTTTAGAGCTTCAGTTTGTAGCAAAATCCCTCCAGAGGTAAGAAGCAGGATTGAAGACAAGGTGGAGATGAGGCATTAGCCTTTTATAGTCTTTTCCAGGTGTAGGAACTCCTCTTGGTTCTTACTGTGGAAAATTACAGCAAAATGGAGTCTGGAGTCACATGGGCAAGTCCCTGCATACTTTGCTGAGTTACAAGGCGTATCTGCCTTCTCTCAATGGGTCAGTTATATAGCTGATGGTCCTTAATGGGCCATCAAGCAGGCTAGGCAGAGCTGGGATGTCACCCAGAAGCATAGTATAAGTTTGAAATACAGACAGTATAGAGCCAATATTCATAACTTCAACTACAAAAATGATACACACATATAGACAGCATAATCATAACCAGCAAACCATAACTTTGTCTTAGATACCTTATTTGACCCCCTTTATACAAGATTTGGTGCCGCTACAGGACCTTGGTTGCAACAATGATCTATATGGTCCCAGTTCGAGTCAATAATGTGACAGCAGGTTTTCCTGTGTGGGGATTGGTCCTGCTTTGAGCAGGGGGTTGGACTAGATGACCTCCTGAGGTCCCTTCCAACCCTGATGTTCTATGAAAATCACATTCCTTTCTTCTTATATCCATTCTATCTCCTAACCTCACTATTGTGTATTTGTACTTTCTCACCTGTCCTCCATCATAACAACTGTAATTCATCTAATAAGTCAACATTTTTAAAGTTCGGTGCATAAATTTAGAGACGCCAACCCATATTTATGCACTCAGTGGCTGAAAATGTAAGCCATGCTAATTAGCATTTATATAGCACTTTACTTAAAAGCATTCACAGACACTAACACTTTTGTTCGCTGCTTCTTTTTTAAATGATCAATTCTCTTAAAAATATTTTCATGTCCTTACAATGTTTTTGTTTTAACGCTTCGTTCTCTCATAGTCTGGAGAAAGAATCTTTATTTCTATCACATGGACGCCATTAGAAGAAGGAAAAGTCCGAGAACTGGTAACTTTTATTGTTAATGGCATTGTAAAACATCAGGCTGTGTTGTTGGGTGTTGCTGAGCAGCCTCTGAAGAAAAAGGTAAGAAATGTATTTTTAATTAACACTAATTATTTTTGTCTTATTTGTTGCTTGCATGTGAGTCAAAATTTTGCAATGTACCAATTGTTTCTACTAGTGTAGACACAGATGAATTGTTGAATGGGTATCCTCAGTGGGATCCCCCAATAACTTGGAATTTGCTCTCCTTGATCCTGAAATAGCCCAAATCCAGTGAATACTGCAAAATTTTTCTTTTCCCATTTGAAAGTGGTAGAACATCTTAAGGGTGAATTATTGGAGTAGAAAAATGGCTTTAGCTTATTTTCCTGGTTGGTTTGATTATGGATTATATTGCATTGTATTGCTGTGCTTCAGCTATGTTGGTGTGTGGTTTTTGATGTGGGCATTTTAAAGTTTATGGTAAGTGCATAGAGCATGTGGCTACATATTACTTTTTTAGTGTGTATCTATTCAAAATAACTTAAACAACCCAAAATTAAAAACTTAGTTTTTGTATCTGTTAGCTATCAATTCATTATCTGTGTGGATGGATATATAAGTGCATTATATTTAAAAAACAACTACCTTGCAAACCCTCTAATTTTATTTTTTTATTTGTGGTTTTTCAGAAGAGTCTTTGGGATGCTATTAAAAAGAAAAATACTTCAGAAGGATCAGTTTCTACAAGAGCTAAGAAAAAACATTTAAATGTTAAAAATGTTAACAAAACTTTTCGTGTTTCCAAAAAAACAGATACAGTTAGAAGCCCACTCCAATCCTGTGAAAATTTGGATGTGATACGAGGTAGCATGTCCCCCCCAAAAAACTCGCTTATCACTTTAGAAAACAAACTGCCTATATCTCCTATCAGTCCTGTATTGCAAGAACATCATGATACCATTTGCACACCTCTTTCAATGAGAAGATCTACTACATACTCAGTTCTTGGTACAGTGGTAAATGATGAATTATTGCAAGAAATACACACATGTAACATCAAGAAACTTCATAATCCTAATGAGGAAATAAAATCCTCAAGTATACACAGTTCTCCTTCTGGATTAGTACAAGCACACAGATCAAATACACATTCACCTGTTTGTGCTCCGGAATGGACGGCAGCCTTGCATTCCTCTTTGACTCAAAGGAGAATTTTAAGTCCAGATTCTTTTATAAATGACAGTTATCAACTTAATGTAGAAGTTGTAGCAGAGCAAGTTGCTCCCATATTGTCACCTGATCAGTTTGTAAAAGACAACTTAGCTATAGAATCAGTGTCTCAAGTCCACCTATCTGTTTCACCATCCTCTTTATCCTCCAGTGTGGAGACTTGTATCACAGAGAAGTCGTCATCTTCAAAATGGAAAGAAAATGAAAAAATGCAGTTCATAAGTGTATCTGTAGAACATAAGTTTCCAAATGACGTCTTTGATGAGACGCCTATAGCGAAATCTCAGTTACTTCATTGTACCAAACCCGAACAAAATCATCTCAATTTTCCTCTTTCTGATGAGGACCTTCAGATTCGCAGTTGCTCCCAAAGAGAACAACCAAAAAAACGTCCTGTGCTTTCTGCTACTGTCATCAAAAATAAGTCGTCTGCTGCTGAAAGAAAAGGAATGGAGACAACTAAGCCAAAATCTAGAAAATCTCTTAATATGATAAGGGAAGGAGTAAGTATGGTTCCTAGACATTCAAAGTTAGAAATACTCCAGAACCTTCCAGTTATAGATCCCATCTCAGGTGAAACCAAAGATGAAATATATTCATCTTCCATTGGATCTACTTTACGTAGTCGTAAGAGGAAAAATGAAGTATACTTGGAAGATATTAAGGCTACAGCTACAGAATATGTGGAAGAAACAGAAACCAAAAGAATCTTTACATCTTGTGTTGACAGTAAAATAAAAACTACTGTAAGACCATCGGTCTCTAAGCACATAAGCAGAGAGAAATTAAACCACAGAAAGAAAACCGGTGAGCATTTTTCATTTGTGTTGTTTAGTGAAAGAAAATAACTTAAGTGTCTCCATATTTTGCTAAAATGTTATAAGGCGATCCCTAGAACTCAGCATTTCAGTACCTCTTTCTGCAGCAAGTATTATGATACTGTAGCAACTTCTCAAGTTGTCTGGTAGCAATAAAGCTTGGCTAGAGAATACACTGTCTGCATTCATTTAGCAGAAGCCACTTAACTGGTATCTGCTAAATAGTCTTGTAGTGTGCTAGAAGACCTGCCATATTTAGCAACATTGCTGGGAAAGCACTAGATTTGTCTCCTGTGGCTTTGTGGAGCAAAGCATTGGTTCTGAGCAGTTTATTTCAGGCAAGACATTTGGGTAGAGGTGGTAGATGAAGGGGATTTTAAAATGAGGAGAGGAAGTGCTAGATAAGCTTTGGTGGGGCTGTGGAAAATCTAGCATGGAATGTGACATGCTGTCAAAAATGAAAATACTTAGTATTAATGCATTTCAAAAAGTTTGCTTAAATGTCTCATCTGGTATTCTCTAAAAGACTATTCACAATGGCTCACAGGTGTGAATGCATTTCTGGTGCCATAAATTTCTACACATGGTTCTCTGCTCACTCTATTTCTTACGATTGGCTCATTTAGCAGTCTCACATAAGTATAATTCTCTTTGGTGTGCTAACACTTTATAATTTTCTTAAAATATACATCTGCTCTGAAAAGTGACCCTCATGATGCCATTTCTTAAAGTTAGGATGGGGTTTTCCTGCCCTGGTATAACTGCCTGTAAAGGTTCTTGCAGGTGAAAATCTGCTCTATTATATCTGTAATCTTTGTCTTCAAAATATGTTCACCATTGTCTTCATAGGGTTATACAGATATAACAACACAGAGACAGCGTGAAGAGAGAACAGTACACAGTTTGCCCCAGCCCTAAATATAGCTACATTTCACTATTGAAATGTAACTTTGAAACACTTACACCCAATTTAACTTATTTGAAACCTAGCATTGTTCTTCTTGAGCATATAAATGCTGAATGGTGCTTGGCTCTGGAACAGCACAGGAGTTCAGAATGAATTCATGTCTTGCCTCCTTCAGTGATGAACACAAAGTAAAATCCCATTTTGTAATGGGTAACTGATCCAGAGACTAAACGACTTGCCCAAGGTCACAGTCTATGGCACAATAGGGAGTTGAACCCAGGCGGTCCCGTGAACCTCAGGACACCCAGGTCTCCCATGGCCTGGACTAGGTTTCTACCCACTAGACCATCCAGATAGATGCCAGTGGCTTAGAATTTTGAACTTTGGAAATTAATACCTTGTGCTGGTAATAGACTTTAAAGTCCATTGGGTAGTCCATTAGGATGCGTATCTTCTGAGAACAATTACAGGTAATACTTTTTTCTCAGTGTGGTGAGGAAGCATGGAATGCAGTAGTGCTTTTTTAATTGTCAGCTTACACTTCAATTTTTTTCTTTCACTCTTTTTACAGCTGCCAAGCAAAGCAATTTATCTGCATTCTTCTAGCATTCATTAGCCAGAAGACTTATGTATAATATGTAAAAAGCAACAGAGGGTCCTGTGGCACCTTTGAGACTAACAGAAGTACTGGGAGCATAAGCTTTCGTGGGTCAGAACCTCACTTCTTCAGATGCAAGTAATGGAAATCTCAAAGGTGCCACAGGACCCTCTGTTGCTTTTTACAGATTCAGACTAACATGGCTACCCCTCTGATACTTGACATGTATAATATGCTTACATAGCATCTAGAGAATTAATGTTTCTCCATCACAGATAACATTGAAATATTGTTTTTTACTTTTCCTGAAACACTGAAGGATGCTAATTTAAAGATTAAAAATAAAGCCTCTGTTCAACCTATACCAGCTAGAGTTAAGGAATTTTCTATAGTGTCTCCGACACGTGTTATACCCCTACCCATAATTGACAAGGTTGGTAAAGAATGGAGTCAAGGCTATAATCCTTAACTACACCTTGCTTGCTTGTTGGTGGTGGTAGTCTCACCATTTCCCCTCCCCCCCCCCCCCCGACATCTGATGTTTTGTTAACATTTTTAGGTTCTTCGTCTAAAACTATCAACAAAACTACTAAACCCATTGATGGTGTGGCACAGTCTCAGCTGACCTTCATAAAACCATTAAAAACAGGTAAACAGAGGTTTTCAGTATCTATGAAGTCCAGAATTTTTCTTGAATTGAATGTCATAATTGAGCTGGGCGAATTTTTTGGCTAATAGTTTTTGACAAAAGTGTTGTTCTTGTTGACCCAAAACTGCTTGCGAATTCATGTAGACTTTGCCAGATAGTTATGACTGAACCAAAAAATCAAAATGTTTTGGTAAGCTGAAAATGAAACAGTTTGTTTTGATAATATTGAAACAGTTTTTTTGGGGGGTGGAGCCACAAAATGGTGGGGAGGAGGTGGTAGTGTGGTGATGCCTTCCTTATAACTTTTAGCTTCATGGTTAGGACACTGTCCTGGGATGCAGGAGACTCGGGTTCAAGTCCACATTCTAGAGTAGGTCTCCCATATACCAGGACAGTGTCCTGGCTATGGGGAATTTTTAGGTGGGTCTTTCTCAATCTTTTGAATTGAGGCTGTTTCATGTTGTATAAAATATTAATTAGAGTAGGGACTGGAATTTGACTCTCCCACATCCCAATGGAGTGTTCTAACCACCAGGCTGCAGAGTCATTCTCACTTTCTAGCCCAATTAATATTTAATTAGTAATGCAAAGTGGAACAGCTTCAGCAGAAGAGATTGAGAATAATCCTTAACCCAGAATACTCCCTAACTCAGTAGTTGGGGCACATACCTGATATGGGAGACCTGGGTTCAAGTCGTTGCTCCACAGTGGAGATCAAGGGGGTGGGGCTCTGTGAATGGTGCCTAAGGCTTTGTCTACACTACATAGCTTTTAGCGACACAGCTGTATCGCTGAAAGTCGGGCAGTGTAGTTGCTGTTTTACTTCCACCCCCAACGAGTGGAGTTCACGTTGTTGACAGGAGAGCGCTCCTGCCGACAGCGCGCTGTTCACACTGATGCTTGCCGCGGCAAAACTTTTGTATCTCGGGGTGGGGGTTAACACCTCTGAACGACAAAAGTTTTGTCGCTTGATTGCCAGTGTAGACCTAGCCTAAGTCCCCTTGACAATGTAGCCCCTTATTTCCAGATTTCTTTTTTCACCTCTGCTAATAATTTGTTTTATGGTAGACAGATGTGATTCTGAGTACACTCATGAAGCAGATATGTGGAATCAAATGTAACAATAAATCATGCTTCAAAGGTTTTTCAGTATACTTAAAAGCACCAGGCTACTTAACATTACCGCTAATATTGATAAAGCACTAGATAATAGCATGAACTGTCATACCAATAACTGTCCTTGTCTTGAAGAACTTATTAGTTGAAGACAACAGCAAGTACAATAAAAGTGGCATGTGGTGTCTAAATACTTTCCTCATAATTCCATTTTTGTGCAAGTCACTCAAGTTAAAGTGAAGAACTGCATATTTGTAGGAAAAAACATAGACAAAGTTCAAATTAAAGTTATTTATTTAAATAATCTTTTCTCTCCCCACCCCCCCTTTAAGTCATTCCTAGGCATCCAATGCCTTTTGCTGCTAAAAACATGTTCTATGATGAGCGCTGGAAGGAAAAGCAGCAGCGAGGCTTTACCTGGTGGCTGAATTTCATACTTACACCTGATGACTTTACTGTAAAAACAGAGAGTTCACAAGGTAAAGTAGGTAACTTGAAATAGTGCACTTCTGCTAAATCATGGGAACACTTTAATGTCAATATATGAAGCAAAACTTGCTCCAGGAGTTTTTTTAATTAAACTCATATATGATGAATAAAACCACTAGCTAAAAGCTAGTATCAATTAAGCTTTCATTAATTTATCTGTGTGTATGTTTAAGTGACTTTTCAATAAGGGTAATTTTTATATCAAGAGGTGGTTGACTTTTTTTATTTTATTTTATTCCCCCTGCTCCCCCCCCCCCCTTCATGAACTTCTGTCCTGAGATTGGAATGAAAGGAAATTCAATTTGCATCCCTATTTTCAGAGCTACTTTGATACCCAAATGTTAGTTCTGCAGTTATCTGTTTCAGTAGAGGTTGCACTGAATTCTGAATGCTGTTTTGAAGTTTTATTTATATAATTTTTTTCCCCCATGTTCTTTAATTGAAAGTGTATGGTCTTGAGAAGTTTGATTTTTCTCATGCAGAGTTCTATTATACTAGATATGTCATCTGTGTATTAGTGTGCATTTAAATAGAAGTAAAATGATTAGGAAAAATAGTGAACTCTTATAAAACAGATGCTGTCAAGGTTCCTTCCCCACTCTGAACTCTAGGGTACAGATGTGGGGGACCTGCATGAGGACCTCTAAACTGAATTACCAGCTTAGATCTGGTTTTGCTGCCACCACTCCCAAGTGCTAACTCCCTTCCCTGGGTAGCCTTGAGAGACTTCTTCACCCACCAATTCCTGGTGAGTCCAGATCCAATCCCCTTGGATCTAAAAACAAGGAAAAATCAATCAGGTTCTTAAAAAGAAGGCTTTTAATTAAAGAAAGAAAGGTAAAAATCATCTTTGTAAAATCAGGATGGAAAATAACTTTACAGGATAATCCGATTCAAAGAGCCCAGAGGAACCCCCTCTAGCCTTAAGTTCAAAGTTACTTAAACAGAGGTAAACCTTCTAGCAAAAGGTACATTTACAAGTTGAGAAAACAAAGACAAACCTAACACGCCTTGCCTGGCTGTTACTTACAAGTTTGAAATAAGAGAGACTTGTTCAGAAGATTTGGAGAGCATGGATTGATGTCTGGTCCCTCTCAGTCCCAAGAGCGAACAATCCCCAAAACAAAGAGCACAAACAAAAGCATTCCCCCCCACCAAGATTTGAAAGTATCTTGTCCCCTTATTGGTCCTTTGGGTCAGGTGTCAGCCAGGTTACCTGAGCTTCTTAACCCTTTACAGGTAAAAGGATTTTGGAGTCTCTGGCCAGGAGGGACTTTATAGCATTGTACACAGGAGGGCTGTTACCCTTCCCTTTTATAGTTATGACAGATACTAATTTACCTTTGTCTCTCATATATATATATATACACACCTGTTTTTTCTTTTTTATTCTCTTTTCAATTAGTAAATGCAGCTGCACTTATCTTGGGAGCAGAAAATCATCATAAAGCCAGTGTTCCTAGAGCACCAACAAAAGAGGAAATGTCCCTGAGAGCTTATACTGCTCGATGCAGGTTGAATAAACTACGACGTGCAGCATGCCGTTTGTTTACCTCTGAAACAATGCTTAAAGCTATTAAGAGACTGGAGTTTGAGATTGAAACTAGACGTTTGCTAGTTCGGAAAGATAGGCATCTCTGGAAAGATATTGGTAAGAATGTACAAATGTTGTTGATATTTAGTATTTTTGGTAAAATAGAATTGAAAGTGTATTTATTATAAGTGTAGCAAGTAGAGTAGAAAATCTTTGTAACCAGGTGGCTTTGTAACAATGAAATATGGTTTAAAAGTGTTTGCTGAATTTAACATTTCATCATACTTTGCATTCATTTCAGGAGAAAGACAGAAAGTCCTCAACTGGCTTTTATCTTACAACCCTTTGTGGCTACGCATAGGTCTGGAAGTAAGCAATGCTTCTTATGGATACTCTATTCTTGTAAAGCCTGTGCCAAGAGTGGCTCTCAAGTTCAACTGTAGCTGGCAGGCAGCTCTGGTTTATTATCAGAACAGAACAATTTCACATTTCCTTTTAATTCATGGTTGTTGTGTTACAAAAGAGAATATTTCATCGGGCAATTTAAAAGTGCCTTTCTGTGAGGAATACCCTGGAACTGGGCTCCTTTGCTGTTGCTCAAGTAACTTTACCCTTCAGTAGTTCGTAGGAAATTGATGCCTAGTGCGCTCCCACTATACTGCAGCCAGCTATGTTGGGACTGGTTAGGGAGCTCCTGATGGAAGCAGAGAACACTTTCCAGACACCGAAGAGCCAGTAGATCACATTGATACTAATTTTAACTTTTTAGATGGGCATTGCATTTGGGACACCTTCTGGAATAAAACTAGGACTGTAACTTTGTTTACTGTTTTGCAGATTAATCTGTTCCCAAAAAAATGGGCTAGGTTACTAATTATTTTTGCTAGTGAGAAACTCTTAAATAGTGTACTGCTATTTATTTTGAATATATCCTACTGAAATTCTAAAGAAAGAAATAATACAATTGTGAGCATTTTTTTAATTTTAAAGTTTCCTTTATTTTTTGTTTTTTCTCATTAGACTATTTATGGAGAACTGATTGCTTTGGAGAGTAATAGTGATATTATGGGTTTGGCAATGTTTATTCTAAGTCGCCTACTTTGGAACCCTGATATAGCAGCTGAATACAGACACCCCACTGTACCTCACCTTTATCGGGATGGTAACTACTACTTTTTAAAATAGTCTATTTTTAGCATTTAACTTTGCATTCATAAATAACATCTTTATGAACTTAATATTTTTAGGTCATGAAGAAGCTTTGTCTAAATTTACATTGAAAAAATTGCTGCTGTTAGTTTGCTTTCTTGATCATGCCAAACAGTCTAGAATCATTGACCATGACCCTTGCCTCTTCTGCAAGGATGCAGAGTTCAAGGTAAAGTATGGTAGCCATTTCTTTTAACGATGTTGTTTGATGTTTGAACATATGACTTTGTATGCATATAATATAAAGTTGCTTTTTTAATGTTAAGACTTTAGTACTAGTCACACTCAGCAAATCTTCCAGGAGGTCACTAGCTGTGTAAGACTTACCATCAGGACTTCTGAAGTGCATATAAGTTATAGGGAGCTCAAGATCCTTGCGTTCTAGAGGTGCTTTCCTTCTCTTTCTAAGACTAAATACTGCTCTGCCACAGCATTTGTCATCTGAAGTTAAATTCTCTTGCATTTTGAAAGTTTATCCGAGGGCTGTCCTATAATACTTTGTTCTAGAAAGCTAGGCTGCATGTCCCTATCTGTCATGCTAGATGTTTACTTAGTAAATAGCCTCATTTATGTTTAACTGACTAGAGTAAAAATGTTTTTTAGTTCAAGTCATGGTATAAAAGTGTCCATTACTTAGACTACAACACTGTTTAATGAGTTAAATGCATGAGTAAATAAAAAGAAAAAATTGTTCACGAACTTCTGAGGATGCAGAACAGGTATGATTAACTAGTGTTACAGCAGCTTGATTTTTTTTTTTGCTGTACACCTAGGGAAGTTATGAAAGCAGTCATTAGGAAACCAGTTAGCTATCTGTGTCAGCGTTAGAATATTGTGGACACAATTTAATGCCATGAAGAGATATTTAAGTACTTGAATTTTTGTATCTTGTGCATAGTACTAAACGACAAATAACAAAGCTAAAGGCATTTGGGGAAGGGATCAAAATGGTCACTTGGTCTAAGTTTATTTTATTTCCTCTTAGAATAGTAAAGATGTTCTACTGGCATTTTCACGAGACTTCCTGAGTGGTGAAGGTGACCTTTCCCGTCATCTTGGCTTCCTGGGATTACCTGTTAGTCATGTTCAGACACCACTTGATGAATTTGACTTTGCTGTTACAAATCTAGCTGTAGACTTGCAATGTGGCATTCGTCTTGTGTAAGTTGATACAGAATGGTTTTGTGACTATCTATATTTGTCTAATCCTTCTGTAAGCTGAACTAAGACACTTCAATATGAAATCTCTTTATTGTTAGGAGAACAATGGAACTCCTCACAAAAAACTGGAGTCTCTCAAAGAAGCTAAGAGTTCCTGCAATAAGTCGTCTCCAGAAGATGCATAATGTTGATGTTGCCCTTCATGTTCTTAAAGAGCGGGGAATTCAGTTGAAAGATGAATGTGGTAAGAATTGAAAAGTAGTGCTAGAATAACTATGCATTTGAAGAACAGGAATACATATTTTAATCACTGTTGTATTTGATTTATAGGTGCTTCAATCGAGTCTAGGGATATTGTGGACAGGCACAGAGAGCGAACTTTAGCACTGCTGTGGAAAATTGCCTTTGCTTTCCAGGTATTGCATAAAGTTTGTGTGTAGTTGTAAAGAATTTTAAGAAATGTTACAAATGAGAGGAGATAATGCATGGCTTGCAACAAAGAATGTGTAGTCTTTGAAATCGTCAAGTCTGGATTGACCTTGCTGGGTGACCCATGAGAATGATCTTTTGTGGATTCTCCTGCTTAGACCTCATTGTGTAATGTATGTTCAAGTGCTTTATAACTATTAGCTACATTGATGAGCTAGGTTCTAAAATGTAATACAATTCAGAACTCCTTTTAATTAGGTTCTGTACACTTGTTCATAGAATTTCTTTTGTACTTGTGCCAGATACTATAACAAAGGTTAAGTATGTGATAACAGTGGTCAGAAATTAACTTCTTGCCACCTGCTGAGGAATTCTCTTAGAGCTACTAAAAATAGCTCAAATAGATGGATGTATTTAATACCACTTCCAAACACTTGAACATTCCCTTTGGTGAACAATCATAGGAAGTGAATTCTAGAGCTGTGGCTCTTCCATGTAACGTATTCCACCATATGTTTCTGGGATCAAACTGGGAAAAACTGAAGAAATAAGCACCTTTGGACTTAGGCTAATTAGTGTACCTATAATTGAGTCAAGAATTATGTATAGTCTTAAATGGAAGAAGGAAGCAGAGAGTAGAAGAGTTGGGCTTAATGGCAAGGTTTAAGAGGTTACTTGAGCCAAATAAATATTATTCTTCAAAAATGTATATCCAGCTTAAGTGAATTCAATAGGAAGGAGTATACATTATGGAAAGTAAAACATAAGATATAAGAATGAAAAGCAAGTAGCCAGAGACTTTTTTTATTATATATAATATCTTAATGCAAGAATCCTGAGGAGAATACTGCTGCAGAATTATCAGGAAGCTAAAGGAGCAATTGAATGCTGAAGAATATTACAGAGAAAACGAATTATTCATTTGCATCAGTCAACAACAAGATGTTGGAGGAGATCCAAAGTCTCTTTAATTAGTTATGTAGATGACCACTTCCACGATTGCATTAGTTAGGATTAAGAAAAAATACATGTTTTCGGGGTATTAAACCAACCATCGATCCAGGTAGGAAGAAAATTTCCCTATAAACTTATTTTAAAAGCATCTGGTACTGGCTACTGTCATCTAGGCTGCTGGACTGAAATAAAAACTGATTTGATCCAGTATAAAAACTGTTATATTACTAAATAGTGGGAGCAATCAATCCCTGGCACTTACATAAGATGCTTTCTCCGAAACCATCCCCTCTCCATTTAACCACATCAAGTATATAAGATCACTGTAACATTTTTTCATATCAGAAAAATTGATTTGTTTGTTTCCATTAAAGGTGGATGTTTCCCTTAATGTGGAGCAGTTAGAAGAAGAAATTTCTTTTTTAAAGAATACACACAATATTAAGACAAAAATGGCTACTCTAGTGTCCTGCTCTAATCAAAGTAAAGTGAGAAAAAACAGCAGTACTTACTCATCTGAAAGTTACAGCGAAAATGTGAAGCTGCTGATGGATTGGGTCAATGCTGTTTGTGGGTTTTACAATACTAAAGTAAGTAGTCCTGTTTTTTTGTGTATATATTTCCAGGTTTTGTACATATGCAAGTACATTTTCTTGTAATGGGAACTGTTTTTATATAAGTCTTTCAACACTATATCTGTTCTATCAAATATATATTGATTAATACTGATCTGTTGCAAGCATTGTAATGGATGAAGTTCTCAGTCTTACTTGGACTATCCCAGTGGTGGAACGTCAGATATCCAGGATGTGTTTTCATGGGTCCAGTTGCATTTCTGTTGTTTTTAATATATTCTCCTAATAGAGAATTCCCACAGTGAATGTGTATACTACCTGCTTGGCTACATATCAGCGCAGGGAAATCCTCCCTCTATTAGTGAGCAAGCAGAATAAACTCTTTGAAAGACTTCCTAGAAGGATCTCATTGGTGACTGACTGATTCCAGTCTGTGGAAAAGGACATGTTCTTAATGAGCCTTTTGGTCCAAAATAATTCCTCCACTATATAAGTTTTTCATAACCTTCAGGAACTTCAGGCACTAAGATTAATATTAAAGATAGTCATGTGAGTATTTGTCCCTCCCCAAGCAGTCATATCATTTTTACAAGAGGTAGGGTGTTTCTTACAGACAGGGAGCAAGGAGTGAAACCCTCTTCAAGGAGACTTACTGCTCATCAGAATGGCTGACACACCTGCACACTTTAGGAAAGCAAAATCTAACTTAATTATTTTAAACTTTGGAGGCTTCAAATTCATTTCCCAGGCATTGCCATTTCTGAGTCCTAATCAATGAAGCCTCCTTCCTCTCTGAACTTGTGTATTTTCCTCTGTTTCTGTTTCAAGTGCATCCATGCCTTCTTCTCTTTAATACTTGTGTATGTGGAATGTCATCTCTGATATTGTGTGTCTCACAATCCGTCTTCATTTAAATGCCTTTGGTTTGTGTGAGGGATTGTGACCATTCTTTAACTCCCATAAATAAAAATCAAGGAACTAAGGTGATGGATACTGTACCACCCAAGCAACTCCATAGCATTTTGTGTATTTCTTTCTCTATTCTGCTTGTCTTGCTTTCCTAATACTGCTTCTCTACGTATTCTTGCTTTCCAAGATAGTAGTCAGTTGGCTAAGTATGTTTAAGATTTATGGGCTACAGATGTTTATCTTATTCTGAAAATATTTAGCACATTTTTGACACTGGTAAAAACATCAGTAACATACTATGCTATAATATAGAGCAGGGGTCGGCAATGTTTGGCACATGGCTCGCCAGGGTAAGCACCCTGGCGGGCCGGGCCAGTTTTATTTACCTGCTGACGCGGCAGGTTCGGCCAATCGCGGGGCCCCCACTGGCCGCGGTTCGCCATCCCGGGCCAATGGGGGTGGCGGGAAGCAGCACGGGCGAGTGATGTGCTGGCCGCGGCTTCTCGCCGCCCCCATTGGCCTGGGACGGTGAATCGCAGCCACTGGCCAATGGGGACGGTGAACTGCGGCCAGTGGGGGCCGCGATCGGCGGAACCTGCTGCGTCAGCAGGTAAATAAAACTGGCCCGGCCTGACCCGACAGGGTGTTTACCCTGGCGAGCCGTGTGCCAAATGTTGCTGACCCCTGGTATAGAAGGTCCTTTCTAGGATCCTTCCATAGAATTCTCCATGTCTGGTTTCTTTAACTATTGTTCTAGGAGATGCACTTTTACTTTGGTAGACATCCCTTTATATTTCTGACTTTCAGGAATGGAGAGCCATAGCATGGACTCAGTTAATGAGCATTACTTTCAGATAACTTGAATTGCATATATTTAATTTTCCTTTGTATATATTAAAAGAAATGTGCATAGCCACATTCCTATCCAGTTACAGATATTATGGCAAATGAGACATATTTTAAACTTGTACTAATTAATGTGTGAAAAATTTCAAGAAAATTCTATTTTTTTGTTTGTTTTGTTTTAAACCAGGTGGAAAACTTCACAGTATCTTTCTCAGATGGCAGAGTATTGTGCTATTTGATTCACCACTATCATCCATGTTATGTGCCTTTGGAAGCTGTATCCCAGTGTACCACTCAAACAGTAGAATGTACAAAAACTGGTACAGTAGCACTAAATTCTTCCTCTGAATCTGATACATCTCTAAATATGTTGGATGGAACATTTAACCAAAGTGAGTCATTCTTTAATATAAGGTTTTGAAGCAGATTAAGTGTTTAAGGTTTTTTTTTTTTTTTTTTTTAATCTGACTAACAAACATGATTATACTTTTCCTTCTGTGTTTAAAGCTATAACTACTTCAGTCCTTTATAAGGAACTTCTTGACAATGAAAAGAGAAATTTCCAGTTGATTAATACTGCAGTTTCTGACCTGGGTGGAATACCAGCTATGATTCATCATTCAGATATGTCAAATACTATTCCTGATGAGAGGGTGAGAGAGGTTTTTATATATATATATCATATAAACTGTCATCATCTCCTGAACAGTCCTAACTTACCGTGGGTTTTTTTTATATATATATTTCTTTAGGTTGTTATTACCTATCTGTCGTTTCTGTGTTCACGGCTTCTAGATCTGCGAAAAGAGACTCGAGCTGCTCGGCTAATTCAGTCAGTTTGGAGGAAATACAGACTGAACACAGAGCTAAAACTCCATCAGGTATTTTTATCAAGGACTTCACAAAAGAATGAAGTAGTACAGTAAAAGCTGTTATCTGGCCCTGTACCAGCCAGAAAGCTCTAGAAACCAGCATTTCCAATTGTCGTAGAAAGTCCGTTTGGCGCCGGGCCAGCAGGCTATCTACCTGGCTCCGTGTGACTCCCCAGAAGTGGCGACATGTCCCTGCTGCTCCTAGGCAGAAGCATGGCCATGCAGGCACCGCCGCCCACAGATCCCATTGGCCGTGGTTCCAGGCCAATGGGAGCTGCGAAGGCAGTGCACAGGGCAGGGGCAGCACGCAGAGCCACCTCTGCCTAAGAGCAGCAGGGACAGGTATCCATGTACGGGGAGCTGCCTGAGGTGAGCGCCCCCCAGAGCCCACGCCCTGCACCTAATGTTTAGTTAACTGGCATTTTTCACTTACCGGCACCCCCCATTTCCCCAACATGCCAGATAAAAAAGTTTTTACTGTAATAATCACTCTTGGTTTGTGGTACAGTGTGGGATACAAAATCAACCAAGTTGTAAATGGTGTGTCTTCAAAGAGTAGTATTTGTAACTACTTTTTGAGGACTTCATATATTACTAAGATGGTTGACACAATCTTGCTTTAGAGCAAAATGCATCTTTTCATTCTCTTCAGAATGAGAAGTAGTCAATGTAAAGACTAGTGCTCTGCCAGGGTTACATTTAATGTTAATAAGAGTGTTTCAGTCCTTTTCCCAAGTCCAAGGCTGAAGCGGCTTTACTGAACTTTATGAAGAACTCCACACTTCTTTACAATTTAAAATAAAATGAAAAGAAAACCACATCTGAGCTAGGTCTCTTGCCACTGTGCAATGTATAGGATTTGACACACACAATTTGACCAAAGCATTTCAATTGGAATTTTCAACAATCTTGGTGTTCCATTTCTGACATTCTACAGGGAATTATGCTAAATTATATGTTCATTTTGAAATATACAAGACTATAAAAATTGCCAAACAACTTGTTGCCCACTTCAGACTTTAATTCAGGTACTTAAAAGTGAAAGGTAGCTGGGGTACATTCAAGGCTGCAGGATTTCACCATGCTTCGTTACCACGTGTATAGCATTACATTTTTCTTCTTCGTGTAGTGTCCCTATGGGTGCTCCACTGTAAGTGTGCTTGCGTCCCTACACTGCTGATTGGATAACTTTTGATAGCAGTGTCTGTTAGGTCCACTCATGCACTGTCTCTCCTTGTGCTGCCCTTGCATGGTGCACCAACAGCATGCCTCTTGAGCCTCGCCCAAAAACCTCCTGGAATACCCCCTTGGCCTCAGCATCTAGGGGCTCTTAACTGCCTCAAGAGATCGAGGAACAGGAAGCTGGTACCAAGGAGTAAGTGACACCAAGGAACATATTCTAGTCTCCGGACGAAGCCATCATGCCTCCCACTCCATCTTTGGCAGATGACTTCCATGTTTTCCAGGAGCTTGTAAACACCCTCCAGATACAACTGGAGGAAGTCAAGGACACCCACCATCAGCTCTTTGACATCCTTCACTCTTCATCCTCCTCAAAAATCGCCTTCTTGATTAATGAGGTCATTTTAGTCCTGGAAAACATCTTGTGGCAAGCCCTGGCATCAGTAGTGCCAACCTGCAAGCGAGCGGATAAAAGATAGTATGTCTCAGCCCAGGAATCTGAATTCCTATTTTCCTACTCCTCACCCAACTCCATTGTGGTGGATGCCATCAACTCCTGCAGCCAATAACATCGATCAAGGACTACTCCCTATGATAGGGATTGGAAGCGCCTTGATCCTTTCGGCAGAGAAGTTTTTCTTCTCAGGCACTTTGCAGTTCTGTATCGTCAACTACCAAGCCCTCACGGCGAAATACAACTACATAAATTACTCGAAACGGAATGACTTTATTGAAAAGTTGACAGAGACACATCACAATTCATTTAAGGCCGTTATCCAGGAGGGCCAATTAGTGGCAAAGATATTGCTGCAATCTGCCCTCGACGCAGCCAACATGGCAGCTAAGTTCATCTCTACAGCTGTGGTAATGCAATGAGCATCATAGCTTCATTTTGTCAGCTTCCCAAACGAAGGGTAGTCCACAGTTGAGGACCTTCCCTTTTGAGGACACGAAGCTCTTTGCTGGGAAGATTGACTCCTTCGTTCGCACTCTGAAGGACTCCAGGCCTACCCTCCAGTCACTGGTTATCTATACACTGGGACAAAAGAGACTATTTAGTCCCCAGCCCCAGCATAAACCACACGCCACCCACCCTCCTCCTCTCTACTTCAGAGTTCTTGTTAATGACTCTGTGGTAGAGAAGGAAATAAGGGAGGCTAGCCTGCATGTGCTGATAAGTCTTGTGGTGCAGCACGAGGAGAGACAGTACATGTGTGGTCCTAGCAGACACTGCTACCAAAGTTCTCTGATTAGCAGTGTAGGGACACAAGCACACCTACAGTGGAGCATCCGTATATGGACACACATCTCGAAGAACCATCATTACTGCACAAGGTGAGGAACTTCGTCGAAGAGTTCCTTAATATAGAAGTTAAAAGCTAGAACTACTGCTAATATCTAAAGTGCTGAAGATGTGAATAAAGATTAGGTCCAAGGGGAGAAAGCAAGAACATAACATGTACTATCTATAACGACTTACCAGCTGAAATCCCTAAGATCTATTTCAGGAAAGTTTGCTTCCAGTAACAGGAGGTGAAGAAATAACAAATCTTCTCGCCTAAGCTAAAGGGGTGGGGGAGGGGTTGAAATATGATACTACATATATATTAACTAACTTTTGTTATTAGTGGGAAACTGTCTCCCCTGACAAATCTCTGAAAATAACTATAATCAACATAGTTTTACTAATTGGCATTTATGTATTGCAATTAGAGGGATCCTGTTTTGATGCTGAAAAAGCACATGAAGCTTATTTGAAAATGTGTGTTTGAGGGAGAAATAAACATTGTTACTCAAACTAAGATCTAGTGAAATGTGTATTCCACTAAATTTTTGGAACTGATAATGCTGTGACCTCATTTTCCTTCAAGAAACGATGGAGGCTTAGCTTTGGGTATCTACTCTGTTGTTTTTTGTTTGTTTTAAACAAAAAACAAACAACTTTCAATGGAAATTCACTCCTTGCAGGAAAAAGACAAAGCTGCTCGGATTATTCAATCAACTGTAATAAATTTTCTGTCTCACCGGCGCATCCAGAAAAAAGTTAACGCAGCAATTTTCATTCAGAAACACTGGAGAAGATATTTAGCTGAGAGGAAAACTTTGAAATTAAAAAAGGCAAAACTGGAGGAAACTAAAAGTCAATCTGCTACAGTCATCCAGGTACGATTAAGTTAACGGGGGCAAAAAGCAATAAAGCTTTTTAAAAGAAGCTTCTTCTCTACTTAAAGTTGAAGGAAAAGGCACATTCCAATGTCAGAGGTTTTGCTGGTGTCATCACAAAGACTTAAAGCAGAATATTCTCTGCCTTCAGTAGCTGCAGACTAAACTACCCAGAACTCTAGACTGTTCCTTTGAAAGTGCCAAATGGGACGTAATGCTGGTATTTGCTATTGTTTTTAATGTTTCCCATTGGTACACCAAAGGGTTTAAAATAGTGGTTCCTAAATTTCTGATCACATGGTGCTGTTTTGCTTCTTTTCCAGCTGCTAAATAGCACTGAGCCTGAAAATTCATTAACTTCTTAATAATCCTTCTCTATATAAGCAACTGCTATCGGTGCCACAGGATGCTTGCTTTTAGTGGGAGGAGAAGTAGTCCTCTATTGTTTCATTCCTGATTGTGCTAATACCTAAGACATTTCCTCTATTAAGATGTGGTACATACTTTGAATACATATGAGAACCCCTTATTACTTTTAATTCAGAACTCTTATAAATAAGAATATATAAATAAATACCCAACCGTAATTTGTGGACTTCAACCCAAATGCTAGTTAAACTTTTTGTAAGAAAACTCTGGGACTTTGTGTTAATTCTCAGTTTATTTCTCAATAGTTTGAAAGGGAATCTTAACTGCTTTAATAGTTTGCCCTTTGGCACAGAATTGGTATGTAAAAAGAAATAGCCTTAATGCATTCTGTATTTGTGATCATGGAAAAAAGTTCTGGACCGTTAATCTGGGGATAGGGTAGCAGTGAATAAATTGGAACCCACAAGATGAATAGTCCATAAACTGAGGATTAATGTTGAAAGTGGCAAAGT
This sequence comes from Malaclemys terrapin pileata, assembly GCF_027887155.1. Taxonomy (NCBI): domain Eukaryota; kingdom Metazoa; phylum Chordata; order Testudines; family Emydidae; genus Malaclemys; species Malaclemys terrapin. Next base: position 65,713,751 of record NC_071512.1, on the reverse strand, counting down.
TGGGGGTTCTTTTTGTTTTTCTTTTTTTTCAATAAGAAAAGTAACTAGCTCTTGGGGTGAAACTTCTAGGCCAACTTGAATATTAATATAATCTCAGTTTAATCCATAAATGTATCATTCTGTTCTATTTTGCAGACTTACTGGAGGAGATTCTCTGCTAGAAAAAGATATTTGCAGCTAAGATACTATGCTATCCTTGTTCAAGCTAGGATAAGAATGTTGATTGCTGCTGCTGCATATAAACGACTTCTTTGGGCAACTGTTACAATTCAGAGACATTTGCGTGCTTCCTTGGTGGCAAAACAAGATCAGCAAAGATATGAAACTTTAAAGTCGTCTTCACTTGTCATTCAATCTGCATTTAGAAGATGGAGAAAACACAAAATTGAGCAGAAACTTAAAGCTGCGATAGTGTTGCAAACTACTTTCCGAAAATGGCAAGCCTCAAAATTAGCTAAGAGAGAGCAAGCTGCTGTTGTTATACAGTCTTGGTATAGAATGCATAAAGATTTGAAGCAGTATTTACATGTTAGAAAAAGTGCTATCCAGATTCAAGCCTGGCTTAGATGTGTTCAGGCTAAACATGTTTATGAGGAAAAAAGGGCATGCATACTGATGATTCAAAAGTATTACAGAGCTTATCGGTTGGGTAAAATTCAAAGAGAAAACTATTTGCAAAAACGTGCAGCAGTTACAGTCCTCCAAGCTGCTTTTAGAGGCTGGAAAACTCGTCTGTTATATAGACAAATAAAAGCAGTCTATGTTGTTCAATCACATTGGAGAATGAGACAAGAGCAGCGAAGATTTTTACTCATGAAACAGTCGGTTGTTACATTACAGTCGCATGTGAGAAAATATCAACAACTAAAAAGATACAAAGAGACTAAAAATGCTGTTTGCATAATTCAAACTCGATACAGAGCATATGTTTCATCTAAAAATGCTGTCTCTTCTTTCCAGAAAATGCGCCTTGCTGCCATTGTGCTACAATCTGCCTACAGAAGAATGCAAGCTAGGAAAGAGGCTCACATATTGAGATCTGTGGTGAAAATTCAGTCAAGTTATCGTGCTTATGTTGCCCAGAAAAAATTTGAAAATTTAAAAGCTGCTGCAGTGAAGATTCAGGCTTTTATAAAGATGATACAAGCACGTAAACATTACCGTGCTTTAAGGGAGGCAGCACTCTGTGTTCAACGAAGATACCGTTCCCAAAAATACATCCTTCAACTTAAAGAAGAATATAGGAAACTGAAGGAAGCTTGTGTCAGAGTTCAAGCTGTAGTGCGAGGGCATCTGATCAGAAAACAAGTACAAAGCTGGAGAGAGGCTGCAACCTTGCTCCAGGCTTACTACAGAATGAAAAGGGATAGGCAACGTTATTTGAGGGTGTATACCGCTACTGTTATCATTCAGAATCGTTATTGTGCATACCAAGAGCAAGTCCGTCAGAGGCAGAAATTCTTGAAAGTCAAAAAGGCAGTTGTCTGCTTGCAAGCAGCCTACAGAGGTTATAGAGTACGCAAAATGCTTAAACTTCAGTATACAGCCACTGTTAAAATCCAGACAGCTTTTAGAGCTCATGCTGCAAGAATGAAATATCAAGCAATGATTCAGGCCTCTATTGTGATTCAGAGGTGCTACAGAGCCTACAAAACGGGTTACAAAGTGAGACTGAGCTTCTTAAAAAGAAGAGCAGCTGTGATTTCTCTTCAAGCAGCTCTTCGTGGTTGGCAAGTACGAAAACAGGTTCAAAGGCAACATGCTGCTGCAGTTACAATACAAACTGCCTTTAGAAAGTTCCAGGCTCAAAGATTCAGGCTTATAAACAGTGCTGTGCTAACTATCCAGCGGCATTATAGAGCCAGTATTGTAGGTAGAAAACAGTGGCAAGAATATATGGAACTGCATAACTGTATTGTACAGCTCCAGGCAGTTTGGAGAGGAAGAACTGTGAGAAAACAAATTCGAAGGAAGCATCAATTTGCAGTAATGATACAATCCTATTACAGAATGCATGTAAATCAATCAAAGTTGAAAACTTTGAGACAAGCTGTCTTAGTGATTCAGAGACACTACAGAGCTTACTGTATGAAAAAGGAACAACGTACACTTTATCTAAAAACAAAAGCAGCTGCCTTAGTCTTGCAAGCTGCTTTCCGTGGGATGAGAGTGAGGAAACAATTATGGGAACTCAACAAAGCTGCTACTATTATACAAGCAACCTACAAATCCTATGTAGTAAAAACAAAATATGCAGCACTTAAAGCTATGACTATCCTGGTTCAAAGGCGGTATCGTGCAGTTGTTCAAGATAAGTATCAAAAGCAGGAATATCTGTCTTTAAAGAATGCAGTTGTTAAAATTCAGGCTATTTATAGAGGTGTAAAAGTAAGACGACAAATTCACTGCATGCATCAGGCAGCTATTTCAATTCAAGCCATGTTTAAGATGCATCGTATAAACATTAGATATCGTGCAGTGAAACTGGCAGCAACTGTAATTCAAATTAGATATAGAGCATTTTGTCAAGGGAGAGTGGAACGTAAAAAATACTTAATGTTACAGAGATCATCCCTTGTCCTTCAGGCTGCCTATAGAGGCATGAAAGTTCGAAGAAAGATAAGAATTATGCATCAATCTGCAACAATAATACAGTCATATTATCAAATGCACAGACAACAAAAAGATTTCAAAAAGTTATCCATGGTAACTAAACAGATTCAACAGTGGTATCGTGCTTGCAAAGAACGAAATGTTCAAGTACATAAATACAGGATTATGAAGAGGGCCATACTCTGTATCCAGGCTGCGTTTCGCGGCATGAAAACCAGGAGACATTTGAAAATGATGCATGTAGCTGCAGCCTTTCTTCAAAGGAGAATTAGATCCTTTCTTAAAAGGAAAAAATATATTTCTCTTAGGGCAGCTGCTGTTACGATTCAGAGAAAATATAGAGCAACAGCACATGCAAAGCAACAGCACCAAGAATATCTTCATCTCCGAAAGGCTGCTGTTACCATACAGTCTGCTTATAGAGGCTTTGTGGTAAGGAAAAAGATGCAACAGATGCACAGGGCTGCTACAGTTATCCAAGCAGCTTTAAGAATGTATAGAATGTGTATTTCCTATCAGTCTGTCAAATTTGCTTCAATAACTATACAACAACATTACCGAGCTTACAAGGAGGGAAAACGTGTGAGAGAAATGTATTTAAAACAGTACAACTCTGTTTTAGTTCTTCAGACTGCCTATAGAGGAATGAAAACAAGACTGCTCCTAAAGAAAAAACATAATGCTGCCACCATTATACAAAGCAATTATCGAATGTACAGGCAAAGTTGTTATTACAAAAAAGTACAGTGGGCAACCCAAGTAATACAGAAAAGATACAGAGCCAGTAAGCTGAGAGGAATTGCAGTACAGCAGTACTCTTCTATGAAGAAAGCAGCAACTTGCATCCAGAGAGCTTTTCGAGAGATGAGGGCAAGAAAAAAACATCAAGAAATGTGCCATGCTGCTGCTGTTCTTCAGAGACGTTTTAAAACATTTAAAGAACGACAAAGGTATCTTTCCCTTAAAGCTGCTGCTGTTGTCCTTCAGAGAAGATACAGAGCTTTAATTTTGGTAAGATGGCACACTCAGGAATACCTTTCTTTTCGTAGAGCAGTTATTCGTATACAGTCTCTGTACAGGGGTATTCAAACAAGAAGAAACATTCAGCATATGCATTTGGCTGCCAGCACAATACAGTCAGCATTTAGAATGCATAGGATTAAAATCTCCTACCAGAGAATGAGAATTGCAGCTGCAGTCATACAGAATTATTACAGATTCTATGTTAAAGGAAAAGCTCAACGGAAGAGATATCTGACAATTCAGAAATCTGTGCTGGTCATTCAGGCTGCTTATAGAGGCATGAAAGCACGACAAGAACTGAAAATCATGCATGCATCAGCAACTATAATACAGTCTCTTTATCGTATGCACAAACAGCATAATCATTATAAACAGTTACGCTGGGCAGTCAGAGTTGTACAGCAAAGGTTCAGAGCTAACAGGGCAAGAGGAGCTGAAGTAAAAAACTATACCAAAATTAAAAAGGCTACCCTTTGTCTTCAGTCTGCTTTTCGTGCTAAAAAAGCAAGGCAGTTGGCTACAATCATTCAAGCAGTTCGGCGTATTCAATCAGTTTTACAGATGTACTTAGACAGGAGACGTTTTCTTAAGAAGAAGACGGCAGCAATAACAATTCAGTCTGCGTTCCGATGCCATAGAATGAAGACTCGCTACAAAGCAATTCGGGATTCAACAGTTGCGATTCAGCGATGGTACAGAGCCTGTCGAATGGCTCGTTTACAGAAAGCTGAGTACTCTGCCCAAAGGCAAGCCATAATAATTATTCAGTCTGCCTATCGTGGAACAGTAATAAGAAAAATGGCAAAGCAAAAACGTGCTGCAAGAAAGATTCAGTCTTTTCTTCACATGGCTGTGCATCGTAGAAAATTTCTTCGACTCAGAGCAGCAGCTGTTACGTTGCAGACTTACTACTTGGTGAATAAAACCAAATTACAGTATATGACCTACAGAAAGGCTGTATTTGTATTACAGCAGCACTATAGATCATATTTAGCTATGAAACACCAAAGAGGAGCTTACTTAAGAACCCGGAAGAGCATTATAATTGTACAGTCTAGAATCAGGGGATTCATCGAGCGGAGAAAGATTCAGAAAATTAAACAAAGCACAATAAAAATTCAGGTATGTGAAAATGCAATATGTGTTGTGTTGTATACATCCCTGGTTAATACTGTAACATCTGATGACAAACTGTAATATAAATTGTGTTTAAAAAGAAGACCAAAAGTGCAATACTGGTTGCCAGTATGTAATAGGTTTCTGAAGCATGATTGAAGTAACTGCTATAACAATCACCAACGGATGAATCAGTTATACTCTGAAAGGTGACTTTAAAAATGGCATTGTTAGTGACTTCCACGTTCAAAATGCTCGATTTACAAGTAATAACTTTTCCTAAATTCTAGTTCTACAAACTCAACTTTCAGGCTGCGAAAGTGAAGTTGGTGTTTTTCCTGCTTGTGCAGGAAACAAAGATTCTTTAGGTTAAACTATGCCCTCATATTCAGTCGGTTTGTACAGATTAGACTAATGATAATTTAATAGTTATACTGATACGAGAAGGAATGGAAGCCAGCTCATTTACTTAAACGTGTGGGCTCTGGAGTGGTAAGTAGAGTAAAAGTAGTAACTTATTTTGTCAAAGTGAGAAGCTATGACAATATACATAGAGCAAGGGGTAGGAAGATGCCATTTTTGCATAGTCTCTTTCATCCCTCTTTAAAAGGCTCTCTTTTAGGGTGAGTAAATGGCTGATCTTGATCCCTTTTAAAAAACTTGTTAACGTTAGATGTTTGAGGCCCCTCTCTCTCGATAGATCGATAGATCTCTATATATAGATTTATATTTTTCAAGAGCAGGTAGGAGACAGCCGAACATCAGAGGGAAGAAGGTGTGGTCCGTGAATCCAGAGAGATGTCTAGGAATTTGAGGAAAAACACTCAGAAACCCAGTCTTCCATACCTCCGTGACAGGTCAAAGGGCTGCTGGGAGAAAGTAGAGAGCACTGCTCTTGGCTCCACAGACTGTAGTGGGGACAGTGGGTTCACAGTAACTGGTCCTCTGAGCTCACTTCTGGTGTTTCCCACTCTTTTTGGTTGAGTATGTCTCTCGCTACTCCCATAGGCTGTTTGTTTGTGGGAAGAGTTGCAAATGATTTTTTTCCCTAGCCCCCTTAGCTATCTTGTTTTGGGGGACAAGGGATTTCTCCTTGGACTGCCATAGCTTCCTGGAGTAGGGGGTGCCAAGATACGCCTTACCTTTTTACATTTCCTTCTCCTGCACAGCCCAAAAAGGGGAGTAGGAGTTCTAGGGTTTCTTATAATGTTCCAGATTTTTTGTTTAGGAGAAGGGGGAAACCCTCCCATTTATTTTTCAGTTGCTGGAGCCCCGAGAGAGTTTCTGCTGCCTTATCTAACCTCACTTCTTACTAATGTGCAAGTGTACCTACACCGGTGACTGGGCTTCTGCCTTCAAAACAGAGTGTGTGTAAGGTGGGAGATCCTCAGCATCCCAAATTCCCATAATATAGATGCAGAAATAATTTGATTGGCCACTTACAAAAAGTGAAATCGGTGAGTAGAGCCACAGTTTATGGTAAGAGCAGAAAAAAAAGTACAGTATAAACTAAAATATGCTAGGATTTACCATGGATTTAGTTAGAGGAGACAATACCTTCACTACAAGTTTCCAACTCTGTAAATACAGCAGTGCTACTGAGCCCATCACCTTTGAAATATTGAACAACAAAAACAGCTTCAAATCAAAGTAGTTGCAGTTAGGTTTCAGGTTGTTTCACCATTATCTTTAAAATCTGTAACTTTTATCTTTTTATTCATTTTGGGATTTTTTTTCTTGCTGAAACTTACATTGATGCAAGTGTGTGTAATATTCCCCAGCTTCTACTTTCTCTCTTGCTGTGTGCAGGAGAAACTGACTATACACAAAGTGCTATAGTAAAGAAACTGACAAGATTTCCCCCCCCCTCCTCCTTTCTAGTAATCTTGTGTGCAACTTGTAATAATAAGATTTAAAAAAGACATTCAGGCAGAAGTGACTAATTGGAGAAGTGGGGCGTTTCCTAGTTTGTCCCATTAAATACAAAATTAATTGCTTGTTGTGTTTGTTTGTTTGTTTGTTTGTTTGATAGGCTTTATTTAGGGGTTTTAAAGCCAGGCAGTTGGCTGGTAAAATGAGAGCTGCACGAACAATTCAAGCCTGGTTCAGAAGATACAGAGCACGAAAAGAATATACAGCTGTGGTAAAAGCTACTTGTGTCATTCAAGGTTATTTCAAAAGCAAACGTCAGAGGACCTGGTAATGTACTATTGTTGTGTGACGCACATCTTTTCATGGTCTTGAGCTATTTATTGTTTCATAACTTAATCTTGCTTTGTAGTCTGGCAAATCTCTGTCATCTCTTAGGCCCTGATTCTGCAAAGACTCAAGTACGAGTAATCCATTGACTCCTTGTGGCTAATGTGCATAAAGTTATTCACATGTTTACATCTTTGAGGGGCTTAATCTTTGTATTTGGTGTGAGTTTTGTGTTTGTTAATCTTGGAAAGACAGAAGGGGAGAGCCAGCTGCAGATGCTTTACCTGCTTTCATCTCTATATGTGAAGTTTAGTTTTACTACGCTGCTTTCTTCTCAAGAGTTATGTTTGAGTTTTGAAAACTCCAGAATGAAAAATGTGGTTGCATTTTTTTCTATTTTAATTAAAGTTCTAGTATCCTGCTGCAAAGTAAAACTTATTTTTGTTTTCTACTTATTTGTCTTGAGACAAGATCTAAAATTTCTCAAATCACTTTTTACTAGTTTACTCCAATGATTCATGTTTTCATTGACTTTAACTAGTCTTGAGCCTTAAGAGGTGGGCCAGTGTTCTGTTGAGAGAGAGAAAGTGTGTGTGTGTGTGTGTGTGTGTGTGTGTGTGTACCAAAATTTCTATGGACTTGATAACTTTCCAATGAATGCCACTTATCTTGCTAATCTTCTGCTGATAGCAATAAATAAATGCAAATGAAAACTTTTCATTTTTTTTAAAACTCACGGGACTTTTTTAGAAAAGCTAAAATGTTCATTTGCATTAGGTTTTTGAAAATGAAGGCCTCTACAGTTACTATTCAGAGGAGATGGAGAGAAACCCTTACTGCAAGAACAATTCTGCTACAATTCCTAGCAACCAAGGAAGCTGCAGTTAAGATTCAATCAGGTTACAGAAGATACAGCACTAGGAAACAGATTAAAAAGGTATTTTTACTCTTAAATTCAGCTGAGACGGGGTGGTGTTGAATGTTAAATATTTTCAGTGTAATGTTAAACTTGTGTAATGTACTCGGCCAATAATTTAGCTTTCTCTCTAAAAAGTGAGCCTGTTCTTCACTTTTGACATATAACTACTTTTATTCAAGTTAATTTTTCCTAAAGAAAATGTTTAAGTTGAAAATAGAAGTACTTAAGTCAGAAAATGCCAAAGTGAAGTCTGCTATCAGCAAAGACTTAAGAGTGTGCTTAACTTTCGACACTTTGAATAGTCCCATTGAAGTTAACAAGGAAACATAGTATCGGAGGGGTAGCCGTGTTAGTCTGAATCTGTAAAAAGCAATAGAGGGTCCTGTGGCACCTTTGAGACTAACAGAAGTATTGGGAGCATACGCTTTCGTGGGTAAGAACCTCACTTCTTCAGATGCAAGTAATGGAAATCTCCAGAGGCAGGTATAAATCAATGTGGAGATAATGAGGTTAGTTCAATCAGGGAGGGTGAGGTGCTCTGCTAGCAGTTGAGGTGTGAACACCAAGGGAGGAGAAACTGCTTCTGTAGTTGGATAGCCATTCTCAGTCTTTGTTTAATCCTGATCTGATGGTGTCAAATTTGCAAATGAACTGGAGCTCAGCAGTTTCTCTTTGGAGTCTGGTCCTGAAGTTTTTTTGCTGTAAGATGGCTACCTTTACATCTGCTATTGTGTGGCCAGGGAGGTTGAAGTGTTCTCCTACAGGTTTTTGCATATTGCCATTCCTGATATCTGACTTGTGTCCATTTATCCGCTTGCGTAGTGACTGTCCAGTTTGGCCAATGTACATAGCAGAGGGGCATTGCTGGCATATGATGGCATATATAACATTGGTGGATGTGCAGGTGAATGAGCCGGTGATGTTGTAGCTGATCTGGTTAGGTCCTGTGATGGTGTTGCTGGTGTAGATATGTGGGCAGAGTTGGCATCGAGGTTTGTTGCATGGGTTGGTTCCTGAGTTAGAGTTGTTATGGTGCGTGGTTGCTGGTGAGAATATGCTTAAGGTTGGCAGGTTGTCTGTGGGCGAGGACTGGCCTGCCTCACAAGGTCTGTGATAGTGAGGGATCATTGTCCAGGATGGGTTGTAGATTACTGATGCGTTGGAGAGGTTTAAGCCGAGGACTGTAGGTGATGGCCAGTGGAGTTCTGTTTTTCTTCTGGGCCAGTCTTGTAGCAGGAAGCTGCTGGGTACACGTCTGGCTCTGTTGATTTGTTTCTTTATTTCTTTGTGTGGGTATCGTAGTTTTGAGAATGCTTGGTGAAGATCTTGTAGGTGTTGGTCTCTGTCTGAGGGGTTGGAGCAGATGCGATTGTACCTCAGTGCTTGGCTGTAGACGATGGATCGTGTGGTGTGACCAGGGTGGAAGCTGGAGGCATGAAGATAGGCGTAGCGGTCCATGGGCCGTTTTAAGCCGACCCGTGAGCTGCACCATGCGGCTTGGCCCAGCTCCAGCCAGGGCGCTGGGTCTGGGGCCGCACCACACAGCTTGGCTCCACTCCAATGCTCCAGGTGGGGCCGCACCATGCGGCTCCTGGAAGCTGCGGCATGGCCCCGCGCCGGCTCCTCCATGCTCTACTGTGAGCTGCATGGGTGGTGCCTGCGGATGGGACAGGACGCAGAGCCGCCTGGCCACGCCTCCGCATAGGAGCTGGAGAAGGGATATGCCACTGTTTCCGGGAGCCGCTTGAGGTAAGCGCCGCTTGGAGCCTCCACCCCGAGCCTCTCCCGACGTCCCAACCTCCTGCCCCATTCCTGATCCCCCTCTCACTCTCCAAACCTCTCAGTCCCAGCCCAGAACACCCTCCTGCACCCCAAACCTCTCATCCCCAGCTCCACCCCCTCTCCTGCACCCCAACCCCAATATTATGAGCATTCACGGCCTTCCATACAATTTCTATTCCCCAATGTGGCCCTCGGGCCAAAAAGTTTGCCCGCCCCTGCAATAGATGGTAACACGATAAACATGAAAACCTATCGTACTTCCACTATGACAAGAAAAAGCGCACTTGACTATCAACACACAATTTATCTTCTAGAAGCAGCAGGCTGCATGTTTGATTCAGGCAGCTTATAGAGGCTTCAAGGAAAGACACAAGTTTCATCAACAAAAAGCTGCTGCTTTGGTCATCCAGAAACATATACGAGCTAGGCAAGAAGGAAGACTTGAATGCATAAAATACATCAAAACTAGAAAAGCTGCTATTAAACTGCAAGCATTTTTCCGGGGGTGGCTAGTGAGAAAAAAGGTAAGTGTCTTTTTAAGTGATTATAACTACATAGACATTAAAAATATATAAGATTGATTAGGAGTTAAGTTACAGTGAAAAACTCTTTCAGACATTACACTAACCCCTGCTATTTTTTTTTTTTTGTAACTCCATTTCTGAGTTATGATGATGTAGCAAAGACTAACTCTGGATTTGATTACTAATGCTGTTTCCTGACTCTGTTTTTCTTTCTACAGATTTTAGACCAGAAACAGAAGAAGCGGCTGCTTTGTTTTTCAGCTGCTGCATATCATCATCTCTCTGCTATTAAAATTCAGAGAGCATTCAGAATTCACCTTGTATTGAAACATGCACAAATGCAGATCTCTTCCGTCCTATGTGTTCAGGTTAGCATTATTGGGAGGAAGGAGCTGTTGCACACTACTCATTCTCTTCAACTATTACCTAACTGGAGTAATCACTAAACTATCCAGCAGGGTTGTTGCAGTGCTGTCATCAACTGTCACCAGTGTCCCCATTGTGGATGTGAAGGCCATGCCCCCTCTACACTCTCAGGCCTGCTAGTGACCCTGACTGGAAACCAGAGTCCTGACCCACTCCCTTCTCTGTGCTGAAGGGAGGAGAGATAAGATGAAGGGGAATCACAAGCTGTATGAGACATGGAGTGATATCCCTTAAACATGCAATAGCATGCTCAGGACCAATGTGTAAACAACCCCAGCTAGGTTACAGGGACCTTATTTGGACACTTTCTAACCCGGGGTAATCAATTATTTTTGTTAAGATTCAAACTTCTTGGTCAAGGTCCAGACTCCAGAGAAAATAATAACAATAATGATAATAAGTAAATAAAAAGATTTCACGGTCTGTTCAAAAGCATCTGGTAATCCAGATTTGGCCTGCAGTCTACCTATTGACTACCCTGTTCTAACCCAACCAATCATACAGGGACTTGCCTAAATTGAGACAACTAATTTAATCTCCCCAAAACAAGACGCAGGCTGCTAAATGGAAGGTGAAAAAAATCCACATGCCAAAACAGGCAAATTTACTATATAGGAAAAATCCTTTCCAGACCCCAAAACTGGTGATCAGCCTAGTCCCCAGCATCAATGGAGACCCTGCAACTGGATTAAGGATGGGGCTAGCAACTTCTTTCCCCATCCACCTCTGCAAAGTGAGCGCTAATCACCCAGCCCCATTACTACCACCACAGTCCAGTCCAGTGGCACACTTCCCCACCTTATTTAGGTGATCCCAGCCCCTTCGAAGCTGCACCTTTGCTAGCATGGTGTTCAGTTCCTGGCTTTGCATCAATTAAATCCTTGATAAATTCAGATTTTAGTCCTTACTCTATCAATTTTGAAGTTACAAGAAGTGTGTGCATACATGCATGTGTGGTGGCATTGGGAAAAGAAAGCAAGCTTAATTTGTCTTTTAAAAACTCCCATTTATCTTAAACAGAGGTGGTTTCGAGCAAGACTTCAACAAAAAAAAAGTCTACAGGATCTTCAGAAAATCATTAAAATACAGCGAATGGTTCGAAGATGGCTGAAAGAGAGAAATGAGGCTGCAACCACAATCCAAAGAGCTGTACGAAAATTCCTTTTCTACAAACACAGAAGAAAGCTGAAGAATGGAATAATTAAATTTCAGGTATATGAATTCTCATAAGGGAATTCCATTTTGCTCATGTCTGCTATTTTATAGTTCTTTAAAAAGCCTGCTTCTTTTTTATATATAATATATGTATTTTTTTTTTTTTTTAAGATGAATACTAGATTGGAAAACTAAATACCAACTAGCCATCAAGTAATAGTAAGAGACGCTGTTTCTGACAGATGTATTTTTGAACTGGGAATCTAGTATTCAGAGGACTGAATATTATATCTGATCATAGGCTTATAACTTAGAATTCTACAATTGAAGTATTTTGAGACTAAAATTTTATTAAACTCATATAAGGTTGATTTGAGATTCTAATGAATAGTCTATCCTAGAGCAACTCTTTCTTGTAAATCTTTTCCCCATTTAAGTCTTTCTGCCATGTTTTCTCTCAGGCATTGTGGAGAGGATATTCTTGGAGGAAGAAAAATGACACAGCAAAAACTAAAGCGTTACGATGCAGTTTGGAAATGGCTAACAAAGAGAGCAAAGAAGAAAACAAACTCTGTAACAGAACTGCAGTTGCCATTGATTATCTCCTAAAATACAAACATATTTCTTACATTCTTGCAGCGTTAAAACATCTAGGTTAGTAGTTTCTTTTCGTAATTAAAAATTGGGCGCACTCAAGACAGCAGTGGACTCCCAAACTTCTGAGAAAGGGGAGCACATGATTATATTCAAGCTTACAGTACAACTGGGAAAAGTGACAAAGTTAGAGGACACAACAGTATGCAAAGCCATTTCCTTCTGAATCGAATACGGCACTGATAACAAGCTGTGTTAAAGAACTACATCAGAATGTAGTCATGAATACATTATTCTACTTCCTGGCTTCCCCATGCCCAGCAGTACTACTTACTACATTTAAGGCATAAAGGGAGTCCTACTTACTTTTAATTTCACCTGATATGCAGTGTCACATACGCTGGATACCTTTGTCTTGACGGAATGTTCAAAATCCTAGTTTAAAAACATGGCTTGAAACTGATTTTGTTTTTGTTCTAATGTATTTGCCAAGCCTAATAAAGAAAAATGTTACTGTTTGAAAATAACTTGATTAGCATTCACAAATGAACCCTTTTATTTTAGAGGTTGTTACCAGGCTCTCCCCTCTTTGTTGTGAAAATATGGCCCAGAGCGGAGCAATCTTCACTATTTTTATTCTGATCCGGAATTGCAACCGCAGTATCCCCTGTATGGAAGTTATCAAATATTCAGTTCAAGTCCTGCTTAATGTTTCAAAGGTATTTCAGTGTTTTTGCTTTTGAAGTCTCATAAGTTGTGGACTGTCTAATTTACAGATATTTACATTTATCCAAAGAGATTAGCATGAATTTATCCAATGTAATAACAGCTAGTTTTGGGGGGGGGAACCCTTTTCCTGACTTTAAAACCAATTATGCCAAATTATTTTGAATCAGATCATCAAATTATTTTTCTTAATGTGAACAATTATTACATCCTATAAAATAGTCTAATTTTAATCACGGCTTTCAATGGATTTATTTTATTCGAACTAAAATCTGAGTGGCGGGGACACATCTATAGATGATATCAACAGTTCTATAAGAAATTATTATTTAAAGCTAACTCAGCACAACTTTGGGTTGGAGGTGTATTAGTTCTATTTACAGATCTAGTTTTTGGATGGAAATTTTGCAAAACCAGCGAATTTTATATGTACTAACTTGAGTGTTTGCTATATAATACAAACATATAGATCTATGAAACAGTCATTCATATGTGATGTGCTGAAACCAGTAAAATGTTTAGCATTCAAGTCTAATACATTTTCCTAAGTGAATATCTTCTATTTCCTTACAAAAATAGTATATTTTAATCAAACTGATTTTTAATATTTTTTGTAGGCTTGCATGATTTTAAAAGGATAAAACTTTGGTTAGACAATTGAACTGCATTGTAGTTGGCTAAGTAATCTGAGAGCACAATATGTACCTCTGCTGTCCCAGTTTCTAGAAAAAAGTTTTAGAAAAATTTATCATAGGGCAATTTGGCACTGTAGCTTAATGCCCAGAAATGAATTGTTTCATCTGAACTGCAATCCACATAATAAAAATATCACCTGGTTGGCCTGAATGAGAGTAGTCTTTATTTTCTTAGAGCTTGATAGGGCTATATTTGAGACCTGTTTACATCAGCTTTTCTGTCTTCCTTTTAAGTATGAAAGAACTACTCAAGCAGTTTATGAAGTGGAAAATTCTGTAGATACATTACTGGACCTACTGCAGATGTACAGAGAAAAGGCTGGTGACAAAACTTCAGAGAAAGGTGGAAGCATTTTCACAAAAACATGTTGTTTGTTGGCCATTCTTTTAAAGGATTCAAAGAGAGCTTCTGTAAGTTTTGGTACTTCATTTTTAGTAGTTTCTTATGGCTTCTTCCAGCTGGTTGCTATTGAATTATTCAGACTGCCTGTTGAAGTATATACATCTGACTATAGCAGTGTCCACCACAGTTGCAACAGTACTTGTTGCTGTAATATGGTGTGTATTTCACCTTGAGTGTGGTGCATGATCTTTGAGTTGCACAACTGGGTCTTTCTACCCTTTTTTTATATATATACATATTTAAAAACACTGACAATTACGCTGAGCTCACATACCGTTCTTTCTGATAATCCACTTGTACTTTCTTTCTCTTGATGACGCTTTGTAAATATTGTCTTTGCCCTTGCTCTCCATTCCAATCCAGTAAGACTTACAATGTTCTCAAATTCTACTTACCCTACAGTTGGTTTGTGAGACTTCATGTTGGCATGCACCATTGTTTCCTGGTTTGTGGCAGACAAATAAACTGTGTCTACACTCAAATGATTTCCATCAGTGTAGCTCCATTGGTGGTAGCAACACTGGAAGCGTTAGTGTAGGTAAGGCTCCAGATATAAATAGCCACCAGCTGTTTATTCACATGTCATTTTAAACCTCTTCAGAACAGCTCTATGATACTCAGTGGTAATATTGCTGGTATCCACCTGTGGCCTTGTCTAATCTAGCACTTCCACTGGTGCAGCTGTAAATGAATTAGTTAATATTTGCTGTATCTTTGGAACCATCATTAGACAAAACTGCATTCAAGGCATAAAATTCCTTTCTGGAAATAGTTTAGTTGGAAATATCTGGTTATAAAGCTACTTGTGTATCTTCCAGTGTCACTGATAGTTCAAATGTCTAATGCCATCAGGATGTTGAAATGCCAACTGAAATTAAAAATCTGTTGCGTTCGAATACATGTCAGTGTGTGTTCATGGAGAGAAGTGCTGCGTGTTCTGTGAAAATGTAGACTACTGAGCAAACTGAGTAGTTTTCCATTATTTATTAACTTACTATTAAATTGCCTTTTGAGTATTGATTGTGTGAAATTTGCATTTCTTAGGACATCCGAAGCACATCTAGAGCTGCTTCTCGTATTCATAGCTTATATAGACTTACAGCTCGTAAACACAAAATGGATGCTGAAAGAACTCTTTCCAAACACAAGATGCACACATCCATGAGTGGGAGTTTCTTTGTTCCCGTAACTCCTGTACGAACAAAAGTAGTTTCACGGTAAGAATTTTAAATTAACCTGCTTTTTTTTCTTGTGAAAATATACTGTTGTCTAATTTCAAGCAATTCTTTTTTCAGAATTAAACCAGACTGGGTTTTAAGGAAAGATAACATGCAAGAAATTGTAGATCCTCTGCAAGCTATTCAAATGGTAATGGATACACTTGGTACTGCCTACCACTAAAATGTAGATACTATCTTTGAAAATGTGTGTGTATATATGTGTGTATTCAAAATGGTTAAATGCTTTTAAGGGGGGAAACAAATTAGTGTCAAAAGTGATTACTTAAAGATGCAAATTTACTCCACAATTGTCATTTTATTTTGTATTATGTACAGGTGTTTTTTTTTTACGCTACTTTGTACTAATGCCTAAAGCAATTGTACAATAAAATACTGAACTGCTTTGAAGCTCTTGGGTGTTTTTTCTTTCTTTACTATTTCAAATATACTGTTTTTATGCAGCTGTAATCTTATAAAAAACAAGGCAGCATTTTAACATGCAGCTTCTCACAAAGGCTGAATGTGTTTTGAATGTCTATTTGGCAACGAGGAGCAACTATTGGTGTTCAAGTCAGCCTGCAGAGATGGTATATATGAGAGGAAGGATCCTCCAGTGATTAGAGGACTCCCTTGGGCTGTGGGAGACCCACATTTCAATTTTCATTCCATTACAGATACTCTGGGCAAATCACTTAATCTGTGCTTCAGTTCCCGGTCTATAAAATAAGGAGAATAGTACAGGGGAGTGTTGGTAAGGTCATAATCCTTATCTCCATTTAGACCCTTTCTTCCTGGGCCTTCAGTTACTGACAGGACTCTTCCTGTTCAACCAGCAGTGAACATGGATGTAGCCCTCCACAGCATCTCCCTTAAATGTTACTTCTTTCCTGCTTCTTACCCACATCTTTCTGAAACAAGTCTAAGGAACAGCACAGAAAGCATTAAAAAGAAACAAACAAAAACTGCATAGGGAGTCTCTTTGGAGGAGGAGACTTTTTCTTCCTCAGAATCATTCTGTTGAGGGCTGGCTTTCTGAAACCAATTATTTAGATAGTCTTATTGACAAGGTACAAAACTCCGTCTCTTAAGTGATAAAGAAGACTTATGTGCATAATAAAGTGAAAGCCAAAGGAAGACCATGCCTTTCTGGTCCCTGAATCATCAGGCAAAGTTGAACTTCAAATGGCTGTGCTCCAGACGCATGCAATCCACTGGGCAGGTTTTTAAACAAAGTTCTGAAGGTCAAGCACTCAAAGTTTTCTAGACTCCAGACCCCTAATTACAAACCTTAAGAGAACTTCTAAGAAGTAATCACTTGTGAAAGCATTGGGAACATTTTCATACAATTCTTAGTGACCTTTTTAAAGACAATGTCTGCGAGATGATTCCTGTTATATGTCTAAGACTATTGGATGCTAGCAAATAACCCATTCATGTCTTATATGATCTTATATGGGGCTAGTCTTGCCAAAACAAGCAGCTAACAGTGGAGTTTCTGTGGGTGTATGCTCTGAGAGAAGAATGATTTTGTGTTTTGAAAGTGGTCTTGATTTGTGAGTGACTTGCTGCAGGTGTGTGGCATAACTCGGTGCTTTCTGAGTATCCCTTAACAGGAGGGCGGTACTGCCCTAGTTTGGCTAGGTTTAAAAACCAGTCACTAGCAAATATTGGAGCAGTGAACAGCTAAAGTGGAGTTTCAGTGATAGTTGTGGGGGTGGGGGCCTCCTAGGAATTGGGTCTGGAAAGAGATCGGCTACTGAGTTAGCACAAGAACTGAACTGAAGAGGAGAGGAGACAAAGATGGTCAGATGCAGAAACTTTTGAGATGTATGTTGGGAAGGAATTTTCCCCCCAGGTCAAATTTGCTGTAATCTTGGTGGGTTTTTGCATTCTGCGGTATGTGCGTATAGGCCTCTTGCCAGGATTATGTGAGTATATCTGTCATTTCCCTGCCATTGCAGGGGCCTATGGTATTGGTGCATCCTCCTAGCCTCTCCCTGTGACAAATGGTCTAGACTTCTGTGGGCTTTACTATTTGGGTCTAATTTTGGTTGTTGGGTTGTAGGTGCTGGGTGGTGTTGGCAGCCCGTGAAATACAAGAGGTCAGACTAGATGATCTGATGGTCCCTTCTGGCCTTAAACTCTATTACTCTAACTCAGTGATTCTCAAACTTATTTGATAATTCCCCCCCTTCTTTGTGTCTATAGTAATTTACACACGCACACCCTGCCGCACAAGTACATATACCAATATATGTGGTGGCAGCACTTCACTTGAATCCGTTTCGGCTTCTTTGTTATTCACTTGTTTTTTTCTTGTTGCACGAATGAGCCAAGGATCCATTGTGAGAAGAGCAAAAGCAAAATTATGATTGTGGTCCATGCTTGCAATTAAATGTGCACACTGAGTCATAGCAAACGGATTAACATACAGATGGCAATGACTTTGTGTAATGCAATGCATGATATATGACCGAAATCTGTCAAAATACACAGCGCCGTATAGAGTCAAATGCACAGCACCATCTGAGGACCTGAAAGGTCTGGAGGAATCAGCTTTTCTAGGTATTCATGTTGTGGGTAAAATGTGCACTGTACATTTCCTCCCCTCCCTCCCCCTAAAGCTTGTGCCCCCCCCGGGATGTATTCCATCCCCCCCCAGGGAGCCAGCCCCCCAGTTTGAGAACCTCTGCTCTAACTCGTTAAAAGCCCAAATGTCAACATTTCCCAGAGTTACCCAGTCTCCACACAACTTTAGCAACTCCAAGCCAATATACCTGAAACAACATGCTACATTCTTGAAAGTGTAGGGGAAACAAGAAAGTGTTCAATATAGATCTAGCGTTTCTTGTATTTGGCCATGTTTGTTAAATCCTGTTTTCCAAATTGCAGAAGGCTGCTGTAACAAAGGTAAAGAAAATCCCCTTCCATACTTCCTGTTTATAGTTACACAGAACTCAACTCTTAAGTTGCACCGTCAGATCATGCACTGTATTTTTAGTACACTTACATAAGCCATCACAAGTATCTAAAAAACATAAGCTCTGGGCCTTATGCCCCAAAAGGCTTCCTCAATATGTGGTCTGTCTGTGTATGGCACATATGTTTGTGAATGAACCAAATGTAACAGTGTCAAATATGTTGTTGCTCTGGGGCACTAGAGAGTTAAGGCAAGATCCTTGGGGCAAATCAACACAGTTCTGAGGCTCTAGACCTTGGTCTGTACCTCGTATGTCAATCAATTGAGATCTTGTTTATATTTCTGCATATACAGAGTCCTAAATAAAACCATTTGATGTCCTTTCCTAAATAAAGGAAATGCCCAGAACTGTGGAGGTTGTAATGCTGGCAATAATGCCTATATTATTTTGGAATTTACACAACATCAAAAGAAGTTTGCAAATCATCTAGGGCAGAGATGACTATAGGGACTGATAATTCAATATTGTAACATTTCATATTAAGCTCTTTGGTGAAAGGACTATTACTTATATGTTTAACGGTGCCTAGCACAGTGGGGTCCAACCTGGCTGAGGCCTTCAGGTGTTACTGCACTATAAATGCAGAGTAATGTGACATGGTTGTGTCTAATAATTTTTTCAATTGTTTTTATTTTCAGTGATGTAGCCAATGAACTGTCTTGTGAAACTAATACATACTAACTACCGTGAACTTAATGACAAAAGCAACCCTACCAACACCACCATACTTCCAGCACATAGGTGGAGACAGGATTTCTTGATTTTTGGTTTTAATTGTTCTTAATCTCACTTAGAGGCATTCGTGTAATATAATAAAATTGGTGATATGCAGGAGGAAACTTTTGGGAGCTCCTTGTTTAAAATTTTATAATTTCTTTGAAGGGAAGATTTGGGAAGATTTTTCTTGTCTATAAGGGAATTGCTGTCTCTTGGGTACTGCTAACTGATCTTTGCCAGAGAATGTCTCCTGGGGCTCATAATTATTTCTGAGGAGCACTGGAAACTCTCCAAATTGCACCAGCTGCCAGGTAAGGGCTCACCATAGATGGGCTACCTCCTTTAGTATCCATATATGGTACTCAGTGTATTTTTTTTCAGTGAAAAGTATAAAAATTTCTAGCAAAGGACTTTTAATAAAATGTGTAACTGTTGTGGTGTCTCCTTGTTTGATTATAGAATATTTTTATTTAAATGGGGAAACTACCTAAACAGATCATCCAGTTTGTTGCCCTTCTTCTACAGGAACCTGAACACCCTGGTTGATGAAGTTCTACAGGTTGAGGAGGAAAATTTTATGGAAGCCCTTGTTAAAATACTTGCAGCATATTATTGAATCAACTGGTTGCAATTGTTCTAGTATCTCAGAAACTATGTTTTTAGCTTAGTTGCATGTAGGTCGGAATATGAATATGCCTTCAACTGGAACTTGTTAAACCAAAAGATGGGATTATCCTGTCCATTAAAGCTGGGGCATTCATAAAACAGTCTGATCATACAACAACGTTTTGTTTGTCTAGCAGACAAAGGCAATGACCGTTTTTTCTCTTTGGACCTACCAGCTTTCAGTGCAAACAAACTAGTAGAATGTAGCCAGTTAGGGATGGAAATAGAAGAGAAAACTAGACACGCTATCAACCAAAGTAAACAAATTGATAACAGCAAAATGGCCTTTAAACCATGGGGCCTGAAAATTTCCGGAATTTATGGCTACTAGTTTCCAATTAATCTATTTTACCGTTTGCCAAAGTTCATTATTTTATAGTGAAAGCAGCTGCCATTTTCAGCATTTTTCTCATTATTCCTCACTATTATTGAGCTTCTTAATTGAAATAAAGCTACTCAGGTCTAGTCATTCCATTTAAGGAATAAAAATCAGTAAATGCTTTGAAATACCTTTTTTGTGTGTTACAAAACATACTCCAAATACCTTTTTGTAAATAATTAACTGAATTTTCAAAAGAAATACTGAGTTAGCCACTAGTGTTCACAGAATGGTGAAAACTATTGTTAGAGACCATGAATATGGCATTTAAAAGCTGGATTTTTCTCATAATTTTGGTTGATTCAGGAGAAACCTCGGCAGAAGGTAAAAGTACTGAGGCATTCATTTATTTATAAAATAATATGATAATCTAGAATATAGTTTACATATTACTTTTAGGAAAGTGCTTTATGCAGTTGCTTTAATTTGATAAATGGTTTTATTCTTAATGGGAATATATTTTTGCTAGTGGGGTTTGTATTTCTAATAGTTTTGATTGAACACTTGCTATGAAGAGTGAGCTGTTGCTATGTTGAACCTTGAAATTTTGACATAGATATAGCACCTATGGGAAAAGGTTCAGACACTAACATATGAACATCCCATTTTATTATTTCTGGAACCACTTCCTTTGAGCTCATTCTGCAGCAGTTACAGAAATAGACTTTAGTTCTATTTTATTTGTAGATAAATCATATAAATTGCAATGGTTGAAGGTATGCAGACTTATAAAAGTAAAAGAGAACAGGGAATCAAATGCTAGCCTATAGCTAATAACCTAAGATGATGCTCTGCACCTCATGTTCCTGGTTCCTCCAGCATGGGATACTGCTCCCTTCACCCCTATTTTCTAGAAGCCAAGATTTTTAACTATTCCCATCACTAGATAATATGACAAGCCACTGTATCCATCTCCCTTATCTTTTTTTTTTTCTGCAGGCTGGGTCACTTCTAACTGGACCAATCTACTCTTGTCTATTTTTTTAGTTTTTTCCACTGTAAGAAAATTACATCCTGTTAATCTATAAATTCCTGCCATGTAGCTTCCAGAGTGCAGACCAATTTACAGACTGCTCTCCACTCTCTAGGTAGGACCTCCTTGAATTAAGGTGCCCCCTCTTACCTTCTCTTGCTAGGCCTGTTTAAAGGAATTAGGAATGCAGGAATTTCAAGTTTGTTTAGTACAGCAATATGTTAATTCAATAAGTCATTAATCAAGCCTGATGATGTCAATAATAGTTTACTAGTAAGTAGTAGTTACTTTCCTTTGTTCTAACAAAAAGAAATGCAGGGGTGCCAAACTCACTTCGGGCAGAAGGCCACATTCCATGTTAAGTGATAGCCCATGGGCTAGAATATAATTTAATTTAGAATTCAGTTCTCCAGTCCCCAGCAATTTCCCACTGATGTCACAGTTAGGGCTTGTTTACTCTTACAAGTTTTGTTGCCAAAAACTAGCTTTTGGCAACAAAACAGTAATAGCGTACACACTGCAAGGTCACTTTTTTCAGGAAAAAAACCCTAATTTTGGCGACATAAAACGTCCACCCCTGTGAGAGACTTTTGTCTTTTCCCCTCCCTTTATTGTCAACAAACAGCCAGTGTAGACATCACAGTTCTTTTTCCGATATTATCGGCCTCCAGAAAGTATCCCACAATTCCCCTGCTGCTGCTCTGGTCAATGGTTTGAACTCCGCTGCCCTGCAGCCAATCCGCCCCTCCCCCTTGCAAGCCCTAGGACTCTTAAATCTCATTTCCTGTCTGCTGGTTTCCCAGAGGAGCTTCCTGGGTGAGCATAGCTGGCTATCATCCCAAACGTGCTCCCGCTTGGCCCACCGCTGAGTTGTTGTATCTGATCAATATAGGGGGAGAGGAGTCTGTTCAGTCGCAGCTGCGAGTGACCTGTAGGAATCAGGACACATACGGGCTAATTTCTCAAGGCTTGTGCGATAAGGGTTATGATCAGGACACACAGCAGTACTGAGCGAAGATAAAGGAGCTAAGGCAGGCATACCATCGCTCCGGTGGTGCACCTAAGATAGGGTTACCATATTCTGTGCCTCCAAATGGAGGACACTCCACGGCCCACGGCCCCGCCCACAGCCCCGCCCCAACCCCGCCCCCTCCCCAAAGTCTCCGCCCCCTCCCCTGCTTCCCGCGAACATTTAATTCGCGGGAAGCCTGAAGCAGGTAAGGGGGATGTGGGGGGAAGGAGGCGCGGCCCAGGCTGGCCCCCCGGCGGCTCCAGCCTGGGTCGGCTCGGGCCCTGGGGTGCCGGCCCCGGCCGACCACCCCCGGCCCGCCCAGCACTGCCGGCCCCCGGCGGCCCGGCGCACCCCCCAGCTCCCCGCGGGCCCGCCTCCCCGCGGGCTCGGCTCCCCGGCTGACCGGGCTCCCCGCGGGCCCGGCTGATCGGCTCCTCGCGGGCTCGGCTCCCCGCGGGCCCGGCTGACCGGCTCCCCGGCCCGGCTGACCGGCTCCCCGCGGGCCCGGCTCCCCGCCGGCCCGGCTGACTGGCTCCCGGCCCGGCACCGCGCCCCCGGCTCTCCCTCCGGCCCCGCGCCCGGCCCGGCACCATGCCCCCGGCCCCGCACCGCGGGCCCGGCCGAGCACCACCGAGCCCTCCCGATTTTCCCGGACATGCCCGGCTTTTGGGGATTTCCCCCCGGACGGGGATTTGAGCCCCCAAAAGCCGGACATGTCCGGGAAAATCCGGACGTATGGTAACCCTACCTAAGACCTGCTGCATCTATAAGGAGCTGAATGCTATCCTTGGTGGAGACTCCTCCTCCATCGCCGATTGCCCTGTGGATACTTGTCATGCTGCTGAAAGAGGGGGTAACCCTGAAGCTGAAATTGTGGATGAAGTCGAGCTAGAAGAGGCTGTGGCGCTCCCAGCGGGTGGGGCACGCAGCCAGGAACTTTTCTCTACTCCAGAAGTGCTTAACGGGGAGCAGGAAGCAGATGAGACTCCGGGTAAGTTGCTGTGGCTTGTGTAGGGAGGCAGGTAATGTATAGCTAATCTGCATGGCCAAGCAGGGTGTCAGTGGACATTGAGACCTTCAGGGAATCCTCCAAAGAGAGGCTCTGAAAAGTTTCCAAGCAGTACTCGTTAATCCTCTGCTGCAGATTCCAAGGGATTGCAGCCTTGTTAGGTCCCCCATTGTAGGAAACTGTACCATGCCATTTAGCAATCACTGGAGCTGGGACTAAAGCGGCACATAGCTAAGCTGCATATAGACTGTGGTGAAAGCCGCAAGCATTCAGAAGCTGAGCCCTGGTTTCCCTAGTCACCCTCATCAGCGAGTTGCCAGCCAGCAGGCTGGCCACCTGTGAAAAATTGTGGTATAATTTTAGAATGAGTTTCCTGTAAAGCTGCCCTGCAAGCCGAGACCTTTTTGTCCATACACACAACTACCTTCCCCCCCCACTCCTGAAACTCCCCAGGATTGGGGTGCTTGCGGAGCTGTGTGCCTGCCTAGAGACTCGGAGAGAAAGTGATTTCTACTAGCAAATAGCCCTTTTAACTAAAATGTTTCAATCGTTTGCTGGAATGTAACAATCCCTCTTCTGTTCAGCACAGACCTTTAAGAACACATCATGCACCCCCGGGGACTGGCTGCAACAGATAAGAAAAAATCCTAGGCACAGCAAAGAAGAGATGTTCCGTGTGGTGCTGCAGTGTGATGAGAGATAGACTAGGGCACGGAAAAAGTGCTGGGAAGCTGAAAGGCAGGACAGAAAAGAGAGTGCTGCTTTTGCTAGGCAAGCGGCAGAGCGGATGATAAAATTTATGGAGGATCAGACCGAGATGCTCAAGTCCTTGATACAGCTGCAGACTGAGCAGATCAGAGTTCGAGTGCCTCTGCAGCAGATGCACAATTCTTTGCCAACCCCATTCCCTCTATGCTGACACATTCCTTTTCACATCACAGCACTCCTGAGTTTCCCCATCACTCCACCCCCTCTCACAGCTTGCACAACGATAACTGGAGCTACATGCAGGTGTGAGATTTTACCCTTATAACAGTAAATAAGGCTAAGGTATTTAATGGTACAGCGTTTTTATTCTGTGTTCTACAAAAGCATATAGCAATCACTTCACTCTTTGGTACAGGCTTCTAAAGCATTGTGTTGAATGGTTCTTGGGCCCCAAAATTGTACATGGATGCAACAGGGAAGCAACTCCAAAGCAGACATGCATTACTACCCCTCATTGTCAAAGTGGTTCCTCAAAGCCTCTCTGATGTTAATAGCTGCCCTCTGGGCTCCTCTGACAGCCCTAGCATCTGGCTGTTCAAACTGTGCAGCCACGCACTCTGCCTCAGTGCTCCACACCTGAGCAAACATTTCACGCTAAGATTCATACAGATTATGCAAAGTGCAGCATGTGGCTATGACCACAGGAATATTATCCTCAGTAAGGTCTAGACTGCCATTTAAACTCCCAGTGAGCTTTCAAACATCAAAAGGCACATTTGACTACCTGCAGCACCTGCTCAGCCTGTTGTTAAAACGCTTCTTGCTGCTGTCCAGGTGCCCTGTGTAAGGTTTCATGAGCTAGGGTTGTAAGGAGTAAGTTGGATCTCCCAGGATTACTATGGGCATTTCCACACACCCACTGTGAACTTGTGGCCTGGAAAGAAAGTCCCCCACCTGCAGCTTTCTGTACAGGCCACTGTTCCTGAAGATGCGTGCCTCATACACCTTTCCAGACCAGCCTGCATTGATGTCCATGAAATGCCCCTGGTGATCCACAAGCGCCTGCAACACCATGGAGAAGTATCACTTCCTATTGATGTATTCAGAGGCAAGGTAGTCTGGCATTAAAACTAGAATGTGTTGCCATCAATCGTCCTGCAACAGTTAGGAAAAACCCATCTCTGCAAAGCCATCCACTATGTCATGCACATTTCCCAGAGTCACGGTCCTATGCAGCAGGATGCAATTTATTGCCCTGCACACTTGGAGTAATACAGCCCCAACAGTGGACTTTCCTACTCGAAATTGATTTGCGACTGACCGGTGGCAGGTCTGGATTCGCCAGCTTCCACACAGCTATTGCAACATGCTCCTCTAGCAGAAGGGCAGCTCTCAATCTGGTGTCCTTGCGCCGCAGGTCAGGGGCCAGCTCAGCACATAGCTCCATGGAGGTTGCTTTACACATCCTAAAGTTCTTCTTTGAGTGATTGCTCATGTGTATTTCACAATGGGCGCGTGCTCGCCATGTGCACCGGTGGAAGTTTTTCCCCTAGGAGTACCCGTAAGGGAGCACCCCTAGCGACCCTGGAGTGGCGCCTCCATGGTATAAGGGGCACTGTGTGCTCCCCCCACCCTCAGTTCCTTCTTGCCGCTAGTGAAGGTGCTTTGGAACTGCTCTGCTCAAGCTTTGCTGTAGCTTGTCCCCAGCCTCTTGTTCGTTCAGTGTACGTGACCTGTAGTTAGCATTCGATTAGTTTTAGTTTAGTTTAGCTAGTGCGCCCGGGCCGGGGCATGTCCCGTGCCCCGGGTTTTAAGTTGGGCGACACTTGTAGGCGCCCGATGTCAGTGAGTGATCCGCACGTGGACTGTCTACACTGTTTGGGTGAAACTCATCTCGGTGATCGCTGTAAGATTTGCAGCCTCAGTCCAAGTGAGAGAGAGACATTAGGCTCTGGGCTATCCTCCATGGAGTCGGCATTGACCCCGACTCTGGCGTGCTGCTCCAAGTCAGCACCAGGCACTGTGATATTGGTGCGTGGCGACCCCCCTGGCACCATCTACTAGTTGGCACTGCTCCATGTCCATGGGGCACGCCAAGAAGGCTAAGAAGAGACCTTTTCTGCTGTGGCACCAGAGTAAATCTGGGGCAGAGACTAGACCCATGTTGGGCAGTCCTTGATCCCCATTGGGCTCTAGGCCTTCAACTTAAGTCGAGCAGAGTAGCCTAGCCCAGTCTTAGCAGGCTTCCCCGGATGTCCGGATGCCCTCAATGCCAGAGGCCCTGCAGGTGGCCGGGGACATCATGTCCATGCCGGTACCAGGAGTACCGCCAATGTTGGCCCCACGCTCCAGAGGCAAGCCGCCACTGGGATCTCCGCAGTCACCCCCGACTCGGTACCGGTCTCGGTCGAAAGAACATTCCTGACGCCGTTCGCTGCTCAGCGACTGTTCCATGTGTAGTCCATGTGGGTCGCCGTAGACTCCCACCAGGTTCTCTGGCTGGGTTCCATCTGACCAAGACTCCAGGCACTGCTCCGCCCCGAGGAGCGAACACTGACAGGACAGAAGTACACAACACTGAAGGTCCTCATCTTGGAGGGGTTATCATAGCCGGTTGCGACACGAACATCGACGCTGTTCCCATTCGTTGTCCCACTCCAGGACCCTGCCACGGCACCGCTTCTGCAGCCCCGGGCATTGATTGCCGGCCAGTCGCCGTTGCGGATTCACCTGTTGGAGCCGATCATCAAGCAGCTGTTACCAACGGTACCAGTACTCCACGTCGAGGTTGCGGTCTCTGGGTTGGCACCGCTCTCGGCACCATCGCTCCTGCCGGTCCAGGGACAGTGGCAGGTCGTACTTCAGCCCGGTCTCCCTTCGTAGCCATCCATCGATGGGTCAGGCGAGCCAGGCTGAACGGCCCGCTTCCCTGGTGCCACAGCAGATGCAGTGGCACTGGGCCCCGTGGCTGGCGCAATGGTACCAGTGGGCACCGTGGCCCCCGACACAGCCCCCAGTGGGGGTTCTCTTCGTGGCCGGAGCCTCAGAAGGGTCATTGGCCTCCCTTTCCCGACCTCTGAGGAAGGAATCAGTGGGACATACATCCTCAGCACTGTGCCCGGAGGCTGACCAAGCAGGGCTGCCCAGGGGCGGGGCAATTTGTCCCGGGCCCCACAAGGGCCCCCATGAGAATATAGTATTCTATGGTATTGCAACTTTTTTTTAATGGAAGGGGCCCCCAAAATTGCTTTGCCCCAGGCCCCTGAATCCTCTGGGCGGCCCTGCGACCAAGTGGTAGATCCTCCGGTGCCGGTGGACACACAAAGTATGGCACCGGCCTCCTCGCCCTCCCCTCCTCCCTCCGTCATGCAGGAGGACTCTAAGGTCCAAGAACTATTAAAAAGGGTGGCATCAAGCCTCAATCTTCAGATGGAGGAGGTGGAGTAGCCCTTGGACTCCCTGTTTAACATACTGTCCACCTCGGTACCGGGCAGGGTACCCTTGCCTCTCCACCAAGGGGTGGCGAAAATTTCAAATGCCCTGTGGCAAACCCCGGCCTCATTGGCCCCATCTCTAAGAGAGTGGAACGCAAGTATTTTGTGCCTGCCAAGGGACATGAATACCTATACACCCACCCTGTCCCTAACTCCCTGGTAGTCGAGTCGGTCAACCACAGGGAGCAGCAGGGCCAACCAGCCCCTACTCCAAAAATAAAGATTCAAGGAAGCTGGACTCATTTGGAAGAAAAATTTATTCATCCTTGAGCTTCCAGTTACAGGTGGCAAACCATCAGGCTCTCCTGGGCCGGTATGAGTTCAACCTGTGGGGCTCTTTGCCCAAGTCAAGGACTCCCTCTAGGAGCGCGACAGGAAGGAGTTCAAAGTGCTGGTGGAGGAGGGTATAGCGGCTGCCAGGGCAACACTGCAGGCAGCGTCGGATGCGGCAGACACGGCCGCGCGGTCTATGGCCTCTGCAGTGTCCATGAGAAGGGCGTCGTGGCTCCTGCTCTCTGGGCTGTCCAGTGAGGCACAGACCTCCTTGAAGGACCTCCCATTTGATGGCAAAGCTCTGTTTGTGGAACAAATGGATATAAAACTGCATGGCCTGAAAGACTCCCGCACGACACTTCAGACTCTGGGCATCTATGTTCTGGCTCCAGCTAAACCTAAGTTTAAGCCGTAGCAGGCCGCCCACTCTAAATATGATCTTGCTTATAAAAAGTTGCGGGACTATAAGAAATGCCTGCAGAGGCAGTCTCAGCTTGTCCCCCAGCCTGGGTCCTTCAAGGGCAAGCAGGCGGGGAAAAGGCGGTTTTGACAGGAGACCCGGGGTCGTCCTGCCAGTTCTCGTCAGGGTTCCACCCCCAATAAAGCGTCTCTTCTCCAATTAGTTGTGTGCTTTACTCCCAGAATGGTCACGGCTGACCTCGGACCGATGGGTCCTCAACACCATCTTCTGGGGCTACACCCTCCAGATTACTTCCACCCTGCCCAACCACCCTTCATCCCATCCCTCCTGGGGGACCCCTCTCATGAGGCTCTACTTGAGCAGGAGGTCGGGCTGCTCCTGATCTGCAGGACACGTACTTCCACATTCATATATTTGAGGGGCACAGACACTTCCTCCATTTCACAGTGGGGCAGGAACACTACCAATTTATGGTCCTCCCATTTGGCCTGTCCATTACCCCCAGCGTATTCATGAAATGTATGTCGATGGTAGCGGCCTATCTCAGGCACTGCGGGGTCCAGATCTTCCCCTACTTGGACGACTGGTTGGTCAAGGGCAGCTCCCAGTCGCAGGTGTGGGATCACGTGGCGCTCCTTCTGTCCACATGCACCACTTTTGGCCTGTTGGTAAACAACACCAAGTCCGCATTAGTTCCGGTACAATGCATAGAGTTTACCGGGGCAGTCCTGGATGCCTCCTCGGCCAGAGACTCTCTCACACCGGACAGGTTCAAGATCGTGAAGGGGCTAATCGACATAGTCACAAGGTTTCTGGTGACAACAGCCAGAGCGTGCCTCCAGCTCTTGGACCACATACATGCATGCCAACATGTGACCTGTCACACCAGACTCAGGATGAGGCCCCTCCAGCTCTGGTTGGCCTCAGAGTTCTCCCAGGCCAGGGACAGGATGGACAAAGTCCTCACGGTGCCCGAGCCAGTGCTCACCTCTCTAGAGTGGTGGTCCTCCGTGAGAAACATGCTCCAAGGAGTCCCGTTCAGAGGCAGGGCCCCGTCGCTGGAACTGGTGTCTGATGTGTCGGACCTGGGATGGGGTGCCCACATGGGGAACATCCAAACCCAGGATCTATGGTCCGCTCAGGACCTGACCCTCCACATAAATGTCAAGGAGCTCAGGCTGGTACGGCTGGCGTGCATGGCCTTCCGTTCGCACCTGGAGGGCTGGGTGGTCAGGGTTCTCATGGACAACACAGCCTCGATGTTTTACATCAACAGGCAAGGCGGGGCCCAAACATCTGCCACGAAGGCCTCATGCTGTGGGACTTCTGTATAGCCCACAACATCTGCCTACATACCTACCACCTACCAGGCGCCCGGAACTTGCAGGCAGATCGCTTGAGCAGGGAATTCTCCTCTCAGCATGAGTTGTCTCCCCACCGAGAGGTGGTGCACAGACTTTTTCAAGTGTGGGGAACTCCCTAGGTGGACCTGTTTGTGACTCGTCAGAACCCTCCCTGTCCCCAATTCTGTTCTGGTGGGGTAGGGGGAAGTGGGAGGGGGTGCTATTACTGATGCCTTCCTCCTGTCATGGTCAGGCCAGTTTCTCTATGCCTTTTCCCCCATTCCTGCTGATCGGCAAGGTCCTGGAAAAGTTAAAGATGGACAAGGCCCGAGTCCTTCTCATTGCCCCAGCATGGCACAGGCAGCATTGGTATGGGACCCTCATGGGCCTGGAGGTCGCCCTGCCATGGGCGTTGCCATCCCGCCCGGACCTTTTCTCCTAGGACCAGGGCCGCCTCCTCCAACCCAACCTAGCGGCACTCCAGCTCACGGCATGGCTGCTCAATGGTTAGGCCGGGAGGAGAGGACGTGCTCGGAGGGGGTTCAGTGCATCCTCTTGGAAAACAGACAGCCCTTCATGCGCCGAGCCTACTTGACAAAGTGGTCTCGGTTTTCCAGATGGGCAGATGCGGGGGGCATTTCCCCGGTGGCTGCCCCAATCCAGCTGATTCTGGACTACCTCCTTCATCTTAGAGCCCAGGGCCTGGCGCTCTCATCAGTCAAGGTGCACCTGGCGGCCGATACCAGTGCAGGGCCATGCGGTATTCTCCCATGCTATGACTGGCCGATTCCTTAAAAGATTGGATCGTTTCTTCCCATATGTTAGGCCCCCAGTCCCTCCGTGGGACCTGAACCTGGTGTTAGTCCGCCTCATGGGCCCCCTGTTTGAGCTGCTAGCTACGTGCTCCTGGTCTCACCTCTCGTGGAAGGTGGCCTTCCTGGTATTGATCACGTCGCCTAGGCAGGTGTTGGAAGTCAAGGCCCTGACCTCTGAGCCCCTGTACACGGTGTTTCATAAAGATAAGGTCCAGCTCCGCCCACAGCCTTTGTTCCTCCCAAAGGTGGTCTCCGCCTATCACATGGGTCAGGACATTTTTCTGCTGGTCCTCTGCCCCAAGTCCCATGTGTCCAGCGACACATGCTGGATGTGAGATGGGCTCTGGCTTTTTACCTGGAGCCGACTAATCTGTTCAGGAAGTCCTCGCAGCTGTTCATCACCGCGGCCGAGTGCATGAAAGGTCAGCTGACCTCCCAGAACCTGCACCCCCTCCCTACAGCCCCCAAACTCCCTCCCAGAGCCTGCACCCCCCCTTCTCCCTCCCAGAGCCTGCAACCACACCCCTTCCTCCTGCACCCCCACCCCCTGCCCCATCCCAGAGCTTGCACCCAGCACCCAAACTCCATCCCAGAGCCTGTACCCCAGACGCCCTCCCCCACCCAAACCTCCCAGAGCCCAACCTCTCACCCCTTCTGCACCCAAACTCCCTCCCAGAGCCTGCACCCCAATCCCCAACCCCAGACCTCCTCCCCCACCCAAACTTCCTCCTAGAGCCTTAGGGGGTGGAGTTGGGGGGGGGACATGGGTAACATTATTGGCCCGCTGGGAGGGATTTGAGGACTGGCACTGTCCCTAAGGTAAACTGAGTTTGAGACCACTGTCATAGGTTTACAACCAGAGCCTGGAAAGTATCTGGCCTAAACATTAGTATCTAAATACTTAGGCATTTTTTTTATTATTATTATTATCATGTCACATTCAACACTGCTCAGTGGGAAAACATGCTCCCTTTTACAGCTGCTGCTGTTTTGGCCCTCTTTTGTCACTTCTTTTCCCCACCCTCTTTTTTTTTCCTCTTCCATTCTTCCCTGTGCATTTATTTCTTTGCAGCAACGTTCAATTCCCACATTGCTGTGGGCTTCCTTGCCACATCTTCCCCATTTCATCTGCTAAAATTATCAGCAATAAAATTAGTTATGTTGACACTGAAATGTTAGATTTATTGCAACCATGAGGCCTAGAAACTCTTTTTAGATGAAAACTGAGGTTCTAGACCATCTGAATGTGTCTAGCATGCAACATAAATAGATCAAGTTGGCTGAATCCATCCCTTAGGCCATAAGTTTGACACCCCCTTGCTAAATATATTACCTTTTAGTTTCACTGAATTTGCCCATTTTTGTAGTATAGGACAAAGTGAAAAGAAATGTCTTTGGTTTTCAGTATAATTACTCACTAACAACTAGGCAAGTCAAGTATAAGTTCAAAGGGTAAATGGTTGTAGAATGGGACCTCATGTATGAACCCTAGGTACCTATACAGAATTCAGCCAAGCCAATTAATTTTAAATTAATCCAGAAAGCACTGTTATATGCATGGGAGAAATTTGTAATGAACAAAACATAATTAAATCTTTTGTAGATAAGCCTTGTGATTTGCCACTCATAGAAAATGGGAAGATAGCCCAGTATTATTATAGTTTTAAAAGTTATTATTTTCCAATGAGTAAAGAGAAAAAGCTTTCCTACACCTGCGTCGCTGGCTATACAACTGAATCTGGGAGTCAAGATGCAAGGATAACATGCACAGCAACAGGATGGTCACCAGCACCAAAGTGTTATAGTAAGTCAATTTCATTGGCCTTTTTTGTTTCCTGTGGACATTGTAATGGATTTCACCAAGAGGGTGTAGTAATGAAACCATAAATTAGGGAAAAATTAGGAATTGGAACTGGATATTGACACTTTACCTCTTTCTCTCTGAAAATTAGTACCAAAACCAGGAATATTGCCTTTTTGTGAAATCAGATACATTCATGGAGGATAGGTCCATCAGGGGCTCTTAGCTAGGATGGGCAGGGATGGTGTCTCTAGCATCTGTTTGCCAGAAACTGGGAATGGGCAATGGGGATGGATCACTTGGTGATTAACTGTTCTGATTAACCTTCTGAAACACCTGGCATTGGCCACTGTTGGAAGACAGGATACTGGGCTAGAAGGATCTTTGCTCTGACCCAGTATGGCTGTTCTTATGTTCAGAACTTCCCTATTTAGCCTTTGTGTTTTCATTATTGTTTTTATTCAAGTGGTACTGGATTCCCCTTTCATCCTCCATGCTGAGCAAATGACCAATTTCAGTCCGATTTTAGTTCACTTTGCTTCCCCTCATCTTCAGTAATTTTGCCTCTTACAGGTGGAAACCCTCCCCTTAATACAGAAATTTTCTGGCTCATCAGCAGGGGTTAAACAAAGTGAAAGCTGCACTTTGGCATCAGTGGGAGTTGCCTGCAGGTGACTGGTGGCTGCTTCCTCAGACAGTAATAGCATCCCAGAGGGTATTTAGGGTGTTACCCAGGGTTTTCAGAACTCAAAGCAGTGGTAACTTGACTGTTTTTCTTCAGGCGGTGTCGGGAATAAATCAATGGGGACACAGCTCCTCTGTCTGATAAATGATTGGTACAAACAAGAATGCTTTAACCTAAAACTACCTCTTTATTAGGTTTCACTTGCACACACAAAAGTGCTATAGCAGTAGGTTCAGAGCATCCCAAACATTTATATTTACCCAAAGTCTGAGATGGTTTCGAGTAATCAACAACCAGAATTCTGTGCGCCGTCCTTCCATCCAGCTGCTAGGTAGTTTAGGTGCCAGCTTCTTGCCCAAAGAAAAGCTTTCTTGGATTGCTCCAAAGTGTATCCTTTTGCCTAATCTTTTATAGCTAACTTAAACAAAGCACATAACTCATAGCGACTTTTAGTGGGTCACCATAGTAACCCCAATGGGTCACCAATTCTCCTAATTTAAGCAACCTACTCATTTATCTCTTAACAAAGCATTCTGTGTATCTCTAGTCATAACAATAAAATTTATATGTAGGGGCACTTAAAACCAAGGTTGACTGTCCAAACATTCCTTCCATTCTCACGGTACATTAACGCTCTGCCCCACCTTCCCATTCTCATTAGCAGAAACTGCAAACATACAGTTGTTGGCCTTGCCTCTCAAAGACCTAAGATTATTTCTAGCTATGTGGTATTTGGTTTTCAGCTAGCAGTGGCTGGACATACAAAATGGCTGACTGAAACAATGTCAGGTTCCAGAGTTACACACACTAATATCAAGTTCTGAGGTTATAGAGGAGTGGGGAGAACATCTGTGCCTCTTAAAGTAAATTTAAAAAAAATAGAGGGCACATCTGGCCAGTAAACAGTGAAGTCAACAAAACACTGAACTCTCTCTTGCTCTCCTGGTGCTTTCATCTGCTTATGATCTGATGGTCATCAGTTCCCTTCCTGGGGACCTTTAATTGCTACTGGGAGAGAACTCTCACTATGTCTTTGCAAGTGCTCCAATTTTACTCACTCGGAGAGAGTCTTATAGCTTGAAAGTTGGGTAATTTCACCAACTCTCAGGACTGCCTCCCTCACTTCAGGACTGACTGTGTGCACTGCAGCTTCAGTAGTGATCTGGAACAAAATAAAGAGAATAGTTAAGACTGGCAAGAAAGAAGATTGTGTGAACCCCACCACTGTCCAGATTCACCAAACTAGGTGACTTTATTATCTTTCTAATTTCAACATTTAAAATACCTATTTGATATTGGGTTTTTTGTTACTATGTCAGGAGGGTAAGCAGATAGAAAAAACTTTGAGCTCGTGATCTCCTCACTGTAGGCAAATATAGGAAGCAGACAAATCCCCATGTAAATATATACTAAAGTTATAGAGAAACATAATACTCTGTCAGTTCCCCGTTCTAATCAGCCTACTTATTTTCATGTAGAAAAATGTAGCAAACCTCTCTTGGAAAATGGCATCTTCTCTGATACAAAAGTGTCCTACAAAATATGGGAACAATTGCTATACAGATGTGCTTCCGGCTATCAAACTCCAGGAGGTAATGCTGATGAAACAGTGCAATGTCTTCCAGAAGGATGGTCTTCTCACCCAAGCTGTGCTAAAAAGTTTGGTATGAATTTACATTTTTCTTCATAACTGACTTTTTTTTGTATCTTTGCTGCTATATGACACTGTTACAGCTAGAGTCTCCCTGTGTTAGGGCAGCTTTTAAACTCACTGGGGCAAATTTTCAGCTGGTTGAAATCAATGGGACAACATCAATTTGTATTAAATGACGATAGTCCCCATTGAGACTACTCATATCACATGTATACCTTTACATGCAGGCTTAACTTTATGCAGGATCATGGGCCAAATGGGTAGATAATTGCTTAAATGATTGAAACCTTACACATTTTCTAATGAGGTTAGGGATAGTATAAATACTGTTTTACATTTAATACTTCTGTGTCTTTCCACTGTTGGAATATTAACTTCAGAAAGGGAGCTACTATACAAACACCATAGCACTGAATAACAGTGAGTGATAATCTCAGTTGATGTCACATTGCCACACTTTTACATTGTGTGAATTACATTAGTGAATAATTAAACTTAAATGTGTAGACTGATCTATAGATTATGTATTAATTATATTGATTACTTAAGCATTCCCAGTTATCACTTAGAGAGTTAACAGGTTCTTGTCCCAAGATCAGGTCCAGTATTATTAAAATTACTACGTAACTGGGAACCTTGATGGGCACAGTGGCAACACTCATGCTATAAGAACTCTTCTGTGTTTACAAATGATGTATTAATACATTCAGGACAGTCACACACACACACTGTAACTCAATAAGGTAGATAGAGATAACACAGAAAGTACACCTGAACATCCATACTCACACCATCCCTTGCAGAACAACCTGACATGTTAGCCATTATCTTCCTCATCACCATCCCCTTCTTCATCTTCACCAGTGGCCATCATTCTTACATCTCTCTCTCCTACTGCCCACAGGTTGGGATATAACTTTTATAATGCGTTACGTTGTTGCCAGTATGTCTAATGCATATTCAGTAGGGGTATTTCCCCTCTTCCTTATTCATATTTTCTCAATCTACTAGTGCTGAGGTGTCCTTCTATAGGTTAGTATATTAATGATTTCAACTCATTATCATATACATTAATTCCTTGCCATCACACTCTTGTGGTTGGATGTTCCTTCCAAAATATTCCAAAAGCTGGTGTTAGCTCATGCTTCTATGGTTGGCTGATGTCATTATGGACAAAATTCCCCTTTACACTCTTCCAGTTCCCCAAAACTTTGGGGTTACCTTTGGGCCATTTATCTATGCCAAAGTTCATAGCCCTCAAGCCGCATGCTAACTGCAGAAGCCAATGTCTTACAGTATACAAGCCTGTAGGTTCCTTGCATTCTTACTGAATATAATAACGGCAAGGCAGTGAATATAGTAAAGGCAAGCTATCCCTATGGGCTACAAATGTTGGCAGTTAAGTACATTTCCATTTTAAAAGTATAAAATGTGGTAGAATTGCATTGATTTTCATCTTTTGCACGTCCATGCAGACTTTGGCTCACTGTGTCAAATATAAAAACTTCTGGAGTGTGGCCACCCCTTGCTTTCCTGTGGCTTGAAAGATAGTCCTATTGCAAAATACAAAAGTATAATTACAAGTATTACACACTAAAAACTAGAGCTGGCTGAACAATATTTAGTGAGTAGTACATTTTGTTCATTATGGGTCAATTTTTCTTTGGAGATCAATCTATTTGCAATTCAGAAACACTCACTGAATGGTAAAAATACAGAGAAGCACTACAGTTATTTGTAAGGTATAACTATGGAGTCGTATTCGTAGTTCAAAATATATTTTTCTCTGGTCCCTGGCTGGTTACTCTACCCTAGAGAAACAGCAGACATGCCTGAAGAGAACTCTTTGGGCCTTGATTCTCTCTGATAAAGGGTGGACTCAGAAGGGAAGGTTCCATTTCTCTTGCTATTTCCATTTTGAAGAGTGCAGGATTTTTTGACCACCCTACTAGTACACCTCTACCCCGATATAATGCGATCCGATATAACACGAATTCGGATATAACGCGGTAAAGCAGCGCTCGGGGGGGTGGGGGGTGGCGGGGCAGCGCACTCCAGTGGATCAAAGCAAGTTCGATATAACATGGTTTCACCTATAATGTGGTAAGATTTTTTGGCTCTCAAGGGCAGCGTTCTATCAGGGTAGAAATGTATAATCTAAATCCAGTTGTCACACGTGGTACACTTACTACTGTGTGTGAATGTTGGTGTATGTCTGTGAGTTGCAGTTAAAATCTCTGCCTGTTAGGCAGGGTGCTATAGGAAGAAGCTAACTGCTAAAAGCTCCTACGCTTACCCACACAACAGTGAGAGACTGTGTAAGTATATATAAAGTTGGGAAGCTGCAGAGTCAGAACTACTGAAACAAACACATGTTTGTGTCTGAATATACTTATTTGAATCAGTGTAGTCAAACGTGGCTGTGCATCTGGTGCAAATTAATCCATTTCCCTCCAAACTTTGTTGTTAAATGTATATCAGAGGACTTGAATAACTGTCCCGGCTATTTACAAATTAATTGCAAAGCTTTGTGTCAGATTTGAACAGTCTACTAAAAGCATGAGACTTTAATGAGGATATAGCGAGAAAAATCCTATGTCATGTATCTTGAAATTAAATAAGCCCCCAAATTTATGTACTTTTTTTTTTTTTTTTAAAGAGAGCTGCTTAGTACCAGACTTACATCACGGCCACTACTCCACAACCCAGCGGATCCTCAAACTGAATGAAACACTGATGTATGAATGTGATGAGGGATACCACACCAGAGGAGGAAACACTATTGAAAAGGCAGTCTGTCGTACATATGGATGGTCCCTTACTCCGAACTGCACTAGTATGTTGTTGTCTTTATGTAACCCTTCTGTCCATCAGAGTTGGCAGCAACAAGAATCTAGGGGTTTTGTGTCAATAACACAAGGCAAAACTGACTCGAGCCCCCACCCAGTGACCTGGGACAATGACTTACCACCCCCTGGGCGCCTTTAAGAGGCAATACTTCCCCTCTAGCAAGCACAAAGTCTGAGTGTAGCAAAAGCCTTTTAATAAAGAAGGGAAACAATGCGGCATTATGTTGGGGAAACACCACTAACAGGATTCATAACACAAACCATAAGCAAAAGACCCACCCCCAAGTAAGTTTGGCAGTGTCCTTTTACCCTCAGGGTCTTAAGTCCAGCAACTCAACAGTCACCCCAGCCACAGTTTCTGACCTTGGTCAGTGCAGCCCCCAGAGTTCAGAAGTTCATCTGCAGAGTTTACCTCCCAGCCTGGGAGGAAGGGGGGGGGCAGTATGGGGGCATCTTACATGCTCCACTGCTCGGGTTGATGGCTGATTGCCACACCTCTCCGTGGGGTTCTGCTGCAGTCTTCACCACCAGCTGCGCCTCTCCACTAGCCATCCTGCTAGCCTCTCACTAACTTGTCTTCAGCCCCTCCCTACTTAACACAGCTCTCAGTGATTTCAGCTGTTAGTAGGGGGTGCCTCAGTGCTGGCACACTCAGAACCACTAGCCCAAAGTAGGGCTAATGCTTAGACCTAGGAATCCGTGATTTCATCTCTGCAGCACCTAACAAGACTCCTAACTGAGTCAAAATTATCTCTATTATTACACCATGGAGAGAGGAAGAGAGTCAAGGTGGTGTTTGGGGCCCACACTTCCAAACAAACATACCTGTCCCCAGCCTCTCTCAATTCACTGGGGTTTGGAACCCATGTCCCTTGCCTAGCGAGTGCTGCTTGGTTGAGGGTGAATCCCTCCGTCATAAAATGCCAAGTACAGTTCTACTGTACTTGATTCACTTTATTACTCCTGTCCCAATAACAAAGAGACTGGGGATCCCACAGCAGCCAAAGTGACCATTTGGGCAAACAGTCTATCATGCTAGGCAGGGTGGGTGTGCCCATGCAATCGAGATCAGCCCCTGAAGTCCTTTTCCACAGCTCACCACCGGATGTCAGGGTAGAGCTCATTCTGACTCTACTTACATCTAGAATAACTTAACCTGAATCTTCTGAAGTCTGGTATTCTTTAACCCCATAGCCTTTGTTTCTTTTATGTGAGAAAAGCTTCTGCACATTTAATGGATTTATTCTGATAGAGTTGTTTTAAATCTGTTTTACCCAGTGTGTGTTTTTCTTTTCTAGAAGTAACATGCTTCTTGTTAAGTGAGATAGAACATGGGGATTTCTATCCCAGGAAGAAAAGCTATGAGGAAGGAAATGTGGTTCAGTTTTTGTGTCAGAAAAATTACTCTTTGAATGGATCTGATTTAATTCAGTGTTATGAGTTTGGATGGTATCCAGAGCCTCCAATATGTGAAGGTAACTCTCTTCGTGTATCTCTTCCTGCCCCTATACCACCCTTATTATTACATTTAAAAATATGTTGGGGAAACACCACTAACAGTATTCATAACACAAACCATAAGCAAAAGACCCACCCCCAAGTAAGTTTGGCAGTGTCCTTTTACCCTCAGGGTCTTAAGTCCAGCAACTCAACAGTCACCCCAGCCACAGTTTCTGACCTTGGTCAGTGCAGCCCTCAAGTTTCGAAGTGAAGCCCTCAAAAGTTAGGAAATGTCAGAATTAAGGCTGCCTGTGCAACCTTAATTCAGCCTCCTTATCCATATGCATCAATAGTCTTTAACTACATGATCACATACTATTCCACCCTCCACCACCAAGCTCCAGCCCCTGTATCTGCCTCCTTCCCTTTCCCCCTCAGCTCCCCCTCCCAGTTCTTTATCCCTCTGCATTTGAATCAGGCTGCACACTGCCTGGGTGTCAGCAGAAGGAGCACTGACAGAACAGAAAGAGTCTCTTCCTCCTCTTGGTTTCTGTAAGCCATAGTGGCCTGCAGCAGCTGGGAGCAGCAATTTCAAGGAAAGTCCTGCTCAGCCCTTGCAGCCGAGGATGGAGCATGCTTAGTTACTGTGTGGGAATGTCACATGCAGTAGGATATGTGAGAGGACGGAGCATGCTCAGTGCAGATATAATCTTTAGAAAATTTGCTGCCTAATTCTAAACTTCTACTTACTGTGTACTAACTGCAATTTTCAGAGACTGACACATTTTCAGAGAGATGGCAAAAATTTCATCACTTACCTCAGTGTTTCCCACAGCCAAATGTAAAGTTCTTTCTCCAAAAAGTGGAGGCTCTGGAGCTTATCAATAAAAGAGTTGTAAAAATAAAATTTTATAATGGTCAAAACAACATATTTTCCTCCTAGTCTTGTTGTGGAAAACTGCTGCACCATTTAGCTGAATCGTTTAATAACAACAACAACACCACAAAAGTCAGCTTGAGGCAGACACCCAAGATAGGAAACTTCACCCTTAATAGTTAAAATTTGACTGTTTTATAAGCAATTGGAAAACAGCATCTTCTAATGGAAAGGGTCAGGCAACCTTTATTATAAGAATTGTTACCTGCACCATCTGTAGTGTGACAACTTAATGTGTCAGGGTTTGACCAATACATAATAATAGCAATGTGACTTTTTTATGTAACTGTAAACACTTCTCATGACTGTCTCATAATTCTGAAACCTGAAAGTATGTTTTTGGTTAAATGCCATATTATCTATCAGAGGAAAATCCTTGTCCCATTGAAATCAAGGGCAAAACTCTCATTGACTCCAGTGGGATCAGGATCTTTTCCTTAGCATTTTATATTCACAACATACAATCATTTGCAGCTGGGGCAAATCATAGAATTTATCACTGATGTCAGTGAGAGCAGTTTCAGGCCCCTGATTAATTTCTTAGCTAGCTCAGTTGATTCAAGGGGATCAAATGTGGAAAACATCAACACAAAGGCAAAAAATAGGTCTAATTTTGGAGTGTAAGTTACAACTGAAAAGAAATAAGTAATGGTCAGAACATGGTGCACCCGAATTGCTTGATTTGAATGCACATCAGAAGTGGGCATGGCCTTCCATGAAGAAATTAAGTTCCTGCAACTCTCTCTCTCTCTGTTCCTTTTCAAAAGCAGAATAAACTCGAGGCAAATTGAACATGCTTACGGCAGCTTTAACTTGAACTTTTTGTCACTGCACACGTGGGTTTATGGCAGATATTAGTGCTGCTGTGGGAGACTCTGGGAAACTGTGGGTTGTGCCAGAGACTTATTGCTATTGATTCATTTTTCATCCTGAAATTATGCAACCAACATCTATATGGATGCACACATCAGGATGCATATTGTTTTTTGCTCAGTTATATGTAATAATGTGGATACTTCTGTCCATTATAGATTTGTCTCTGAATGGGGCAGATGCATGTCTGTGCATGATTCCTGTTCATTCTATGATGTCGCAGATGTTTTTATTATTTTGAATGTAACCATACTCTATTTTTCCAACAACCACGTCAGTGAGGTGATCCCCTTCCAGAGTTGACAGGCATGCAGAGAGCATATATATGGCATTATTGGGTATGCTACCCAGTAGCAGCGTTTGTACAAATTTACATTTCAGTCAGCTAATTTCTTTTACAACACCAATAGACTTTTGCTTATGGGTTTCCATAGATTCCAAGGCCAGAAGGGACCACTGTGACCATCTAGTCTGACCTCCTGTTTAACACAGGCTATAGAACTTGCCCAAAATAACTCCTAGAGCATATTGTTTAGGGGGAAAAAATCCAATATTGATTTACAAATTGTCAGTGACGGAAAATCCACTGCAACAACTGGTAAATTGTTCCAGTGGTTAATTACTCTCACTGTCAAAAATGTACATCTTATTTCCAATCTGAATTTATCTAGCTTCATGTTATACCTTTCTATGCTTGATTATAGAACCCATTATTAATTTTTTTCACCAGGTAGATACTTATAGACTGTTATCAAGTCACCCCTTAACCTTCTCTTTGATAATCTAAATAGATTGATCTCTCTGAGTCTATCACTATAAAGCATATTTTTAATCGTTCTCATGGCTCTTCTTTGGACCCTCTCCAATTCATCAACATCCTTCTTGAATTGTGGGCATCGCAACTGGACACAGTATTGCAGCAGCAGTCACACCAGTGCCAAATACAGAGCTGTAAAATAACATCTTTACTCCTATTTGAGAGTCCCCTGTTTATGCATCCCAAGATCGCATTAGCTCTTTTGGCCACAGCATCACACTATGACTCCCAAACCTTTTTCAGAGTCACTGCTTCCCCAGATAGAGTCCTCTATCCTGTAAGTGTGACCTACATTCTTTGTTCTTAGATGTATACATTTACATTCAGCTGTATTAAAATGCATATTGTTTTGTGTCGTTTACCAAGCGATCCAGATCTCTCTGAATCAGTGACTGGTCCTCTTCATTACCTACCACTCCCCCAATTTGTGTCAGCTTCAAACTTTATCTGTGATTATTTTGTTTTCTTCCAGGTCATTGATAAAAATATTAAATGCTATAGAGCCAAGAACTGATTACTGTAGCATCCCACTGGAAACGCACTTACTCAGTGACAACTCCCTGTTTACAATTATGTTTTGAGACCTATCAGTTAGCCAATCTTTAATCCATTTAATGGGTGCCATGTTAATTTTATATCATCCTAGTTTTTAATCAAAATGTGTGGTACCAAGTCAAACACCTTAGAGAAGGCTAAATGTATATTGCGTCAACACTATTATCTTTGTCGACCAAACCTGTAATCGCAT
This sequence comes from Malaclemys terrapin pileata, assembly GCF_027887155.1. Lineage (NCBI taxonomy): Eukaryota > Metazoa > Chordata > Testudines > Emydidae > Malaclemys > Malaclemys terrapin. The sequence continues at coordinate 65,671,761 of NC_071512.1, read as the reverse complement.
TTAAAAAAAAAAAACTAGTTAGTTTGACAGGATCTGTTTTCCATAAATCCATGTTGATTTGCGTTAATTACATTACCTTCCTTTAATTCTTGATTAATCAAGTACTGTATCAGCCTCTCCATTTTCTTTCCCAGGATCGATGTAAGGCTGACAATTGTCTAATTACCCAGGTCTCCCCGTTTACCCTTTGAAAAAATTGGCACAAGATTAGCTTTCTTCCAGTTATGTGATATGCTCTGTAGTAGTGTATACTTGAGGTGTCGGGTCCTGGGTCACAGTTTACAATTCCATCTCATCATTTTTATTAGGGCTGTCAATCGCAATTAATGCCTGTGATTGAGTAAAAAGAAAATTAACATGTTAATCGCTTACCTCTGGGCGTGGAGGGAGGTATCGGCGGCAGCCCCAGGGTGTAGCTTTGCAGGTGGCTGAAGGCCGGAGCCCTGTGTCTCGAGGGAGGCTGAAGCCCAGAGCCCCCAGCATCAAGCCTATATTTGAAAATATAGAAAACCTCCAAAAATATTCAAATAAATGGTGTTCTATCATTGTTTAACAGTGGGATTAAAACTGCAATTAATTGCAATTTATTTTTTTAATTGCTTGACAGCTCTAATTTTTGTTGTTTTAAGCCCAATCTGAAACATTCCTTTTACCATACATTTTTGTAATGATTTCTTACCCTCAGTGTTGTCTAACTTTACTTTCATAAACATTCTTGTATTCTTATTACTAATAGATAAAATGCTTTAACTGAAACTGTCAGATTGAACTTCTGAACTGGTTCACATTCACAACTGATATTTACAGAACAGTCTAATGCAGCTGAAGGCTAAAGTACCTGTGGCTATGGGATGTTGATTTTTTTAAATCTAGGACATGGTCTGAATAAGCAATATGTGTTTCAAGATTAAGTTCAATACTTTTTAAAATTGACTGTGACCTTTACCTGTGGACTCCAAATTTTAGTTTTCAGTGGAAAGAGAAAATTGCATCCAATTTTTAAACGGCATTGGGGTGAGAACTGCATTGCAATTATCAGTAAACTGGATTGTTAAAATCACTGGGTCAAATCCAATCTCTTTTAAACTCTATTGAACTACGTGGTTGACTGAGTCTGTGGGTTTGATTAATGTCCCTTTTCTGTGGCTACAGTAGAGTGACAATACCTGGGGAACCCCTAGAAAGTAGGGTGGGAAGCATAGTGGGACTCTGTAGTCCTTTGTTCATCATGGACCTAAGCTCAGCAGGGGAGGTTTGGTGAACAGTTCAGAAAAGTGAACGTGACCACTGTGTCCATCAACTACAATGATCACTAGCAACCCTCCCCCTCCTCCCCCCGATCAACAAAAACAAAAATCATTTTGGGGTGGATACCGCAGGCTATGGCTGCTTGCAGGACAAGAAGCTGTGGACAAGCTGCACTGATACCCTATATCTGGATTGTAGAGGAGGATTTCCTTAACCTGTCTGTAAAGGCTTTTTTACTAAGGATTTATATTGAGAGTGTCAACCTATGAAAATAGCACCATCTCCCCAAAAATGTCTGTTATAGTGCTGGTTAAGCGTGTCAGGTCCGACTGTGGTGAACTAGACTCTTGAGGTAAAAATCGGAACAAAATGTGTCACCCAGAGCTCTCCAGGTTCTGCGTCTATTGTTTCTTCACTACGTTTGTTTCTCTGGCATGGATGTGCATGTGTGTGTAAACCTTAAGAAACCAGTTTGCTTTTCTGATAGAGATGATCTGATTAAAGCCTCCACCACATGTCCAAATACGTGTTTTCTTTCTAGATAGAAGAAATAAATGCCCTCCTCCACCTCAGCCTCCCAATGCCAATATACTCACAGATTTAAGAACATATCATAATGGAGCCAAAGTACATTTGGCATGTCAGCTTAATTTTACAATGAGAGGATCAGAAGAAATCCAGTGTGAGAATGGAAAATGGACTTCACCCCCAAGTTGCATTGGTTAGTAGTTGCTTTACAAATGTTTGGAGCTGAAGTAAAACCCCAGTTCAAAACATGTCTTAATCTTCATGTCTGTGTCTCAGTTTCCCCATCTTTAAAATTGGGGTGATGATATTTACCTCCCTTGTAAAGTACTTTGATGCCTATGCGTGAGAAGTGTTATGTAAGAACTAGGTATTGATAATTTTGGGACAAGATGAGGGAAGAGCCAGGATCTGAAGATGGATTTAAATCTGAATCCAGATTTTATGTCTGATCCCCACTGGTCCCAACTGCTCCACCAGATCCGTGATTTATTAGCCAGCTGGACAGTCTATAAGGCCAATCTTTTTTTTTTCTTGGGCATTTGGACGTGGTGTCTGGTGGGAAGGAAATAGTTTGTAAATATGAATAATTTGAGAGAGATGTTTCCAATTTTTTTGCTGTAGTTTTAGAAGCCAAAGAAAAAATACCATGTGATCAGCCACCTCCTATTGAGAAGGGTACAGCAATAACTGAGGACAAGATGTATTACACAGGAGACACTATTAGATACAATTGTGATCATGGCTACAGGATAAATGGATCAAGTGAAATAACCTGTAAAATGGGAAAATGGACATCACCTCCTAAATGTATTGGTAAGTATTCTGCTTGCAGTGTTATAATTCCTCATCCCTGGGAGGTGCTCTGATACTACGGAGATTGTTGATAGAACAACCTGGATGGATAGATTAATGGTCATTATTACTTGTCATTAATCACAATAAATTGTATACTGTATTTGCAGTTATTTTTCAGTTAATTACTGGTGCTGGCACTTGTATTTAAATATTTTATAGCTGTTTTCTTGACCGTGCTGCTTAAATATTTTGAAATATTCAAACTATGAGGCTTCATGAGTTGCTTTTTTGCTTAATGGCTTCTATGATATCATAGACTCATAGAAATGTAGGACTGGAAGGGACCTCAATAGGTCATCTAGTCCAGTCCCTTGTACTAAGTACTGTCTAAACTTTCAGTGACTGAGATTGCACAACCTCCATAGGTAATTTGTTCCATTGCTTACAGTTCCTTACAGTTAGGAAGTTTTTTCCTAATGTCTAACCTAAATATCTCTTGCTGCAATTTAAGACCATTATTACTTGGCCTGTCCTCAGTAGTTAAGGAGAACAGTTCATCACCCTCATCTTTATAACAATGTTTTTTAGGTACTTGAAGACTGTTATCAGGTGCCCCCTCAATCTTCTCTTCTCCAGACTAAACAAACCCAATATTTTCAATCTTTCCTCATAGTTCATGTTTTCTAGACCTTTAACCTTTTTGTTGCTCTTCTCTGGACATTCTTCAATTTGTTCATCTCTTTGCTGAAGTGTCCTGCTCAGAACTGAACATGGTATTCCAATTGAGGTCTTATCAGTGCTGAGTAGAGTGGAAGAATTGTTTCCCATGTCTTGCTTACCACACTCCTGCTAATATACCCCAGAATGATGTTGCTTTATTTGAAACAGTATTACAGTGTTGACTCATAATTAGTTTGTGATCCACTATAACCCCCAGATCATTTTGTATTTGTACAATTGCTTATTCCTTCCTAAGTGTATACTTTGCATTTGTCCTTATTGAATTTCATTCGATTTATTTAAAATCATTTCTCCAGTTTTCAAGTTCATTTTGAATTCTAATCCTGCCCTCCCAAGGGCTTGCAACCCCTTCCAGATTGGTATCATCCACAAACTTTATAAGTGTATTCTCTATGTCATTATCCAAATTATTTATGTGGGAAATAAATAGAACTGGACCTTACTCGATACGCCCTTCCAAGTTGATTGTGAACTATTGATAACTACTCTATCCTGGGAACTTGTGAACTCCTACCCACCTCCAACAGATATAGCTTGGAATCACCTACTGTGGAATACACATGAGCAATCACTCGAAGAAGAAAAGACAGTTACCTTTTCCGTAACTGGTGTTCTTCAAGATGTGTTGCTCATGTCTATTCCATATCCCGCCCTCCTTCCCTTCTGTCGGAGTTGTCTGGCAAGAAGGAACTGAGGGTGGGGGAAGTGTGCCACTCCCCTTATACCGCGCTAGGCAGACGCCACTCCAGGGGTTGTGGGGCCCTCCCCCCCTACGGGTACTGCTAGGGGAAAACTTCCAGCACCAGTGCAAGCAAGCACACCTACTGTGGAATAGACATGAGCAACACAACTTGAAGAACACCAATTATGGAAAAGGTAACTGTCTTTTCCTTCTTACTGCCTGTGATGGTTGTTGGATCTGTGGTGGCTTGCTTAGCAAGTTCTCCTTGTTTTCCCTAACCGTCTTCCAGAGATGGGGAACTCCTCACATCGATCTCTTCACTACTCAAAGCAACAGGAAGTGCCAGTGGTTCTGCTTCTTCCAGAACCACAGCCAAGGCTCCATCGCGGACGCTTTCCTCCTGTCACGATCAGACCATCTGCTGTACTTGTTCCCATTTCTGCTCGTACACAAAGTCCTGCTCAAGATCTGCAGGGACAAGGTGGTGGTCATAGTAGTAGAGCCGCTGTGGCCACGCCAGCACTGGTACACCACACTCATGGAGCTATCGATGGATGCTCTAATCACATTGCCGCTGTTCCCAGACCTGATCACCCAGGACCACCGATGCTATCGTCACCCAGACCTCCAGTCTCTCAACCTCACGGCCTGGAAGCTTCATGGCTAAAGCCCATGGAGCTCATGTGCTCACAGCCAGTCAGGGAAGTTCTGCTCAGTAGCAGGACGCCATCTACTAGGCCACCTATCTGGCAAAGTGGAAGAGGTTTGCGATCTGGTGCTCCCAGGGCTGCACTTCACTGTTGCAGGTCCCCATCAAGGGCCTAGAGCATCTATATCCACACGTTCGGCAGCTGATCCCTACATGGAACCTCAACCTGGCTCCTTTGAAACTGATGGGGACCTCCCTTTGAACTGTTGGAAAATTGCTTACTCCTGTATCTTTCATGGAAGGTCACCTTTCTAATTGCCATTACTTCGGCAAGGAGAGTCTTGGAGCTCAAGGCCCTCACTTATGACCCTCCATACACAGTCTTCTTCAAAGACAAGGTGCAGCTCAGAACTCGCTCAGCTTTCCTTCCAAAGGTCATGTCCCAGTTTCACTCCAACCAGGACATTTTATATCCTATATTTATCCCAAACCTCATGCGACCAGCCAGGAGCAGATGCTCCACTCTCTGGATGTTTGACAGGTGCTTGCCTTTTATATCGAATGCACGAGGCTGTTCCAAAAGTTGAACCAGCTATTTGTGGTGGTGGCAGACCGTATGAAAGGTCTCCTGGTCTCATTGTAGAGGACCTCACCGTGGATTATCTCCTGCATCCCTATCTGCTATGAATTAGCCAACATTCCGGCCCCGGCTCTCACGGCTCACTCCACAAGAGCACAGGCCTCATCGACGGCATTCCTGGCCCAGGTGCTGATTCAAGAGATCTTCAGGGCAATGATGTTGTCCTCAGCACACACTTTCGCCGCTCACTACGCCATCACTCAGTACGCTAGTGATGATGAAACCTTTGGCAGAGCAGTGCTCTAGTCTGTCGTACCATAGCTCTGACCCCACTGCATAGGTAGGGCTTGGGAGTCACCTAACTGGAATTGATATGAGCAAGCACTCAATGAAGAAAAAATGGTTACTCACCTTCTCGTAACTGTTCTTCAAGATGTGTTGCTCATATCCTTTCCAGACCCGCCCGCCCGCCTTCCCCTCTGTCGCAGTAACCGGCAAGAAGGAACTGAGGCAGGGTCATATATTGAGCGCCTTGCTTGTGGTACAAATCAGCCGGAGACCTCTTACTTTGCAAAACCCAGTGTTCTTTTATTTCCCTGTGTTCGTTCCCACCACCATCTATATACAACTCTATACAATTCAATAGGAGTTAGGTAGTCACGCGTTCCTGTTGCTAGCTAGCTAGCTCCTCACTCCTTACTCCTCCTGTTCTACCCCTCTCCCTTCCTTCCTGCCAGCTTTATAGGCCTTCTTCCCACCAGGCTCACAGGTGATTACTCTTAGTCTCCTTTAATGAGCCACACCCTGCCAGCTCCCCTTGATGGGAGCTGCGCTAGCAGGTTCTGAGCTAACAGGGGCTGGTTCAGTGCCTCTCAGGCCAGCACCCTGTTACAGTCATCAAGGCGCCACTCCAGGGGGCTCCACAGCTGACCTGACGGGTGCTGTTAGGGGAAAAACTTTGACAACTGTGCACACTGTGCACACACACCTAACTGGAATGGATATGAGCAACAGTTACAAGAAAGTGAGTAACTGCTTTTTCATAGTTTGACCTAGTTTCCACTTCTTATATCACTCTTGAATTTTAGGTCTTGACAATATCTTGGTTAAGTCAGGGTGGTCTCCTACCATACTCTTGTGCCCTTAATAATGTTTCTTTTAAAAAACTGCCAACTCTCCTGATCTGTTTTCACTTAGACTTGCTTCCCACAGCATCTTATCTACCAATTCTCTGTTTGCTAAAGCCTTTTTGTCTTTATTCTGCCATTTCCCTCCTACCGTTTCTTAGAATCATGAACTTTAATCGTTTCATGATAGAGTTCATATCTTTTCATCTCTTTATTTTTTCAAGCAGCCAGAAATGTGCACCTCAGAAAACAAGTAAAGACACTCCCGTCCCAGACAAACATACAATCTAAATTCAGCATGACCCAAGAAGTGAGAGTCAAAAACAAAGAGGATTTGGATGGGGGAATGGTACAGGTAGGATAAGTATGGCAATGAGACTGCATGGTGACTCAGTAAGGCATTTACATGTGTTGGTGCTTCTGTTCCTTTTTGTAACCCTTTAAAAAAAAGAAAGAAAGAAAGAAAGAAAGAAATAGCAGCTAAATTGTTGGAAGAAGTTGCAATTTTGTTTGTTACCCCAATCTACATTTATTCTGTAGTTTTAATTTCCTTCTCAGAAATCTAGTTACATTGATTCAGGTACTATCATTTGAGAGAATTGTTGTGTACAGATACAGATTATAGCTATGGTTCTTCTCTTAGAAACACGGGAAACCTGCCCCTCTCCACCTGCAATTAAAAGTGGTGCTAGTTTTGGACCATTATTGACAAACTACACAACAGGTTCCTCAGTAAAATACAGATGCCATCGGTATCACATATTGGAGGGTCCTGAAACTGTTCATTGTGTACAAGGAAAGTGGACAGCTCAGCCAACTTGTTTAGGTAAGTCTTGGTGAAAAACTAGATGTATTATTATATTATTCATGATTGATAAGACCCTGGAAAAAAAACAACCCATATAGCTCTATGGGAAATGCTGTGGTCTCAGTTAAATTCCAGGTGGATAATGCCTGCAACACACAAACTGCTACCACTATGATATCTTTCTTTGTAGACTTGCTGAGACAAGTACTTGATGGCTGAAAGAATGAATCCTTCTCTCACCTCTTGAATTTTTGCCTAGTGGTCAGTTTTGAGGCATAGTGGTGGGGCAGTTTGCATGGTCATTTCCCAGGCTGTAGCTTTTCTCTGGATAATCAGAGACTTTATTCTCCTGTGCTGTTTCTCAACACCTTTCATGAGAACTAAATTTGCAGGAAAAAATTAGTATACATACAGAGAGGGTAATAATGGTAGAGCAGATCCTTAGTAGTAACCAGTTTTTCTTTAAAATGTCATTATTAGAAAACTCTTATAGTAAAGCACAAACAGACAGGGTGCTGGAACAATTTGAATAGTGGGGGTGCTGAGAACCATTGAACCAAACTGTAAACCCTGTATATAATGGAAACCACTTCAAGTCAGGGGGTACTGCAACACCCCCCGCATCCCTAGTTCCAGCACCTATGCAAATAGAAGACCAATACAATTATATTTACTTATTTAATGTAATAAAATGTGCATATCTATCAATTTAAAAACAACCAAAATAAAACTGACCTAAAGTAACAACAATTTAACTCAAAAGAAAACCAAGAAAAAGCAAACACTCCAAACAATTAAAAAATACTACCCTCTCAAATCAATTCCTCAGTCAGACATCTAAGTAAAAAAGTTAAATTTGCCATGTGTTGGCTATCCTTGTCCTGGAATGGCTGACAAAATCTAGCATCTGTAGTACTGCTGTTAGTTCCAGTAGATGGCTCTTTTCTCCTTAAAAAGATTTTCCCAGTTATGGTAACTAAGTAGGATTAATGTTCTTATCTCTGTCAACAGCAGAAGTGAGTTATTTACCATCAGTAAACACAGCCTGAGGTACCACATGCATCATTGGTACTGATTAGCTTGATTTCCAGGAATTACAGGAATTAGCCTGATTTCCCGTAAAGTTTGTGTCAAAAGGAGTTTGTCCCCTGTGATCGGGCAGTTTACATTCCCCAACTTACCTTTAATTTTACCTATTGTAATTGTGATTTATGGTGAGTAAAGCTCTAAAGAAGTTGTAGCATTTCATATAAAGTTCAAATCAGTTTGCAGGATCATTGAATTATAAACCTTTTTTGGCTAAGAACTTTTAGATTTGGGAATTGTTACGAAATATTTGTATAAACATAGATGTTTGTCTTCTAGAACCATGCACTCTTAATGTGGATGATGTGAGCAATAATAACATAGAGATGAAATGGAGACTGGAAGGAGAGTTATTTTTCCTGCATGGTGAAACGATAGATTTTGTATGTAAACAGGGATACTATTTGTCATCCTCCAGCAGGCAGTCTCAGCTAACAGTACAGTGTACCCATGGAAAAATCATATATCCAACATGCATTATGAAAGGTAAAACAATAGCTGTTTTTGCAATCCTCTTATAACTCACCAAGGTCAGACACACTGAGATAGCTTTGCTTGAAAAGTAAAGGCATAGACTCTGCTATTAATAGCAATAGAAGTTTGAGGTCAAATTGTCCTTTCCATAGTGAAGATGTATTTTAAAATTATATGAACACAGCAGAATAAAACATTTTCCTTGTGGGGAGGGGGAGAGGGTACCTGCAGAAGGGGGATGAGACTTTCTAAACACTTGTAGCCCAAGGATTTGCTGGGAATCCCAGCTCCAGAATGTAAGTGCATACAAAGTAAGAAGTTCTTGTAGACGAATTTAAATGGGTGCCAGATTTTGCTCTTAGACACACTGTACGTCTTTGTTAAAGTTTTTGACACTAATTTATTTTATGTAGATCCCAAAGAAAAATGTGGCTCCCCCCCTATTATTAAGAATGGAGATGTTATTGACCCACGGCTGACAGAATATGAGAGTGATTCTTCAGTTGAATATACTTGTTTTGATCATCATTTTTTGCAAGGGTCCAATAGAGTCTATTGTTCCAACGGACAATGGACTACCCCACCAGATTGCATAGGTATGTAAGATGTACTTTTGTTTAAAAAAAAAAATGACTAGCTCAATAAAAGTTGATTCAACTTTTGTTTCAGGTTTTTAATATTAATTTCCATTATTCAAATTAAGTTCTCAATCTGAGCAATTTTGGTAGATCTGAAGCCTCTGGACTTCGGTACATCTGGGCAAATCTGCAGTTCTTTTTATCCTGTTTTCCTAAGCCTATAAGAATTGGAATATGTATGCAACATCCAGAAGTACTATCATCTGATGTTTAGAAGGGAGTAGAAAGGAGGAAGGTGTTTGTATCTAATTTTAATATACTAGCTATAGCCAAATAATGCAGTTTCATATATTAATATTAACCTGTATATTAAGTTATAAAGGAGATTAACTATGTATCTTTTTTGTGTTAAGAACCATGCATTTTATCGAAGGACGTAATGGACAAAAATAACTTAATACTGAGATGGAGTTTTGATGACAAATCTTATTTTTTCCATGGGGAATACATTGAATTTCTATGTAAAGAGAATCATTATGGAGCACCATCAACTTCAGTGTTTGATTTTAGAATACAGTGTAGCAGAGGACAGCTGACATATCCGAGATGTGTTGAGAGAGGAAGGTAAGGCTAAGGCAGTATTTAATTTGAAATTTGTACATGCATATGTATAACATTTTAATTTCCATGTATGGGCTACCATTTCCAAGATGATTAACCAGCACTAACATTGATTCTCAACCAAACTATAGTTCTGATATATTTGCATGGGGCTAATATATTTATGTGCATTTCATATATGGCTTCTATGAGTCATGATGTTCTGTGGTTGGTCCTTTTTTGGGGGTTGGTGAGGGAGCAATAGAAGTAGTTGTTGTAGAATCTCTGAAAATAATCAAATGTCTTCCTGTGTGAAGTGAGTTGAAACTGTTTGGTCTAGTGGTTAGAACCAAAGGCCTGAACCAGAAAGATGTTAACTGTAGTTTTCTGATGGCTGAATCAAAAGTATTCTATGGCAGGAGTACATATACTAGATAAGTGGCACCGGTCTGGCTTGAAATTTATGGTGAAATTATAAAATCACAGTCGCCATTGGAACCCACAGGGAGCAAACAAAGGAGAAGTTCTTTTTTGAATGATTGCTCATGTGCATTCCACAATTGGTGTGCGTGCTCGCCACGTGCACCAGTGCTGGAAGTTTTTCCCCTAGCAGTACCCCTATGGGAGCACCACTAGTGACCTCTGGAGTGGTGCCTCTATGGCGCGGTATAAGGGGTGCTGCCTGCTCCCCCTACCCTCAGTTCCTTCTTGCCGCCAGTTTAGTGCACCCAGGTTGGGGCATGCCACATGTCCTGGGCTTTAAGTTGTGCGATACTTGCAGGTGACCAATGCCAGTGAGTGATCCGCATACAGACTGTTTATGCTGTCTGGGGGAAACCCATCTCAGCGATCGCTGCAAGATTTGCAAATCCTTCAAGCCTTGGACCAAGAAGGAAAGGGATATTTGGCTCTGAGCCATTCTGATGGAATCGACGTTGACCCCGACTCCGGTGTGCACTCCGAATTGTCATCGAGTACCACGATGTCGGTACGCAGTGACCCTTCAGTACCTTCCACCAGTTGGCACCGCTCCCCATCCATGGGGCATGCCAAAAAGGCTAAGAAGAGGTCTTCTCTGCCGAGACACCGGAGCAAGACTGGGGGAGAGACTAGACCCAGGTTGGGCAGTTCTTGATCTCTGTTGACCTCCAGGCCTACGACTCAGGTTGAGTGGAGCAGCCCGGCCCACTCAGCGCTGACCTCCCTGGATGTCTGGGTGCCCTCGACGCCAGAAGCCCTGCAGGTGGCCTGGGACGTTGTGTCTCTGCCGGTACCAGGGGCACCGCCACTGTTGGTTCCTTAGTCCAGAGGCAAGCCGCTGCTTGGATCTCCGCAGTGACCTCCTGGTTGGTCTAGGGAATGTTCGTGGTCTAGGAAATGTTCCTGATGCCGTTTGCCGCTCAGTGACCGCCCCGTATGCAGTCTGTGCCATTCCCCGTCAACCCCAACCAGGTTGTCTGGCTGGGTTCCAAGTGGCAGGGGTTCCAGGCACCGCTCCGCCTCGAGGGACCACAGACCTCGCAAGGGGAGTGTGCCCCATTGAGACGGGGACAGACGGCACTGTAGGTCCTCGTCTCCGAGAGGCTACCGTAGCCTGTCGTGCTACAGGCATCGACACCATTCCCGTTCTTTGTCTCGCTCCAGTATCCCGCCACGGCAACGCTCCCAAAGTCCCAGGCATCGATCACCGGCACCAGGACTCCTTGGATGGCACCATGATACCAATGGGCCCTGTGGCCCCTGGTGCAGCCCCCAGTGGTGGCTCGCTTAGTGGCTGGAGCCTCGGCGAGACCCTCAGCCTCCCTCTCTCAGCCTCCCAGAAAGGAGTTGGTGTGGCGTTCATCTCTGGTTCCGTGCCTGGAGGGCGAGGGTCCACTAGGAACTGTTGAAAAGGGTGGCATCGAGCCTCAATCTTCAAGCCGAGGAGGTGGAGGAGCCCTTGGACTTCCTCTTCAATGTCCTCTCGGCCTCTGCACCGGGCAGGGTGGCCCTCCCACTCCATGAAGGGGTGGCAAAAATTTCAAATGCCTTGTGTCAAACCCCGGCTTCCTTGCCCCCCATCTCTAAGAGGGCAGAATGCAAGTACTTTGTGCCCGCCAAGGGGCATGAATACATCCACCCTGCCACCAACTCCCTGGTGGTCGAGTCTGTCAACCACAGGGAGAGGCAGGGCCAACCAGCCCCTACTCTGAAAAATATAGACTCAAAGGGTCTGGACTCATCTGGGAGAAAGGTTTATTCATCCTCGAGTTTCCAGTTAAGGGTGGCAAATCATCAGGCCCTCCTGGGGTGGTCTGAGTTCAATTTGTGGCTCTCTCTGCCCAAATTCGAGGACTCCCTCCAGGAGCGTGACAAGAAGGAGTTCAAGGCTCTGGTGGAGGAGGGTACAGTGGCTGCCAGGGTGATCCTGCAGGCAGCGTCAGATGCCACGGATATGGCTGCAAGGTCTATGGCCTACGCGGTGTCCATGAGGACGGTGTCATGGCTCCTGCTGTCAGGGCTGTCCAGCGAGGCACAGAACTCCTTACAGGACCTTCCGTTCAACGGCAAGGCCCTGTTTGAGGAACAGACGGACGTGTAATTGCACGGCCTGAAAGGTTCCCGCACTATGCTTAAGACACTGGGCCTCTATGTCCTGGGTCTGGCCAGGACCAAGTTTAAGCCTCAGTAGGCTCCCACCCAGGCCACCCATTCTAAATATGATCCCCCTTGTAAAAAGTCATGGGAATATAAGAAACACCCACAGAGGCAGTCCTGGTCTGTCCCCTAGCCTGGGCCTTCCAACGGCAAACAGGCGGGGAAATGTCAGTTTTGACGGGACGCCTGGGGGCGACTTACTAGTTCGTACCAGGGATCCACCCGCAATAAAGCTTCCCTTCTCTAACCGGTTGTGTGCTTTTCTCCTGGAGTGGTTGCGGCTGATCTTGGACCGTTGGGTCCTCAACACCGTCTCCTGGGGCTACACCCTCCAGTTTACCTCTGCCCCGCCCAACTATCCTCCATCCCCATCACTCCTGGGGGATCCCTCTCACGAGGCCCTGCTCGAGCAGGAGGTGGGGCAGCTCCTTGGCCTAGGAGCGGTGGAAGTGGTGCCAGCGGAGTTCAGATGCAAGGGGTACTACTCCTGCGGTTTCCTTATCCCGAAGGCCAAAGCGGGGGCTCAGGCACATCCTGGACTTGCGAGGCCTGAACCAGTACATGGTAAAGTTCAAGTTTCGCATGGTCTCCCTGGCTTCCATCATGCCCTCCCTGGATCCCGGGGACTGGTATGCTGCCCTTGATCTGCAGAACGCATACTTCAACCTTCATATATTTGAGGGGCACAGGCATTTCATCCGTTTCACGGTGGAGCAGGAACACTACCAATTTACGGTCCTTCCGTTTGGCCTGCCACTGCTCCCAGGGTATTCACAAAGTGCATATCTGTGGTGGCGGCCTACCTCAGAAGTTGTGGGGTTCAGATCTTCCCCTATCTCAACGACTGGCTGATCAAGGGCAGCTCCAGGTTGCAGGTGCGGGATCACGTGGCACTCCTCCTGTCCACGTGCACCACCTGGGCCTGTTGGTAAACGACACCAAATCCACGTTAGTCCCGGTGCAGTGCATAGAGTTTATCAGGGCAATCCTGGACATGACGTTGGCTAGGGCCTCCCTCCCTCCCACCGGACAGATTTGAGACCCTGAAAGGGCTCATCGACATAGTCACAAGGTTCCCCGTGACTATAGCCAGAGCGTTCCTCCAGCTCCTGGGTCACATGTTGGCGTGCACATTTGTGGTTCACCATGCCAGGCTCAGGATGAGGCCCCTCCAGCTCTGGTTGGCCTCGGTGTTCTCCCAGTCCAGAAACAGGATGGACAAGGTCCTCAGTGTGCCTGAACCGGTGATCGCATCCCAGTGATCCTCCCCGGGGAACATGCTCCACAGGGTCCCATTCAGGGGCAGGCCCCCATCGGTGGAGCTGGTGTCCAATGCATCAGACCTGCTGTGGGAAGTCCCTGGGGGGAACATTCAGACGCAAGGTCTGTGGTCCACGCAGGACTTTGCCCTGCATGTAAACGTCAAGGAGCTCAGGGTGGTCCAGCTGGCATGCATGGCCTTCTGCTCACACCTGTAGGGCAGAGTGGTCAGGGTTCTCATGGACAACATAGCCTCGATGCTTTACATGAACAGGCAAGGTGGGGCCCGCTCCTCTGCTAGGAAGGCCTCAGGCTGTGGGACTTTTGTATAGCCCACAACATTTGCCTACAAGCCCACCACTTACTAGGGGCCTGGAACTCGTGGGCGGATCGCCTGAATCGAGACATCTCCTCTCACCACAAGTGGTCACTACAACCAGAGGTGGTGCACAGGATTTTCTGAGAGTGGGGAACTCCCCAAGTGGACCTGTTCGCTACTCAGCAGAACCACAGGTGTCCCTGTTTCTGCTCCGGGGGTGGGTGGGGGGTCAGTTGGGTGTGGGTGCTATCTCCGATGCCTTTCTCCTATCCTGGTTAGGCTAGCTTCTCTATGCCTTCCCCCCGATCCTGCTGATCGGCAAGGTCTTGGAGAAGATAAAAACGGACCGGGCCTGGGTTCTCCTGATCGCCCCAGCATGGCCCAGGCCACATTGGTATGGGACTCTCACGAGCCTAGCAGATGGCTGTTGCCGTCCTGCCCGGACCTGCTCTCCCGGGACCAGGGCTGCCTCCTCCACCCCAACCTAGCGGCACCCCACCTCACGGCGTGCCTGCTCAATGGTTAGGCTGGGAGGAAAGGACGTGCTTGGAAGGGGTTCAGCACATTCTCCTGGAAAGCAGACGGCCCTCCACACGCCGTGCCTACCTGGCGAAGTGTTCTCAGTTTTCCCGGTGGGCAGCCGATTGGGGCGTTTCGTCTGTGGCTGCTCTGATCCAACTCATTTTAGACTACCTCCTTCACCTTAGAGCCCAAGGCCTAGCGCCCTCGTCCGTCAAGGTGCACTTGGTGGCCATATCGGCCTTCCACCCATCGGTGCAGGGGCACACAGTATTCTCCCATTCTATGACTGGTTGATTACTTAAGGGATTGGATCGTCTCTTCCCATATATTAGGCCCCCAGTCCTGCAGTGGAACCTGAACTTGGTGCTGGCCCAGTTGACAAGTCCCCCATTTGAGACGCTAGCTACATGCTCCTGGTCACACCTCTCATGGAAGGTAGCCTTCCTGGTGGTGATCACGTCAGCTAGATGGGTCTTGGAGCTCAGGGCCCTGACCTCCAAGCCCCTGTACACGGTGTTCCATAAGGATAAGTCCAGCTCCGGACCACATCCTTCGTTCCTCCCCAAGGTGGTCTCCACCTACCACAGGGGTCAGGACATCTTCCTGCTGGTGCTCTGTCCCAAGCCCCATGCCTCCAGCAAGCAGTTCCACCTCCACATGGCTCTGGCCTTTTATGTGGAGCAGACTAAGCTGTTCAGGAAGTCCTCACAGCTGTTCATCGCCTCGGCCAAATGCATGAGAGGTCGGCCGATCACCACTCAGCGCCTCTCCAATTGGATCATCTTGTGTATTCGTACCTGTTACGACCTGGCGGGAGTTCCCACACCACCGATTGTGAGGGCACACTCGACCAGGGCACAAACCTTGTCGGCTGCCTTTTTATCCCATGTTCCCATTCAGGACATTTGCAGGGCTGCCACGTGGTCTTAGGTTCACACATTCACCTAGCATTACGTGATCGTCTCCCAAACCAGGGAGGATACTGGGTTCGGCAGGGCTGTACTCTGTCCCGAGAGTCTGTGAACTCCTACCCACCTCCAACAGATATTGCTTGGAATCACCTATTGTGGAATGCACATGAGCAATCACTCTAAGAAGAAAAGACAATTGCCTTTTCCATAACTGGTGTTCTTCGAGATGTGTTGCTCATGTCCATTCCACATCCTGCCCTCTTTCTGCTCTGTCGGAGTTGTCTGGCAAGAAGGAACTGAGGGTGGGGGGAGCACGCAGCTCCCCTTAAACCGCGCCATAGAGGTGCCACTCCAGGGGTCGCTAGAGGCACTCCCCTATGGGTACTGCTAGGGGAAAAAGCTTCCTGCACTTGTGCACATGGCGAGCACGCACTCCTACTGTGGAATGGACATGAGCAACACATCTCAAAGAACGCCAGTTATGGAAAAGGTAGTTGTCTTTTCTCTTCCCTTCCCTCCTACATGCCTGTGCCATGATGTGTTCCAGGAAAACTCTGCTCAAACATAGTTAGGGGTCAGTTGCCTTGTCCCCAGTTGCATGTAGCACAGCAGCAAATTAATGATGCTTTTCGGTAGCAGTGTAGAGAGGAAGAGGCAGCTCCAATGCCAATTCAGTAGTTCCTGCTTCCACATCCAACAATCCCCATCCCATAAAACAACTCAACACCCACTCTTGCTGCCAAAACCAGCTTCAATTTCTTACCATGACTCAAAGGCTTGTGGGACTAGGACCATGACAAGATGCCCTGCATGGAAAAATGTTGAGAATGCCTGATCTTAGTAATGGATGCCTTCAAATGATTGTGTGTTTTTGCTAGCCTATATTTGGGTATCTTGATGATTCTGATCACTAGTGAGCCACTGACTCAGTGACCTCCTGAGGTCCCTTCCAACCCTGATATTCTATGATTCTATGGCCTTGGGCAAGTCAGTTGGTCTCTTCTTTGAGTATCAAGAATGCTCACTTCCTCAAAGACCCTGTGCTGTGGAGACCTTCTGTCCAGCAGAGGACAGCAACAGGTGCTGCTGTCCACTTCCACTGGAGTGGGAATATCAGGGAGCAAAGTGAAGTGCCTTCTAGCCCCACAAACCTTCAATTTTTAGGACTGAATGCATTGCTTTGGCAGCAATACCAGGTTGGACAGTGAGACTCCCAGTCTAGGACCCATCCAATAAACTCCTTGTGTTGCAACACGTTGTTGTAACACTAGACAAGTGGTCAGGTCAAGCAGAACTTTCATGAAAACTTTATGTGGCATCTGAGTTGAGCTCTGCCTCTGGTTATAGGTATTCCATATTAGGATTATTTCAGTGATGGATCTCAAATTACTGCTTCTCTCCCTGCTGCATTTTTCATGCACTATGGAGCATTATATATAACTGCCTCAGTTAGAATGGAAATAAAACAATCACATAGGATTTGTGGGAAAACCATTCCTAATAGAATACTAGATAAAGAATAAATAAAACCAAGTGTTATGTAGCATCATTTTATTTAAAGTTAGATATAGAAGAACTGACATTCATGTCAGATTTCATTTTGATGGATCTTTGCTTTGCCACTGTTGATACTATTCTCTCCACCTTCTACAGAACTGTGCTCAAAGATCTGTGAACTTCATATTGTAAAGAATAACAGCAACTATGTTTGCTTTTATAGGTAAGATGTCAACAGCACTGATGCTTCAAGGGCTGTGAAAGAAGCCACATTTTATTTAGAAACCCAATAAAACGTTACTAAACTATTTTTAAAAACAAAGTGTTTGACCTTGTAGCCCACTTAAAACTTAAACATGTATTTACACTGGATATTTTCTTGGTTTATGAACCTTAAATAAAAAAGTCATGCAAAAAGCTTTATTTGGTCTGTTGATCGTCTTTTGGTAATTCAAACCATTTTCAGTTCAGTAAAACTGTCCTTAATATCAAGCATAGACCATATACTTTCTCATAACATTTGAGCCTTGGACTGTCCCCTGAACTGTGCATGGAGATCATGTAGCTGGGGTTTGAACCTAACACTTAAGATTTGGGGAAAATCCAAAGAATTTAGATTTTTTTTTTCCCCAAATCCATTACATGCAGGGCCGGTGCAAGGATATTTCACGCCCTAGGCGAAACTTCCACCTTGCGCCCCCCCTCCGGCCCGGGGAGCCAGGGCCACTCTAGATATTTTGGTGCCCTACGCAGCCCCAGGCCTCTGCGGGGGGCTGTGTGGGGTCCCACCCCAGGCCTCCACGGGAAGGGGGGCTGGTCTCAGGCCTCTGGGGGCAAGGGGGGGTTGGCCCCTTCCTGCGGGAAGTGGAGCGACCCGGCCCCAGCCTGCTCTGCTCCCCTGGTTCCCAGCCGCGCTGCCGGTGAGTGCGAGAGAGCGGTTCCCCCCTTCCCCCAAGCCTGGGAGCCAGGGGAGCAGAGCAGGCTGGGTCCAGGTCACTCCACTTCCCACAGGAAGTAGGCAACCACCTGTCCCCCACGGAGGCCTGGGTTGGGAACCAGAGGAGCGGAGCAGGCTGGGGCCGGGTCGCTCCATTTACCATGTGGTCAGTGCAGGGTCGGGCCTGGCTGCAGTCTTCAGGGGAGTGGGGGCGGGGCCTGGGGGGGGTTGGGGCAGAGCAGGTGGCGGATCCATGGGGAAGAGCCGTACAGCCCCCTCTGCGGCAGCTCCCCACCTGGGGAACCCCCCAGCAGCAGCTCCCAGCCCTGCGGCAGCCCCCCGCTCCTCCTCCGCCCGAGCAGCTCCCCCTGCGGCAGCTCCCCACCCCAGCTCACCTCCGCTCCGCCTTCTCCCACCTCCCAGGTTTGTGGCACCAATCAGCTGTTTGGCGCGGCAAGCCTGGGAGGGGAGGAGAATTAGAGTGGGGGTGGCATGCTCAGGGGAGAAGGCGGAGCGGAGGTGAGCTGGGGCGGGGAGCGTCCCCTGCACATCCCAGCCCCCCTGTTACTTGCTGCGGGCAACCCTCCCTGCACTCCCCTGCCCCAGCTCACCTCCACTCCACCGCCTCCCATGAGAGTGCTTTTTGGCACCCCCAACCACGTGGCTCCCTAGGCGGCTGCCTAGTTCGCCTAGTGGTTGCACCGGCCCCGATTACATGAAGGAAAATACAGGAGAGAGAAAAAATTATTTAATTGACTGCAATGTATTTGGAGTTGTCCTCAAACATATGTCATATTCCAGTCTTTCCTCCCCACCATATTGTATTGGTTATTAACAGATGATTGTATTAATGAACAGTAATCATAATATATCTATATCTATATCTCATGTAGGAAACAATAGTAGGACCTGAATAAAAGAGGTGACAGCCATTTCTAATGACTGAGTTTGTGATTTATCAAGCAGTGTACATTTCACAGTTGTGATGTGAATTTGCTGTACATCCTGTAGTTTTCGGTAGAGATTTGTTTTCGGTAGAGATTAACCCAAGCCTAAAACCTCAGATCCAAACTCCAGGGACATTCAGCTCTGGATCTGAAGGTTGAGATTCTCATCTATCATTTGGGCTGGGCTTTAAGAACATAAAATATCATGAGAGTGACAACACAGCTTTACTAATGTCTACAAGATCTGTCCTCTGGTTATTGTTCACTCTGTTAAAGCTCTACTCTTAGCCCTGGTCTACAGTGGGGCGGGGAATCGATCTACGTTACGCAACTTGTAGCTGAAGTCGACGTACTTAGATTGACTTACCGTGGTGTCTTCACCGCGGTGAGTCAACTGCTGCCGCTCCCCCGTCAACTCTGCCTGCGCCTCTCGTGGCGCTGGAGTACAGAAGTCGATGGGAGAGTGCTCGGGGGCCGAGCTTGGGGGTAGGTACCACAATATAGGTATGATAAAATAATTTTGGTTTATTTGTGCTTCTTGACTGGGAAGGCGTAGGGAAGTGTGAATTCATTACCAGCTAGGATACTCTGACCATTTGGACATCTGCTTGATGCATTCTCTTACGTAAGGTCTGTTTGCTTTCTTTGTTGCTTGCTTGCCAGATTTGGTGTACGTAGCATATGCAACCTGTAGTGGATGGGCCAGTGGCAATATGAGTGGGTTTTATATAATTCTGGTGAAGTGAGAATCTGCCTCAAGCAACAGAAGTGGGTAATGTTTGATAAAATTGAGGTGAAGGTCCATTTCCGAGTGGCCACCCTGAGGAATATGGGAGATCACTGTTGGAAGCTAAGCAGGGTTTAGAAGATACCAGTGAACATATGAGAGAACAGAAAGCATGTTCTTTAAAGGTGACCTGCAATTTTTTTTTAAATTAGCTTCTGTCCCCTTTTGTTTCTTTATAAAGTAGCAAGAAGGCCAGAAAGGACTCTTCTTGTTTACAAAGTTTTTTAATTGCTTTTTTTTCTACTTTAGAAATACCAGGCATATGGATTTCCCTGGTTTTGCTGGATGACCACTGCGAGGTCTCAGAGCATGTTTATTGTACACTCTAACATACTTAATTGTAGGGGCATGAGATCTTGGTAACTGAAATTAAACAATTAACAAAAACAAAACACAAAGAATTACAATCCGACTAAAAATCACATCCTGTTTTATTTGCTTAATTTTCACTCTTGGTTCTTGTGATGTCACAATTACGCTCATTCTCCAGTCATCTTAGTCTTCCATTCTAAACTAGGTCTCAATTTCTAGTGCAATATCCAAGAAAGGGGGGAAAAAATTCTAGTTTTTAGGCTGCCATTAGCCGTCATAAAGAAGCAAGAAAGAGCACAAACCCCAATTTTGTTTTCTTTGCAGTTCATTTTAAAGGGCCCTGGAATTTTATATTCTTTTGTTTGATCTATTTGAGGATTGCTTACGTCTGCCACCATCTTGGCTGTGATTATTTCTGGAGGCATTACTCCTAAAAAGCTGCACACCCAAAAGTGTCGCTATAGCATTAGATAACATGAATTAGTTGTTGCTTATACCATTCCTGGAGTGACTGCTATCTGGTGGTAGTTCTTGTTTGAAGGATAAAACTCTGGGGATCCATTTCAGAGGGACCACTGACAAGCATAATAATAAAGGGTACTTGCCATTCACATGTGGTGAAGTCTCCTACATTCACCCATCTCTAAGTGCATTGGGGATAAGGTATTTGGCCCGCATTGCACTGCACTCTATGATTATTTGAAGAGTTTGGAGACAAACTGGATCTACACTTAAATTCTACAAAATCTCCATGTGACACATAGAGTTTTTGAGCTGAAGCCCACTTTAGATCTATGTTGTGTGATCTCATATCTTCTTCCGTGATAACACATGGCTCTGTAACAACAACAAAAATATTATTAGAATGTTATAGAAATCCAAATGGAAAAATCCTGCAGTGAAACTGAAGGAGATCTCATGATAAAATAATTAAGGGCCCTCTGTGCCCTCTGTGACTCTCATTGAAGCTCGTTGGCTTCAATACATGATGTAAATGTGATTTCAAGTAGGGAACTTTAGTCCTAGGAGAAAGCAAACAGTTTTTTCCACTTTCTGAAAGTCACTTACTACAGATGATTAGTGTTACCTGAATCTGAATTTAATGGGTAATGTCACTGTTTTTAGACTATTTGCAAGAAGAGTGTAACATTCCTTTTAGTGATGAAGCAGTAAGACAATAAAAGCATGAAACTAATGGAATGTTTTCTATCTACAATTAATTTAGTACCTTTACCTAGCATAAAATAGAAATTAGGAACAATTTCAAATAAAATGTATTTGAAAAAAGTGTTATCTAAACCAAGCTCTGAGATAGGTATTATTCAGGAGCTGTTCAGTGTCCTGTGAGATGTCAAGCCCATTCAACTGGGTTGTGGGCAGGCAACTACAAGTGCTCTTCCCAGGTAGTGGGTGATGCTGCAATGCCTAATTTTGATATAATTTAGGTGGCCTCTCTGTCATGTGGAATCCCCAGGGAGGCAGAGGTGGTGGTGACAGCAGTTAGGGAGGGGCAGAGGAGGGACGGTTTTGGGAAAGGGGCAAAATGAAGGAAGCTGCCAGTTTTACAAAAATGCAGGTAACTACAAACAATGTGTTTTTTTTCTTTTCTCCTGTACATGGCAGTCTTGAGAAGGCAAGAGAAGTAATTAAGGAATTACAGTGCTCCAAGGTGACGGGCTTGCTATATTCTAGAGGTTCCGCTATATCCTCAACCATCCTTTTTCCTGACCCTCCCCCCAGCTCCCACTGATCCACCCTTGCCTTCCCACCCCTGCCGGGCTAGACTTCCACACCCACACCCCACCTTCCATCACTAATCCCTCTTTCAGTCTTCCTTCCATAGCACCCCTACCCCCCACTGGCCCACCAATACCCTTGTCCCTACTGGCTCCGGTAGCATGCCAGCTGCCTCAGGTATCCCCAGGCCCTCTTACTTATCAGATTTGTGGCAAGTAAGTTCTTACTTCCCCATTCCTACTGCCACGATGGGGAGAAATCAAAAAAAATTTCTCGCTGGTGAGAAGTATCACACATGGAGCTGCTGAAAACTTTGTAGCTACAGTTTATTCCATCTGCAGCTCTATGAATGTAATACACCACTGGATATAGAGGCAGCATGCAAACAGAGCAATAACCCATTCCTTTGTGATATCCTGACCCTTACTAACTCTGCTGGTATGAATTTGGCCTCTTATAGGAACTTTTCCCCCCAACATACTGTTTCGAGGACTAGTCCTTTTCATTTGGCATAGCTTAAAGTGGCCATTTTGTAACTGGCTGCTCCTTGCTACTTCTTCATTCCTTCCAGTTTGTTAATGTTCTTAACTCCTTTTACTTTTTCCCACCCTTATTCATGAGGGGATGGCACATTTCTCACAAGTGTATTTAAAAAGAAATTTTTACTCTCTCAAGCTTGGTTCATCATGCTGCTAGAACCATCACATCAACTACCAGAATCAAATTGATAGTCAGATGTGAATGTTAGTCTGGTTAGAATGGCAGCTGGACTCCTTGATGCTGGATATTTGGCTATATAATGTTCTGGCTCTTTGCCTTAGGTAGGAGCAAATATGGTTTAATCCAATTAACTTCACTCTGTCTTTTCCTTTTTAGCTGGTTTGTTAATCATAAAGCTGGTTTGAAAATTACCATTGAAACATTTTAAATAGAAAAATAGGGAGATATGTTTGTAAACATTTTCATAGAAATATTTTCCCAGACTTTGATCAACTCTAGTTAGTTATGCTGTTAAATTTACATGTCACTTATAGTAAAAAGGAATCATGCAGTGTCAGCTTTGAAAATAGATTTCAGCTTCATGAAAAAGAAATGACAAAATAGTATCCAGGAGATCATGGTTTATAAAATTAATTTAGTTATAAATTGAAAACTTTTTACTATTGAATATTTTTCTTACCTAAACAAACTGGTGCTTTTGTCCAGTTTCCATTGTAACAGTATGATTTCCGTTCTCCTTTTATTATGTAATAATGTTGGCATTTGTATTCTACCGAAGAGCCAAATACGTACTCTTTTAGGGATAGAGTAGTTATGTCTCCATTCTTAATAGTAGGTGGCCGGCCACACTTTTCCCCGGTTCCTAAATGAAAATATCTGTAGTTATGATTTTGTACAGATACAAATGTTTTTGGCTTTGCTGTTCTATATGTAGCATGCTGATGGCACCAGTATTCATCGGCCACAATGCTCTGAATTTTTTGTCTTTTTCAGGCCTAATCCAGCTCTCACTGAAATCAATAGTTTAGCCAGGGGGCAAGATTATACTGGTATATATTTATGCAAGATCCTAAGTGTTACTCTAACACACATTTATATAACAGCTATGGTCATAAATTCCTTTATTTTGGAAATTATGGAATAAGCTGCATTGAATTTGTCATTAATAAACATAATCTGCACTCTTGATCCTTTCATCTTTGTGCACATAATCTACATGACTGGTCTAGTTTGCTGATCTAATTGATCCAGGATGATACCGGACAATTCCTTCCTACCTTGCAGTTACACTCAGCTTTACAAAAATGCATGTAACCACAAAAAATGTTTTTTTTTTCTCCTGTATTTGGTGGCCTTGAGCAGGCATGAAAAGTGATTAAGGAATTACACTGTTCTAAAGTGCCAGGCTTGCTATATTCAGTCCTAGACAAGTAGTTCCCAGATCACTTAGGCTGAGCTTGTGCTATAATCCCATCTGAGCTCCTAGGTGGCCTTGGGTGAATCACATCTTTACACATGGAAACTTTGGGTGAAACATCAGGATCTCACAGGAGGTAAAACATTGCATCTGAGCTAAATTTTCCATCGTAAACAACGTATATTATTATGAGTCTGAACCCTGCTTGCCTGACACCGAACTAGTGTGAGGAATAGGACACCATGCAGATGAGCCTGGCCTCTGGCAGGTAGCCTAAGATCTTCAGGCTCTGGGATACTAAATCCCTGGCTACTTCCAAGTATGGCAAAACTCTACCACCCTTCAAATGAAAGGGTTGCCAGGAAAGTCCAGGTTAAAACTCTCCTTTAAGCAGGTTAATCCCAAGGCATTTTCTATGGGTTTCAAACCTGGACTGTTGAATTAGTGTTGAAACCCTCCCCCCACTTCTGTCTATTAGATAAAGCTTTTTGTCTCTAAAAGGAAACATGTATGTTTTTGAAAGAAGTGGTCTCGCTGCCCATGTTTACCTTTGTCAGTGTTTCACTGGACCAGCTTGGCTGGTGCCAGAGTTTTTAAAGCTATCTGCTTAATTAAATAGAAACATGAATAGGATGATTTTCTCAGGAAGTCCTGAATTACCAAGTCCCAAATAAATCTGAAAGGAAGACTGATTTGCTTAACTCTGCCTGGAACCAACATTAACCCATTACACGTACGTTCCCCTCCTTATTGCTCAAACGTATTTGAGGAAAAGAACTGATATAGAACTAAGTACATTTACCAGATATACAAGTTGGTAAATCCATATGCCCATCTACACACTCGATGGGGAAGGGGATTTTAAGGTCAGAATGTTCGCCACAAAGAAATTCCATTGTTTGGTCACTTTGAATCAATACTGTTCGTCTTCGGCCATTGGACAGAAGCAACTTTTTTGTTTCCAATTGTTGCCTTGTGATAATACATGGAGCTTTAAATAAAAAAGAGCAACACACAAAAAGTAGATTAAAAGTTTAAATATCTCCTCCCACATTAACAGTGCTGCAGATTCCATACTTCTAGAGTCATCTTCCCTTTTTGTTTACCACATAGAGAATGAATGACACTTAACAAAGAAAAAATGGACTACAGTACTCTAAAAAGTGATTTGTATTAGTTGTTAGATCAGGGAACTCTAAATCAGAACTCCTGAGTTCAAGTCCCACCTCTACCCTTAACTTGCTGTGTGGTCTTGGCAATTTCCTTAATTTCATTGCTCTAGTTTCTCCATTCTTGTAATGGGGACAGTAACTTCCTGTTGTTAAGGAATGTATGAAAGGTATTCTAATATAAATTATTGTTAAGCAGAGCCAGTAGGATGCTGTTATCTACACTGTCCCTACAAGATAATCTGGAATTTACTATCTATCAACTATATAGTCCTGTTCACTGATCAGTATTCAGCTCTACCTAAAATTAGATAGTGTATGATGCTCCAGCAAGTCTCATTTTGGACTTGATCCTTTGATACCAGTGAAGTCAATGGGAATTTTGCCATTGCATTGTATGGGAGCAGGATCAGAAATTATGGGAGTTCTGGAAACAGTAAGTAGCCACCCATAGAATAGTATCCGTCATTAAATAATACTATGAGACAAGAGAGGGTTGTTATGCCCCACCTACTTTAGTCCAATGAATTAAGAACCAAAACATTATCCTACCCAAGCACTTTGGTGGAGGTGTCCATTTTTCTCCACTGCATGTTATCCTTTCAGGTCCTGCCAGAATGCATCCTGGGTAGCACCTGTACTGAACAACATCACCCTCCTGATATTCTGCTTTCTCCCCACTGACAATTTCTGCCAAATCGATGTCAGGTGGATGTGGACACTCTTGAACTGCAACACACAACATGTGCTAATCTATTACTGATGGGGGTCGAGGGGGAACAGAATTGAAGAAACAATAGTGTTACATCAATTTTATGTGTTAAGTTCTTTGGGGTAAAGACTGTCACTTATATTATGTTAGATGCTGAAGAAATACAATGAGGCCCTGATCTTGACTGGGGTCTTTGTGGCTAGAACAAAACAAATAATAATTAATGGGGGATATTTCCATCATGAAAATTGATTAAAATAAAAGTCTGACGTGTGAGAGCTTCATGAATGTTCAATGAGTAACTTGAAGAAACACTGCTCCTCTCATTTCCTGTGTTAGAACATTATTTTCACTGATGTACATCATAAGAAGAAGCTCCAGTTAATTGATATAAGAAAAGAAGTAGTATTGTTTCTGTTTGTAATTAGTGTCTTGACCTTAAAGTTGATACATCATTAAGTGATGCAAATAGGTGTAAGGGGATCTAAATACAAGTTTAAGCTATGATATGGTGATCTAATTTACACCACCGCACAACATTATCTTTGAATATTCCTTATAAGCTTTCCACATCACCACACTTTCTTATATTTCTAAGGCCAAGATCTGGCACCAGTACAGTCAGTGAGAGCTTTTACACCGACTTCAGTGAGTACAGGATCAGGCTCTGAATGAATAGCAGCTATATTTTAAGGTAGGAAGAATGCCTTCCTGCCTCTCTATGTTTGGGATAATTGCTTAGAGAGGTAAGTTCTCCTCAGCACTCGTGTTGATCCAGAACACCATTCTAGCCCTTTTCTTGGGGGAGGCAGAATAGCATTCCAGTATTTCTGATAATTGAAAAGTAAACCAATGATTATTGATGCTAAAATATTGGAATTTTCATTAGTGCTTTTTCAAAAATCCTGTTTCACAACCCTGTTAATTCCAGCTTTTTGCCAGCATCACTTTATCAAAAAGACGCATGATAAATTGTCTATTTCATAAATATATAATGCTGTCAGAAAAAGGGTGTCAAAGTGTGTGATGGTCTGGCTTGTCCATATGTGAAGAAGTGACTTGCAAAGCATCGATCAGCAGAAGACACAAAATCACGGAAAAAGATACCCAAAGAGGCAGCTCAAGCAGCAAACTGATACTGTATTTGGGTAGACAATGAAGAGTGTGTGTGTGGTGTGTGTGTGTGTGTGTGTGTACATAGCATCTTTCAGGTGTGCAATAAAAACCTACATTACTATTATAAGATATTCTTGCTGTTGAAATTGTACGTTCTGGCACTTTTTTTTTTTTTTTTTTAAGGATTTGAGCTCTGGTTCTCCTTCATTTTAGATACTGTGAGAAAATTTACCTGGTTTTGTATTACCAAACTAGAGAGTTTAGTATCTATTTTAAGAACACATTACATTCCACATTATTTATACAACTGATTGATTGATTATTAAAACACTTGATGTTTTTTCAAATAAACACAATTTGTCTGGGGGAAAAAGAACTAGCAGAAGTTAATCTTAAATGAAAGCTTTCTTACCAATACATATGGGTACTGGAGACCAGCCTTCAGAGGTACAGATAGTTTCATTAATTCCATTTTCAGATTTATATCCATGATTACACTGAAAGGTTGTTTTTTCTTCAACTTTGTCCACTATTTTCCCATTTTCTATTCTTCCACATTGTATTGCTGAACAAAAACAGAACAACATAATCAAAAAGACTATTACAGATAATATACAGGAATACATGGTGTATTGTATACAACATATTGTACTGCCATAATAGTTAGCACTGCATCATTAGGAGAGCTGGTCAATTTAGAAAAATAAATTTTTGACATCTGTTTTCTCAAAAAGCACAAAATATTTTGTGGAGAAACTTGTGATTTTATGACAAGTTTAATTGAATTTTTTTGAAATGTCAATGAAATTTTTACACCCAATTTTTTTTTTTTGAAAACTTTAAGCATTTTTTGAACAGGGTAAAATTTTTTTAAAACACCTGGACTTTCTACAGTGACTTACACACTCAGGACCCAGAGTCCCATTGGCTTTCAGTGGTAGTTAGGATCTAAAGAGTCAAAGTCACTTTGAAATTGGGACTTAGGCTTTAACTCACCTACGTATTTCTGAAAACATTACCCCATTACTCTAGATCTAATTAAGTCACTGACAAAAAATCAAAGTTAATTATAGCCCATATGAAAGTACTGGAAACACGAGCTGACGAAAACTCTTAAAATACACCTATTGTCAGGGTCCTTGATTAAAATATGGTTGCTCTCTAAACTGAGTACGAACATGGTTGCAATTTATAGCATAAACTGGACGTTATCTGTGTCTTGTAACTTTGGCTTGACTAAGTGAAGGCAAAGTGAAAACTCTCACTAGTGACAGGAAGAGCATCCAAATGTAACTACCAAGTATATTAAATTATTAGAGTTTGTTATGCTTCTACACGTTTGTACAGTGCCTAGCATAAAACAGCCCCGATCCTGAGTGGGGCTATTACAATACAAATAAAAAACAATAATACTGATAAAGTGAAGAGAAGGTGCTATCTTCTATGAAATGTTGCTTGATTTATTTAAGCTTTTTGACTGATTAGGATTGAATTGCAATATCCAAGAAAGGGGGGGCGGGAATTCTAGTTAATATTAGGATTGAATCTGTTCAATAATGCTAGATGAGGTAATGCTGCACATTACCCGTAGTACTTAAAGTTAAATACAATGACAATAGTGTTCTAAAGCATGTTGTGGTTTTTTTTGTTTTGTTTTGCTTAATCTGTTCTACAATATCTTGCTATCAACCTAATCACCAAAATGTAGGTGCTACATTAGTTTTATTTTTATAATAGCACTATTTTGTCTAATTTTGTACATGTTTTTGGCTAATTTTTGCGTAGTCCTAATTTTTCTTTTAGATTGTGTTTGTGATATTATTAGTGTACACATATATTGCATTATCCCTAAAAGGCATCAAAACCGGTTAAGAGACCTGTATAGCATAACAGTGTAAATGTAATGTAAAGTCATATGAAATGAAGTGTAATGTTATTCAAAGAATCACATATATACTGAGTGAGTATAATATTCTGCTATCATTATTGTAACAGTTTTGGTCACTCTGTAATAGGTATTGTGACAATTTGGAGAAGTGGGTTGGATAATTTATGAGTTTTGGTTGATGCTATGAAGTTGTTATGAAATTGCTGCATCAGGGAATGCTTCCATATGGATGTGGAATCCACCATTTGCTGACAAGGCTGTAAGCCATGGGTGGGCAAATGTTTTGGCCCAAGGGTCACATCTGGGTGGGGAAATTGCATGCAGGGCCATGAATGTAGGGCTGGGGCAAGGGGCTGGGGTGTGGGAGAGAGCGTGGAGTGTGGGAGGGGGTGCAGTGTGCAGGAAGGGGTTCAGGGCAAGGTGTTGGGGCAGAGAAGGGGTGTGGGGTGTATGAGGGGTCTCAGGGAAGGGAGCTGGGGTACAGGAGGGGTGAGGAGTGCAGGAGCAGGCTCAGGATAGGGGTGCAGGGAGGAGTGTGGGGGAGGGGACTCAGGGCAGGGGGAAGGGGTGTGGGGTGTTGGAGGGGACTCAGGGCAGGGGGTTGGGGTGCAGGAGGGGTGTGGTGGGGGCTCAGGGCAGGGGGTTGGGGTGCAGGAGGGGTTTGGGGTGTGGGCTCTGGCCCGGTGCTGCTTACCTGGAGTGGCGCCGGGGTGGCACTGACGCCCACTGGGGCCAGGGCAGGCTCCCTGTCTGCCTTGGCCCCATGCCGCTCCCGAAAGCAGCCAGTGCCATGTCCCTGCGACCCCTGAGGGAGAGGGGGCAGAAGGCTCTGTGCGCTGGCCTCGCTTGTGGGTACCTCCACTGATGCTCCCATTGGCTGCGGTTCCCCAGTCCCGGCCAATTATTCAAAAAAGCAGCTTCCAGGGTGTGTCAAAGTGACATTACAGATTCAGCCCAATCTCCTACACCTTCTACATCTACAGTGATAATTGATGTTGATAATGATGACCCTGAGGCACTGCAAGATCCTGAAGTGTCTTCTGAATCATCAAAGATTAAATTATGTTCAGTATAGTTTTAGTATTAGGTGTATTTTTAGTGATCTGGGTGTACAACATGTGCCGCCCATAGTGATATGTAGTGTCTTAAGATAACCTACTGTATAGAAAAAGTTACCTGTATAAACCTAAGTGCTTCAAGAAACCAAGCTCTCTGCAGTGCAGTACTACTACTACTGTACTTTATCCATTTTATTGTATTCTAATTCTTCGAAAATTGGTATTCCATTGGTAAGTATAGCTCTTAGTTAACCAGAATTTTTGATTAACCTCCCATTCTCCCAACATGCCACATAACAAAACTTTTACTGTATATTGTTCTTCGTTTTTGTGATGCAGGTGATGTGGTGGGGAGCTGTGGAAAACAGTAAGAGAGTTTGCCCTCTACCTTCATCTCTATAATTACAGCTGATCTGTGTTGCAGAGTTGCTTCCTGGGAACTTGGCATTGGTGGTTTGCTGAGAATTCTGGAAAAGGGGGTTCACTGAGTGCCCTTTGTGACTGCTGTGTTCCAAGACTGGTGTATATAATGAAAGTAAATAAGCAGCAAACGGCCCATGTGCAGTGGGTAAGTATTTCAGTACATCTCGAGTACTATAAAAACTGCAATGTATCTCTCTCTTTGAAGGACAATATAGAGGAAGTTAACCTGATTTAAAGCTCACTTACGAATGCATCTGGGTACAGGAGACCATCCTGAAGAAGTACACTCAATTCTGTTGTCGTCATTTTCTGCTATATACCCGGCATTACATTCAAATGTTCTTTTTCTTCTCTGGAAGAAGAAACGTGGCTTTACACTCCCATTTTCTATGTTACCACATGAAATAGCTGAAAGCAAAATAAATACATAAACTCAGACATACTGTATATAATCTGAAATCTCTGGTTGTATATTCTGCTGATCTTATTTAGCACAGCATAATACATTTAAAGAAAATGAAAAAGGATTTAAACTTGGTTGGAGCCATTTGGAAAAGCTGAGGAACATCATCTGGGTGAAACGAAATGAAAACTCTCCTAGTAAAGGTTTAAAATGAAAACACTCCCATGGGTAACTAACACTGGAATTACTAACGAAAGTTAATTAAGACATAAAAATAGGCAAAACAGTTTATATAACATGACTTTTTTTAAATTGAGCTGTCACCATTGCTAATGAAGCCTGCTTGCTGCCCTGATTTCCCCAAAATGTACTAATGCAAATATGGTTAGGCAGCATGGAACATATAGACAAGCACACACAGTTGTGGTAGCAGAGAAGTTGCTGTATGAACACTAGAGCTAAGGCAAATAATGGATTTTTCATCTTGGTGACAGAAAAATGTATTGGATTGAGCTAAAAATGTCCCTCTCCCACCCGAAATTTGGAGCAAATAAAAATACCCCCAAAATTGTTTTGGGTTGAACAAAACGTTTCATTTCAATTTTGAGCATTTTGTAACACTTTTCATTTTTAAAATAAAATGCAAGAAAAATTTGAAACAAGGTTTTCTTTTTTTAGAATAAAAAATTGTAACAAAAAAAAGTCCAGAGAAATTATTTAATTTTTTTGAGAATTTTTAAAGGTTTTTTACTGAAATAATTTGGCAAAATCAACACAAATTTATGAAATATTGCAGAGTCGCTAAATCTGCATTTTAGTGATGGTTAATCTGTGTGAAATATTATGGAAAGGGGGCAGCAGTGATGCAAAGAATTGTGCATTTCTGGCATATTCAGCTGGTATAAACTAACTAACAGCTAAATTTGGAGAGGACGAATTTTCTGTATAGCTGTTACACATACAAAATGACAATTACTCCATTAGCATCTTCAAAACAGGCTCTGCCCTTGAAGCAGTGTCTCTGCTTTACCTTGCCCCTCAGTTGTACTACTAAGTCACCATCAGTTTTTCCTACCCCAATAGGCCTAGATGGTAGTATGTGCTTAAAATCTTTTCCTTTCAGTTATCTCTATACCTTAACATGGTCTTTTTAAAAGTCTATATTTTGTTTGTATCTTAACATCTTACCTAATGCAATGGAGCACCCCCATAATACCAGAATGGCAATATATCCAAACTGCGTCATCTCTGTGCCTCAAAAGTTTGGCCCGCAATTTTAAAGTGCTGGTGTAGTGTAGTGCTGTGCCCTGGACTCTGTCCTTACCAATGTCTTTTAAAGTTTGACCTCTTGTTTATAATCCCTTCACTGCTGGGCCCCACACTCTGTCAATATTGCATCACAGATGTATGCAAATTTTAATTTAAAAGGCAGTCATAGTTGTTCAAAAAGATCAATTTCTTCCAGTAATTCCCCTCCCACGTTTCCTTGAACAAGTGCGCCAACTGTCTCCCATCCAGCTGTATGGGCTCCAGGTCAGTAAGGTTCCTAGGAGCTAGGACAGGTTTTAAATCTAATTATGGTATCTGAACAAGACTGATCTGAACTAGGGTGAATACCATGATAGATCCCACTGCCACTGATCTAATGCCAGTTGAAGTCAATGGCAGATTTCCTGTTGATTTTAATGGATTTTGGATCATGCCAACTAAGTGGAGAGAAATTCAGTGTAATGCAAAAGAAGTACTTACAATAATTTGGACTGTATTCTTCATAAAGCTCACTTAAATTCTCTCTCTGTACCTTGATATTTAAGGTGAGGTGGTGGAGGAGATTAATACTCAGTCTCCAAAAGATTTGTTGAGTGCAATATCCAGAGTCAAGTGCAACAGTTCATTAGCCTTCAAAAGTCCTTCGTTTACTTTGTGGAGCACTGAAATGATATTGCTGAGCTTTAGTGTCATTCATGTATCCTAGATTTTCTGTACTGTGCTCTAAAAATGATTAAAATATTCAATGGACCTAACTATATATAGTGAAACCTGTACTTATTAGGCAATCTCCTGTCTTAAGACCACCCTGAAGTATCTCCAGATATGTAGAGTGCAATCATCTTGTACCTTCATTAGGAGGTCACCCCCTGTTGAGCAACTAATTTTTTGTCAGCTACTTGAACAGTTTTTTAAAACAGGCTACACTGCAATTTGATACTGAGATCGTGGATTGGGACTTTCATCCTTTGCACAACCAAAAACAGCACGCAAGCACAACGGGGATCCCAAACAGCCATGTTTACAAAAAATATAAAAGCATACAGGGCCTAACTACAAAGATACTGATGTTCTGACTGAATTCTGGTAGCTTCTAAAAGATAACAAAGTGAGCACCACTAGAGAGCTCACGAAGTATTTAAATGGATACTACCCTATACACTAGCGGGAGTCTGGGTTCAGTCCAGCCTGGAGGCTCACCATCACCTTTCAGCCTGATTTTTCCCATGCCCACTGGTACTATTATATTTTTTTTTAAATAGTGGGAGAGAGGAGAAGAAGGTTGATGGAGTGGGGAAGGACATGGAAATAGAGTAAAATTCTGGACCCAAGGAAGTTAATGAGAGTTTTTCAATTGATTTTAGTGGAGCCTGGATTTCACCATAACAGTCAAGGCTTAAGGCCAGATTGCAAAGGTATTTAGGTGCCTAGTTCTTTTTGGTTTCAATGGGACTTAAGTGCCTATGTGCTTTGGAGTATTCAAGTAGGAATTTATTTGAATCTTAATGGACCTAAGTCCCATTGAAACCAAAAGCTGTTAGGTGCCTAAATACCTTTAAAAACTGGCTCTTAATCGCTCTTTGTGAAATAGTCACACTTATGAAATACTTAGAGCTAGGCAAACATTTTTGAAAGCTGACTCATTAATACTTTCTCAAATAAAATCGGAGTTCATGTTCACTGTTGAATGTGGTATTGTTACATTTTTGCTAATAAATATTGAGAAAGAAAGTGTCTATTTGTGAAAACATCTTAAAATCCTGCAGGCTTTACAAATTGGAACACAAATGGTTATGAAAGTCACTTGATATGTGTTTTGTTAGTTTTTGCTATTTGTTACTCATTAACCTCCTTTGGAAATGTTTCAGTCATCGAATCGGTGAGCAGAAACAATAACTTGGTTTCCAAAAGAAGATTAGGAGTTGTCATGCATGATTTGACCTATAGTCCAGCTAGTGTAACATACTGTTCCTGGCAGTGCTCAATGCTTCAGGGAGAAGTTTTAAGAAATCCCATAAAGGGCAATTACAGAATAATTTGTCCATAGGGGAAATTTCTTTCCAACCCCCAATAGTTGGATTTATGCCCTGAAGCATGTAGGTTTATATGTGCCCAATCGAATGTTCATTGATGGAAAGATTCCTTTTGACTTCAGTGGACATTGGAATAAGTAAAAACAATGAGGAGTCCTTGTGGCACCTTAGCGACTAACAAATTTATTTGGGAATAAGCTTTCGTGGACTAAAACCCACTTCATCAGATGCATGGAGTGAAAAAGACAGTAAGGAGAATATCTATTCTAGCACATGAAAAGATGGGAGTTGTCTTACCAAGTGGGGTGGGGGATCAGTGCTAACGAGTCAATTCAATTAAGGTGGAAGTGGCCTATTCTCAACAGTTGACAAGAAGGGGTGAATACCAAGGGAGGGAAAATTACTTTTGTAGCGCTAACGAAGCCAATGCGATCAAGGTGGCCCATTTCCAATAGTTGACAAGAAGGTGTGAGTATCAGCAGAGGGAAAAATACTTTTTGTAGTGACCCATCCACTCCCAGTCTTTATTCAGACCTAATTTGATGGTGTCTAGTTTAGAATAAGTGTTAATCTAGCTAATAAAAACAACAAGGAGTCTGGTGGCACCTTAAAGACTAACAGATTTATTTGGGCATAAGCTTTCATGGGTAAAAAACCCACTCCTTCAGGTGCATGGAGTGAAAATTACAGATGCAGGCATTATTATACTGACACAAAGAGAAGGGAGTTACCTCACAAGTGGAGAACCAGTGTTGACAGGGCCAATTCAATCAGGGTGGATCATAGAATATCAGGGTTGGAAGGGACCTCAAGAGGTCATCTAGTCTAACCCCCTGGTCAAAGCAGGATCACTCCTCAGACAGATTTTTACCCCAGTTCCCTAAATGGCCCCCTCAAGCATTGAACTTGTAACCCGGGGTTTAGTAGGCCAATGCTCAAACCACTGAGCTTTGATGTAATCCATTCCCAATAATTGATGAGGAGGTGTCAATTCCAGGAGAGGTAAAGTTGCTTTTGTAGTGAGCCAGCCACTCCCAGTCCCTATGCAGGCTCAAATTAATGGTGTTAAATTTGCAAATGAATTTTAGTTCTGCAGTTTCTCTTTGAAGTCTGTTTCTGAAGTTTTTTGTTCAAGTATGGCTACTTTTAAATCTATTATAGAATGTCCAGGAAGATTGAAATGTTCTCCTACTGGCTTTTGTATGTTACTATTCCTGATTTCTGATTGGTGTCCATTTATTCTTTTACGTATTCTTCATCCGGTTTGGCCAATGTACATGGCAGAGAGGCATTGCTGGAACATGATAGCATATATCACATTAGTAGATGTGCAGGAGAATGAGTCCCTGATGGTGTGGCTGATGTGGTTGGGTCATTTGATGGTGTCGCTAGAGTAGATATGGGGACAGAGTAGGCAACGAGGTTTGTTAAAGGGATTGGTTCCTCGGTTAGTGTTTCTTTGGTGTGGCGTGTAGTTGCTGGTGAGTATTTGCTTCAGGTTGGGGGGGCTGTCTGTAAGCAAGGACTGGCCTGCCTCCCAAGGTCTGTGAGAGTGAGGGATCATTTTCTAGGATAGGTTGTAGATTGTTGATGATGTGATGGAGAGGTTTTAGCTGAGGGTTGTATGTGATGGCCAGTGGTGTTCTGTTATTTTCCTTGTTGGTCCTGTCCTGTAGTAGATGACTTCTGGGTACCCATCTCGCTCTGTCAATCTGTTTTCTCACTTCCCCAGGTGGGTATTGTAGTTTTAAGAATGCTTGATAAAGATCTTGTAGGTGTTTGTCTCTGTCTGAGGGATTGGAGCAAATTCGGTTGTATCTTAGGGCTTGGCTGTAGACAATGGATCGTGTGATGTGTCCTGGATGGAAGCTGGAGGCATGTAGGTAAGTATAGCAATCAGTAAGTTTCTGGTATAGGGTGGTGTTTATGTGACCATCACTTATTTGCACTGTAGTTTCAAGGAAGTGGACCTCTTGTGTGGACTAGTCCAGGCTGAGGTTGATGGTGGGGTGGAAATTCTTGAAATCCAGGTGGAATTCTTCAAGGGCCTTCTTCTCATGGGTCCATATGATGAAGATGTCATCAATGTAGTGCAAGTAGAGGAGGGGCACTAGGGGATGAGAGCTGAGGAAGCGCTGTTCTAAGTCAGCCATTAAAATGTTGGCATACTGTGGGGCCATGCGGGTAAAATGTTGCTGCCCCTTCCCCCTCTCCTGTCAGCGGCCCTGCCAGTACAGACCCTACCGGCACAGCTGCCGACGGGAGGCAAAAGGGGCAGGGACATTAAAGCACTGCCGCAGCAGCACTTTAATGTGGGCTGGGTATGGGCCGGTGCAGGTTCTTACCGGTATGGAGTACCGGCCCATACTGGCTCACTTTCACCCCTGCCTCGGCCCCAAGCCCTAGCCCTAAGCCCCTTCCTCCACACCACACCCCCTTCGACACCCCGCACTCCCTCCCACTCCCCAAGCCCTTGCCCTGGCCCTGCATACAATTTCCCCACCCAGACGTGGCCCTCGGCCCAAAAAGTTTGCCCACCCCTGCTGCAAATAGATTCATATTTTCCAAGACTTATTGAATTAGCCATTCACTGACTGGAAGGCCTCCATCTTCCACTCTCCTGCACTAATAATATGTGCATCAGGCAAACTACATGAAAAGAGGCATTAAAATGCCCTCAAAAATAAATAAAAAATTGTAACAACCTAAATCATTTAACAGAATATATGTGCACATGGGAAGCAGAGATTTAAATGGACAATAACAAATCCAGAAAATTAATTAGCAAGCAAAACCTACATTTAGTTACAGGTAAGGTGGCAGCAGGACACACCCCATCCATCCAAAATCGAAAGCCTGGAAATAAGTTCAGGTGGACAACTTGTTAATGTTTCCACTTTCATATTGCCTACAGTGCTATTGATCTACGCTCCTATGCTCCATAAGGCTTTCACTTTCATCTCCAACATTAACCAAAAGCATTACAGTTCCCACCTTCATCAAAATTGCATTTAACGTAAAACCTTATCTGTGACCTCAGCAGTGTTGAGGAAGAGCAATGTCCAAAATGTGTGCAATGTCTGACTGTCAGATGTGCCAGTCTGTTTGTATAATTTATGTAAGCGCATATGAGGTCACTGTTCAGGTTGTGCATTAGTGTGCAAGTTTGATGTACTAGGGACCTATGTTCATTCTAGTTTATATATAGTGCTAGTCTCGCAAGGGATAGGGGTCAAAACTCATTAGCTACTGAATTGCATCAAAAATATAATCCACAACATAACTCTAATAACATACATTAGTGGCTCTATAAAATATATGACTTCCTAGTGCCATTTTATAATTTTTAACCAAACAGTGGTGATTATATGCATCTTTGCAGATACATTATATATCCCACGTCTTTATACCACTGGCTGCTGTCTTTATCTTGCTGCATGCACAGCATAGTATTTGTATGTAGGCATATGTAGGTAGCAGACCCTCCTAATCACTGGCTTTTTCATTGCTATGCAGGAAGGAAAGCGGTGAACATGTACATAGTATGAACAGAACGTGCATAAAGATGCAGCTATGCAGGGGACACTGACTCATAAGGAATCATCACAGACCCTAATGCTGAAGCTCTATCCCCTTCTTATGAAGATACAATGCAGTTTCCCTTTCACATTCCTTGTTGTGGTTATTTTTAACCAGTATTCAATTTCTGTGTCAATACACACTGTTAGGGTTATTTATAACAAACATTTGTTTCATGGAATTTAATCAAATGGGGAAAATTCTGTTGCTTTGTTAAAAACTAAATCTAGAAATTACTACAAGAGTATAAAACAGACCCACCTAATTCAGAGTTTGGCATGCTGGGTTCATTCCGTAATTCATCATTTCATGCTATTTGGAACTCTCAGATTAGCTGCAAAGATTTCGTTAATAGAAACTCCTAGAGATTAGACATGGTTTCAAGCCACAAAATGCAGATCCTGATCAGGGATATTTGGATGCAGTGATCATGTTTTGTCCATTACAGAGATCAGCCATGACATTTAAATCCAAATTCAGGAACCACTCATCTAGTTTTGGGAGTGCTTAAATTTGGAAATTTGGTTTGGGCCCATCTCTAAAGAATCAGCCTGTAAGAAACAACAAAGAAGTTCCTCTTACCCAGACGTTGTGGTGTGGGTGTCCAGATTTTCCCACTGCATGTGATCCATTCAGGTCCCATCAGTGTGTATCCAGGATTTCGCTTGTACTGCACTTTGTCACTCTCCCAATACACTGATTGCTCACCACTAACAATCCCCCCAAAATCAACAGCAAGTGGCTTTTCACATGCTGGAGCTGCAATAGCTGCACAGACATTATTGTTACTGTTGGGTGTAGGGAAAAGTTCTAAGATTTTGTAAAATTATTCTGCTTACTAATGAACGTCTTACTTGTGACTTTGCACACTTCATCTATTTTAATAATTTATACTTCATCTATCACCACAGTACCGGGGAACATTACTCAAGAAACAAATGTAACTCTCAGTCACTGCATTACACTCAGTCACTGAAATAACCTGACAGCAAAATGGAGAAAAGAAAAGAAGAGAAGTGCTTTCAATTAGACAAAGGCTTGGCTGAATTGATGAGCCTTGCACCATTCACTGAACATCAGCAACGTAGCACTGACTTATCACCACAGGGAGTGAGCACCACAGTTGTAGACCCTCCACATCCAAGAATGTCCTGCCTCCAACCATCAAAAGTGCACATCAAGGGACTGTCTGCAACAGTGCTCCAGCTGATCTCAGCTGTCACAATGATGCATAAGGAGAAAAAATTATTTAATGTGTAGATAGCTAGATATTACTCCTGGGGAAATTCTGCACCAAAATATTAAAAATTCTGCACACAATATTTTAAAATTCTGCAAAATACTGCATACTTTATTTGTCAAAATAACACAATATACTCACATCAGTTTCAATTATTTTTGGTAATTTATTTCAAAATACCTGTTAGCAAGTATGTCTAACAATAAAGACTAAAAAATATATTCAGGAAATGTTTTTTGACAAATAGATTCCTTACTAGGCATACTAATACAAAACTCTGAGTAATAATTCATGTAAACTACAATACAGAACCGTATTTTCCGCACCATTCAGAAGCAGTGCAAAGGCTTGGGGGTAATGGAGGAGCTGAGGGAGAGGGAAGTAAATTGCTGGGAAGGAGCGTGGGTGTGAACCCGGAGGGTTGTTGGGTATGGGTGGACAAAGTATGGGTTTTTTTTGGGTGTGTGTGTGTGGGGGGGAATTGTTAGGGAGCTTCCCCTGTGCAGACCCTGGCTGACCCCTAGCCTTTCCCATTAATCAGGCACATCTGCCCCTTGCCCCATGTGTCCTTGCACCCTCTGTCCACATGTGTTCCTCCATCCCCACTCAGACACCCCCTGCCCCAACCTGATGTGGCCCTGCACCCCCTCCCCCTGTCCCCATATGTCTGTGCCCCCAGCCAGCCATCCCCTGTCCCTATGTAGCTCTGCACCACCTCCCCCATCACCATGTGGCCCTGCACCTCCCTCCCCCTGTGTCCCTGTGTCTCCACTCCCATTCAGCCCCTGTGCCAGTCTGTCCTCCCCCACTGGCCCTTATGAGCCCCTATCTATCCCCCCCAGTATGTCATGCTGTCTGTCTCCCCATAGCCCCTGTCTCCTGACCTGGCCTGACAGGTGCTATGAAGAAGTCAAGCTCTTTCTTCCTTAGCGGTAGGGGAGCTGCTGCTTTGTTCTATCACCACAGTACCCTCTGGTGGGAAAAAGGCAGAACTGCAGCAACATTTTGGCAGAAGCTTTTTTCTGTGCAAAAAATTAAAAATCTGCAGGGCTCATTAATTATGGACACAGTAGCACAGAATTCCCCCAGGAGATAGATAAACAGATATCTTTCTGTTTGTTTATATACGTGTGTATGTATGTGTACACATACATACACACGTATATAAACAAACAAAATTATATATATAGTTATATGAAGTTTTATATATAACAGAAAGAAGAGGTCTAGAGAGGTAACAACAATGATGATGGGCATGGGAAAGGCTTCCATATGAAGAGGGATTGAAAAATTGGGACTGTAATTTTGAGAGATGAATAAGAGGGAATGGGATATATGTATTTTAAATAATGAATGATAAGTAGGCTGCTATTTATTCTCTCTCATAATATAAGTTAAGTAGTCATATAATAAAAATTGGTATGAAAAAAGATTAACATTTATGTCCAGAGGAAGGGATTTCTTTGCTCCATCCATCTGCCTGACACTCCCGAAAATGTGTTTGGCTGAGCATCTGATATTTTACCAAAAGGTAGTAACCAAAATATAAAATTTTAAAATATAGCAGTATCCTGCATCAATGGGATATGTGATGTTATTACAGTTGAAACAATATAAGTGATTTCCTGGTGTTCCAATACACAGAATAACCCAAAACTTCATTCTAAAGAAATAATATTTTCTCTGTGGCTTTTTCTTTCCCCATTCTATTAAGTTTCTTATCCATTGCTTTGCACGGGAACAAAAAATAATAGTAGTAAAGCTCTGTAACAGATATCTTTACTATGGAGCTCTGCTTATACAAAACTCTGGATCAGCACTCTGTATAAAAGCCAGTCAGAATCATTGTTCTCTCATAGTATTAGGAAGAACAACTTCAACACCAGTACTTATTCTGGGCCTGAATCACCAGTTGCTTTGCACTGCTCCATTGACAAAATATATCTGTAATCCCAGTTTCAATGATAGATTAAGCCATATTTATGGCTGCTTTTCATTGCCATAGCAGCATAAGGCAGTTGGAGTGTACTAGTCAATATATAGCACCCCATATTTTAAATTAACTTTTCAAAGGTAATGAATTAATATGAAGGGGCTGATTCACCA
Organism: Malaclemys terrapin pileata; assembly: GCF_027887155.1. Lineage (NCBI taxonomy): Eukaryota > Metazoa > Chordata > Testudines > Emydidae > Malaclemys > Malaclemys terrapin. The sequence continues at coordinate 65,631,085 of NC_071512.1, read as the reverse complement.
CTGTGCTACTCCAGTTTTATGCCATTATAAATTCATTGGTTGCGAAGTTATCTGTACGTAAAACTTGAATAACTCAGAAATGAGTTAGACCCCAAAGACTTTCTCTCCCAATGTACAAGGTTTTTGTTCAATTTGCTGCAAATCTTACTAAAAACCTGTGGGGGAAGGAGGAGGTCCTACAAGAAAATGATGACTGAAGCTATTGAGTCCAGCACAAAGTTCTTATTTGAAAGGATTTTACTCCATAACTAATATGGACAGGAATTATTAAACCAGGGGACTAATTTTCAAAAGTGCTGAGCCTCCATGGCTCCAAATAAACTTAATAGGAGTTCAGCATCTCTGAAAATCAGGTCTCAGTTATGGCTCACTGACTTCTACAATATGGCATCACATTGATGCATCTTGATATCTGAAGCTGGCTGGCTGGCCCAAGATAAACAGACCTGTAGGTGCTAAGTCACAGAATTCCCTATTAAAGATGACTTCTGAAATAATTTATATCAAACTTTTCTCTATACTTTGTCAAATATTGTAGCAATAAGTTTTACAAGACACTCGCTATTTATCAATTAAGAGCATGTCTTTCATTTTAACAACTTATCTTTTTGTGCAATACATGTCCATAGTGGCAGCAGAACAGGGTAGCTCTGCAGTATCAGTGTCTCAGAAACAGACCAGACACATTTACAATGGTAGCTGGTGTTTTCCGTTGCTCTAAGCTACATTCACTCACAAATGCCTCCTGGGACTGGCCTTGATTTATTCCCTGACTTCAGTAATCACTTCCCCTCGTCCTCTTACAACACTCAATAGTCTCTTTCTATCTCCACAGACACAGTATGCGAACTTTGAAAAAAAATACCTTGCTAATATTTTTAGCTATAAAGCCTTTCAAAATAAACCTGAAAATATCTGTCGTCAAGGAAATGATATAGAAATTTCAATTAGCCTATGAAGAGAAAGTGAGCCAAGTTTAGTGCAAAATAACTATTTAAACTATGTAACAAAGGGGGTTTAGTCCTGCTTTCAGTACAAATTCCAACATCACCTTAACTATGGAGCCATGACCAGAACCTCCATAATAACGAGAGCATCCACAGTTACTGTGGCACTGCTATGGGTATCCGCATTAACGTTAAAACACTTTAACATCGCTACCCCTTCCCCCCGTTGGTGGCCCTGCTGGTAGGGTCTGTACCGGCAGGGCCGCCGACAGGGGAGGCAAAAGGGGTGGGGACATTAATGTTCCTGCAGCAGTGCTTTAATGTTCCTGCGGGGGCGCAGCAATGTTAAAGCGCTGCCACGGCAAAGGGCCCTGCAGCGCTTTAATGTCCCTGCCCCATTCCCCGCCCCCCGCAGCCTCTGATGGGCGGGGGGGCAAAGGGAGCAGTTGCCCTCGGGCCGGCGATTTAAAAGGGCCTGGGGCGCAGCAGCGGCGTCTGGAATCCCAGGTCCTTTAAATCAACACGGGAGCCCTGGGTGGCGTGGGCCAGGCGACCTGAAAGGGCTGGTTGGGGGATGCTGACCCCCAGCCCCGCCCCGCCACTTCTGCCCGAGGCCCCACCTAACTTACTTTCACACTTGGGCAGAGGAGGGGTGCGGGGTGCAGGAGGGGTGCGGGGTGTACAAGGGGGCTCAGGGCTGGGAGTTGGGGGCAGGGTGCAGGAGGGGTTCGGGCTCTGGGGTGGCAGCGGTGAGCACTGGGGCCAGGGCAGGCTCCCTGCATGCCTGCCCTGTCCCTGGCACCGTGCCGCTCCAGGAAGCGCTGCAGCCCCTGGGGGGGGCATTTTCTGTTGCACTAAATGAAGAAATTCTTATTCAGTTGTTGCTCACAGAAGCCAATGGGATTATGCCAGAGTAAGGACTGAGTAAAATCTGAGGTAGGGCTTCAGAATCTGGGCGTCTAAGAAGAAAAAGTTAGAGAAGGACTTTGAGCCAAAGGATCTGTGCGTGGGAGGGATGGGAGTAGCGCCAGGGCACACTTGAATCTGCACTGAATTTTGCATGGAGCCACTTTGCTCTGGGGAGCCCTCCTTAAGGGGAAGGGGCTGAGGGAAGCCTTAGCTTCATTGCTGCATGGAAGGTTCTGTGTCTCAGCATATCTCCCAGGATCTGCAGGTTCTGGGGGGTGCAAAACACATGCCCCAATGAACATTCTGGGGGAAAACTCCATGAACAGAATATCTCAGTTTTAATCTTCCCTCCCTCAACCTCTGCCTGTGGGTGATTCATCAGGACGGGACAACTCTACCTGCTGGTGTTCCTCATAAGGCAAGGATTGCTATTTAACAACTAAACTGTTTAAACATTAGGTAACGCAATGTTCGCCTGAAATAAGATGCAGCCTGCCTGCCTGTCCAGTTCTGCCTTTTGAACCAACTTCCAAAAATAGAGGGTGACCTTCATTCTCTGCAGCCGCACCCCACACTCTTCTACAACAAGGACAACTGCTCCATATATTCCCCCATTGTGTAATATGTTTGGTTTATCTTAGCAGTAAGATTCTTGGGTGGAAGTTGGTTGGTCCTATCTTAGGTGGAAAAGTGGCTAACTCCACTCAAAACCCCAGGATAAGTTACCCAAGAGGCCTCCATGATGACAATTTTTCTCTCTCTAGCCTTCAAAACATGGTTTACCACATACAGTGCTGCTTCTTGCCAGAATTCAAAGTGTCTGTTTGGCCAGTGAACTTCTGATCAATGTTTGATAAACACTTGTGCTTGCACAATGCTATCCTCCACAGCCAAAATGTATGTCTCAGGACTTGGCTTCACTAGAGTTTTTTACTGCCAATTTACTCCAGGACTTAATGCGAGTGTAAAGGGTGGTTTGGACACTTCCCAAATGTTTGTCTTTAACCAGAGGTAATGATGCCTAGACTGATGCCTACGTCAAATCATGTTAGTATTCTGGGACAAATGTTTGAGGAGAGTTCAGACTAGCTTTTACAGACTTTTACTAACTTTAGTTAATTGGTAATCAATTAATTCAAGGTAAAACTCTATTATAGATATACCATCACTGTTCTGTCTCCTGAACCTGCCAGCCCAGCTATACCTCATTCTGCTACCTTTTGAAGAGGGGAAAGCGCCGGGGCCCATACAAGTGTATCCTGAAAATCCTGCCACCTTCAGAGAGAGAGGGACCCAGCAAATTGTTAATCAAAAACTGATATATGTGCAAGAGATGGGGGTCTGTCATAAAGCAAGAGAGACAGGAAATATATTTTGGGATCCAGGAGATCCTAGGGAAGGTATTAGAGAAGAAGCGAGGGTGTTTGCAACATTGAGGGTAACCACCAAAAAGTTCCGACCAGCTTGTGTTTTTGGCTGTTTAGTAAAACAGAACATCTGTGGCTTCTGAACATTGGTTATAGGGCAGCTCCTATCTAAGCCTGAATCTCTTTATGGGCAATTTTTCAAAGTTCTCTAAAATCAACAGGCATGGGGAGTTTGCCTTGAAAATTGCTACATTTCAGGTGTAGGACTAGAGCATATGGTGCAAATTTGGGGTAAATTCATTCAAGGATTTCCAAGATACATTACCTCCCTCAGAAAAAGACTCTGCTTTCTAAAATGGCAGGTTCTTATATTGCTTTTATGTGCACTGGTTCAGAACAAATGATGGGGAGGGACCACACAAAACTCATATCCCTGAACTCCCCCAGTACTCAGCTTGTTTACTGCACCTGTCTCTGAAAATGCATTAATCAAAACATTAGCTATTTAGTTCAGTGCTCTGGAGTAAGTGGTTTTTGGCCTGACAGTACAGTGCTCAGACTGGCACATAGATGTCTCTTTGCTGAACAGTGCATGGTTGGGCTAGTCCTGAGTGAGTGCCCACACCAAAAAATCCTCCTGTTGCCTTGTGGAAGAGGCATTGGTCGGAGTGACCTATGTGTTTGTCTCCTCTTGTACTATACCTGTTTATGTTGCTGTGCATCTCTGCTGCTCTTCTTCTCGTTTGCAGGTAAAGTAAGTGGGAGTTTGTACAAGGCCAAATCTGGCACTGCTGGGATGAGTATCAAGGTTTCTTACCTTGCAGACTGAAATCTTTTAGAGATTCACATTGCTTTTTTGAAATGCATGTGGCAGATGAAATAGTCTGACATGATCGAAGTGGAGCTGGGGGAAGAACTGATTTGTTTGGTTGGCTGGGAGTTCAGAAAAATTGGAAAAAAACATTTCAGTAAGGGCAAATGGAATCCAAGAATTTTGAAAAGCTTCAGCAAATTGGAAACATTAACAAAAAGGGCATTTCAAGTCAAATGAAATGGTTTTTAGTTTGGAGCAACTTCAGCAACCAAAGTCTTTCACTATGCCACATTTATTTGAAATGCTTGTGCCAAATGGAATAGTCAGGCATGTTGGAATATCAGTTTATTGATTGTATGTAGTGAGTGGTTCTGAAGAAAGAAGAAAGATGGTTTATAAAAACTGGTAGTTACATCAATTATTTTTCTAAATGGGAATTTTTGAAAATTCCACCAAACACTTCGTGTACATGTGGTTCTCAATCTTCCCAAAGCCAGGAAATCCCTCATTTAACATTTGAATAAGTCATGAACTCCCTTTCCAGCCTTTCAAAATGCCAGGTCTCTTCAGACCCACAGAAACTCTGCATGAACCCTTTGGTGAACAGATTGTAGTATTTAAACCCTGGTGGTAAAGAATTAATTGCTCATTTTGCATAATGAAGCTTTCTGAAGACCAAAAATGTATTTTAAGCAACCTGTATTTATCTGATATTGATACATGAGGGATGTGTCTGAACACTGAGTAGTTGATACTTCTGCTGAGACAAACACAAGGCATCTTCCACATCATACTGTGAGGGGAGAAATTCCATGTAATCAAAAAGGGGAATGAAAAAAAACAAGTTGGACAGTATTCCCAGTGGAGTTTACATATGTTATCTCTGGTATCTTGATGTTGAAAGAGAGGTGATAGAGAGAGGTATTGAGTGGGAGTAAAAAGCATGATCAGTCTTCAAAAGCAGTTGCTGAGGACAGAATGTAGAGAAGCACAGAGCTCAACATCAGCCATTGAAAGTACTGGATTTAATTGGTCAGCCCTCAGAATGACTTTGCTGAGCTGTATCATCATTCAGATACTCTGGGCTTTCTCTGCTAAGGGACAAGGTAAGATGCAAAAGGAACCAAATATTCAACAACACTTTAGCTTAACTCTTCCCTGGTGTGGGGTGATATTAAATACGCTCAATGCTGCACATAGTCAAGTGCTGTTACAGTGAACTGTCAAATATACAACTTCAGCTCACATCATTTGATAGTGAAGACATCTCCAACCCCGCTTTACAAGGACAAAACAATCGAATATTCAGTAAATAGGACAAAGCCATTAACAACAGAATGAATGAAAATCTTTGAAGGCAGAAGCTGTGTTATTGAGTCTCATTTTTGGGTAGTTCTAGAGAATATTTCCACATGTCAGAGCTACTGCCTGTTAAAACAGAGCTGAGTGCATCCCCCAAAATATAGCAGCTTTCAGAGTGCAAAAGCTGAGTACGTCTGTATGTGTTACTTCTGTTATCAGAACAGCTGATGAGATTCACTCATGTATTCATATATCTATTATTTATGCCATACTATGTGAATTGTAATTATATTCGTTGTGTTCTGGTTTATTTAGAAATTGTGTTTTGTGCCACTCCCAGATTCAGTGTTATATGGATGGAAGAAAACACTTTGGCATGTGGGCCTGATTTATAGATACCATGGAGACAGGAACCTTACATATGCTTATAGAGTGAGTGGGCATTTTGATTTCTGACACCAGACCTGCTTTGTCCATTCCTGCGATGTCATATAGTAAAATATGTCTTGGAGTGATGACTTTCCAGGTTTCTGAGTAGATAAGGGCTATTTATGTTTAGTGGTAGGAAAGGAGGATCCATCTGAAACCTAATTATTAAAGGGGACCTGCTCTGGGGATAAATCAGGGTTGTGCAGTGAAGGAGTCTTGTTTGTAAGACTCTTGTTTTATTTGAATACTAAGGATTATGTTCAGCATTTCTGACCTCAGAGTTAATCCTGCCAGGGTCTACTCACAATTAAACCAGCTTATCTGTTTAGAGGAAGGGGTAGACCTTCCACCTGGAATTAGCAGGGAGGGTTCTGCCCCCAGAACCCATATATTGTGGGTGGTCTCCTGATCTTGATCACAAAGCCAGTAGATCAGGTCCCAACTACATTGGAAATCACATCTGCATTTATGACATGGCAAGACTGTTGCACTCTTCTGGGACAATGCCATCACCAGCCTAGGAGTGTGTGTGAGCGGGATATAAGGCACTTTTGGTGAAAGGGTTCCAGCTGTGGGATGAACTTCCAGAAGAGATTAGACAAATCATATCTGTCCAACTTTTGGTCTCACTGCAAGACTCTCCTTTTTTTATAAAGCTTTTCCATCCCAATCAGAGTGACACTTATAACAACAACTACCTGCTCCCCACTTAAAAAATAAAATAAAATTACCCTAAGCAGATCCTCCCAGCAGCAAAGATAGGAGAAGAGCTATAGACTTCATCAAGTCCACAGGGATCTCACTTTGACAATCTTATGCAGAAAGTGCTTCTATAATGCAATTCTTGGAGTTAGGGAAAAAAAAAGATGGCTATAAATAATGTTAATTGAAGGGGATTTACAGCCTAATGTCCTGTTTCCAGTTAAACTTGTTTGTCTGTTTCTGTTTATAATTGCATGTGATCCTCCAGCAATGAATAATGGAAACTACCGCCTTCAAAAGAGTGTTCAGAAAAGAGGATATAATCAGAGTAGACTGTAATTGTAGATTTCACTTTGATTCGGACAACAGGGAAAAGACAGCAGAATGCACAAAAAATGGCTGGTTACCTATTTCAAGATGTGCCACAAGAAGCCTGCTATAGCATTCTATCAGACAGGAGAAGTGTGTGCCTTATACTATCTGTTCGGATGCTTGTAGCATGTTCCTCCTGGTGTTGTGAAATGTGTTGAAGTGATGGCTCTGCCTTCCAATTGCTGTTATGCAATAATTTGTAAAGCTGTCACTTCCTGACTGGTAGGAAAAGCTTATGAGGGTGAGAAATGAAATAACTCAGACCATCAGATTGTATATGTCCTGGACCCGGGCTAGTCGCTAAATGTCCCAATTTGGCTGGATTATAGATGGCTCAAGTAGTGATGGCTGTTAATAGGATACCCAACACTTCCCATTATAAGACCTAGTTTTCAGTTACTTATAACTTTGTCAAACTTAAATCATTGTGGCTGAAATTGGCTATGCTGAGTGTCTTCCTCAGTTTGAATTTTGTTTGGAAAGTTTCCGTTAAAATTAAATATTTCAGCCATTTATAACAATGAAATGAGGAAGAAATATTTTGTTTTGCGTGTGTTGACATATTCTTACAAGTGTTTTGTTAAGGAGCTCTAGCACCCATGTTCTCTGGAGTAGGAAATCGAAATCTTGCTGGGCTTTCCACCTGGTGTCAGGGATGTGACTTTTTCTGTACTCCCCAAATCTGGCCAAGTTATAAGCACAGGAAAATCTCAGTTTGCACAGTGGGGACTTGTTAGAGTTTGACAGAGAAATTCTCTCAGGATTCTGTCTGCACCGCGCATGCTCCAGGGCTGCAGGTATTGTGCAGGACTTTCCTGCTAATTGCTCCTCCCGACTTTTAAGGGCCACTTTGGTGCCAGGAGCCAAAACTGAGAGCAGGGAGACTCTCTCTCCTGCACTCTCATTGTTCACACTACTGGTTCCCAGTCAGCCTGGAGGAGGGGGAGGAAGTAGCTTGACTGAACTTCAGTGGGGTGAGGAGCACAGGGAGCAGAGACAGGCTATGGGGTGGGGATAAGGAGAAACAGGTGCAGGATGAGCATTATTACTGTTATTTATTGCGCCCAAAAGTACAATCGGCTCTTCACAGAAGATGAGGAAATACCTGGTACCTGTTCCAAGGAGTTTACAATCTAACTACTAGATATGACACAACCGGTGGGGGTGACAAACAGCAGGGACGGACTGAGTGAGGAAGGGCGAATATCACAGCAATATGATCACAGAGTTGCTCACGTCAGAAATGTACATTGTCATGACAAGTTGCCTGCTAGAACTGGTATTTTTGTGTTTATATTAGGCAGACCAAGATAGTAACGTCTAGAGTTTTAGACAGAAACACAACAGAACATAAATGCTGCTTACTGTTATAGGTGCATCTTGGAGAAGGTGGCCAGTTATTCTTTGTGCATATAACTTTGGTGTGCAGATTTTCAGGACTATATTCACGAGCACACACACATGAAATTTCATCAACTTCTTGGTAGGCTTTCCCATAGTTACATATAAATTTACCATCTTCCATATGCCTGACAGAACACTTTCCTAAAGCCAAAGAGATTAAGATCATCTAGCAACTAGGCATCTTTTCTAGCAATTGGGCATTTTTTTCTTTAAAGTATCCTCTGACTGCTCTTGAAGCAATTTCATTCCCAACTCATCAGCTGCTACCCAAGGGTGAAAACCTGGCCCCAAAAGTCAATAGGAGTTTTGCCATTGACTTCCGTGGCACCAGGATTTCATCTCAAGCCCCTAAGGCTTCATGCTAAGTCATTATTCACCCACTTATCACGACTGACTCAGAGTCTGAAGATTTGCTACAGAGAAACACAAGTTGCTCCCTCCTGCCAAGATCCTAACCAAGAGCTAGGCATGCTGACTCCACAGCCCACCATGCCCCTTAGAGCCTGGGAGCAAAGCATGAGGCTGAAGACCAAAATTCTGACCCCCTGAATATTTTTTAACCCTTTCTCACCCACCTGCATGAGTCATGAGTGTCAGGAAGGTGTGATTGCAATTATATTGTGATTGAAGTGTGAGCTTCTTGTGGCTTTGCGCCTCCTATCAAAACACCCCCACTCTGTGTAAAAAGGATCCTCTACTTCAGACCCCCTCCTTAGAATTCACCTCTTCCATTGTCACTTTCTACATCATTTTAACGACCAATGTCTCTGAGCCTACTGTCCTGGTACCAGAACTGCTATCCTGTGCATTGTGATGGTCTGTGATTGACGGTAAGCTCTTTGGAGAAGGGACCTGGTCCTTGTTTGAGCTCTGTAAAGTACTGTGCATACTCACAACACTATTTCATTCGCACAGAATCCAATTATAATCCAATTTGACCCACTCCTCTCTTCTAAATTTCCATGAGCAGTAGTTATTCCTGACAGCAACTTTATAATTAATCTAAGGGGGACTTTCAGATAGTTTTTCAAATGTAGAATAAAAACTTTTCAAACATCCAGGCCTCAAAAAAAGAGTCTTTTTCTAAAAGCAAAAGTAAGAAAAACCACATGATATTTCTGCCATTTCTAGCTGTAAGACAGAATAGTTCATATGCTCAAAAATCTATACAATGCCAGTTATTGTACAGCCCTATGCCTAATATAAGCAATTAGAATTTCAGTTTTGAAACTAAAAAGTTATGAATGTCTGTGTAACCATTAGCCAAGCCACCCTAAATGATTAAGCGCTCACTGGTTAAACTGTTAATCACTGATGGCACAAAGCTGTAAGTGCAAATCTCTTAGCATTTATCATTTTAACTACTACAGCATTGAACTGCATTCCAAACTGCTAAGAGTGTGGGGAGACAGCAAGGTGGGGCGTTGAATTAGGGGAGTCTGGAGCAGACCAGGAAGAGGGAGAGAGGATGTGTGCTCAGTGCAGCTCCCAGCTCCAGTGTGGAGATACATTTTGGTGGCTGGTGGACCTGGTAAAGTCTCATGGATGAAAGCAGGACCAGTCTTCCTGCAGACTTTCGGCACCCTCAAAAGAGGTGATTTGTGCCCTCAGTGATTAACAGTGGAAGAGCTAGTGTAGATTTGGCATGACCATATCCCAGGAGAAGGGTTGACTTGGGACTGGACTCAGACCTAGAATTAGGACATATACTGAGGTGGCTGGGGTCTGCAGCTGAGGTGCAAGGCTGCAGACGGGGAGCAAGAACTGGTTTAGGTCTGGGATCAGGCTGTGATGAATGGTTGCGGAAACAGGGCTGGAGACTCACTGAAGGGCCAGGGAACAGGGCTGGCCAGACTGTAATATGTTTATAGGTGCTCCATGAAACACTCTGAGTAGCAGACCAAGAAAACTTGGGTGTAGGTTACAGGTTTTTCCAACTGGAAATCCAAGCTTTCCACTTCACGTAGTAAGGCTCTAGCTTTGTGAAAAGCTTTGTGCAACTAGCCTGAGAAAGCTGTTCTTTGGCTAAAAAACGTTATGGACAGCGCTTTCTGCCTCCCCAGCCCTGCAATTAGTATCCATCCCAGAAGCAATCTTCCAGGTACCTAGCCTATATACATTGTTTGTGTGTGTGTTTTAAGATGTTGACAGAGAATACGTGACCTTGAAGGGTGAGGGTGTGCGGGAAATGTGGGAGCAAGACTTCCTTTGCTTTAGATTATTACATTTTCAACACCGCACAACTCCTCTGGTGGTTTTTTGTGACCTCCCTTGGAGGTCATAACACTCTGGCTGAGAAACACTGGTCTAGTGGATAGGACACAGGCATGGGAATCAGGAGACCTGGGTTTCACTCCCGACTCTGCCACTGACTTGTTGTGTGAACTTTGGAAGTCATTTCACCTTTCTGTGAGACTTTCTTTTCCACCCTTACAACTGAATATTCTCAAGCACTAAAGAGCCTCTACTCCTGTTCAGAAGATTTCTCAGCCTACCATACCCCTTCCCATAGGTCTCTACCCACACAGGTTATAATTGATCATTCTAAACCTACCAGACCTGAGCTCCTCTCTGCAGCTCTCTCACTCTCAGAGAGATACCAAGTTCAACCTCAACCCCATCCCTTTGCTTCAGGGATGGAAATGCTGGTTGAGGATCCAGCACCGAGGAGGAAGGAAAAGGAGAGAAAAAAACAACCCCTCTCCAAATCTCTCAAACTTGTCTACATAAGATCTGTCCCCAGGCCTGGCTCCTTCTAATGCTGCTGCTGCCAGATATGAGGAGGAGTCTTTTTAAAGAGACGCTCATGCCCCTGGATGACAATTTTGGCAGGGAGGTGTAGGTACCAGAATAGAGCAATGTTGTAACACCCTTGCCTCCCCGCAGCCCACCCCAGTCCTTGTTCCTGCCAATGCTGCTGCTGCTTTATGTAATTATTAGTATATATAAATTAGTAAATATAGTACCCAAAGACATTTAAGAAATTAAGGGAAATATATATTTACTTATTAAGGCATTTTGGTGTTGGATCCCAGCCCTCTTTAGCACAGTTGATTAGATTCCACCTGTCCTCGCTTTTAGATATGTAACCATCACGACATCTGTAGTAAATTGACACACCTAACCATGCTGGAAAGGCTCATTCTTTGTAGTATTCATAATAGTTAGTTAATGCTCCATCTTCTAGGTGTTGGTAGGCACAGGGTCTCACTTAAAAAAAAAGTTTAAAACGTATAATATTACAAGGTACATGCAAGAAAAAATCAATTTGATAAGTTCTGAATACTCACTGGTCAATTCTCCCCTCAGCTTTAGTACTTTATTATTTGAATGTACCTAGCTTTCTTCTGTAGGGTCGAGAAAAGGGACCACAGGAAGAAACCCAAGATACCTAAGGCAACAACAGTCAGTAGAAAGAGTTCTGAAACCTTTCTGCTCTAGTGCTTTACATAAAATGTATGTCCTTATGATTTAAATACAATCAGACACTGGCAGTAAATTCTTTTATTTATGATACTGACACCTTCTCAAACAATAGATTGTGACTCGTCAAAGTAAGAAGAAACAATTAAAGAAAGATCCAGACATAATCCTAGGATCCCTCAGTCTTGTAAATTTCCCCATATGAATCCCAAACTTTGCCCCACACATGAGCACAATGCTCATCTGATGGCCAGAAAGAAAGTACCAATGTGAGAAAGGTAGAGAGTTCTTTAACCATTAAATTACTCATGGAAACACTTTGGTAAAGGAGCCCATCCATCTTCAAGGCATTGTGTAATCCACCCTACAGAAGAAAGGACAGCATGTATCAATTTAGTTGGTAAACAAGGACCAGACCATCAAGTGGGATAAAAGAGGGATCAATATTGGAGCCCACATTATATAATGCAGTGAGACTTCCATATTTATTGTTGTATGCTGCTTTCCACCCCAGCCCTGTTATACATACGAGGCCCACTTAATCTCCTGCTCATCTACTTTTGACTGTAACCCGACATTAACTCCATTGGTTATATTCATAATCCACAATCCATTTTTTTTCTCCTAAATTACAAGGATGTTTGTGGAAGAATTGCAAAGGGGCTTTTGCCCATTTCAAAGAATACTTTTGTGGATCTGAACAAAGATGTTCTTTGGAGCAGGACCATGCAGCATATTAATAAATTCTTCATTGTTTCAGTTTTCTGGCTCTTTCCATGCTCCTCATCATAGTTGCCTGTCTCTAGACCTCCTCTTTATGCTATATATATATTTGCTGTATAGTGAGCAGTTCTAGATGTTGGTTTTAATCTATAAAACTGTACATGGTGTGGCACATTGTGACAGTTCAGATCAGCCAAGGCACAGCTGCAGACAGTCCCTTGAAGTGCACTCTTGGGGACTGGAGGCAGGATATTCTTGCATGTGGAGGCGACACAACTGTGGTGCTCGCTCCCTGTTATGATGAGTCAGTTCTGTGTTGCTGATCTTCAGTGCATGGTGCAAGGTTCATCAGTGCAGCCAAACCGTAGTCTAATGTAAAGCATCTCTCTCCTTGTCTTTTCTCCCTTTACTGTCAGGTTATTGCAGTGACTGAGAGTTGTGTGTGTTTGTGCAGTAATGTTCCCAGGCACCATGTTGATAGATGAATTATAAATTATTAAAATAAATGAATTGTGAAAAGCCACCAGTAAGGTGTTCATTAGTAAGCCAAATGATCTTAGAACATTTCCCTACATCAAACAACAACAATAACGTTTGTGCATCTATTGCAGCTCCAGCATGTGAAGAGCCGCCTGCCATAGATTTTGGGGGGATTGTTAGTGATGACAAATCGGAGTATAGAGAAGGTGACAAAGTGCTGTACAAGTGCAATCCTGGATACAGCCTGATGGGAACTGAATGGATCACATGCAGTGGGAAAACCTGGACACCTGCACCACAGTGTTTGGGTAAGGGGAACTGCTTCTTTGCTCTTTCCCACAGGTTGGTTCTTTAGTAGAGATGGACCCAAATCAAACCCATGAATTCAAACGCTTCTCAACTATGGGGGACAGGGGAAGTGGTGTCAGAATTCAGAGCAGATTCATGTTTCCGATGGACCACACTTGATTCTTGGATCCAACTATCTGGTTTATGGCTCAAGCCATATCTGGTCCCAATTAATGAGATCTTTGCAGATCACCAAATAGTTTCAAATATGAAATTTGAATTAGGTGGGTCTCTTTTATAATAAGATAACAGAACGTCTAAATTTATATTACAATTTATATTACGTCTATTTATTTATATTACAGAAGAGAGAATTTTCTCCATTTTACCAAATTCCACGATTTTTGTTGTTAATAACCCTAAATGCGAGCAATGACACAGGACCTGAATATTGGAGGCATGGTGTAAAAATATCCATAACAAAGAATATGGAGATGAAACACCATTGTATTATCATAAGAAAGAGGAGAGAGCTACAGCATTAGGAGAAATTGGCAAATAATATTTATCAAGATCCCCATTTCAGTGGTCTCATAGGAGTTAATGGGCCCCCTATGGCTTTACCTTGGAGAAGGGTCCAGAGGGCTGCATCTCTCCATTTTTCATGGCCTGCTTCGCCGCTAAAAGTCCTCCCCTGAAAGCAGGGAAAAAGCCACTGAGTGAGCAGGATGTGCTAACTGGATATGCCTAGATAAACCTGGGGATGAGTACTATATACATACTATAGCTATGGTGTGTAAAGAAATGAGATATTCAACATACCTGCAAAGGTTGAACCAAATATTGTAATAGGCATGGAAGCAATTAAAATTCCAAAATTCTATAAGAAAGTCCATTAATTCTATATTAGTTTTTGTTATTAGAGACAGGCTATGGGTTGATTTTCTTTTAATGTAGTTTACTAAACAAATTAGCTGATACCCTACTAAACTAGCAGGGTAACGTTCAGGACACTGAACATATGTGATATTTCTTCTTTGAGTGATTGTTCACGTCCATTACACATTAGGTGAGCGCGCGCCGCGTGCATGGACGTCGGAAACTTTTTCCCTCAGCGGCTCCCATCGGGCCGGCAGGGTCCCCCCTCCCGCCAGAGCGGCGCTCCGCTCTAGAGTATATATATCCCTGCGGGCCCAACCCTCCCTCAATTCCTTCTTACCGTCCGTGGCGGCGTTGGAACAACTCTGTCTCTCGTCTGAGAGTGTCCCTTAGCATAGTACTTAGTGTTATCTTTACAGTTATCAGTTCTTTAGTAGCTAGTGTTAAGCTTAGCAGTTATCAGTTCTTTAGAAATACTCAAACTTCTTTATATTAGGTGTTTGGTCAACCCCGGCACCGGCCCTGGGCGGCGGGGCATGCCGCACGCCCAAGGCTTCAAAGCTTGTGCCACGTGCCACAAGCCTATGCCACTAAGCGATCCACACGACTCGTGTCTCCGTTGCCTGGGGGAAGCACACCAAACAGAGCGCTGCAAGATCTGTAAGGCTTTCAAGCTCAGGACTAAGAAAGAGAGAGACTTTCGCCTTAAGCAGCTGCTCATGGAGACAGCGTTACAGCCCTCCACTTCGACGGCACCGTGAACCTCGGTGCGAAGTGCCCCAGCATCGGTCCGTGATCCGGCGCCGGCGGGGCACCCTAAGCCCACGGCACCGAATCAGCGAGAACACCTCCGGCATCGGTCGTCTTCGCTGGCAAAATCGAAGGGCCAACCCGAGGGCCGAGGACGCTCCCCGCATAAGAGGGTAGCGCCCGCAAAGACCTCGAGTGCGCCTAAGGCCGTTGCGGCCCCGGCACAGATCCCGGTGACAGTGGCTCCGGCGCCGAAAGGCCTGTCGAGCCCCGGGATAGGGGCGTCGAGTGAGGAGGAAGGGCTGGAGGAGCTTTTGGAACAGTCCTCCACCCCGGACACATTTGAGGCAACAAAGGACCTCATTGAATTGTCTGCTGAGGGCCCCCTCCAAACTAAAGACGATCCGCTGAGACTGGCATCCAGAGGCAAGCCGGCAGTGGTGCGCCCATCACGGTCGCCATCTCGGCACCATTCATGGTGCCAGTCTCGGTCGAGCTCCGCCTCCATGGACTCCCGGCTTCCCTCCACACAGAGAGCCGCACAGCCGTCGGGCCCCAATAAGCGCCCGGCACCGACCCAGCAGCCCTACTCGAGTAGGCACCGGGATGTGTTAGTTACACGATCCCCGAGACTGACCACACGTAGTCGTTCCCAGTCCCGTGGTCACCAGTACTGATCCAGGTCCAGGTCGGCAAGACGCTGGTCCCGGTCACGGAGGCACTACTCTCCGACCCCGGACCGGCACCATCCCCCGGCACCGCTGTGGCCTTCCAGATCACTGTCCGTGGTTTCAGAGGCAGACTCAGGCCAGTACAGCAGATATGCCCACAGGGCACAGGCCAGTAGGGAACACAAAGCTGCTTGGCACCCACAGTGGGGCCAGCCAGGACAATGGCCATTCTGGATCCCTTGGGCCTACCACCAGCAAGGCCCCCCATCCAGGACCTCGAGATCTCGGCCCTCGGGACACCGGTCCCGCTCTCCGCAGTGGCACCCGCCCTCTTGCAAGGAGGCCACGGTATCCAGACTGCCGGAGCGAGAAAGGGCGGACTCGGCACCGAGCCTGGCACCGTCTCAGACCCACGTCATAGAACAGGCCCCAGAGAAGCGCCCAGTCAGTGAGGAGTTGCAGGAAGAGGAAGACTCGCAAAAGGCCCTGACCTCTTCCTCCTCACCAGATGAAGCCGGGGAGGGCACAACCGTGTCCGGCCCTCCCCCGATTGACCATCGGGCGCACCAGGAACTGCTCCGCCAAGTAGCCCTCAATCTGGGCTTGCAGGCGGCGGAGATGGTAGAGCAGGAGGACCCCATGGTTGACATCCTAAGCCCGGAGGGCCCCTCCAGGATCGCGCTCCCGCTCATAAAAACGGTCCAGTCCAACTACAAAACAGTATGGCAAATACCGGCCTCCAGTGCACCAACTGCGAAAGGCGTGGTGAGGAAATACTTCGCCTCATCTAAAGGGTTTGACTTCCTCTTCTCTCACCCAACACCCTGTTCGCTGGTCGTCTCTGCGGTCAATGAACGAGAGCGATATGGCCAGCAAGCCTCGGCCCCCAAAGCCAAGGAGGCAAAACGCTTGGACTTATTTGGGAGAAAGGTCTACTCGTCCGGGGGCCTCCAGTTGAGGATCGCTAACCAACAAGCGATTCTGAACAGACACAACTTTAATTCTTGGGCATCAATCTCCAAGTTTAAGGAATCCCTGCCTCAGGGCTCACAACCCGAGTTTACGGCTATAGTGGACGAAGGGAAGGCAGTAGCCAAAACCTCCCTACAGCCCTCTCTTGACTCCGCAGATGCAGCTGCTAGGACAATCGCGTCAGGGGTAGTAATGAGACACTCGGCATGGTTACAGGCTTCCGGCCTTCCCCCAGAGGTGCAAAAAACCTTCCAAGACCTTCCGTTCGAGGGGTCAGGCTTGTTTTCGGACCAGACGGATGCCAGACTACATAGTCTCAAAGACTCTCGAGCGACCCTCAAGTCGTTGGGAATGCATACCCCAGTGACACAGAGGAAACCCTTTAAGCCCCAACCACCGCAGAGGCAGTACCACCCTCATCCTCGACAGGAACTGTACCGCAGACGGGGCAGGGATAACAGGCGTAGACGTAACAACATGCCTAACCAGGGCCAAAATCATGGCCAAGGCAAGCCGCAGCCGGGAAATAAGCCAAGGTTTTGAAGCTGCGATCGAGGACAGCGTACCAAACTCTATTCCGGATCCACCTCTACGTTTCAGGGACCGCCTGTCCCGTTTTTACCGTACTTGGTCACATATAACATCGGACCGCTGGGTCCTGCGCACGGTGGAGGCAGGCTACACTCTTCAGTTCTCCTCGCCCCCTCCCTCCCACCCCTCTTCAGGGACCCCTCTCACGAGCAACTCCTCATGCAGGAGGTGCGGACCCTCCTCACAGTAGGAGAAGTGGAAGAGGTTCCTCCGGACCTAAAGGGGAAAGGATTCTAGTCCAGATATTTCCTGATTCCCAAAGCAAAAGGGGGCCTCCGTCCCATTTTGGACCTACGCGGACTAAACAAATTTTTGGTCAAGACACGTTTCCGTATGGTCTCCCTTGGAGCTATTATCCCATCCCTGGATCCGGGGGATTGGTACGCTGCCCTTGTTATGAAAGATGCGTATTTTCACATCGCCATCCGCCCGGCCCACTGGCCGTTTCTGTGCTTCACCATCAACCAACGCCATTTTCAATTTACGGTCTTGCCCTTCGGCCTGGCAACGGCCCCACGAGTATTCACAAAATGCATGTCCGTGGTGGCAGCTTTTCTTCGGAAAAGAAAGATGCACGTGTACCCGTACTTGGACGACTGGCTCTTCGCGGGCAGGTCGGAGGTTTAGGTCCGCTCCCACGTGACGCTGGCACTACAGGTGTTCCGCAAGCTCGGTCTACTGGTCAATGTGCCCAAGTCCTCACTGATCCCCACACAGAGACTGGACTTCATAGGAACAGTCCTGGACTCGGTGGCGGCACAGGCAAGTCTTCCAGTGTCACGGTTCTTGGCCAGTCAAAGGGTCGTAAGCTCCATCCAACAATTCCCCACGACCATGGCCAGATGCTGTATGCAACTCTTGGGGCACATGGCGGCCTGCACACATGTAGTCAGACATGCCCGCCTAAGACTCAGGCCATTACAGTTGTGGCTGGCCCAAACGTATCGCCCCAACAGAGACCCCTTACACCTGGTAGTGACAATCCCAGCTCGGGTGTTGAACTCCCTCCGCTGGTGGCTCGATCAGCAGCAGGTTTGCGAGGGGGTCCCCTTCGCTACCCCGCAACCCACTCTGACGTTAGTAACAGATGCGTCGGACCTGGGTGCTGCCCCAAGCACCTGCTTGTTTTGCTGGTGCCTGGAGCCGGCCCTGGGAGAGGGGATGGGAGCCGGACCAGATCAGTAGAACAGGTCAGCCACCGATTCGCCGCTCTCCTCCTCTGCCCCCCACCCCCGGCTTGCCTACTCACCCCCCGCCACTGCCCACTCGCTCGCCTCCTCAGCCCCCCACCCTCTCCGGCTCGCCTACTTACTAGCTGCCACTGCCTGCCCACTCTCCTCCTCAGCCCCCCTCCCTCACCTGCTGCTTGCCTTCTCACCCCCCCCGCGGGCTGCACAGTGAGCCCACCTACTCAACCCCTGCGGGCCGCATGTTGTGCAGGCCTGCTCTAGATCTATCATGAGAGTTGGCAACACTCTCTCTGTGTGTGTATATATATATATACATTTATATTAACATTTAGAAATACCTCTTTTTTCCTTGTCAGCAATGTGAATTTTATAGTTGTCGTTAGAAATACATTTTAATCTGTATCTTGATGAAAATAATGGGTCTGATTCTCCACTGTCTTGCATCTTACAAAGCACTTTATACCCTGCAGAGAGAGAGAGAGAGTACAAAGCAGAATGGCCATGTTTTGCAGTCACTAACTACAGAGCAGGTAAATGGCTGCACAAGATGCAGGACACTGAAGAATCAGGCTCTATCATTTTCATTTTTTTCTGGTTTTTCTTTAGCACCATGTAGCCTCACAAAACAGCAACTGGAGATCAAAAATCTGCTTCTGTCCAATGGCTGAAGACATGCACAGTTGATTCAGAGTGACCACACACTGGAATTTATGTGCAGTGAAGGATATACCCTCACAACCCCTTCAGTCAGGAAGTGTGTTAATGGGCACATGGATTTGCCTTCATGCATCTCTGGTAAATCTGTACTGTATTTTGATATTTCAGTTTCTCAGTTTTATTTGATTTCTTGTGTAGAGTCAAGTAAGTGCATGTAGTGTTCTGGACTGTGACACCTGCCCCTTCCATTATAGATAATCACTCATGAGGACTGTATCTCCCTCTATAGGCATCACTTACATGATGATATACTGTATTTTCCACAGGGCTCCTGCCTCATTCAGGGTGAATTCATTGCTGTTCAATGGGCCAGCACAAGGTAGGGCATAAATGGTGCATAGGCCTTGTGCTGCTCCTCTGTGCAGGGATGAATTTCTCCTTCAGTGAGCAGACTAGATGCTGAATGAGAAGCTTTTTTTACTGCATGAGTCGGGGTGCTCCAGACCACTGCAGAATGTGTAGTGAATGAATCAGAGCTCACATTGAACACTGGGCAAAAAAGAGTATTAAACAGCTACCTCAATCATTGTTCAACTTTCACTCTGAATGAGGCAGGGTTGCTCTAGAAAAAATACAGTATGATTATGTAGTTAAAGGCCAGTCATAATATATACACACAGGGGGCAAAGTTAAGGTTGTACAGGCAGCCTTAACTTTGGAATTTCCTGACTTTTTGGATGCTTCACTTTGTAGCCCTAACAGTCTTTTAACTTAGTTTTCTTGTGTATATGTAGAAAATATATACTGGTTTTGATGTCTATGTGCTAAACTGCAGAGCCATGTGATAAGCATGTGCTTTTGACAGCATCCCCTGCCATTTGCCCACTTACCCATCTCCCTGGGATTTCTAATAACTGAAAACACTGTGCAGCTTCATATTTAGTGGCACTTATTTGGGATGGCCTGCATAGTTCCTTCCTCCTGCCTTTGGCATTTGTGAGTAATGCGGCCAATAAGGCAATGGGCTGCACATAGAAAGATGAGGATGAAAAGAAATATTGAATAGTCATCTCATTCAGTGAGCACCATCCAGCCTGTGCACTGAATGAGGCAGGGGTCCTGTGGGAAAAATAGCGTGAGATCATGCGATTAAAAACTCCAACGTAATGCATATGCATATTTTGGATGCTTCACTTTGCAATCTTAATAATCTTTTAATATAGATTTCGATGGTGTTTTGTATGTAATACAAATATGTACAATCGAGCGTGTGAAAGAGAAAGATACGTATCAAATACAAGATATACAATTAAATATATTGCTTGTAAAAATTAGTGTCTGAATTAAGTGAATAAAACCCAAGAAATTCAGAGCCCCATCCTCAGCTGGTATAAACTGACATAGCCCCATTGTGTTCAGGTGAAGTAACACTAATCTACACCAGCTGAGGATGAGGCCCGTAGTATTTTGGTCATTGTGCCTAGCTCAGCCACATGAGGTTTTTACAAGTGGTTTCCCTAACGTTGGAAAAGGAGTTATTTTCCATGTGCAGTACTAAAGCCAAAAAATTACATCATAACCATGTTTGCTTAAGATGATTATAATTGTCATTTTTTCCCTTTAGAAACAGGAAAAAAATGTAGCCGTCCACCTACTATTGAGAATGGAGACATAACTACATTCTTGGAAAAAGGATACACATCTGGCTCCTTTGTAGAATTCAAATGCCAAAAATTTTATGCAATGGAAGGACAGAACAGATCTTTTTGTGACGATGGAAATTGGACAAAAGCACCACTTTGTTTAGGTAAAAAAGAACTGCTTTCTTAGGCTCTGAGGTTTATGTAGAGATTCACTGAATCAGACTCATCGCTTGTATAAACACATTACTTCAATGTGCTTACCTGGGGGCTACCAAGACAACCTCACCTTTTTCTTGTTTTAGAGCCATGTGCTATCTCAGTGGAAGAAATGGAAAACCGGATGGTAGAGTTGAATGGGACTGCGAATGAGAACATATTGCAATGGGTGTACCTAAAACGTGGTGATTTTCTTGAGCTTCACTGCAAACCAGGATACGCACTTGCAACTAATTTATCTCAATCTACTTTTATGGTGCAGTGCAATGGAAATCCAATTGTCTATCCGGAATGCAAAGGTAGGTGGAGATGGGCTCTAGCGGGTATCTCAAATATCCTGCTTTCAGTAGAAGGCACTCTGCAATGATAGGAATAAGTGAATGTGAAAGAGCTGCTTCTTTGCTCTGATTACTACAGTGCAGAGGCGAAAGGCTTCCAGACTGGATTTGTGTTAAGATAATTACATTTCAGGCGTTAATAGACTCCGTGAGGCAAATTCTCCCTGCTCCACTCTGCCCCCTCGAGTTAATCTAATAACCAAGTAGGCATTTATTTGTCATACAAAAATTTTAAAAATGTAAATGAGTTACTGTCTGTAACTAGGCATATCTAAGGCTATTTCAGATGTTTCTGAATCTATTCAGAGAGTATTTAATGGCAGTACTCAGAGGCCTTCTCAGAAACACAGTGTTTGGAGCAGCTTATCCCTCTTTTGATAACAGAACTTGGCTCCATAATGAGAAAACTGAGTTTGTGCTTGGAGCTTGGTTTGTCGCTATTGGGTATGAAAGTGCTGGGAGTGGGAGCAGTGTACAGATGGTATGCAGTGGTGGATTAGCAATTGGGGGCCCCTGGAAAAATGGGTGCCCCTGTGCCCCTTCCTGCAATGCCCACCCAGCACTCCTGCCAGGGGGTGGGGGAAGTCCCCGTTCCCCACCCCTGCTCCCTGGCAGGAGCACTGAGTGGGCAGAGCTGGGCAAGCCCCTGCACCCTGACCTTGCTCCCCAGTAGGAGCACCTACTTGGATGGGGGTAACTGCAGGTGGAAGGGGTGGGGCCCACTTGCTCTGGCCCAGGACCCCACAAAAGGGTAATCTGCCTCTGATGGTATGGTCAACTGCTGGGTTTAACAGTTTGTAACTACAGGATAACACAATGTCCTTTAAATTTCTATGCTACCAGCCCAGAGACAGCATATTTACCAGAGCTGGATGAAAAATGAAGAAGCAGTTTTGTGAAAAGTGTTGCAATCTGATGGTTTTACCATTTTGCAGGGTTTGAAATAGAGCAATTTTTATTTTAATTCTTTTTTCCACAAAATATATACATTTTATTTTCAATATTTTGAATGTTGTTTTTTCCCATCAATCCTCCCCCCCCCCTTTTTTTTTTTGCATCTTACTGCAAATAAATGAATAATGGTCAGAATTTCATCTCACATTTTCCTTTCTCCACGCTGGAAATTTTGAAAACTTCTCCAACTTTGATTTTTCTACTTGTAACTATACAAAGATGAAAAAAAGAAAAAGTGGAGGAAAAAGCCCTCAACACCATTCAAAATTTTTATGAAAAACTGGAAAAATTCAAACCAAAAAACCAAAACCAAACAACCAAAACTTTTTTGTGAAAGTATTTGGTTTAGAAAAAAGACCATTTCTCATTTAAAAGCAACAGTTTTGAATGAAACATTTTGAACAGCTCTGGCGTGTGTATTGCTCAATAAAAAACCAGTACGTCCACATTCTATTTGGCAACTTCTTAAACAGCATTACAGTAAAAGTAGGGGAGCACAGTAGGTTCCCTCTATGCAATTTCCATATGTTTTATTCAGAGATAAATCACAATAATTGCTGATGGATTGTACAGCCTACTGGCCTATTTTCATGTGTAAAATATATTTGTCTCATTCTCGTTAGAAATTGTATGTGATCCTCCAGGAGTGGTTAATGGTAGATTCAGACCTCAAAGGAACGTTTATAGGAATGGTGATGTCCTCATAATTACGTGTAATCATGGATTTCAAGATACAGCTGAATGCACAAAGAACGGCTGGTTGCCTTCTCCAAGGTGTAGCAGTAAGTTGCATTTATGTCTTATCTTGCTTAACAAATGTCAAAATCCAACTCAGTATACTAAACATATCAGATCGAGAATGCACTTGCTAACCTAGTATTTTTTAAAATGTCATTGTGGGTCCTTGGTCAGGTGTTTGGCCCTTTCCTTTGATAGTACATAGAATTGACAGGTACATTTGTATTATTTTGTCATGTACATTTGTAGTTTAGTGTTTAGTAGTAGTTTTAAGCAGGTAAGAGATTTAGGGGAATCTGTTTACCATTGTTTCCTGTACCCCAACCCAGCACCCATGCCTGCATTATGCCAAAGATGCCCAGGTTCAAGATCTGTGCCTCCTGCCCATGTTCCTTCTCTGTCAGCGATGAGTACCAATGCTGCCTCTACTGCTTGGGAGAAGTCCATGTCATCCAGGTGCAGTATCTGCCTGTTCTTCCCAACCCGAGAAGACTGGGCTCTCTGCATCAAGAAGCACCTCTTGGAGGTCGCCATGAGGCTGCCATTGGGTCCAGGCTGTGGGATGCCCTCCCTACATCAGCCTGAGAAACCCAGGAGGGCGTCTCCGACCACAGAGATCAAGTTCGATTCTGCTGATACCAGTACTGTGGACCCCGTGCCAGGGCCTAGTCAGGAGGAAAAGAAGCAGGAGCATAAGCATAGCAGCAAGTCTTCCTTCAGGCCTACGAAGGATGTTGCGCTTTCCATGAATTCCAGCCATGGAGAAGCAGTGCATTCCAAGGCTCACAAACAGAATAAGAAATCACATAGACTGGCAAATCTGCTGGTACCGAGCACCGAGACGTGCACACCTTCCATATCAGGCCCCTCTTGAGTCAAGGGAACCGCCAGTTCTTCTTGAAGTAGTGTCCCTATCAGGGGCAGCTCTAGCTTTTTTGACACCCCTAGCATGGCAGGCAGGCTGCCTTCGGCGGCACGCCTGCAGGAGGCCCCCAGTCCCGCGGATTCAGTGGCATGCCTGCAGGAGGTCCCCGGTCCCGCGGCTTCGGCGTCCCCACCGCCGAATTGCCGCTGAAGGCGTGGGACCTCCCGCAGGCATGCCACCAAAGGCACGCGCTTGGTGCGCTGGTGTCTGGAGCCGCCGCTGGTCCCTGTGGGTGCTTCACTGTAGGTGTGTCTACGTCCCTTCACTGCTGATTGGAGAACTTTGGTAGCAGTGTCCGTTCAGCCCATGCATGAGCTGCTCCTCGGCTGCCACGAGGCTAGTCGGTATGCGTGGGCAAACACTCCTCAGTTCCTTCTCAACTGCACCTGGCTAGAGATGGAGCTATCGCTGTCTGTTCATGGATTGTTAACTCTTTTAGAATTTCTAATTTTTAGCTTCCCTGTAAGCCTTTTTTTTATTTATTTCATTTATATTTAATTTTGTTGCTCCCCCCCCCAAAAAAAAAGAAAAAAAGAAAAGGACCTTGTCTTCCTGGGTGTGTGGGGGACTCCCCTGGAAAAGGGTATGCCCATCTCCCTGGGCTTCAAGAAATGCCTCAGTTGCAAGGAAACTATCCCAGTGACTGATGGACACTCACAATGCGTTCGCTGCCTGGGAGAGAAACAAATTCCACAAAAATGTGGCTTGTGTCAGCAACAGAAGCTCAGATCCAGGAATGACAGAGAATTGAGGCTCAAACTCCTACTCACAGAGTTATCCCTCCAATCTCTGGAGTTCCGACAGGAGCCCTCACCACAACCCTCTATTTTGAAGGGAGGTGAGCCCAGAGAGATGTCCATCAGCCATTCTCGTAAAGCCTCTAAGAAAAGGTCCGTGAGTCTCCATAGTGAGCCCTGATCAATGAAAATGATCTCTGGTTCAATCAGTATCATCGGTACCGACAGCACCAAAGCCATCTAAATCTGGTACCCAAGGTATGCGTGGTACTGAACTGACAGAGGAAGTCAGGTTGCCTGAAGTCCCAATGGGCACAGGCAAGGAAGCACCGGTATCATGGGGGTGCGAAAAACATAGAAGATCTTCCCCGGGGAAGGATCCATCAGTATGGATGTCAACATCTGTACTACTTGTGGTATGCCAGGCACCAACAGACCTCGCTATCAGGTCCACTTCTCCAACCCCTTTGGTAGAAGCCTCTTGGCACTGACAACCACTGCCAGTACCGACACTCTTTGCACTGCCATATTTCCAGTGTGTGATGGATCTTTCAGTGTCTGATGCACTGGACTTGCATCTGCTCAGTACTGGGGTCCCAGTACCGAGATCACCCAGAGCCCTTGACTCTCCGACGACTTCCTGCCGCACACCATCCTTTTTGTTGTCAGAGTCAGAAAGTGAGCAAGTGGACATGGTTTCCCGCCACTCTTCTCACCTACCATATAGGGCCCAGTTTCAATAGGAACAGCAGGGATATCGTCCCTCTGATCCATAGCCTCCCTGGTTTGGTCAGCCGTGGTACCAACCATCGGGCCCCTTCCTATTGCAATGGCCATACTGGGAACCTTGGCAGCTACCTCTAGTGTGATCTACCAGCAACCAAGGAAACACCCTCCTTCAGCTGCTGCCTCGAGGGCTTCTGAACCCCCTGAACTGGTAAAGAAGGAACTGGAGGCCGAAGTTGAGGAGGAAGTTACTGCTCCACAAGTGTTCTCAAAGGTCCTCGCTGTGGTAGCGGCTTACCTCTGCAGACAGGGAATTTTGATATTCCTATACTTGGATGACTGCTTACTGAAAGCATTGACATGACCAGGAGCACTAGAAGCTACCTAAAACAAAGTAGCTCTCTTCACATGCAAAGGCCTACAAATAAATGTTCAAAAATCAACACTAACACCAGTGTAAAAACTAGAATTCATTGGAGCCTACCTCAATTCTCCAGAGGCTATGGCCTCTCTACCACGATAACGATTCAAGACCCTAACCAGCCTGATTTCCACAATGCTAAACAGTCCTCAGACAATGGCCAGGATTTTCCTGCAACTATTGGGCCACGTGGCTGCAACAACATTCATCATCAAATACCCGAGGCTACACATGCAGTGTCTGCAAGCCGGTTTTGGACAACCTATACTTCCCACAAACACTGCATAAACAAACACCTCAGAATACCAAACAAAATAAAACACTCCCCTACAATGGTGGACATGACCAGACAATGTTTGTGCCAGGGTCCCCTTTATTCAGAACTTTCCAACAGCAATCATCACAATGGATGCTTCACTACTAGGCTGGGAAGCACATCTGAACACTCAGATTATCCAGGACTGTTGGTCTCCTTCAGCATCTCTCCTACATATAAACATATTAGAACTATGAGCCGTTCACAGTGCGTGTTCCCTTTTCCTACCCATGATCAAGAACAAGCCCATAAAAATCCTCAGACCGACAGTGTCACATGTATGTTCTATATAAACTGGCAAGGGGGGCACACTCTCACTCCCTGTACATGGAAGTCACACTGCTCTGGAACTGGTGCATCAGTCACAACATCAACATCTCAGCCTCATACCTACCAGGATGCCAAAACACCCCTGCATACACACTAAGGAGGAACTTTTCCCAGGATCATGAGTGGGAACTAGACATATAGGTGCTATACAGCATATTCAGACACTGGGAGTTCCCAACCTCAGACCTCTTGCAACAGCACACAATGTTAAATGCCCTCAGTTTTGCTCCAGAGCAGGTTTGGATTCTTGCTCCATGGACAATGCCTTTCTTATCAAATGGGACGCTCCTTTCATATATGCCTTCCCTCTCACCGCCTCCTATCGCAGATGATACACAAGATCAGATTGGACAAGTCCAAAGTCATTCTGATAGCTCCCATGTAGTCACAACAAACATGGTTCCTTTACCTTCTCAACATGATGGCGTGCCCACCATGCACACTTCCTCTTCTACCCTGTCTTCTCTTTCAAGATGCAGGCCAAGTCCTTCACCCAAACCTAAAAAGACTCCACCTCAAGGTATTGCTACCCCATAGCACCGAGGACTCGAAATGACCTGTTCAGAGGAAGTAAAGAACATTTTATTAAATAGTCACAGAACAACGACATGTCATATATACTTACACAAATGGAGATAATTCGCCACATGGTGCCAAAATAAACAAATCACGGCAGTCTCCTCCACTCTATCTCTGATATTAGACTATATACTAGAACTTAAGAAATTGGGCCTCTCCATGAGCTCAATCAGGCTATAGCTCTCAGCTATCACAGCATTCCACTATAAGGTAAATGATTTCTTGATTTCTGCACACTCAATCACCAAGCAATTTCTCAAAGGCCTCAACAACATCTACCCTGAAATATGAACCCTCTACTCCATCATGGGATCTTAATCTAGTGTTGTGGGGTCTCACCAGACCCCCATTTGAACCACTAGAGACATGTTCACTTCTTCACCTTTCAGTGAAGGTGGCCTTCCTCACTGCCATCATGTCCACTAGATGAATGGGAGAACTAGGAGCCCTCATGGCACACCTGTCATACATGATATTCTTCAAAGATAAAGTATCAGAGGGGTAGCCGTGTTAGTCTGAATCTGTAAAAAGCAACAGAGGGTCCTGTGGCACCTTTAAGATTAACAGAAGTATTGGAGCATAAGCTTTCGTGGGTGAAGTAAACTTGCGTCTGATGAAGTGGGCATTCACCCACAAAAGCTTATGCTCCAATACTTCTGTTAGTCTTAAAGATGCCACAGGACCCTCTGTTTCAAAGATAAAGTTACATTAAGACCACATTCCAAGTTCTTACCTAAAGTTGCCTCTTCTTTCCATCTCAACCAACCCATTCACCTCCTATCCTTCTATCCAAAACCCCATGGGAATAGACAGGAGACATCACTTCACACCCTGGACATCTGAAGGGCTCTAGCCTTTTACATAGACAGAACAAAGCCACCAAAATTATTCTTCTCCATCACCAAATTATCAAAAAGAGATGCCATATCTAAACAGAGATTGTCCAAATGGATTTCCAGGTGTGTCAACTTGTGTTACCATCAATACCATCTTCAACCCCCAATGATGATATGCAGACATTCCACCAGAGCTTTATAGGCTTTGATAGCATTTCTTAACAATGTCCCCATTATGGACATATGTAAAGCGGTAACATATGTATCAGCCCATACAATTACACAACACTATACATTAGAACAACATTCAGTATCAGGATGCACTATTTGGATTTACCATATTGTCATCTGCTACGACTTCAACTCCGAAGCCCCTTCCTTCCACCAAAGGGCACCGCTCTGAAGTCACCTAAAGTGAAGCACCTACAGGGACAACTATCTCGAAGAACCTCAGTTACTGCACAGGGTGACTAACCTGCTCTTCTTTCTCAAATGTTTATTCAGTGTTTCTTCAGGTAAAACCCCAATGAATGCAATCAATGAGAGTTTTATTGAATAAGGACTAAGTAAAAACTGAACAAGGACTTCAGAATTTGGCCCTTTTGTAATTAAAAAGAAGTGAAAGCTGTCTGAAACAGGAAGAGGTATAAGAAGATTTGGAGCCCAACAGAGTTGCTATAAAGTAACTCTCTCTGATAATGGGACTCCAGATTTCCTGGAAAACATGGAGTTAATTTTCCCTGGATCTGAATACAGGGGGAAGCTTTAGTAGTTGTCTCACCCCCTGTCTTTTGTGGAGAGAATTCAGTCCCCTCCATTGCACCATCATGCCCACTGACTTGTGGACCTGTACCATGAGGCCATCATCCACAATATGTGATTTCTGGGGTCGGGACTTCCTGCTCATTAGGTGACAGCTCTATCCCATGCTTCAGGGGGGAAATTTGGGTAAACTGTAAGTGGACTTGCGGAGCTCTCCCCTACTCCCATCCCTTCCATTGAGTTTCCACAGACCGGGACAATTTCCTGGAGTCTGTGAATAACAAGTTGTTATGCAATAATTTCTAAAACTATCTCATCCTGCTTCATAGGAAAAGTTTAGTGGGGGAAACAAATAAGATAACCATCAGACTGTATATGTCCTGAACTCATGAGTCCAGTTAATCATAGAATCATAGGACTGAAAGGGACCTTGAGAGGTAATCTAGTCCAGTCCCCTGCACTCATGACAGGACTAAGTATTATCCAGACCATTCCTGACAGGTGTTTGTCTAAACTGCTCTTAAAAATCTCCAGTGATGGAGATTCCACAATCTCCCTAGGCAATTTATTCCAGTGCTTAACTACCCTGATGGTGAGGAAGATTTTCCCAATGTCCAATTTCAACCTCCCTTGCTGCAATTTAAGACCATTGCTTCTTGTCCTATCTAGAGGTTAAGAAGAACAATTTTTCTCCCTCTTCCTTCTAACAACCTTTTATGTACTTGAAAACTATCATGTCCCTTCTCAGTCTTCTCTTTTCCAGACTAAACAACCCCATTTTTTTTTCAATCTTCCCTCATAGGTGATGTTCTCTAGACCTTTAATAATTTTTGTTGCTCTTCTCTGCACGTTCTCCAATTTGCCCACATCTTTCCTGAAATGTGGCGCCCAGAACTGGATACAATAATCCACTTGAGGCCTAATCAGTATGGAGTAGACGGGAAGAATTACTTCTTGTGTCTTGCTTACAACACTCCTGCTAATCCATCCCAAAACGATGTTTGCTTTTTTTGCAACAGTGTTAGACTGTTGACTCATATTTAGCTTGTGATCCATTATGACCCCCAGATCCCTTTCCACAGTACTCCTACCTAGGCAGTCATTTCCCATTTTGTATGTGTGCAACTGATTGTTCCTTCCTAAGTGGAGTACTTTGCATTTGTCCTTATTGAATTTCAATCTATTTACTTCATGCCATTTTTTCAGTTTGTCCAGATCATTTTGAATTTTAATCCTATTCTCCAAAGCACTTTCAACCCCTCCCAGCTTGGTATCATCCACAAACTTATAAGTGCACTCTCTATACCATTAACTAAATCATTGATGACGATATTTAATGGAACTGGACCCAGAACTGATTCCTGCAGGACCCCACTCATTATGCCCTTCCAGCATGACTGTGAATCACTGATAACTACTTTCTGGGAACGGTTTTCCAACCAGTTTTGCACCCACCTTATAGTAGTTCAATCTAGGTTGCATTTCCCTAGTTTGTTTATGAGAAGGTCATGCAAGACAGTATCAAAAGCTTTACTAAAATGAAAATATACCACATCTACCATGTCCTCACTATCCACAAGGCTTGTTATCCTGTCAAAGAAAGCTATCAGGTTGGTTTGACATGATTTGTTCTTGTTACTTATCACGTTATTATCATCTAGATGTTTGCAAATGGATTGCTTAATTATTTGCTCCATTATCTTTCCGGGCACAGAAGTTAAGCTGACTGGTCTGTAATTCCCAGGTGTCAGAGAATAACAGAGTTCTCACTTTTTGTTTGGGTACAGCAAGTCAGATACTTTATTTTCTCTCTATCAGTTGCATAGAGGGAGAGAGCTAAACAGGTCTCTCAACAGGTAAACAATTACAGCAAGCATTTATACCTTTTGTTACAGACAATAATGAGCAACAGCTGCATTTTGTTTATACATAGGTCATTCTGATATCTTGTTTTGTTCACTAATGTAGACTCTTAGTCTACATTCCATATTATCTACATAAGGTCACAACAACTTCTCACACAGTTCTTTCCCACTCGCCTCACACATTCCTCGCTTCTACAAATCTCGCGTTATTAGGGTTACAGTTAGCCTGACTCTTGCTAACAAACTGTCATGAATTGCAATCCCCTTCCTGTCAGTTCTTTCTCTGCTTCCACAACGGGTTGTCCTTATTTCCCTTCTTATATATTGGCACTATATTTGCCATTTTCTAGTCTTCTGGAATCTCTCCCATCTTCCATGACTTCTCAAAGATAATTGCTAATGGCTCAGATATCTCCTCAGTCAGCTCCTTGAGTATTCTAGGAGGCAGTTTATCAGGCCCTGGTGACATGAAGACATTTAAATTGTCCAAGTAATTTTTAACCCGTTCTTTTCCTATTTTAGCCTCTGATCCTAGCTCATTTTCATAGGGGGTTAGCTCAGTGGTTTGAGCATTGCCCTGCTAACTCTAGGATTGTGAGTTCAATCCTTGAGGGGGCCATTTAGGGACTGGGGTAAAAATCTGTCTGGGGATCCTTTGAGCAGGGGGTTGAATTAGATGACCTCCTGATATTCTATGATTCATTTTTACTGACATTCACTATGTTAGACATCCAATCACTACCAACCTTCTTTGTTTCAGATTTCACCAAGAAGTCATTAAGCACTTCTGCCATTTCCACATTTTCTGTTATTTCCCCCCACCTCATTGAGTAATGGGCCCACTCTGCCCTTGGTCTTCCTCAAGCTTCTAATGTATTTGTAGAATATTTTCTTGTTACCCTTTATGCCTCTAGGTAGTTTGATCTCATTTTGTGCCTTCGCCTTTCTAATTTTGTCCCTACATACTTGCGTTATTTGTTTATATTCTACCTTTGAAATTTGACCTGGTTTGCACTTTTTGTAGGACTTCCTTTTGATTTTTAGATTATTGGTGGTTTCCTGCCATGCTTCCTATCTTTTCTATGCAATGGGACAGTTTGCTCTTATGCCCTGAATAATGTCTCTTTGAAAAACTGCCAACTGTCTTCAATTGTTTTTCCCCTTAGACTTGCTTCCCATGGGATCTTACCTAACAACTCCCTGAGTTTGCTAAAGTCTGCCTTCTTGAAATCCATTGTCTTTATTTTGCTGTTCTCCCTCCTACCATTCCTTAGAATCATGAACTCTATCATTTCATGACCACTTTCACCCAAGTTGCCTTCCACTTTCAAATTCTCAGCCAGTTCCTCCCTATTTGTCAAAATCAAATCTAGAACAGCCTCTCCCCTAGTAGCTTTCTCCACCTTCTGAAATACAAATTGTCTCCAATACATTCCAAGAATTTATTGGATAATCTGTGCCTTGCTGTGTTATTTTTCCAACAGATGTCTGAGTAGTTGAAGTCCCCCATCACTACCAAGTCCTGTGCTTTGGATGATTTTGTTAGTTGTTTAAAAAAAGCCTCATCCACCTCTTCTTCCTGGCTAGCTGGTCTGTAGTAGACCCCTACCATGACATCACCCTTGTTATTTACCCCTTTTATCCTTACCCAGAGACTTTCAACAAATCTGTCTCCTAGTTCCATCTTAACCTCAGTCCAAGTGTATACATTTTTAATATAAAAGGCAACAGCTCCTCCCTTTTTTCCCTGCCTGTCTTTCCTGAGCAAGCTGTACCCTTCTATACCAATATTCCAGTCATGTGTATTATCCCACCAAGTTTCTGTGATGCCACCTGTCATAGTTGTGTTTATTTACTTGCATTTTGAGTTCTTCCTGCTTATTTCCTACATGTCTTTCATTAGTATACAGACATCTAAGATATGGATTTGATTCCCTTCCCCTATTCTGTCTTGTCTCTCCTTTATCCCTGCTGTAACAACCCATGCTTCCCCCAAATTCCAACCCTTCTTCCAAGTCTCCATGTTTTTTACTTACCTCTGGGCTTTGATCACCTGCCCCCTTCGCACTTAGTTTAAAGCCCTCCTCACAAGGTTAGCCAGCCTGTATCCAAATATGCTCTTCCCCTTCCTCGATAGGTGGACCCCATATCTTCTTTGCAGTCCTTCTTCCTTGAACAGCATCCCGTGGTCAAGGAAGCCGAAGCACTCCTGGCGACAACATCTTCACAGCTAGGCATTCACCTCCAGTATGTGTGTGTCTCTACCTGGGCCCTTACCCTTGACCGGAAGGATGGAAGAGAATACCACCTGTGCTCCCAGCTCTTTCACCCTTACTCCCTGAAGTCACTTTCTGATCTGCTGAGGGTGTTACTTTGCAGTATCATACGTGCCCACATGGATGAGTAGCACGGGGTAGTAGTCAGAGGGCCAGATCATCCTCAAAAATCCCTCCCTAACATCTCAGATATGGGCCTCCCGGAATATAATATAATATAATATAATATAATATAATATAATATAATATAATATAATATAATATAACTTCCCGGAATGCCATGTCAGGGCGTAAGGTGGGTGCCTCCGGCCCCCTCAGAAGAGAGTCACCAACCACCATTACCCTGCGTTTCATCCTGAGAGTGGTGGCTATGATCCTCTCAGCCTTGAGGGAACATGACTTCTCCTCCATCTTTGGGGGTGATTCCTCATTGCTCTTTGCAAGGGCAGCATATCTGTTTTCCATCACCATGATGGGTGGGTTGGGAGTAGGGGTGGAACACTGCCTGCTGCCAGAAGTAACCAGCAGCCAGTGTCATCCCTGTGACAGAGCCAGATCCTTCTCCTTCGGTGGTATGACAGCAATGCTCTGTAGCTGGATAGCTTCCTCAGCCTCGGATGTTTCCAGGTGAATACTCACAAGGAATTCCTCATGGGTACAGATGCTCCTCAGCCTGGCCACCTCCTCCTGTAGCTCTCCCTCCGGCTTCCTGAGAGATTCCACCAGCAGGCACCTTTCACACCTTTCCCCCCAGCCTGGCTTTCTGTGAGTGGGAAATGCAATTCCACACCAGGATCTGGGTAGAGGCATCCATGGTTAGGTTGTCTATCTGGATACAGGCGCAGATGGAGGAGACAGGAGCAGTGTTGGCACTAGTGATGCAACCCTTCCTAAACATAGCAAATATATTATGGATCCCTCTTACAAGCTCCCTCTCAAACTCCCCTGTTTGCGGTCCCCTGGTCGCTAGCTCCCCTTGGTCACTTAGTCTCTGGCTTTTAAGGCCTTCTCTCCTAAGTCAGCCCTACCCCCTCGTTAATCACACAGGGGTAGGGTGATCACAAGGCTGATTGAGGCTGATCAAAGATGATCAAGGATGATCCAGGGAACAAAACCTCTAACAATCCCCGGGCACACAATCCTAACTGACCCAGTAATTGAAATAACAAACTCACTCACTTTCAAACTTTCAAATAATGTAGTACTAAAGCTGAGGGGAGAACTGGTGAGTAAACATACAGAACTTAGCAAATTAAATATTTCTTTCATGTTCCTTGTAATATTGTACATTTTAAACTTTTTTAAAAGTGAGACCCTGTGACGACCCACATCTAGAAAATGGAGAATTATCTGGGTTTTATCAAAACTACAAAGAACAAGCCTTTCCAGCACGCTTAGGCTCGTCTGTTTACTACAGATGTTTTAATGGATACGTATCTAAAAACGAGGAGAGGTGGACTCTAAGTCGATGTACTAAAGAGGGCTGGGATCCAATGCCAAAATGCCTTAGTAAGTAAATATACATTTTTATTATTTCCTTAAAAATTCTATTGTACTATAAATACTAATAAATATATAGAGCAACAGCCTCATGGGGGGGAGGGGGAGAGAATGGGTGTTACTACATTGCTGCTCCTTTCCATCCCCTGCACTCCCCCAGCCAAGACTATCATCCAAGGACATGAGTGTCTCCATAAAAGGATTCTCCCTCACATGAGGCAGCAGCAGCATTAGAAGGAGCAAGAAGTGGGAACAGGCCTTCAATAAACAGGTTGTAGGATTTGCAGAGGGGTTGTTTGTTTTTTGTTCTTTTTTCTCCTTTTCCTTCCTCCTCGTTGCTAATCCCTCCACCAGCATTTCTATCCCTGTTGCAAGGGGTGGGTTAGGACATGGTATCCTGCTGACACTGAGTGCGTTAGCAGGCGGTGTTGGTGTCTAGTAAGTTTAGACAGGGTGAACAAAGATCAATAACCAATATGTGGAGAGACCTATGGGGAGGGGTATCTTGGGTTGTGAAATTTTCTTGAGGAAGACAGGCTCAAGTGATTGTTTTCTTCAGGATGCTCAATTGTAAGGAAACTATCTGTGAGGGTGACAGACCTATAGGGATTCTTTCCTTTTGTGTCATTGCTTGCATGTGCACAGAGTCTCTTCCTTCTGTGTGTGAATGTATTGTTTCTTAGATGGCTTTTGCAGCTTGCCCTGGAGGTCACTATTTTAGGCTGCATATGCTTTGCCTTTTTGAGGCTTGCTCTTTGGTGGTCAAGAGGGTGGAGTGCCACTCCCAGATAATGTGGATGTGGAGGCCTACAGCTGGTGATCCTGACATATGCTAAGGCTGGTTTGCAACACTCTTGCCATACAAAGCAGATCAAAGATTGCAATAGGACATAGGCTCTTTTGGAAAATGTTTTGCTACATCAATATCGTGCAAATAATATCTGTACTTCTAACTAGATAAATAATATTAGATACATAACTAGTGCATAAACATGGCCTAATTCTAAGTCTTACATAAGATCATAAATTATGTTCTTTACGTGAAAACATCAACTATTAATATCATAATGAACAATTGCATATAGTACTTCATGTACACACATAAAATAATACAGAAATAATTTTCATTTTTCCTGGAAATTATTATTATTAATATTTGGTTGTATTCCACTAGTGACAAGAGGTACAACTAAGGTTGGGCCCCCATCATTTTCTACTAACACAGTAAAAAGAGAGTCCTTCCCTCAGAGAGCTTGCAATCTAAGTAAACAAAACAGGCAAAAGTTGGAGGGAAAAGTCACAGAAAGATGTAATAACTTGCCAACATTCACACAACAGGATAGAGCTCTTCTCTGGATTTTTTCTAATTAGTCAGTATCTTTCCTGAAATGTGGCACCCAGAACTGGACACAATACTCCAGTTGAGTCCTAATCAGTGCTGAGTAGAGCAGAAGAATTACTTCTCATGTCTTACTTACAACATGCCTGCTAATACATCCCAGAATGATGTTGGCTTTTTTGCAACAGTTTTTCCCCTTAGACTTACTTCCCATGGGATCTTACCTACCAACTCCCTGAGGGTACGTCTACACTACCTGCCGGATCGGTGGGTAGTGATCGATCTATCAAGGATTGGTTTATCGTGTCTAGTGTAGATGCGATAAATCGATCTCCGATCACTCTGCTGTTGACTCCGGAACTCCACCACAGTGAGAGGCGGAAGCGGAGTCGACGGGGGAACGGTGGCCGTCAATCCCGCGCTGCGAGGACGCAAAGTAGGTGATTCTAAGTCGATCTAAAATACGTCGATTTCAGCTACGCTATTCTCGTAGCTGAAGTTGTGTATCTTAGGTCGATCCCTCCCCCTAGTGTAGACCAGGCCTTAGTTTGCTAAAGTCTGCCTTCTTGAACTCTACCATTTCATGACCCCTACCATGACATCACCCTTGTTATTTACCCATTTTATCCTTACCCAGAGACTTTCAACAAGTCGGTCTCCTATTTCCATCTCAACCACAGTCCAAGTGCATACATTTTTAATATAAGGCAACAGCTCCTCCCTTTTTTCCCTGCCTGTCTTTCCTGAGCAAGCTGTACCCTTCTATACCAATATTCCAGTCATGTGTATTATCCCACCAAGATCTGTGATGCCAACTATGTCATAGTTATGTTTATTTACTAGCATTTTGAGTTCTTCCTGCTTATTCCCCATACGTCTCGCATTAGTATACAGACATCTAAGATACTGATTTGATTCCCCCCCGCCCAGTTTTGTCTTGTCTCTCCCTTATCCCTGCTTTAACAGTCCATGCTCCCCCACCAAATTCCAATTCAAACTGCTCAAATTTGATGATGGCTTCAAGAATACCTAGATAGTTTCCATTCTGAGGAGAGCCTCTTCCTCCTTTCCTCTAAATGCTAAACCACATTTAGCGAAAAGCATAATAACTGTCACAATATGCCTTAAAGTGTCCTTCCAGTAAACAGTTTGTGTTAGAAGCAGCTATACCATCTCTTTGTTAATATGATTCTTGTCTTGTGAACATGTGAGACATGAAACTGTGGCATTGGAATGTTCCACACTGTTTTCATGAGAACGAGTCTTCTCCTCTTCTTTTTTTCAGTCAGTAAAGCCTGGGGTTACCAAGGTGGTAAGATTGTCAGGCGATGAAAAGAGTTTTCACACAAAACAGAGGGGTAGCTGTGTTAGTCTGGATCTGTAAAACGAGTCCTGTGGCACCTTATAGACTAGCAGATGTATTGGAAGATGGTCCTGAAGCAGTACTAGCAGAGAAATAGTACATTGGAGTAACTTGCTTACAATTTTCTCTTTCTAATTTTTTTTCCCCTGCTCTGCTTGGAAATTGTTGACTGGACATCTCATTGAAGCAAGGTTAAAACAATATTGCAGTGCTGTCATTAGCACCTGGCAACTCACTGTGATGCCAAATCACACCCTCAAAACCAACAACACAAAAGTCTGGAAAAAAAAATTAAACTTCGACTGTAAAAGCTTAAACTGGGACAAAATCAATAGCATAAATTTAGTTGTTTTTTTGGTTTTGTTTTAGTGTTAGCATAAATGTTTTTAAATTCTCCACTGTATAGTGTATATTTCAAGAAGCAGCAGCTCCCCAGGAAAGCAGAGGCCTGGGGCTGTAGCCTCATTACTCCCTGTCCTCCAGTCCAGCTCTTGTGCCCTAAATATAAGGCCAGTATTTCTCAACACAGAGGACTTGGAAAAAGCCATCGGGTGCATTGTGAATTGTTGCATATGTTGTTACAATCTAAAGTAAAGGAAATCTTGTTCCCCCACCTCTTGCACACCTCTACTCTACTGGCGCAAATATTTTCTAACAACTTCTTGAAACACACACACAAATAATATATAGGGGCTGGGTACCAGTAGACTTGGTCTGGTGTGTGTGTGTGTGTGGGGGGGGGGGGGGGGGGCAGGGAAGGTGAAACTAATTGGGAGGTCGGGGAGTGGAGCTTCCTAAAAGAATCACAACTGTTACACAAGGTCTTTAGGCAATACCCAGGCTTTCTTAGCCTAGTGCACAAAGCTTTTTACAAAGTCAGATTCTTACAACTTTAAGTGGAAAGTTTTGAGAGCCAGCTGAAAAAAACTACAAGTCTTCTCCATCTGTTATGCAGAGTTTTTCATGGAGCACCTAAGAATATCTTACTCTCAGCCAGCCCTGTTTGATGAGCCTCAGAATGTATATCTACACCGTCCATGGCAGAGAACCTCCAAGTCTGTGGCAAGAGACTTGGGCTCGTGGAGTTTACACTACCATGATAAAAATGTCTGTATAGACATTGCAGCTCAGGCTGGAGCTTGGGCTCTGAAGCCCACCCTCTCTCAAGCCATCAGAACCTAAGCTCCAGCTTGAGCCACAGTATATACACAGTTATTTTTAGTGCGGTAGTATGAGCCTGAGTCTGTTGACCCAGGTTTGGAGGCTTGCTGCCACAGGCTTCCACTCAAAGTGTAGATGTACCCAGAGAGTTTCTGGTCCTGTTTTTTGGAAGCTGCACAGTTCAATGCTTCCACATGACTCCACCTCACTTCTCCCCACACTCCTAAAAGTTTAGAATGCAGTTCAGTAGTTGTTAAAACTACAAGTGCTAAGAAACTAGAAAGTACAATTTTATGCCCCCCATTGTTAAACTTTTACAGGGTGGTCTGGCTGGTGGGGACACAGTCAATAACAGCAAGATTGTTAACAACATTTTAGTCTGAAAACTGAAATTCTAATCCCTAATGATGAGGATGTATGAGTATCTGCCTATGTATGAACCTTTTAGTTTGCAGCTTATTCGGTTTTCAAGTTAGAAGTGGCAGGAATATAATGAATGGGTTTTGGGGTTGTTTTTTGGTCTGGTTTTATTTATTTATCCATTCTTTCCATTTTTCAGGTCTTGGTGTTTGAAAATTTTTATTCTACACTTTGGGAATTGGGGGCGGGGTGGGGGACAACTTTCCCAAGGCCTTTCAGTAGAATTCAGACCAACATATAACTCAGAATGGCAAATCCAGTACAAGGTCAGTAGGCTCAGAGACTCATGTAGCAAGTTATTTTCATGGAGGGATTTGAAGCAGAAGGATGGCTGGTACACAAAGTGGAAGGCTTTCCAGTGCAGGCCCTGTCCTGACAAAGTATAAAGTCACAAGCACCTCATACCTTCACTCACACTGTAATTGCCAGTCACACTTTCCTGGCATTTGTGGCTAATGGAAGTGGGTGGAAAATAAAGGTTAAGAAAATATTCAGGGAAACCGAATTTTGGTCCTGGACCTTGTTCTTTGCTTTCAGGTTGTTGGGGCATAGAGAGTTGTAGAAACAGCATCTTTAGCCCTGGGCAGGAGGAAGCAACTTATCTTGCTCTGTAGCAAAACTCCTGGCGTAGGCTGAGTTAGTGGTAATGGGATGCACAGTAATTTACCATGAGGCCTTAAGGCCTTGGGGGGAAAATCCTGCCTCCACTGAGATCAATGGCAAAACTTGCATTGAGTTCACCAGGCTCAGAGTTTCATCCTTAGGTAGTAACTGATGAGTGAGAAATGGAAGAGCTCCCAGAGAATCAAACACCATCAAACACCAACATTGTGAATTTAGTTTGGAAGGCTTAACACAGTTACCTTTACACTTCACCACCATCACTTCATCACACTTCTCCAGAGACTAAGCACAACGAGAAGGAATTGAGAGATACTTCCTTTGGCTGTTGGCCCTCTCCTGTCAACCTGTTTATCCTGGACTGTTGATGTGTTTTCCAAAGCAGTGTTCCATTACAATGGCATGATTTAAACAATCCCATTACATCTGACTTCTTGGTTTTTTATTTTGGATTGACAGAACTTTTCAGCTGGTGCCCAAGCCTGAAGACGAACCCAATCAAGAACAATGATATCTATTTCCTTACATGATGGAGATTCAGTAGTTGTATCAGTTGGATTCTGTAAAGATGCTTTTTTGTTTTAATATTCAAATTCAATTAGTAGCATAGTGATACCTATAACTAACATAACTTGAGGGAATAATATGATATAACAAATATGATAAAGACTTCTGAAGGTTAATGCTGTAAATGAATCTGTGCAGACACCACTACTTAAGAGGCACATTGGGCAAGACATTTGGCTAGTGTAAATCAGTGTAGCTCCATTGAGGTTACTGGAGATTGCTGTTTCACACCAGCTGAGCATCTGGCCCATATGACCTGATTCTTTACTGTCTTGCATCTTGTGTAATTGTTTACAGCTGTACACGGGGGGTGTAACAAGGAGCAGGGCAGTGAAAAAATCAAAATCTTTGATTCATGTTTGAAAATAAAGGTCTTTTCAGTATAAATTGCTGCAGTACTGTGTAGCAAAAACATTTTATTTGAAAGATTTTTTTTTCAATTGAATAGCTAATTTTAAAGAGGGTGGGTTGTTTGGTTTTTTGTTTGTTTTTTTCTTTGTTAAATGGCTGACTTCCATTTGGTAATTTTTTTTTTTTTTTTTAGGAAAGTGTTCTCTGGATCATTTGGAAAATGGTAGATTTCTAGATAGCTATTGGAAAAGAACCTACAAAGAAGGTGATGAAATTTCATATGTGTGTGATCGTGAATATAGCCCTGAAAATATGAAAACCAAAGCCACATGCACAAAGAATGACTGGTCCCCTACTCCAAGATGTATCTTTAAAAGTAAGCAGCATTTATGTTCTAATGAGCGGTTAAAAAACATAGACATGTTACGATTATCATTTTCCTAAGATAAATTGAAAAATACCAATTCTAGAAGGTGACTTGTCATGAAAATGCACATTTCTGACCCGAGTAACTGTGTGATTGTATTGCAGTGACCCTCAAACTTCTTCACCCAGCTCCTCCCTTCTGTTTATCACCCCATTTGTTGTGTCATTTCTAAAAGTTAGATTGTAAACTCCTTGAAACAGGAATTTCTTTGTCTTCTGTAAAGAGCTGAGCGTATCTTTCTGGGTTTAATATAATAATAGTCCCCAACCCCTCTGCCCAACCCTGTTCTTCCTTATCCCAACTCCATAGTCTTCCTTGTTCCCTTATTCCCACCTCTCAGTACTGAGCAGTAGGAGGGGCTAGCCTCCCTACATACAATCCTGTCCAAGATCATAGATACGTACTAAGGTGGCTATCCACTAGCATTACCATAGCTGTACTTATATTTTTAGTGTGCTAGTTTGATCAGAGCTAAAGCAGCTATGTCTCTTCATGCTGGAATTTACACATTCCATCTCTAATGTAGACATATGCACAGTCTCAGTGCCTGGCATGAATGTGACCTGTAGGAGCCAGGAGAGGCAATTGCAAGGAAAGTCCTGCTCAGCCTCTGCCACCTTGGGATTGAGCGTGTTCAGTACAGATGGAATCTTCAGAGAATAATCAAGCTCCAAGCATGTACAAACTGTGATTTTCCTAGGTTTATATCTTGGCCAAATTTGGGTGCATTTTCTGAAGACAGCAAAAGGCCTATCTTTGACACCAGGTGGACACCACAGCCAAATTCTGAGTTCTTGCTCCAAACCATGGAGATGCTAGAGGTTCTCAGCAAAACAACTGTAACAATAACTTAACATGGACAAAACTGAATGCGGGAGGCAATCTAGTGACAGAGGATGTGGAAAAAGCTAATGTACTCAATGCTTTTTTTGCCTCTGTCCTCACAAACAAGGTCAGCTCCCAGACTACTGCACTGGGCAGCACAGTATGGGGAGGAAGTGACCAGCCTTCTGTGGAGAAAGAAGAGGTTCAGGACTATTTAGAAGAGCTGGATGAGCACAAGTCCAAGGGGACGGATGCACTGCATCCGAGGGTGCTAAAGGAGTTGGCAGTTGTGATTACAGAGCCATTGGCC
Organism: Malaclemys terrapin pileata; assembly: GCF_027887155.1. Taxonomy (NCBI): domain Eukaryota; kingdom Metazoa; phylum Chordata; order Testudines; family Emydidae; genus Malaclemys; species Malaclemys terrapin. The sequence continues at coordinate 65,589,669 of NC_071512.1, read as the reverse complement.
ATTTTCTTTGAAAACTCATGGCGATTGGGTGAGGTCCCAGATGACTGGAAAAAGGCTAATGTGGTGCGCATCTTTAAAAAAGGGAAGAAGGAGGATCAGGGGAACTACAGGCCAGTCAGCCTCACTTCAGTCCCTGGAAAAATCATGGAGCAGGTCCTTAAGGAATCAATTTTGAAGCACTTTGAGGAGAAGAAAGTGATCAGGAACAGTCAGCATGGATTCACCAACGGCATGTCATGCCTGACTAATCTAATTGCCTTCTATGATGAGATAACTGTCTCTGTGGATGAGGGGAAAGCAGTGGCCATGTTATTCCTTGACTTTAGCAAAGCTTTTGATACGGTCTCCCACAGTATTCCTGCCAGCAAGTTAAAGAAGTATGGACTGGATGAATGGACTATAAGCTGGATAGAAAGCTGGCTAGATCATTGGGCTCAACCGGTAGTGATCAATGGCTCCATGTCTAGTTGGCAGCCGGTATCAAGCGGAGGGCCCCAAGGGTCGGTCCTGGGGCCGGTTTTGTTCAATATCTTCATTAATGATCTGGAGGATGGTGTGGATTGCACCCTCATCAGGTTTGCAGATGACACTAAACTGGGAGGAGTAGTAGATACGCTGGAGGGTAGGGAAAGGATACAGAGGGATCTAGACAAATTAGAGGATTGGACCAAAAGAAATCTGATGAGGTTCAATAAGGACAAGTGCAGAGTCCTGCACTTAGGAAGGAAGAATCCCATTCACTGCTACAGACTAGGGACCGAGTGGCTAGGCAGCAGTTCTGCAGAAAAGGACCTAAGGGTTACAGTGGACGAGAAGCTGGATATGAGTGAACAGTGTGCCCTTGTTGCCAAGAAGGCTAACGGCATTTTGGGCTGTATAAGGAACATTGTCAGCAGATCGAGGGATGTGATCATTCCCCTCTATTCGGCATTGGTGAGGCCTCATCTGGAGTACTGTGTCCAGTTTTGGGCCCCACACTACAAGAAGGATGTGGAAAAATTTGGAAAGAGTCCAGCGGAGGACAACGAAAATGATTAGGGGGCTGGAGCACATGAAGCTGAGGGAACTGGGATTATTTAGTCTGCAGAAGAGAAGAATGAGGAGGGATTTGATAGCTGCTTTCAACTACCTGAAAGGGGGTTCCAAAGAGGATAGGTCTAGGCTGTTCTCAGTGGTACCAGATGATAGAACAAGGAGTAATGGTTTCAAGTTGCAGTGGGGGAAGTTTAGGTTGGAAATTAGGAAAAACGTTTTCACTAGGAGGGTGGTGAAGCACTGGAATGAGTTGCCTAGGGAGGTGGTGGAATCTCCTTCCTTTGAAATTTTTAAGGTCAGGCTTGACAAAGCCCTGGCTGGGATGATTTAATTGGGGTTGGTCCTGCTTTGAGCCAGGGGGTTGGACTAAATGACCTCCTGAGGTCCCTTCCAACCCTGATATTCTATGACTCCATGAAAACAATATTTTACCCAAACATGAGTCTCTGAAACAGCTAAACCATTTCAGCTTAAACTTTTCAAAACAAAACAAAAAATTATGCTCAGGCAGACACCAGACATGGAAACCTTCAATCCAAACAGTTAAAGTCTAACAAAGTTACACGAAATTGAAAATGGGATTTTATCATGCATGGTACTGGGCAAACTTAATAAAAGATTTCACTACTAGCTCCACCTGATATGGCCAAATTGTGACATTTAGCCACTGGTCTGGTCTGTGTTGGGGATAGTGTGGAGGCAAAGTGGTCCAGGGAGCAATTGTGCCCCATGAAATCCTATCTTTCCCCCAGCTTCCTACCAGGCAGAAGTTGTGTATGCATTATACCATATTTGGGGATAGTGCAGCATGTTCCTTTGTTGATGCCTGGTCAACACTTCTGGATGTTGCAAGCTGGATTAAAGCCATGGCTCCCCCTTGCCTCTCTGCTTCCCCTTCCTCCATGAGTGGCTTGCACAGATTGTGTGGTAGCTCTGGGTGCTTGAACCTCAATTAAGATATCATGTGTAAAATCAAGTCATCAAACTCCATAACAAAATTCAGCCATACACCCAAACCCTGCCTCAAAGTCTCATTCCGTCCCTATCTCTACTCTTCCTCAAATGTCCAAGAAAATGGATGAGCTGTGCAGTGTATCCTGGAGGTCAGAAAATTCAGGTAGAGAGGGAATTCCAAATTTGAGTGCCCCTCATGGATAATGTCCTGCTAGCAACACCCTCTCCTTTAAACGTAGGGAGTCCAGCATGAATGCTCTATTGATCACAGCTGTGGAGAAGCTGTCTCTGAAGAAGGCAGGTTGTGATTACGTGATGTTTTATCACTGTCTTCCTCATTGATGAGCCCCTTATGGGAGAGAGCTCTCCTGTCGACATAGTCAAACCATCTCAATGAGATCTCTCGTTGACATTGCGCTGTGCATGTGTGCGCTTATGACGGCAAAAGTTATGGTGCTCAGGGGCTATTTTTTCACACCCCTGAGCAACAAAATTTTACCAACATAACTACTAGTGTAGACATAGCCTTAGACTGCATGTCATCTCTCAGTCCTTTCTGGTAAAACTCCCACTGTTGCTTCAATACCTTTTGCAAAGTCTCCAGCTCCTATTTTAGGTGCTGTTTTAATTCCTTTTCACCATGCACACACTCTCCATCCCTCTCTCATTTAATCCCCAGCCCTCCTATTGTCAATCCCTAGAGAAACCGCTCAACCAGAATTGCTCTAGCCTTTTCCCGGACCTTGCATATGGTATAGTCCATGGGCAGTGGTTTCCATTGTGTCAGCTATCACTAGACAAAGGGACATGTAACTGTTTCCTCATTTAACCTGAATGAAAGATGAGTATCATGCCCATCAGTTTCACTGAGGTCTGTGACTGCCCATAGATCAGACATGCTTACTGCAAGCTACTCTATCTCCAGTACAACAATACTATCAAATTTATTGATGGAAAAATCTATTTTGTTTTACATGGTTCTAGTTCTCCTGTCTTCTGATAAAGAAGAATCATAATTGCTGATCGTCCTCCCATATTAGGATGACTATATGATTGTGGCAATTCCCACATCACCTTTTGTAAACTAGTGTGAGAAATGCCACCTCTTTTATAGCATTATGGGAACAGAAGCAAATAATTCATGCATACATATGAAGAAGGCTGGCTGGAAGCAGCTGGGAAGAAGTCATGGAACGAACAGGTTCAAGATCCCTGCTCCAAAAATTCCATCACTTTCAAATGCTAATAACTACACCATGGATCCTGATAAAATACAGTAATATGTAGTAAATCAATGTATGGTTTTCTGTTCTACTTTTAAGTTCCACTTCAAAATAAGTAATCATTTTTAATATGAAAAGTAGTTGAACCATTGCAGTTCAGGGGTAAATGCAATTATGTTTGATGGAGTTTGTTCCCATTTACTTTCCAAAAAAGGTTAAAACCATGCAGTATGAGTTTCATGCCATTCTGTTGAAATCAATATTCTGTTCCTGTGCAGTCCGTAGGGGATTTGTATGTAATATTTGTTTAAAAAAATTGACATGTACTAAACTGATTTTTCTAGTGTTTGTTCTCTCTCTGACAGGTACTTCAGGATGAATAAAAAGAAGCATCAAGCAGATAATTTTAACACGGATCTGAAGATCAAAATCCATTGACCAGTTATTTGTAATGTTCACATAATATGTCCTTTGTCAGTATTTTAGCTTAAATTGATTATATGTATCAGTTCAATACCTTTTTTATCGTTGGTCACAATGGTTTAAAATATACATTCATAAAATAGTAACAACAGATGGGCAAATAAGTTCAAACTCAGATCAAACTACAGCTTTTTATGATATTTGGAAAAGGAAACTTTAAGGGAAATTGTACACATCTGCACATCCTGAATTACACACTTCCTGCTTCCTGAAACAGAAAGCAGCAGTATTTCCCTCTGGCCCAAATCAGGAACTCTAGGAAGTCTCATTAGAAACATTAATCTTGAGAGATTTTTAGCCTAATCACCACACCAGAAAGTTTGGGATATGCATTGAGGCTTTTTTGAGTTCTGCCCATCACTATTAGCGATCATTCTTCCAAATGTTTTAGGCCATGCAACCAAAAAATGATCCTGTCATTTAGCACAGTTGTACTGAAAACATGGACTTCTCTGGTTCAAGTTTAAACTCATAGCGTCTTAATTATTTTTCCCTTTTAAAATTAAAGATTTGTATGATTAATTTACCACTCTTCTTAAAAAGTCTGTTATTTGGACTTTTTCATTTTTTTTTTATTAACACCATAACACCATCATCTGAAGTAAAGAGGGAAGGAATCTTAGGATTTGTAGAAAAATGGAGACAAAGATGAAAGCCTGCAGCTAATTTGAATATCAACATAATACATGCATTTGGCAGTGTGTGAATAAATTGTCTATTCCTATTTTCCACTGTATGTAATAAACTGGAAATCAGACTAGTGCTGTAACAGAGACAAATCATTATCAGAATCCACACAGACAAATAAATGAAGATAAAGTGAATGTTGAGGGGATGCTATATGTAGGGAATGGATCAAATTCTGGACCTGTGGCATACACAAATAAGCACACTTACACTATAAAAGCTGAAAAAACGGTGCATGTATCTTCCTCAAAATTATGTGACTGTTGAAGTTTTTCACATTATTGCAAAACTGCCTGTAGCACTTATGTTACTTATTCTCCTAGTGGAATCCACAGTCCAAATTAGTCACTCAGGCTCCCTATTCAATGCAGGGGGAGAGTCAGTGACCCTAGGGTACGTCTATATTTGAGCTTGGAGGTGTGATTCCCTGCTTCCATAGACATACCTGCCCTAGCTGTGCTCAAGCTAGTACCGCATAGGCACCAGCTCAGCCTAGCTTCCGTGAGTACAACCCCACCAGCCCCTCAGCTACCTACTTGGGTGGCAAGCCCAAGCTATTGCTGGAGCTGCAGCACCACCGGCTACTTTTAGGTGCCAGGTTGGGCTGAGTTAATGTGGGTACATACATGGGAGCTGGGCACCACATGTATCCTTAGACTGGGATTCACAAAAGCCAGTAGGTTGAGCAAGAAGGCACCTCAGCCAGACTGTAGGGAATGCCAAGGGCAAGGTTGTGGCCTAAGCCTTACCCCTCAGTGGCAGTTGAGCACTTTTATCAACTCAGGATACACAGTTGTGAACTCTTTCCTGGAGTTAAGCACCTAAGTCAGGTCACCCTTTCTCATAAAATACACACCACTACGTGGTGGTGCCATTATACCCTACAGCATGCGTGTGCACACACACACGCATAAGTAGAAACCTATGCAGAGCAGGGACATGAAGTCAGGTCACCCAGGTGATTCACTAACTACTAGGCAATAGGTTATTCTGGCATATGTCTTTCTCACATCTCCAATTGTAACTGTTCCTCTTTGTCTGCCTAACTAATTTAAAAAATAATTACAACGGGGACTTGAACGTGGGACTCCCACATCTGAGAGAGTCTCAGAAAACTGGGTAACTGGGCAACAAAATGGCAGATGGAATTCAATGTTGATAAATGCAAAGTAATGCACATTGGAAAACATAATTCCACCTACACATAAAATGATGGGGTCTAAATTAGCTGTTACCACTCAAGAAAGATCTTGTAGTCGTGGATAGTTCTCAACATCCACTCAATATGCAGTGGAAGTCAATAAAGCTAATGGAACATGGGGAATCATTAGGAAAGAGATAGATAAGACAGAAAATATCATATTGCCTCTATATAAATCTATGGTACACCAAATCTTGAATACTGATGCAGATCTGGTCATCCCAGCTCAAAAAAAGAAAAGAAAAAGTACAGAAAGGGGCAACAAAAATTATTAGGGATATGGAACAGTTTCTATATGAGGAGAGATTAATAAAACTGGGACTTTTCAGCTTGGAAAAGAAATGACTAAGGGGGGATATGATAGAGGTCTATACAATCATGACTGGTGTGGAGTAAGTAAATAATGAAATGTTCTTTACTCCCCCTCCTAACACCAGAACTAGGGGTCATCAAATGAATTTAATAGGCAGCAGGTTTAAAACAAACAAAAGGAAGTATTTCTTCACACAAAACACAGTCAACCTGTGGAACTCTTTGCCAAAGGATGGTGTGAAGACTAAGATTATAACAGGGTTCAAAATGGAACTAGATGAATTCATGGAGGATAAGGCCATCAATGCTATTAGCCAGGATGGGCACAGATGCAAAACCATGCTCTGAAGTGTCCCTAGTTTCTGTTTGCCAGAAGCTGGGAATAGGCTATAAGGGATGGGTTACTAGACGATTACCTGTTCTGTTCATTCTCTCTGAAGAACCTGGTATTAGCCACTGTTGGAAGACAGGATACTGGACTAGATGGACCATTGGTCTGACCCAGTATGGCTGTTCTTATGTTCCCATAACCACTGGGCCATAGAGTCATTTTCAGTGTCCCAGTGCAATGACTGTTTAATTATTTAATATAAAAGTGGAATGGGATCAACAGGCAAGGTTGAGAGAGAGCGAGAGAGAAACGATCTTAGGGGTTAGGGGCATGCTTATGAGAGGTAAAAGATTTAGGTTCAACTCCCTGTGCCATATCAGATGGGGGTTGTAGCGGGGTGGTTACCCGCTCCAGCCCTGACAGGGTTAAAACCAGCCCTGGTAGAGGGCTGGGAGAACAGCCCAGGCTGAGTGGGAAGCAGGCTCAGCTGGCCCTATAAAGGCTTGACCCAGGAGCTCAAGCAAACATCTCTCTCTCTGGCTGTAGAGGTAGACAGGTCTGGCTGCAGGGAGCTAGAGACAGGGTACCTGAGTGGAGCAGGACTGGGGAAAGGCAGAGGAGCTGGGGAGCTCCAGCCTGGATAGCCCCAGGCTGCGGTCTAGTATTGGGCTAATAGGTACTGGGGGTTATAGAGGGCAGCCCGGGGTAGGCAAAGGCAGCAGGTCCAAACCCAACCTTGCCAGTGATGAGTAGACTGATACTGCAGTCTGCCACAGGGATCATGGGCTAGACAATGACTGGCAGTAGCCGTATACTGAGGCAAGGTGGGGATAGTGGGTGGGGATTCCCTAGGGAGGGGAGACGCTAAGACTGAGGGGTTACTGCCAGGGGGCAGTGCCCCAGATAACAGGGCACTGGGCTGGGGAGGGACACAGGGGCCAAGCGGTAGCAGGACACTAGCCTGCAGAGGGCGCTCCAATAGCTGGAGAGCTAATTCCCTGAGACCACCAGCAGGAGGTGCCGCAGGGGTGAGTCCACACGCTTACAGGGGTATATGTGAAACCTGAACCCAAGTCTATATTGGGGTGAGTACCAGGGCCGGCTCCAAGTTTTTTGCTGCCTCAGGCAAAAAAATTTTCTTGCGCCACTCCACTCCCTCCCCCCCCCCCCGGCCCTGCCTCAACTTTGCCCCTTGTCCGCCCCATTCCAACCCCTTCCCCAAATCCCTGGCCCCACCTCCTCCCCCGGGCGCACCACATTTCCCCTCCTACCTCTCCCTCCCTCCCAGGCTTGCCACAAAACAGCTGATTCGCGCGGCAAGCCTAGGAGGGAGGGGGGAAGAGTGGAGTGGTGGCGCGCTCTGGGGAGCAGGCCGCAGTGGAGCAGTGGTGAGCTGTGGGGGAGCGGTTCCTCTGCTATCCCCCCAGGGTTACTTTCTGCGGCCCTCCCAATGCCCCCCACAGCCACAGCTCACCTCCGCTCCACCTGCTCCCCTGAGTGCGCCGCTGCCGCTCCGCTTCTCCTCCCTCCCAGGCTTGCCACAAAACAGCTGATTTGCACTGCAAGCCTGGGAGGAAGGGAGGAGAAGCGGAGCGGCGGTGCGCTCGGGGGAGCAGGTGGCAGTGGAGCGGAGGTGAACTGGTGGGGGGGGGGCAGTGGTTCCCCTCCACCCCCTCAGGGTTACTTTCTGCGGCCCTCCCTGTGCCCCCCACCAGTGCAGCTCTCCTCCGCTCAGGGCTTTTTGTGCCCCAAGTGCCAAAAAAAAAAAAAAGGAGCCAGAGTGCCGCCCCTTGGAAAGTGCCACCCCAAGCAGATGCTTGGAGCGCTGGTACCTAGAGCCGGCCCTGGTGAGTACTCAGCCAACAGGACAAAAAGTTACAAAGTAGGGCAGCAGCCTCTCCTCAGTTTTGTGTGAGAAACAGTTTGAGCACCTAATTCCAGGAAAAGATTCACAGCTCTGAATTCACAAGTAGCGAGAGATGCCTAACTGCCTTTGAGGGATGGACTTAGGCCACACCCCATGCCGTGGCATTACTATTGGTTAGCTTCAGTGGCTCCTTGTTCATCGTAATGCCTTTTGCAAAGCCTATTCTTAGGCACCTAGTTCTCCCCATGCCTTGTATTGGAAGCCTGGATGTCTAACTCAGGCCTGTGGGTTATGCTTGGTGTTGAAACTCTAAATCCCAATTATCGCTCTAAATCTGAAGTGCTGCAATCAGATTGGAGTCCTCAGGCAGCTGAAAGAACAAGGTCATCTTGTGCCCTACAATAAACCAAAGGGATCTAGTTTCACCATACACCTGTAGGGGTGGGGGGTGTTTGTTTTGCGCTCTGAGGAAATACATTAGCCCATAGTTCCAGGGAAAGCAGAGAGACACTATCACGAGAGCAGAAGTTTGTGAAAGCAGATATACACACAATACAAGGGAAATAAGAGCCAGGAGAGCATATACAAAGGCAACCATAACAAATACTGAGGACATCAGTTCATACATCTCTGCAATGTTTTTATTCTAAAACTGTACAGATAGCAGCAAAAGTAAATCTTTGTCTTTAGAACCACAGTTTTAGTAACTATCATTTAGTTGTTTGATAAAAGTCCTATCCTAAGGGAAACCCTCTTTTTTTACATCTCAGGATATTTTCAGTATTCAGCTGGGGCAGAACTAATGAGAAGAGTTTCAGTCTGGGGCAGTGTCACACCAATATTGCTGTTGCTACTGAATGGCTCACACCCCGAAAGATTATTATTACTTGAAATCTATATGGCTAGTTTGATGTCAGTGGCGCTACTTGTGCTTAAAATGAAGCACACGCTTAAATGCGTTAGTATTTTCTGGGAAGTTTGGCAATTGTATTCTATTTGCCAAGGTAAGCTTCAGTTTCATCAGAGGAATGGAGGGCTATCTCCATTCCCTGGAGAAGAGGGGACCCTTCCTTTCCTAACAGGAAAGGACTAAAATTGGATATAAAGTACAGTATTATATATTAATTTCTGTCTTAGACTAATTCAGAAAGTATTACCAAGCATTCAACTTATCCAGAGAAGCAGAAGATAGTCTAGAATAATAATCTAAGGCAAAAAAATTTCAAAATGCTAAACTGCATAATTAGAAGAACAATACTGAGGTATATTTGGACATTTAACATCTACATTACATTAATTTGCTAGCCAAGTTGGGTGATCAAATGTTCCAGCTTTTTACCCATATCCCAGTGTACTTGCCCATGTCCCTGTACAGTTGATATCCACTGGCTCACCAAGCACATGTACATTGCAATTCACTTTATTCCACAGATAGTGACAGCAGTTTTTAAAGGAGGGGTCTGGATCTTAGCAAGATAAGGTGGGTGAGGTAATATCTTTTATTAGACCAACTTCTGTTGGAGGCAGAGAGAGCGGGGATTGGGGGATGGGAGAAGCTTTTGAGCCACAATGAGCTCTTCCTCAGGTCAGGGTAAGGTACTCAGTGTCACAGCTAAGTACAAGGCTGAACAGATTCTGGACCTGTCAGTGACAGATGTACTGACTTCAGTTTGTCTATTCCCTGGCAATAGTGTCAGATATGATTAAGCAGTGGATTTGCTTTGAGAAGAAGAGCTTCAAGTGGGCAGGTACAAAATGGTGGGACACTCTGAGTTCAATGATAGTCTGCAATATAAGGCCTATACAAGGTTCTCATGGAAAAAGAATCAACCAGTTAGGGATTATGCAAAATGCACCGTGCAAAGCAGGGAAAGGGGAAAGCATAAGGGGAAGGTTGGTTATCAAATAAACAGTAACGAAGAAGCTGCTAGTAACTTCCCATACAATTGGTGAGCTTTCCCTATCCCTGAAGTCACAGATATGAAGTAGTGGTCAGTCCTGTCAGGGCATGTGCACAGTCATTACAGTTCGAGGTACTGTCCATGACCTTCAGGTGACAGAACACATGGATGGCTACAAATGGGTACATAGAAGTTTTTGCATTAATTGTCTTTAACAAAACAGAAAGATAAATCTCCATAAAACATAAGAGCTCTTTGCAGACACTTTTGCCCCCTCTCCCCCTTCTCCCTCCTGCACGATCCTGAGACTACAGGATTTCACCTAGTACTGGTGAAGCAAAACATAGGGCTTGTCTTATCTTTCCCGGACCCGTTGTATTGATTTAGGTGGAATATATATGCTAAATGTGTTAACATACCCCAGTCACTGTTTTTACATTAAATAATGTAAAACAATGTTTGCAGTTTGGTATAAGTGTGTATGTGGGAGGGTAGTCTCAGCTTGCTTAGTACTATGGCAAATGTATTATTAAAATCCTTTTAAATTTTCATTAAAGACACAGAAAAGGAAAGTGGTTCAAGCATTGGAAATGTAAAGTATTAAATCAGGCTTTCTGGTATTAGGTGAGATGGACTGGAGCTGTTGTGTTGCTGTTACAGTTTGCTCCCATTTGGTCTCAGATTGTGGTTGAGATTCAGCTGGCACTAGTAGAGGGTTCCTCTGGAATGTCACCCAGGTCCCTAGTTTTGGCCAAGTCTGGTCAGGACATCTCTCGGGATTAGATTAAGAAGCAGCTCTGGGGTCCTAGGAGTAAGCAGGGTAACAGCCACAAAGATAAATGTTGCTCCAGTAGCTTCCGTCTGGTCTGCCATATTAACATAAGAACATAAGAACGGCCGTACCGGGTCAGACCAAAGATCCATCTAGCCCAGTATCCTGTCTACCAACAGTGGCCAATACCAGGTGCCCCAGAGGGAGTGGACCAACAGGCAATGATCAAGTGATCTCTCTCCTGCCATCCATCTCCATCCTCTGACAAACAGAGGCTAGTGACACCATTCCTTACCCATCCTGGCTAATAGCCATTAATGGACTTCACCATCATGAATTTATCCAGTTCTCTTTTAAACACTGTTGTAGTCCTAGCCTTCACAATCTCCTCAGGTAAGGAATTCCACAAGTTGACTGTGCACTGGGTGAAGAAGAACTTGCTTTTATTTGTTTTAAACCTGCTGCCTATTAATTTGATTTGGTGACCCCTAGTTCTTGTATTATGGGAATAAGTAAATAACTTTTCCTTATCCACTTTCTCCACATCACTCATGATTTTATATACCTCTATCATATTCCCCTCACTCCAAAGTCCTTCCTTTAAGGACCCAAAAAGAGAGTCAGGGGAATAGCCCATTCTCTCGTTAATTTTGTTCACCATTTAGGCCTTATAACTAGGGCCCTACCAAATTCATAGACTCATAGACTTTAAGGTCAGAAGGGACCATTATGATCATCTGGTCTGACCCCCTGCATGCTGCAGGCCACAAAACCGTCCCTACCCTTCCCTTGACTCTGCTGATGAAGTCCCCAAATCCTGTGTATTAGTGATTTCAATTGGCAGAGAACCCTCCTGCTAGCGATCCCTGCCCCATGCTGCGGAGGAAGGCGAAAAACCTCCAGGGCCTCAGCCAGTCTACCCTGGAGGAAAATTCCTTCCTGACCCCAAATATGGCGATCAGTAAGACCCCCGAGCATGTAGGCAAGAGTCTCCAGCCTGACCCTTGTTAGCCATTATACTATTTACCTGCCATTGCTCGGTATTCCTCAGCTAATATGTTTTACCATTAAACCATTCCCTCCATAAACTTATCTAACTTAATCTTAAAACCAGACAGGTCCCTCGCCCCCACCGTTTCCCTCGGAAGGCCGTTCCAATATTTCACCCCTCTGACGGTCAGAAACCTTCGTCTAATTTCAAGCCTAAACTTCCCCACGGCCAGTTTATATCCATTCGTTCTCGTGTCCACATTAGTACTAAGCTGGAATAATTCCTCTCCCTCCCTTGTATTTATCCCTCTGATATATTTAAAGAGAGCAATCATATCCCCCCTCAGCCTTCGTTTTGTCAGACTAAACAACCCGAGCTCCTCTAGTCTCTTTTCATACGACAGGTTTTCCATTCCTCTGATCATCCTAGTGGCCCTTCTCTGCACCCGTTCCAATTTGAGTTCATCTTTTTTAAACATGGGAGACCAGAACTGCACACAGTACTCCAAATGAGGTCTCACCAGCGCCTTATACAACGGAAGCAGCACCTCCTTATCCCTACTAGATATACCTCGCCTAATGCATCCCAAGACCGCATTGGCTTTTTTCACCGCCACGTCACATTGTCGTCACATTCATGGTTCACTTTGGTCAATTCCATGGCCACGGGGTCTTAAAATTGGTGAATTTCATGATTTCAGATGTTTACATCTGAAATTTCAGTGTTGTAACCATGGGGGTCCTGATCCAAAAGGGGATCATGTGTGTGTGGGGGGGGGAAGGGGGGAGGGAGGGGGGAAGAGTCCTAAAGCTGTTGTAGAGGGTTGCAGGATTGCCATGATCACTTATCCCAGAGGTGGAGATAGGTCTGATCTCCCCAGTGCTGCTGGGAGTGCCCCAACCAGGGGCTCCTAGCTGCTAGTCAGGGCCAGTGGTGGATTAATGCATGGAGCCGGTGGGGAGGCAGAAGCCACCAGCCTGAGTGGCCTGGCGCCTAGGCAGGAGTTATCAGGGACAGCAGCCCAGATGCCCTCAGCTCCAGCAGGAACCATGGGTGACGGCAGTCTGGAGCTCAGCTCCGCCCTCACTGCTGCGCTGCCTGTGGAGGTGGGTCTGATCTCTCCTCTTATCAGCCATGCAGGAGAAGGACAAGTCCTGTCCCTCTCCAGCCCAGCTGATTTTGGGAGATCAGATATCACGGGGCAGGGCTTGGTAGGGCCCTAATTATTACTGACACACCAATTTTGATTCATTAATGTCTGAACCTACATTTTCTGGTTTATCAAATATGATTTTAACACAGTCCCTGAGTTATATCAGTAAGACATATTGTTTGGACTATTTTAGTCTTTCTGGTTCCCTTTTATATTTTTTCCCTATCAACGTTTGTTATCTTGATCAGTGGCTCTCAGCCAGAGGTCTGTTGCCTCCTGGGGGGGCTGCGAGCAGGTTTCAGGTGGTCCTCCAAGCAGGGCTAGTGTTAGACTTGCTGGGGGCTGGAACACAAAGCCAAAGCCCCAGTGCATGGGCCTGAAGCCTGGGGCCCTGAGCCCTGCCGTCCAGGGCTGAAGCCAAAGCCTGAGCAGCTTAGCTTCATGGTGGGGGGGAGGGGCTTGTGGCATGGGGCCTCAGGCAATGGCCCTAATGCCAGCCCTGGCTTTTATATGCAGAAAACCAGTAGTTTTGGCACAGGTGGATGTGATGGGTTAGACCCCCTTTTCCAGGGTGCCACGTGATATACTTGGGTCCCACTGAGCCCACCTGTTCCACCAGCTTGGGCTTCCTCACCCTATCCTTACTGTGCCAGGCCCTCAAGCCTTCTCTAGCACACAGGCAAGGCCACGCCCAGCTGTAGGCACAGACTGAAATCAGCTCCGGGATTTACCCAGCACTCATGTGCACACCTCCTTTGGGGTGTAAGCCCAAAATAATATTGTCTTGCGCTGTATAGAGAGATAAAAACCACATCCCACACCCCTTGCTCAATGCACCACTTTTTGCCCCTCCCCCATGAATTGCACACGCTGGGTTTTGAAACAAACAAAAAAGAAGTTTATTTACTACAAAAGCTAAATTATGAGATTATAAGGGAGAGCAATCAGATCAAAGCAGACTACTGAGCAAATAAAACAACACATAAACTAGGCTTGATACATTAAAGAAATTGGCTACAAATAGCAATTTCTCACCCTACATGTTTTATGCAGGTTGCAGAGTTTCTTGAAGATAAACGGCATCACTTGCAGCTTAAATCTCCAGGTACACCCATCACAGGCTGACCTTTCTCAGTGTGGGTCCCCATCCTTCTCCCCAGATCAGTCTTAAGTGTTTCCAGCAGTCATCCTGGGCGGGGATTCAGTGAAGAACCAGTGACCCTGATTAACTCACTCACCAGCCTTAAATAGAATTTACATATGGCAGGAATCTTTTGTTTCCCAGTCTGACCCCTCCACCCCCACTTAATGGAAAAACACTGACAGCCCAAGATGGGGGCCTGTCCCAGGAAGGCAGGAGATTAGTATCTTCAAAGTCTTATTGTTCCCAATAAGTGGCCCATTCAGGCTGATTGCCTACTGTCTGGTGGGCATTTCCTAGATGCAAACAATTTTGCAATTGATACAGAGTTTATATTCCTAACTTCAGATACAGCAATGATACATGCATACAAATAGGATAATCATATTTGGTTAAATCAGAATCTTTCCAAGGATATCTCACAAGACCCATCTTGCATCAAATATAACTTAGTTATGCCATATTCATATCATAAGCATATTTCCATGAAGACCATGGGCTTTAGCATCACAGTGGGTCATGGAGTTTTTATAGCCTATTGGAATGGGCCTCAGAGAGAAAAAGGTTGAGAACTCCTGATCTAGGTTATTGTGATACTTTATGATTTTTTTACTCACTTTTTATAGTTAATTTGTTAGCTCAATTAGCAGAAGAGGCCGATCTAGTTGCAGGTATCAGCCATCTGGGATACTTACAAACACAACTATTAGGAGACAGAATGTGTATCATTCTCTTTCTGGGACGTTAAGCAGGGTTTTTGAATTAGAACAGATTAGAACTCCAAGTTGTAGCTGAGCCTTCGAGTGATGGACAACCTTCCACCCAAACTGCTGCTATGGCCTCTCATGGGAGTTAGGCCATGTGTGCAGTGTGGAGCAGTCACTCCCCAGACTAGGGAAAGCCCTATCTCCACAAAGTCTGATTGATCAGGGGAGGAGCCAACCCAGATTATCAGATGGGTAGAGGACTGGAAAGAAATCCTACACCTGACTTCCTGCTGCTGATTTTTCTGTCACTAGAAGGGGGGAGTCTCTTGCTTACAACATTTATTTCAAACAGTATGTCATGCCACAACACTAAGCCACACAGAAATTTGAAGTTATGTATGTTTCTGGTGATTCCATTTCCCCCTGCCACTGTTCTCCCATGAACAGTTCCTGTCATAGCATTATCCTCCATAATGGTAACTCTGGCATCATCTATCTTCCCAATTTGGTGTTTGATAGCTTTATTGCCTTCACTCGACTTTCCCATCGTGTGGCACTCAGTGGTTTCAGTGTCAGAGAGGATGTTCCCAGACGTTGCTTCAAAATTTGCCATCAATGAGTTGATGCAGAGCAAAATACATAGATGCTTTGAATTACATTAAAAAATTCAGCAGCCTCACTAGAAGCTGATGCTGCATCACCAAGTTCAATAAATGAGAACTGCATGGGACAAAAAAAGCTCAAGGGTTTAACTCTTGGATCCGTGTCTGCACTCCTCTGTTCTTTCTTCTCATGTTGGCACCATTATCGTAGCCCTGATGTCTCATTTCAGCTATCGCAATTCCCATATCTTCCAGCTTTTTAAGAAGTACATTTGTCATACCAGCTCCTGTAGTATCATCAATGTCAAAAAATTCTATAAAATGCTCCCTGACAGTCACCATTGCAGGGACATTTTCACTAGGTTCTGTTGTTACAAAACGCACCATTAAAGTAATTTGTTCCATATGGCTGATGTCAGGTGTGCAGTCCAGAATAGCAGAGTAATATCTTGCTGACTTCAGATCTGCCACAATCTTGTGTTTGACTTTTGTTGCCAGTAACCATATGATCTCATTTTGAATTGTTTTTCCAAGGTAGTGGTGTGTGTACATTTCTTGGGTGGTGACTCTTCTTAGATGCTCCTGGAGTACAGCATCAAACCCAGCCATCAGCATCACAATTTTAAGGAAGTTTCCATTGTTTGGCACATACAGCTGATCTAAAGTACTATGCAGAGTTAGTTTTTGGGTAGCAAGCATTCTCACAACGGCAATGAGCTTTTTCAGAACATTTTGCGAGTAAAGAGACTCTGGTGCAATCTTCTCTTGATGCTGATCATCTATGGTGGCCTTTAACCTTAGTCTCATCTCAAGCTCTTCCCACCTATGGAATGCTCTCTGGTGATTTGCTGCCTTCTCATGACATGCCAGATTTTTCCAGTCCTTTGTTCCTGTAGAACTCAATGTGGCTGGAACATTGGACTGGAAGAGTTTGCAACAAAAACAGTATGTAGCATTCTGGGTTTTTGAGTACATAAGCCATGGCCTCTCCACTTTGTCACCTTTGGGGATTTTACGCCAGCAATGTGTTGGATGGAAACTTCTATTTTCATTTGTCTTTGGGGAACATGACGTTTTTCACGTGCTGTGGCCCATGCAGTACAAGGAAGTCCCTCAGGCTACTGCTCAAGTGGGTTCACAGTCCTGGATCATCTAGACTTAAGGAACTAAACTCAGCAGTGGCTGTTTCTTGTGCCTCCACCACACTCTTCTCTGATCTACACTTTTCTTCAGGAATGTGCATGGTTACATCCATTTGAGATGGAGATATGGATGCTGCAGTAGCTGCCAGGTCACCTGCACTCTGACTAACTGGAAGATCAGGCATCTCTTCACCATTCACATCCTCACTGGGGGGCCGGAAGGCTCACCGTGAACATTTGTGTCTATGTATCTCAGGAGAGCTCCTTCCTGCTTAGATAGAAAAGCTTCCTTTGCTTTCTTTCTTTTTCTGAATGCTGCATTTTCTTCTTTCACTCATGACTGCTGTTCTGTGCCAGCTATAGTGGCTCTCAACACTCAATTGAAGGAGACTGTGGTGGGGCAGCTACCCCACGCCCAGAGAGGGTGGGCTGCGACAGGCCTAAGCGCCTGCGTAGACGCGCAGCCAATCAGAGAAGGGCTTACTTGGAGCCAATCAGAGGACAGATTGGGGCCAGCCAATCAGGGCCCGGTTTAGCCATATAAAAGGCCGCTCAGAGTGAGAGCAGTCAGTTTGTTCCAGGCCTTCAGAGAGGAAGGTCTGTCTCCAGAGCTGGGAGGCCAGCACCACGGACAGTGCAGTGCAGGCCAGTCTTAGGCCTGGTCTACACTAGCAGGTTATGTCGAATTTAGCAGCGCTAAATCAAATTAACTCTGCACCCGTCCACACAACGAAGCTATTTAGTTCGACATAGAGGTCTCCTAAATTCGACTTCTGTACTCCTCCCCAATGAGGGGAGTAGCGCTAAATTCGACATGGCCATGTCGAATTAGGGTAGGTGTGGATGGAAATCGATGCTAATAGCTCCTGGAGCTATCCCACAGTGCACCTCTCTGTTGACGCTCTGGACAGCAGTCCGAGCTCGGATGCTCTGACCAGACACACAGGAAAAGCCCCGGGAAAATTTGAATTCCTTTTCCTGTCTGGGCAGTTTGAATCTCATTTCCTGTTTGGACATCGTGGCGAGCTCAGCAGCACTGGCAACGATGCAGAGCTCTCCAGCAGAGATGGCCATGCAATCTCAGAATAGAAAGAGGGCCCCGGCATGGACTGATCGGGAAGTCTTGGATCTGATCGCTGTGTGGGGTGATGAGTCCGTGCTTTCGGAGCTACAATCGAAAAGACGGAATGCAAAGATCTACGAGAAGATCTCCAAAGCCATGACAGAGAGAGGATACAGCCGGGATGCAACGCAGTGCCGCGTGAAAATCAAGGAGCTGAGACAAGGCTACCAGAAGACCAAAGAGGCAAACGGGCGCTCCGGATCCCAGCCGCAGACATGCCGTTTCTACGAGGCACCGCATTCCATCCTAGGTGCGGCCGCCACCACTACCCCACCACTGACCGTGGACTCTGAGGATGGGATATTGTCCACACCCACATTCTGAGATGGTAGTGGACGGGGAAGATGAGGAAGGAGATGAGGAGGACGAGGCAGTCGACAGCGCTTACAACGCTGATTTCCCAGACAGCCAGGATCTCTTCATCACCCTCACAGAGATCCCGTACCAACCGTCCCCAGGTGTTAACCCGGACCCAGAATCAGGGGAAGGATCAGCCGGTAAGTGGTTTAAACATGTAAACATTTATTTTGAAAAGAATATTAATATTAACTGTGGCTTTTTCATGATTAGATTGTCCTAGGCACTTAAAGTTCTAGTCTTTGGCAGTGCAACTGCTGCAAAAAAATCTAACAATGTCCAGTATATCTTGATTGGTTTGCCCTAGGCGCTCTACTGTTTAGCCCTTGCCAGTGCAGCTAAAGTAAAATTCGGTCAATATGTCCGGGGATAGAGCAGAAATCCTCATGGGACATCTCCATGAAGCTCTCCTGGAGGTAATTGGAAAGCCTTTACATGAGGTTCCTTGGGAGAGCGGCCTTGTTGTGTCCTCCATAGTATGAAATGTTTCCACGCCAGGCTACCATCAAGTACTCTGGTATCATTGCCTTGCACAGCATGGCGGCATACGGCCCTGGTCTTTGCAGGCTTTCCCGAAGCATGCGTTCTTTGTCGCTGTCTGAAATACGCATCAGAGTGATGTCGCTCATGGTGACCTGCTTTGAATTAGGGGAATGTTAGTATTGGGACTGCTTCCCTGTTCCTTTACAGAACTGTAACCGCCGGTTTACAGCCATGCAGTGGAGGCGGGAGAGGGGCAGCATAGAGGGATCTTTCCCGGGGACAGCCACGAGGGGGTGGGACAGGGGCAGAGTTCATGCTTGCCGGATTGCTGGCAGCAGGAACTGGCCAACGCTAGGAGCATTGCTTTGAACATGAAAGTAGGGCAGTGCTATTATTAAAGTTTTAAGCTGCCACAAGTCTACGGCTTACCATGTCAGCCCGCTACACAAATTCCGCTGTGCTGTTCCGATTCTGTGATCTGCACTGCAAGACCCCAGGGACTGAATGCGAAGGCCAAAAATTCGACCTTGTCCTGAGTGCGCATGTGATAGGTGCTGTGAATGGTCTTTTTCACAGAGAAAGACTATTTTCTTTGTTCACCCAAAAATTTATCTTTCTGAGGAATTCACTCCCTTTTTCCCATCCCACAGCTGTGGCTGTCTCCCGACCTACCCTGTCATCAGACTCCCAGAGGCTGTCGCAGATTAGGCGTAGAAAGAAAAGGACACGGGACGACATGTTCTCAGAACTTATGGGCTGCTCCCGAGCCGAGGCAACCCTGCAGAGTCAGTGGAGGGAGAACATGTCCCAATACCAGCGAGCACACAGCGAACGGGAGGAGAGGTGGCTGCAGGAAGACCAGCAGGCGACTCAAACACTGCTTGGACTAATGAGGGAGCAAACGGACATGCTCCGGCGCCTTGTGGATGTTCTGCAGGACCGGAGGCAGGAGGACAGAGTCCCGCTGCAGTCTATCTGTAACCACCGTCCCCTGCCACAAAGTCCCATACCCCCCTCACCAAAAGTACCAAGAAGGAGGGGCTGCAGAGCCCGTGAAAACTGTCACTCAACCCCTGCAGACTGCTCAAGTGGCAGAAAGCTGTCATTCCCCAAAATTTGATAAGTCCTTCCCGCCTCACCCAAGCCCCCATCCCAGTTTCATTCCCTTAACTGTCCATTTGCTAATAAAAAATATGTTTCTGTTAATTGCTGTTTCCATCATGTTTTTTTAGAGGACAGTCTGTTTTAAGGGGGGGAAAAATGGTTGGTACAGACACGGGGGCAGGTTCAGCAGCAGGTCACACACACAGTGCAGTCACTAGGCACCCTGGTCAGTCTGGGAGGTGGTTTTCATTGTCTGGGGGGGAGGGGCTATGTGACTTTGTGGCGGGGGAGGGCGGTTACAGATCTTATGCAGCGGTCCTTATCCTGGATCACAGAGCCACGCAGCAGGGAATCTGTAACCATCCTCCCCCTGCCACAAAGTCACATAGCCCCCACACACAGAGTCCCGAACAGGAGGGGTGGCAGGCTCCGTTCAAACAATCAGTCCGCCAGTGCAGACCACTGTAGAAGCAGGAGCCTGGCATTCCTCGAGTTTAGAAGCGTCCTTTGCATCAGTACACTACACCCGCTCCCCACCACAGTCTGCGTCCCAGTTTCAACACTTTACTGCGAAAACAGTAATAAAGAAAACGTTGTTCATTAACAAATTTTCAGTGGGCAGGTTCAGCTTCTCTGTAAACCAACAAAATTGTCACAGGTTACCCTGCTCACTCAGGAACCTAGCTTTCAAAGCCTCCCGGATGCACAGCGCGTCCCGCTGGGCTCTTCTAATCGCACAGCTGTCTGGCTGGGCGTAATCAGCAGCCAGGGTATTTGCCTCAACCTCCCACCCCACCATAAAGGTCTCCCCCTTGCTCTCACAGAGATTGTGGAGCACACAGCAAGCTGCAATAACAATGGGGATATTGGTTTCGCTGAGATCGGAGCGAGTCAATAAGCTTCTCCATCTCCCCTTGAGACGTCCAAAAGCACACTCCACCATCATTCTGCACTCGCTCAGTCGGTAGTTGAAGAGTTCCTTTTCACTGTCCAGGGTGCCTGTATAGTGCTTCATGAGCCATGGCATTAGCGGGTAGGCTGGGTCCCCGAGGATCACTATAGGCATCTCCACATCCCCAACAGTTATTTTGTGGTCCGGGAAGTAAGTACCTTCCTGCAGCTGTCTAAACAGACCAGAGTTCCTGAAAACACGAGCGTCATGAACCTTGCCCGGCCATCCGACGTAGATGTTGGTAAAACATCCCCTGTGGTCCACCAGTGCTTGCAGCACCATGGAAAAGTAGCCCTTTCGATTAATGTACTGGCTGGCCTGGTGATCCGGTCCCAGGATAGGGATGTGAGTTCCATGTATAGCCCCACCGCAGTTTGGGAATCCCATCGCTGCGAAGCCATCTATGATCACCTCCACGTTCCCCAGGGTCACTACCTTTGACAGCAGTACATCAACAATTGCCTTGGCTACTTGCATCACAACAACCCCCACGGTAGATTTGCCCACGCCAAAGTGGTTTGCGACTGACCGGTAGCTGTCTGGCGTGGCAAGTTTCCAGAGGGCTATGGCCACTCGCTTCTGGACAGTCAGGGCTGCTCACATCCGGGTGTCCTTGCGCTTCAGGGCAGGGGACAGCAACTCACAAAGTTCAAGGAAAGTTCCCTTCCGCATGCGAAAGTTTCTCAGCCACTGGGATTCATCCCAGACCTGCAGCACTTGTGGTCCCACCAGTCAGTGCTTGTTTCACGTGCCCAGAATCGCCGTTCCACGGCATCAACATGACCCAGTGCCACCATGATGTCCACGGCACGGGGTCCCGTGCTTTGTGACAGGTCTGTGCCACTCTCAGACTTCATGTCCTCATCGCGCTGCCGTAGCCTCCTCACCCGATTTCTCACCATCTGCCTCTGGAAAAGGTGGCTGATAAGGTGCGAGGTGTTGACAATGGCCATAACTGCAGCGATGGTCGCAGCGGGCTCCATGCTCGCAGTGCTGTGGCGTCCGTGCTGTCACTCAGCAGAAAAGTGCGCGAACTGATTGCCCGCCGGCGCTTTCAGGGAGGGAGGGCGGGAGTGACGGTTGGATGACGACAGTTACCCAAAACCACCCTCGACACATTTTTTCCCCCAGCAGGCATTAGGGGCTCGACCCAGAATTCCAATGGGCAGCGGGGACTGCGGGAACTGTGGGATAGCTGCCCACAGTGCACCGCTTCCAATGTCGACGCTTGCCCCATTAGTGTGGACTCACACAGTCGAATTACTGTCCTTAGTGTGGAAACATACGTTCGACTTTGTAATATCGATTCCACATATTCGATTTAAGTGACATCGAAGTACTCTCGTAGTGTAGACATACCCTTAGAGAGTGGGAGAAGGCCCTACTCCCTAGCCTGCCAGGTGGCCGGTCTGGAAGGAGGGGGCCTAGCACAGAGAAGGGCCGTTGGGGAAGCGGTCCAGAGGAGTAGTCAGAGGAGGAAGGAGAAGGAGGACAGATAGACTGTTGCCAGAGGGCCTCTGGACCGGGACTCAGAGTAGTGGGCGGGCCTGAGTCCCCCCCCCCTTTTTCCCCCTTTGTTGTTCTATTGGGTCATACACCCAGCCATAGGCCGCAGGGAGCGGCCGGCCAGAACCACGCCAAGTCCTGGACTCTGAGGATCAGGCTTGAAGGTGTGGGGCTGTTGTTTACCCCCCCTCCCCGGAAGGGGGAGTGAATAGACAAAGGGACACTGTCGGAGGACAGTGTTCCAGAAGAGGACTCTGTGCGTTGGGAGCACGACAGGCGAGATGCCACCTGAAGGGGACGCCCTACTGGTTTGAACTAATTCCCTGAGATGACCAGTAGGAGGTGCCGCAGTGGTGAGCCCCAACCCTGTCACAGGGACAAATAAGCAGGCTGCTAGCAGGGCCTGAGTGAGGAAAGATATCAGCATCTTAAGGGCCTAACTGGCTCCTACTACTTCAGATGACTGCCTGTTCTCCTCAAGTGGGTTCAGGGAAGCAGCAGGAAACAGGAAGCTCCCTGAGAAGCTAGTATTAATCAGTCCAGGCTCCTGGGGGTGCCGAGAGGTACATAAGAGGCTCCTTCTCTGCTCTCTCCCTGCAGCTCCTGCTGTTTTCTGTTATTCCCTCTCACCTTTTCTCCTGCCTGCCTGTTATATCTCTTGTTTCCTCCTTTCTCCAGCACAGCACTCCGCCATCTCTGTGCATCTAGAGCAGAGAGAATACATATGCACAGCAGCAAACACAATTTTCTACACTCTGGGTCCTAGTGGTGCCATACACCCGATCCCTGGAGTAGAGCTTCCACCTGGAATGAGCAGTGGAGAGTTCTTTCTCCAGAATCCACATATTGTGGAGGGGTTCTTCTGATCATGAACACAAAGCCATTAGTAGCTCAGGACCCACCTACACTGGAACTCACATCTCCATTTATGATGTGCCAAGACTTGCACTTCTTTGGGACATGCCAATCACCAAGCCTAGGATAGGAGAGTGTGTGTGTGTGTGTGTGTGTGTGTGTGTGTGTGTGTGTGTGTGTGTGTGTGTGTGTGTGTGTGTGTGTGTGTGTGTGTGTGAGAGAGAGAGAGAGAGCGCATTTTTGGTGAAGAAGATCCAGATCCAGCTGTGGGATGAACTTCCAGATGACATAAAAATTATGTCTTTCCAGTTTTAGGTCTCACTGTAAGACTTGCCTTTTTGATAAAGCTTTCCCACTCTAATCAGAATGATACTTTTAACAACTACCTGCTCCCCACACAGTAAAATAAAATTACCTTAAGCAGATCCTCCCAGCAGCAGAGACAGGAGAAGAGCTACAGACTTCATTAAGTGCTCAGGGATCTCACTTTCACAGTTTGATGGAGAAAGTGCTCATATACTGCAATGTTGAGAGATAATACAAAAAGATGAATATAAAGAATCTTAACTGAAGGGGATTCATGGCCTTAAGTCCTGTTTCCAGTTCAACTTGTTTATCTATTTCTGTATAGAAATTACTTGTGATCCTCCAGCAGTGACTAATGGAACCTTCCAGCCCCAAAAGAGAGTGTTCAGAGAAGAAGATGTAATCAGTATAGACTGTAATCGTGGATTTCACTTTGACACAGACAACAGGGAAAATACAGCAGAATGTACAAAGAATGGCTGGTTACCTATTCCAAGATGTATCTGTAAGTTGCTTTTATGTTTTAACGTGTTTAGATACTATCAAAAACCAGATGATTATATAATGTGTGCAGTTGACAGTATAAAAATATTTAAATAAAAAGGAGCTGGTGGCCTCATTTCTGCAGTAAACAGAAATGAAAGATTCATACCTGCAGGGCTTTTCCCTTTTGCAAAGTTTACTTTAAATATCTTGGAAAAAGTTTCTGTGAAAACAACGTGGTATGATATCAGATAGTATAGTCGTAAATAACTATATGAGCAACATATACACTATGACTGACTTGGCAAATGTGTTAGGATCGACCTCCTACAGGGAAGATTTATATCTCTGTATTTTACCTATCAAAATGGTAGCATGACAGGCACAATACCTGTATAGTATGAATGATAAGAAACTCTATGGGGCATATTTAGACTCTGAGTCACACATATACACCACAGACCTAGTTTTGTGCCCTCCGATTTGGTACCTTCATTTATTCTGAACTGTCACAGTTTTTTCCAGGTGGTTCTTCCTGTGCTAAAGTTTTTTTTCTCAAATGTTTACCTAATCTTTCCTCAGGTAAAATCCCAGTGGCTGCAGTGAGTTTTGCTGAGTAGACACTAAGTAAAAACTGAGGAATTTGGCCCTTGATATTTAACAATAAATGAAAACTGTCTAAAACAGGAGGAGGGGAAGCCCACCAGTGTCATTATAAATTAACCCTTTGATAATGGGACTACAGATTTTGTGGAAAACACGGCGCTTGTTGCGTGTGGAGGGAAATCAGTCACCTCCAAGGTACCATCTTGCCCACTTGTGGATGGCCCTGTACCATGAGCAGATCCCTCACAGTATGTGGGTTCTGGGGGCAGGACCCCCTGCTCACCAGGTGAAAGCAGTAATGCATGCGCCAAATGAACAATTTGAGTGAACTGTGAGTGGAACCTTGTAGAGCTCTCCCCTCCTCCCACATCTTCCAATGAGTTTCCACAGAACAGGGTAATCTTTCCTGGAGTCTGCGAATAACAAGCTGTTATGCAATAATTTCTAAAGCTGTCCCATCCTTCTTGGTAGGAAAAGCTTATGGAGGTGAAAGGTAAAATAACCCAGATCATCATATTGTATATGTCCTGAACTCATGACTCCAGTTAATGTAACATTCAAACGCAAAGTACTAAAACTGAGGAGAGAACTGATGAGTGAATATAACAGTGAATTTTTCTTTCATGTACTATCTATATATGTTCCAAACTTTCTTTTAAAGTGAAACTCTGTGACTACCCACATATAGAAAATGGCAGATTAACTGGCTATTACAAAAACCACAGAGAAAAAAATTTTCCAGTACGTTTAGGGGTGACAATTTTCTACAGATGTCTTGATGGTTATGTATCTAAGAGTGAGAGCACCTGGAATCTAATCAGATGTACTGCAGATGGCTGGGACCCGATGCCAAAATGTCTTAGTAAGTAAATGTAAATTTGCTTTTTCTTAAAAATACTATTGTAGCATGAAACACTAGTAAATATGTAGAGCATCATCAGCAGCAGCATTTGAAGGAACCAGGTTGTGGGAAGTGGGGAGACTGTATAACAATGCTTTGGTAGTCTGGCCCTTACATCTCCCAGTCAAGACTTGTAATCCAGGGACATGAAAAAATCTTTAGTAAGATTTTCCCCTTGTTAGTCATGGCTTACAAACAGAGAAGTTAGATAAACACACAAAATATCCTTTTGGGAAGGTTGCATAATGACATTACTTTATTTCTTAATGTCCAAAATTTTTACACACAAAACCAAAACCACACATCGAGAAAGCAGGTTGGTCCCCAAGGCAGGGAGGCACAATTCACCTCATCTTACTACAAGCTTCCTCTTTACAGCCTGACTGCTACTAGACCCAGATTGCATGCTTCCCTACAGAGCCCCCCAGCCTGCAAACAGGATCAGGAAAATACTGATCAAGTCCACATGGATCTCACTTTCATAGCTTTATGCAGAGGGTGCTCGTATACTTTAATATAGTTTTCAAAACAGCACACTCCTGCCCTATGAATTCCTCAATTAAAACAAACACAGTAAAAATGTTCATAAATGTAACCATATGGGAGGTCTGTGATTTCACTGAAGCCGGTGGTATCTGCCAGGAAAAGTGAATAACACCTGACCTTTGTCCTGTTCCTTATGGATCATGCTCAGCAGGAGCATGCTCATTCTCCTTCTCTTTTGGCCATTATCTTCTAGCACAGGGACCTTTGGCTTGCAGCTCGCCAGGGTAAGCGCTCTGGTGGGCCGGGCCAGTTTGTTTACCTGCCGCCTCTGCGGGTTCGGCTGATCGTAGCTCCCACTGGCTGCAGTTCGCTGCTCCAGGTCAATGGGGGCTGCGGGAAGCGGCACAGGCCCGAGGGATGTGCTGGCTGCCACTTCCCACTGCCGCCATTGGCCTGGAGTGGTGAACCATGCCCAGTGGGAGTCACGATCGGCTGAACCTGTGGACGCGGCAGGTAAACAAACTGGCACGGTCTGCCAGGGTGCTTACCCTGGCGAGCCCAATGCAAAGGTTGCCAATCCCTGTCCTATATCCATCCTGAGCTTGTATCTGGTATCCGTTGATCAGTGTGCCTCTTCATTGTCTCACCTTTTACCTCTACCAAACATGTCACTGGTCCAATATCTGCTTCACCACACCTTTCCCCCACTTCATCCCTCCCCTGTGATTTTGTACCAACACTGCCTGTCCTATGCAGAAAAACCTGGAAGGTTTACGTTGTGGGTTTTTGACTGTTTGCTGTCTTTCATTGAGTATCCTCAGTAAGACTGGTCTAAGTAAATCAAATGTAGTATCTAACTAACGTCTTAAAACTCAGCTGGCAGATTGTGGGCTAGACCTATATGAGAACAGGAAATTTGCAATGCAGCGTGTCCCCCCATTATTTTGGTGTAATGCTTGTTTCAATATCTGCACAAAATACTCAGCCAATCCATTTGTTGCTGGGTGATAGGTAGCCAACCTAATATGCTTCCACACATTTTGCCATAGAAATGTCTGAAAATCTTCAGAAATAAATTATGGACCATTATCTGAAAAGAGGTCTGTAGATAAACTGTACATGGCAAACAGAAGAGGTTGTTGTCATGTGAACCAACTCTGACCACCGAGAATAAGCATCAACCACAACCTAATAAATTTGTTTATTTTTCTGAAAAGTCAATGTGCAGCCATTGATAGGGCTTCATAGCCCCCTTCAATGGGTGACATAGTACCGTTTCTGGTATGTTTCAATGGCTGTTGCAGGAGTCATGCAGGCTACTTTCCATTTCTAGATCTTGAACTAAAGCCAGCCACCTAACACAACTTCTGGCCACTCCTTTCATTTTTACTACCCTTTGGTGCTACTCATGTAGCTCCACTGGCCTCTTTTGATGTTCGTGTTTTGCTATTACTACTCGTAGTCCCCATAGCAAACAACCATTCATGGGTAACTCCAGTTTCCTGAGTAGTAAGGACTAATTTTCTCTTTGGTTATGAGGTGTAGCCATCCCAGAAGAGTATAGTGAATCACCTTTGAACCCAGTAGTTTTACCAGTGGCTTATAATCAGTGATGAGGGCAGTGATTAAGTCACTTAGCTGGGATGTGGGAGAATGCAAATCAGGGACTTGACCTGGTTCTCTCACTTACCATGTAGGTGCCCTACCTCTTGGCTCTTGGATATTCTGGGGTGAGCATCTCTCTCTCTCTCTCTCATACTTTTTTATGAAAAAATTCAAAAGGTCTCAGGTTTTGTCTTAATGTGAAATAGGAAAACTGTTCCCTGTCCAGCTCTATACCTCAGCATATTCTGGGAACTGGTATGTGTAGGGAACACACTTAGTACCTGGAGAATTGGCTCTGGGCTGGAAAGTAATTCAGAGGTTGGGCGCAGACCAGGGGAGTCTGAGAGACCTAAAAGCATCACAGCTGTTCCATAAAGTCTTTAACCAATATCTAAGATTTCCCAGGTTACTGCACAAAGCTTTTTACAAAGCCAGATCCATTTTAAGTGGAAAGCTTTGTGTTCCAGTTGGAGAAATCTGTAACCTACACCCAAGTTGTCTCCATCTGCTGTGAAGATTTTTTCATGGAGCATGTATAAATATCTTACTATCTGGCCAGCCCTGCTCCCTGGCCTCTCAGAGTCTCCAGCTGTTTCCTCCATCACTCATCACAGCCAGGCTCCGCATCACCATCAGTTCTCGCTCTCCTTCTGCATCCTTGCACCTCAGCTGCAGACCCCAGCCTTCCCCAGTATAGGGCCTAATTCAAGACCTGAGTCCAGTGCCCAGTCAGCACCTCTCCATGGATACTTCCATGCCAAATCTACTCTTCCCCCTCCACCTCCTGTGAGGATGCTGAGTCTGCAGGAGGACAGGTCCTGCTTTCCTCTATGAGACCTTAGGAGGTCCACCAGACACCAAAATGTATCTCCACCCTGGAGCTGTGGGCTGCACTAAGTACACATCCTGAGATTAAAACCTCTCCCTCTTCCTAGCCTGCCAGACTCCCCTAGTTCAACGTCCCATCGCACTGCTCTCCACACTCTTAGCAGTTTGGAATGCTCTTCAGTGCAATAGTATTTAAAATGATAAATACTTGTAGATTAGCAATTACAACTTTATGTCTCCAGTGATTAAAAAATTAAACAGTGGGTGCTTAATCATTCACAGAGTGTCTTGGCTGATGGGGACACAGACAATCCTAACTTTTTAGTTTCAAAACTGAAATTCTAATCACTTATAGTAGGCGGGGGGAATGTACACTAATTGGCCCTGTATGGATTTTTAATGTACAGATTATTCTATTTTTACGTTAGAAGTGGCAGAAATATCATGAGATTTTACCCTTCCAGCTCCCAGTGTGTAAAGGGCTCATTTTTTGAAATCTTGATGTTTGAAAACTTTTATTCTACACTTTGAAAAACTAAAGGACAATCTCCATTAGATTAGTTATAAAATTGCAGATAGGAATAGCTTCCCATGAAAAGTTAGAAGAGAGAAGTGGGGGTCACCACAACCTCGTGGTGGTGTTCTGTGAATTAAATAGAGCTGTGGGCATGCCTGGGTCTTCACAAAACACAAACCAGGACAAGATCTGTTCCCCAAAGAGCTTAGAGTCAAATTCAGGCCAACACAATGCACAGGATAGCTGTTCCAGTACAAGCTCAGTAGGCTTAGAGACATTCATGGTCAGAATGATATAGGAAGTGAGAGTGAAAGAGGTGAGTTTTAATGAGGGATCCGAAGTGGAGTATACCTGGTGCACAGAGTGGGAGGCTGCACAGAGTGGGAGGCTTGACAGAAGGTGGAAAGGCAAAGGATCTCATTTTTTTTCTCCCAGTTTAAATGCCTGCTGTCCAGCTACTAACTGTACTAAACCTTTTTCCTTTAGAAAAGTGTTCTCCCATTTGGTTGGCAAATGGTAAATTCCTAATTCTATGGCAGAAATACTACAAAGAAGGTGATGAAATTTCGTATGTGTGTGATCATGAATATATCCCTGAAAATCAGCAAGCAAAAGTTACATGTACAAAGAATAACTGGACACCTACTCCAAGATGTATCTTTAGCAGTAAGCAGCATTTTTGTTCTTTCAGGCTCCTGGTTAAACAACTGCAAAAACACTACTATCATGTTCTGCTTAAGAGAAATACAAAAATAGTGTAATGATTGGTATAGATAGAACCTCCATCAATAGGTGGTGCTGTATCTTTATCTTAGTGCTAAGTTGTTGCTTTTTTGTTTTTAATATGTTATATCTGGTCAGGGCATTAGTAAGGAGTTTTAGCTCTGCTTGTTTGTGCTGGAGTTACTACTTGCAGTGTCCCAATACATCCTTTGATTTCTATAAGCTAGTGTTATAATACCAATTCTAGCAGAAGACTTATGAGAATGTGTATTCTTGACCTGAGTAACTGTAAGATCATGTTGTTGTGACCCTCAGCCTTCCTCATCCAGACCCTCTCTGCTGTTTGTCACCCCCCACTTGTTGTGTCATGTCTAATATTTAGATTGTAAAGTTCTTGGGACAGGTACCAAGTATTTCTTTATCTTCTGAGAACAGCCAAATATATTTGTGGGCATAATAAACATTATTATTAATAATAATGCTCTTCCTGCAATCCATACTTGTTATTCCTTATCCCCACGCCAGAGCCTCTCCTGGTTCTTCTTATATCCATCCTTACAGGTTGGCTCTGCCGCCCCATGCTCTTCACCCCATTGCATTTCAGTCCTATTTCCTCCTCCTTCTCCAGGCTGACTGGGCACCATCACTGTGGGGAATGAGAGTGCAGGAGAGACAGTTTCAGTGATCTCCGTTTTAATGCCCAGAACCATTGTGGTCCTCTAGAAGCTAGGAAGAGCAATTTCAGGGAAGTCCAGCTCAGCCCCTGCAACTCTAGAGTATGCGCAGTGTGGACAGGATCTTCAAATAATTTAGTTGTCAAACTGTAACAGATCTGTACTGGGCATTTGAAATCTGAGACTTACATAAACTTATAACTTGGCCAAATTTGAGTGAATATTCTGGAGGACAATAAAAGATACATTCTTGATACCAGGTGGACATCCCAGTCAAGTTGCAAGTCCTTTCCCCAAAACATCCAAGTGCCTGAGTTTCTTAACAAAACAGCTGTAAGATTATTTGAACATTATTTTTTTTCTCATCTCATTCTTATAAATGACTGAACTGTGTTAGCAGATACTTTCAAAAACACCCAGCATAGAAAATTTTATCTGCAACAGTTGAAGTTTGACAAAGTCGTAAGCAACCGAAAACAGGGTCTTATAATGGTCTCTTCATCTCCTGAGACACCTGGTCTCACTGAGGTGACTCCAATCTGTCTTGTGGATGACTTTTCGATAAGATCCATGAGAAGTCCTGCCAGTGAGGCAAAAATTAGCACAAACTGTCCATAATATCTGGCTGGGCCCAGGAAAGACATACCTGTTTTTTGATGCTTGGGACAGATACGTTGGCCAATGAACATAAACATGGCCATATTGCACTGGACTAATGGTCCATTTAGCCCCGTATCCTGTCTTCTGACAGTGGCCAGTGCCAGATAGTTCAAAGGGAATGAACAGAACAGGGCAATTACCAAGTGATCCATCTCCTGTTGTCCTGTGCCAGCTTCTGGCGGTCAGACGTGTAGGGACACCCAGAACATGGGATAGTTGGAACTAGGGATGCTGAAGGTGTGGCAGCACCCCTTGGCTTTAAGTGGTTTCCATCATGTACAGGGTTTACAGTTTTGTTGAATGGCTTTCAGCACCCAACTATAAAAATTGTTCCAACGCCAATGAGGTTGCATCCCTGACCATCTTGGGTAATAGTCATTGATGGACCTATCCTCCATGAACTTATCTAATTCTCTTTTAAACCCTGTTATACTTTTGGCCTTCACAACATCCTCCATCAACGAGTTCCATGGGTTGATTGTGCGTTGTGTGAAGAAGTACTTCCTTATGTTTGTTTTAAACTTACTACATATTAATTTAATTGGGTGACTACTAGTTTTTGTGTTATGGATGGGGTAAATAAAACTTATCTATTCACCTTCTCTATCCCATTCATGACTTTATAGTCCTCTATTATATTCCCCCCTCAGTCGCTCTTTTCCAAGCTGAACAGTCCCAGTCTTTTTAATCTTTCCTCATGTGGAAGCTGTTCCATACACCTAATCATTTTTGTTGCCCTTCTCTGTACCTTTTCCAATTCTAATGTATCTTTTTTGAGATGGGGCAACCAGAACTGCATTCAGTATTCAAGATGTGGGGGTATCATGGGTTTATACAGTGGCATTATGATATTTTCTATCTTATTATCTATCCCTTTCCTAATGGTTCCAATAATTCAGTTAGCTTTTTTGATTGCCACTGCACATTGAGCAGATATTTTCAGAGAACTATCTATGGTGACTCCAAGACCTCTTTCTTGAGTGGTAACAGCTAATTTAGAACCCATCATTTTCCATGAATAATTGGGATTATGTTTTCCAATGTGCTTTACTATGCACTTCTCAACCTTTCCTTTTATCCCATGACTGTTTACTTTGCTTAAGAGCCTTTGGTGTGGGACCTTGTCAAAGGCTTTCTGAAACTCTAAGTACACTATATCCACTGAATCACCCTGTCCACATGCTTGTTGATACCCTCAAAGAAATCTAATAAATTGGTAAGACATGATTTCCCTTTACAAAATCTGTGTTCAGTCTTCCCCAACATATGTTCATCTATATTTCTGATAAGCCAGTTCTTGACTATGGTTTCAACTAATGTGTCTGGTCCTGAAGTTAGGCTTGCCAGCCTGTAATTACCAGGATTCCCTCTAGGGCCTTTTTTAAAAATCAGTGTTACATTAGCTATCTTCCAGTCATCTGGTACAGAGGCTGATTTAAGTGATAGGTTACACACCACAGTTAGTAGTTCTGCAATTTCTGCAACTTCATATTCCCTAATTTATGCTCCTTTCTATTTTCCTCAGTAGGATTTGACGTTCAGTTTTAAAGTGTGATTTTTTTTTTTTTTTTTTTTGCCTCCAGTTGCCTCTTTTACTCTGTTTAGCCTTGATGGCATTTTTTTGGATCTTGTTGTAGCTTTTTTTAAATTTGGTATATACCTTTAGTATGAACCTTTACATAGTGTTTTAAAATAGTTTCCATGCGGTTTGCAGGCTTTTCACTCTTCTCACTGTTACTTTTAATTTCTGCCTAACTAGCTTCCTCATGTTTGTGTAGTTCCCCTTTTTGAAGTTAATTGCTAGTATGGTGGGTGTCTTTGGTATTTCCCCCCTACAAGAATGTTAAATTTAATTACATTATTGTCGCTATTACAGAGTGCTTCAGCTAAATTCACCTCTTGTACTAGATCCTGTGCCCCACCTAGAACTCAACCAAGAATTGCCTCTCCCCTTGTGGGTTCTAAGGAGCCTTCATTAATGGTATCCACTTTATACTTCCACTTATTGACTAGGGGTTCTATTTAGTCCTTTGCCTTCCCATTCTGCAGTTTCTTGGGTTCACCATCAGATTGGCATCTCGCAGTGACTGCAGGACTATGGCCAAGTCCCAGAGATGGGTGGACATTGTCTAAATATGGAGCCACATGGTGATGGTGAAGGCATAATCCCTGGTGCATACCAAATGGGTAGTCTCTGACAGTCAGGACATAAGAGGCAGATTCCACTACCTATTTGTACAGCCTGGCTAAGAAACAAACCAACACCCCTGGACAGTTGGTCCTTGTGTTATGCCACCACAGTGTCAAAGATGTCACTCAGCACACTGTAATCTAGAGTTGAAGATTGTTCTGCTGGGCCCCTCTCCTGGTCATAAAGGGGTTTGTGTTGTTAGGAGGTCCACTCTCTAAGATCTGCCCCTATAGTCACCTTCAGACTCTGTGCAGTCACCTCTGTGACAGACCCAGACTTGCCTAACCTTCCCAGCCCTCCCTGTGGCTTTCAGGTCTTCTGAGGAATTTCACAAAGGTCTGACTGGGCAACAGGGCTAGATCCCAGGTGTCTGCTGAGTGCATTCCTCCTTGCCATTTCAGGGTTTCAGGGAAAGATGGGACGGACTCTCCTCCCAAGAGAGCCAGAAGATGTTTTCAGTCCTGTCCCAGGATCACTGACCAGGATAGATGATCCATCACTTCTACCTGGAGCTGGTCCATCTGGTTCACCACACGCAGGATCATTAAGTCTGTCAGGTATGTTTGCACATCACCATGGCTACATGACACCTGGATGAGATTTCCCTGATTTAAGGCCTAGAATTAAACTAGTAGTGTTGGAGCTGGTCTGCCCACAGTCTGAATCTACCAAACTCTCCACGGTGTTTGGCCCTATTTTTGTTTGTGTTACATAAGGTACTGGGATGGCCTATGGATTGGTTGTTCACTTCCCTAGACTAATCAAAGTAGCATCCCAGATAGTCACAGTTCATAAGGGAGCATTCATGCCAAGTGTATCCCAGGTCCCCATAGTGATAACATACCACCTATCCTCCCTAGACAAGAAGTGGTATGGTCCAGACAATTTCGGTTTGGGGGAGAGGATGGCTGGTCCTTTTTTTCTGTGCTGTTGTTGTGGGCATTTCTGTGCCATTTCTGCTGTTCCTGACCACGCCTGCCCATTGTGGGTGATTTGGCCTTCTGGAACCTCTGTCATTTCCTGGCCACTGCTAAACATATCAGACAGAAATGCTGGATCCAGCTTGTACCACAGCTGGATCATCTGATTCCAGAACAATACTGTTCATTAGTTCCCCCATAGTCTTGGTCTCTGAAATGAGCCAATAGGCAATCATATCCTGGAGTCATTGGGCCACACCACATGGGTGCACTCTGGCAAAAAATGGTTCAGCCCCAAAACTCTGATACATTTCCAAGTAGATGCCAAGCCAGTCCATTATGCTCATCTTTCATGTGGTATATGACTATGCCCTAGCCTCACTCAGCGTATGATAGGCCACTTGTGTCTTGCTGGTGAGGTAGGAGCTAGTCGCACAGTTCAGTACTCCTTTCCCAGATCTACTCCAAAGTGATCAAATAGGCCTCTGGATCATCATCACCACTCAGCTTGGTCAGGGTGAGGTTCAGGAGATTTATTAGGCTGGTATCTTCCCCCTGCTGTTTGCTGGGTGAGCAGTCTGGCCATGTCTGTCTGAAGCTGGTAGTTCTGCTCCTGCTCTGCACATAGCACCTCCTGTTGTGGGGTGACTATTTGCATCTCTTCTTGAGGCTGTTGGGTCACCAGCTGTGCTTTTTTGATATGGGCAATTCCTCTCATCCTCCACCAGCTGTGTGTCCTGTAGGTATGGCTGGGCTGCATGCTGCGTCTCCAGAAACCACCAGTTCCAGTCCCCCACTGTCTGTTATGTTGAAGGAATAATCAGAGTATTTCATCCATGACCTTTCTTGGGGGCAAGGGGGTTCACATGGAATCCTGATGACTACACAACCTGTACAGGATCCAAGAAGCGGGAGGCCAAAACCAAACTAACAAAAAAAAGTGTCCTCTTTAAGAAGGCCTCCAAACTGACCCTTGCTATCAGACTTCCTACTGCTTCTTGGTGTTCTAGGAGGCAGGCAGGCTTTCTCCTATTCCTTAGGTGTCATGTCAGGGGAGGAACCACTTCATCCAGTTCATAAGACCCTTGAGACTTCAGAGCCTTGAGTCAGGCACCAAATGCATAGTCCGATAAACAGAGTCTCCAGGGCTCTGGTCAGGATATAGTAGCCAGTGTAGTTTCTGGTCCCCTCTCTATTGTTTTTAGTTTCCTTCCCCTGATTATATAGCCCAGCTCCAGGGGCAGAGCAGGGTGCTTCTTGATTGAACCCAGGCTATCTTGGCTGTAAGCTCCAGATTGTCCCCCAGATGCCCTGCCACAGTGCAGTATATCATGTTAGGATGGTGCAGCGTGTTCCTCTGACTATGCCTGACTAACACTTCTGGGTGTTTCAAAGTGGGTTAAAGCAATGGCCCTACCTTCTCTTTCTGCCTCCCTGTCTTCTGTGGGGCAATTTGCACAATTTGTCTAGTACCCCATGGGCCTGGAAATCAATAAAGATATCACATATACCATTTCAAATACAGATTGTAATTCTAGTCAGTAATACCATAAGAAAATTTAGCCATACAAACTCATCATTCATTCTGCTTCAAAGCCTCATTTCCTCCATATCTCTATCTTTGTCAATTGCCTGAGAAAACAGATGAGCTGTGCAGTGTATCCCGAAGGTCAGAAAATTCAGGCAGAGAGTTAATTCCAAAGCTGAGTGAGTGCCCTTAAGGGGTAAAACCCTGCTAGAAGCACTGTTCCTTTGAATTGAATGGAATGTACAAGCCCCTTCTGATTTGTCAAGTACATTAACAATATGAAGTTTCCTCACAGAATTACTTGTCCACAAACAAACAAAAGAATTGCCATAAAATAAGAGCCATTAGTGTCAAAACCAAAATGATCATTTCCTTCCAGCCAACTTTTAATTTGACTTCTGCAAGACACTATCAGAAATGATGAGAGCTGGGAAGCAATATGGTGTGATGACCTTTATCCTTCAATACTGACATCCCACCTGCTCTCCATAAAGTCAGAACAATATGAAGGAATGAAGTGAATTGTTCAAGGAGTTTTTAAATGGCATTACTCCATTTAATTTCATGTCATCCTCATGGTCACCTTACATTTATAAAACGTGTTAATTAACAGTATTTTTTCTTGAAGTAATGTCGTTTTCTCTCTGCTTTAGAAATGTGTGGAAGGACAGAGATACCTCAGGGTTATTTCTATGTAACAAAGAACAGGTTTGGTTTAAATGAAAAAGCAACATATAGGTGTCAGATTGGTTACATGACTCCAGAAGGAAATGATACAGGGGAGATACAATGTCTTGAAGGATGGAGTCCTTTTCCAAAATACATCAGTGAGTAGTTTAATGATTGAATATCTCTATTTTTGTCACATGGCTCCTTACTGGATTTTCCCTTAATTGTAACTGTTTTTCCTTATTTTAACTAATCTATTGTTTGGTAAGGTGTTACCATCATAAACAAAAGAACTTACTGCCATTGTCTGATCTGTATTTAAATCATAAGGAGATGTATTTTATGTAAAACGCCAGAGTAGAAAGGTTTCAAAACTTTCTTCTGATTGTAGGTATCTTAAATGTCCCTTTTTTCCAGGCCAGGGGAAGTATGGTTTTAATAGCGGAAAACTAAATCTCCCACTTTCATGAAATAATGACTTACAGTATTAGCCCAACCCAAAGTGAGGTTTAGGGCATTCCTTTTATTCCAGGATACCTTATCTCCTGGTTATTCCATCTATTAGTATCATCTTTGTGACTGAAAGAACTCACTTATAATTAGTTTTCAAGATGAGGTCCATTCTGTTTCACAGAGCAAGAGTATAATTATAACATAATCAGCATAGCTACCAAGACTATGAGAATTCCCTCTATGTTGGCTGCCTCTGGAAATACATTAACTTGAAGTTGCTGACAGTTCTGGCTCTACAAAGTGGCGTCCCTTGTGACAGCACCTACCAGAGCATTATCAAACTGGGAAGCTTCAAAACAAAACAGGATACAAAATTCGTACAATAAAGGAATAGTGCCTCTTTTCAAGCATTTTCCCATATTTCCAGCCAAGAATAATCTCCCCATTTCTATAGGCGCTTTCTGCACCTTATGACTCATATGAAATTCAGTAGGGAAATGTTTCTGGCTTTTGTGATGGTCATGCATGTTGGAAATACAGACAGTGAGCATGACAGTGCCACAGCATGGATTAATTTGGTTAGTAAACAAGGACTAGACCTTCAAATGAGATAAAATGGGTCAATGTAAGAACCAATATTGTTAAATGCAGTTAGAAAATTGTATGTACGGCTGAACATGGCTTTCCATCCCTAACCCTTTTTATACATACAAAGCCCAATTTGCCTCTTGTTCCATCCACTTGGCATTGCTCTGGCTGAACAAAACAGCCAGAAATCGGTTTAACTAACTAGTGCGAGTTCCTCCCAGGTATGGAGGAGTTGGCTAGGGAAAAGGGACATTACTGGGGTGTCCTTGCACTGCAGGGATCACTGCGGCTGGAGTGAACCCCTGGGGCTATAGGTAGCCAGCACAAGGTAGCTTGAAAAGGGTGGATCAATCTGAAGATCTGGAAGGCAGAAGATTGGCTTAAAATCACCTTTGCTCCATCCCCTACTCTGGTTCCCTGTTGTGCCTAGCCAGTAAGATCAGAAAATCTGTGCCCTGGCTTCCCCACCCTGGAGAGTTTAGCTCTTAGTGTAACTCTTGCAGCCTGAAGCCTAGGGGGTGGGTAGGCTTGAGAGCCACACAAGCCCCAATACACTGGTATTTTTAGCACTCTAGCTCAAGCCCCGCTAGCGTGAGTGTGTCTAGCTGGGCTGGGAGGCTCACTCCGAGCTGCAATGCGGATATCCCCATCCGATGGCTGAGGGAAGCATGACTACAACTGGAACAGCCACAGTAACAATATCCAGTACAGTGCCTGAAGGAAGGGAATTATTCACAGTGTCAGAGGGTAAGAAAAAAAAACAGTGGCCTGAATTTAAGTAAGGAGTTAAGATAGATGTTAGGGAGATATTCTTGATTGTAAGAATATTAGCGTTGATTCTCGAGGGGAACACCTGAGTCACTATCACAGTAGATTGTCAAGAACAAACAGGTCTGAGAAGACATTTGGGACTAGCATGGAGGGAAGCCTACAAAATTAGGGCTCAAATTAGATGCTCAAAATCATCTCTTCTGTACTGGCCTTTTGAGTCTAAGAATCCTCTTCTTTTACCTCCACATATTTCTAAAGACAAATGCAACCGATGTAATGTGCAACACTTTGTGTAGAATACTCTGTTTTTGGTGTGGCATTGAAGAATTTGACATTTAATTTTTTTAAATATGCAATTAATAAGGTTGACATGCACAAAGTACATATAATGAGGATACTTTAGGCTGTCAGTATCTAGTTAATAAAAATAACTAATCTTTCTCTAATTCTGTAGAGACATGTAGGATGCCTGCTTTTGAACATATTCATTTCTACACCAGTAAAATGGTGTTTTTGCCTGAAGACATACTGGAATATGAATGTGCAGATGGATACCAAACTGTAAATAAAATCTCAAGGCGTCACACAATATGTAGCATAAATGGATGGACTCCAGAGCCCCAATGTTTTGGTAAGCTTTTTTTTTTTTTTTTTTTTTTTTTTTTGTACTAATGAAACTTCTACACTGCAGAATGTATTTCTTTGAAAAGGTTTTGTAGTTGTTTCATTTAATAAATCATATCTATTTAAATTAGGTGCAGGTTACATTGTGGATAATGATTGGGTGGGAAAAACTGATGGCTTCCAAGGTAGTCAAGAATCATTAATCACATTTAGTCAGCAATCCCAAGGAAACAGTGTTCTTCATAGACTAAGGTTAAAATATCAACCTCATTTCCCATTTCCTGGTTTGCTTTGAAAATTTAGAATAAACTGTGGGTGACATTATTCATGGGGCACAGTGTGACATATGTTTGTTGTATCCCTCCAACTTCATTTCATAATCTGTTTTTACAGATTATATAGCCAGTTTGGGAAGTGGTGATAGAGATGTACTAAGACCACAGCAAGAGAAAATTCTCATTGGGCTACTGGAAGCATTAAGTACTGTCTCTTGAACCCTAACGGTTGTGGTCAATCCCCACCTGGAATCATAAGGTGTTCCTGAGCAGGCTGCAGGAAGCCCATTCCTTTCTACGGAGCTGAAGTGTCTGTACAGGGACACCATGGCCTGGAGTGGGGGCCGAGGGAGTACGGCTGATTTAGACTGGGGGATGTGTCACGGTTTTACTTGCCATAGTCAGTGGATTTTTAGAGAATTAGTAACTTGTACGTTAGGTAGTTAGAGTGCTTGAATCAACTCATGCAAACAGAATTTTTACTAAAAGAAATAAAATAAAATCTTAATACGGATATTAAAATAAGTAACAGGGGTATCTAAAGGCCAGATGAAAAATAGTGCAGATGGAAAGGTTAACTTCACCAGCTCATTATGTACAGTTCACCAAATGTAATTTTGCAGAGTGAACCACAGGTCAGTGAAAATGTCCTGTTTTTTAAAGTTACTTGCAAAATTATTTATAATTAGAAGATAGAATGTGGGGGAAAGATTATGAAAATTCAAATCATTTGTTAAGGTTCATCATTTGCCTTCCAGCAAATATCATATGCCCTGCAGCTTGTTTTTATTCACTTTGTTTGGCCTCCTTGCCTTCTTTTCTTCCCCACCTGTGATGGGAATCTTACACTTTTAGCTGTTACTCTGAAACTACACTTTTAGAGATTCCCAGTCTATCCTCAATCAGGACTTTTCTTCTTGCTGATAATCAAAGCCCTCATCCACACAATGGGAGCCTTTCCATTGATTTCAAAAGGCTCTTAATCAGATCCTAAATTATTTTGTTCATATTAGCAAAATTATTGAAACCTTTTCCATACGTGTAGTTACAATGTAGTAACTTCTTTCCTTCCCTCACTGCCATCTTTAGCAATAGAATGTGAGATGCTGATGCTGCCCCATGGAGAGGTTTTCCCCAAGGAGGACAAATATCTTAATGGAGACGTTGTGACATTTTCCTGTGCAAAACGTTACACCAGAGTAGGACCTGACTCTGCTCAGTGCTATTACTTTGGATGGTCCCCAGCACCTCTGACATGTAAAGGTAAATGTTTACTCTAGGGTTATTGAAAAGGGAGAATAGTAATTCATCTGACTCTTGAATACTCTTAATCTTGTGTTGGGCTTCTTCTGGATTGTAACCTCTTCCCCAAGTCAAATCATTCGTCTGTCCCCCTGCCAATGCAGGGACTGTTGCCTTCAGCACATTTTCATTGTCTAGTTCTAAATGCCCTGACTGAGTTTTCACCTTTTACAGTGGGAAACTATTCCTGAACCTCATATTTCTCACAGTTAGGATGTTTCTTCCCTTTCTTAATTGTATCTTAAAGAAGTATGGGCTGGATGAATGGACTACAAGGTGGATAGAAAGCTGGCTAGATCGTTGGGCTGAACGGGTAGTGATCAATGGCTCCATGTCTAGTTGGCAGCTGGTATCAAGCAGAGTGCCCCAAGGGTCGGTCCTGGGGCCGGTTTTGTTCAATATCTTCATTAATGATCTGGAGGATGGCGTGGACTGCACTGTCAGCAAGCTTGCAGATGACACTAAACTGGGAGGAGTCATAGATATGCTGGAGGGTAGGGATAGGATACAGAGGGACCTAAACAAATTAGAGGATTGGGCCAAAAGAAACCTGATGAGGTTCAACAAGGACAAGTGCAGAGTCCTGCACTTAGGACAGAAGAATCCCGTGCACTGCTACAGACTAGGGACTGAATGGCTAGGCAGCAGTTCTGCAGAAAAGGACCTAGGGATTACAGTGGACGAGAAGCTGGATATGAGTCGACAGTGCGCCCTTGTTGCCAAGAAGGCTAACGACATTTTGGGCTGTATAAGTAGGGGCATTGCCAGCAGATCGAGGGACGTGATCGTTCCCCTCTATTCGACATTGGTAAGGCCTCATCTGGAGTACTGTATCCAGTTTTGGGCCCCACACTACAAGAAGGATGTGGAAAAAATGGAAAGAGTCCAGCAGAGAGCAACAAAAGATTAGGGGGCTGGAACACATGACTTATGAGGAGAGGCTGAGGGAACTAAGATTGTTTAGTCTGCAGAAGAGAAGACTGAGGGGGGATTTGATAGCTGCTTTCAACTACCTGAAAGGGGGTTCCAAAGAGGATGGATCTAAACTGTTCTCAGTGGTACCACAAGGAGCAATGGTCTCAAGTTGCAGTGGGGGAGGTTTAGGTTGGATATTAGGAAAAACTTTTTCAATAGGAGGGTGGTGAAGCACTGGAATGGGTTACCTAGGGAGGTGGTGGAATCTCCTTCCTTAGACGTTTTTAAGGTCAGGCTTGACAAAGCCCTGGCTGGGATGATTTAGTTGGGGGTTGGTCCTGCTTTAAGCAGGGGGTTGGACTAGATGACCTCCTGAGGTCCCTTCCAACCCTGATATTCTATGATTCTATAATCCTATTATTCTTAGCTATGCATAGTGGAGAGGACTGTTGTCTGAAAATGGACAGGTAAAATTTACACATATAAAAGTCCACTAAGACTTTTCACAGCAATGGGTAAAAATTACAATATATCTGATCCAGAAAAGGATAGGCCATGCCTACCTAGTCCCTCTGTGCTGTAGGTGAGGGGCATAAGATAACCTTAACGAATACCACTATTTCCTTTCTAAATTATCCAGATCATGCCTCATTCTTTAAAGTAGGGTACTGTCAGGGTATACCCCCCCCCAAAATCTGAACTCTAGGATACAGATGTGGGGACCCGCATGAAAGACCCCCTAAGCTTATCTTCTACCAACTTAGGTTAAAACTCTTCCAAGGCACAGTCTTCTGCCTTGGACAGATATTGCTGCCACCACCAAGTGATTTTCACATATATTCAGGGAAGAGTCACTTAGAATCCCTATCCACCAAAAATATCCCCCAAGCCTCTTCACCCCCTTTTCTGGGGAGGCTTGAGAATAAAATACCAACTAGTTGCCTTAGCAATGTGAGCACAGACCAATTCCTTGTCTAAGGACTTTGGAATCAAAGGATTCTTTAAAAAAGGTAAATTTTATTTAAATGAAACATCTGAAAACTCAGGCTTTAGGGATTAAACACCAAAAATAAGTTTCTTAGGGTTCAGCTTAAAGGTTACAAGCAAAACAAAAGCTCCTGGGGTTAGCACAGAGGAATCCACAAACCAAAACAACCAAAATGGTTCCTAATTGCATCTGTCTTAACTTTTCCTGTGCTATTTACATATCTGGGGTTCCAAATGAGGAGTTTCTAGGTATGATGCCAATGATTTCCCATATCTGGCTTAAAGCTTACAGCTTGTTGCTGCCTTCCCCTCTCTCCAGCCTGACAGACCCCCCCCCCCAAAAAACCCAAACCCCACACCCAGCAATTTTTACAATTTAAAAGGGTACAGCCCCCCCATTGGTACCCATGGTCAGGTGCCATCATGTTAAGCTTCTCTTAACCCTTTACAGTTAAGGCAATTAGGATACAGCTGCTAAGGAAGATTCTATAGCTACTGACTGGCAGGGTGTCCCCCAGCTGTCCCCCCTCATTTATCACAGGTACTAACAATGCAAGCTAATTATTCATAGTACAGGGAAGTGTTATATAAACTTCTATCACACATCTATATTGGTGTTCTTCTACCCAGTCCAAAAACCATCTTACTCCTTGCTGTTCCATCCTTGAGTAGAACCTTCCAATTGTGTGGCATGAGACTAGGATGAGCCCTGCAAAATCATTTCCACTTGTGACCTAAATGAGCATTTGAATCCAAATGTCCAGAGGTATAAAGTCATTCACTAAGACATTTGTCACATTTCCCCACTTGCAGGAGTGAATTTGTTTTCATCCATGTTGATTATAGCTGTGGCTAATATTATACAAAATATTCAGATAGTCTTTTTGTTCTAGTGGAAATCAAAGCTTGTGGGAGACCACCCAGCATTACGAATGGGAATATTATCAGTGAACTTCACAAGAAATAGCATGGTGACTCAGTGGAATATGACTGCAACCTCAGATTTAAAATGATCGGATCAGAGAGTATAGAATGTGTTGATGGAGAATGGTCATCTTCACCCTTTTGCATTGGTAAACTATAGATTTTTCACTTTTGAGATTAGTGTAGAATAATTTCTTGTTTGTTTATGCTTTCAGGGACTTTTAAAATCCAAACTACACACAATGAGGTGTAACATGCTGGCTGATGTGCATAATTTCCATACCATAGCCCTCTGTGGGATGGAATCAGACCTGTGCAAGTTTGTGACAGGTGCATTCTTCAGTGCCGCAGCACTGGGAAGACTCCAGCCTTAATTAAAGTCAATTAAGTAGTTTCTTTTAGGGATTACTTGGGTGTCAATTGTTGGGCTAATGAGGCAATTGACTCAGTAATTGGGAAGATATATTTGGGAGGAACTAGGAAGTGAAGGGAGGAGAGAAAGCTGTGTGGAAGACTTTTCCTGTTGTATACCTGGGGTCCGTCTGTTATGCTTTGAAACTGAAAACTAAAAGCACATGTAGTGAAAGAGAAACAGGCTGTGTGTTTGTAGCTAGGTAGCAGTATTCACGCTGTAAGTGAAGGGATGCCCTGTGACACTGTGTTTATTGCCTTGACACCTAATATGCTACCCAGGGACCAACTGTAATTTGCAGGATCTTGAAAGGAACGTTGATTAAGAAAGTTGTAAGCTCCTTGGTTCTGTGTTTATACCATGCCTAGCAAAATGGGGTCCTGGTCCATAACTGGGGCTCCTTGATGCTACAATAATATTATTTATGAGTGCCAATTGGCTAATTTACTACTAGGACCCTGAGGGAGGCATTTGGTATGCATATTAACTCATATAATGTTAAGAATCAAAATAAATGCACAAAGCTATAGTATTTGCTTGCTCTTGCAGTTTATTTGGAAATCAAATAGAGTATTTTGTTTAGATTCAGCAGCAGTGAAGACCTGCAGCTTCAGGAAATAATTACAGATGTTTTCATAAAATAAAGAGCTACTATGAATGTTACCTATTTGTAGAGAATCTTAGGTGCATGTAAAAAACAGTTGAAAGGCAAAGGGATGTGGAAAAGGACATTTGTGCAGATCAGTAAAGGAATGTTTCCTGGAGAAGTGTGTTGTAAGGAGCAATTTAACAGAGGGAGGGGAGGTTGGATAGTGCATAATAAGTGGTAAGGAATCCTAGGTGTAGGAGTGGACATGAAATTAAGTACAAACTAAAAGTGAAATGAGGAGAGGGAAAAAAGCAACTAGCAAGGAGGTTTTATGATGAATGTAGGAAGGGGTGGGATAGGCAATCTGGGGCAAAAAACAGGTAGGAATGAGATTGTGCTGAGCCTTGGAAGTGAACATAAGGAACCTGAATGTTTTACAGACATAGAGAGCAAGCAAAGGAAATAATCCAGAGAGCAGTGATGTGGTCACAGCAGGAAGGGAGGGAAATTATTTTAGCCCTGGTTTTGCTGCAGATTGAAAGGTGGGAAGCTGAGCTTGAGGGAAGCCAGGGAATAAGGGGTTGCATGTCTCAAGGTGTTGTATTGCAGTGCAATTTTCATTTCTTGGATGTGTGCACTAAGAGTGACAGTGTTTTTAAAAAGAACATGAGTGAGTCAGTGCATCGTTGTATTGGTGTGACTGAGTATCATGATAGTAATGAGCTGATGTGTAGAGATGGTTCTCTTTGCTTATGATTTGTGTGCTTTGCAGTGTCTGTATTGTTGTGAGAAAATACATTTGAGCAACCTTAACTTTAGTTTCACACAAAAAAATCATTAGAAATTTTACAGGAATAAGTGACAATGTTTAGAGAGCCTAATGCAAGGAAAGAAGCCTAATAACAACCTAGGAGATGAGAGGGAGAAGAGACTTTTAGAGAAAACAGTATTGTTACAGACTTAGTATCCCTCTCCTACATTCATTTAAGTCAGTGGAAGTTTTTCCACTAGCTTTA
Organism: Malaclemys terrapin pileata; assembly: GCF_027887155.1. Taxonomy (NCBI): domain Eukaryota; kingdom Metazoa; phylum Chordata; order Testudines; family Emydidae; genus Malaclemys; species Malaclemys terrapin. The sequence continues at coordinate 65,544,834 of NC_071512.1, read as the reverse complement.
ATGGGAACAAGATCAGGTCCTAAATAGTGGTTTTAATATTTGCATTAAATGTCTTTTATGATGTATCTGTAAATGTGACAAAACTATAATATGGATCATTTGTTCATTACCCTACAGAAGAGGAAAAAACATGTCTACCACCCTCCAATATTGCCAGAGGGAGTGCCTTCAGTGTAAACCAGAACTGATATTTTCATGGTGATGCTGTGGAGTATGGCTGTGAAGGAAACCTTGAAATTGTTGGGACAAATATCATAAAATGTCTTAGTGGAGAATGGACATCTTTACCTTCATGTGCTGGTAAACTGTACTTAGATAACACTTTAAACATCAATGTAACTTAATTTTATTTAAAGATTTATAGAGTTTATTCATCTATATTCATGGAAATACAATTAATGTGGATATTGTATCCAAAACCAGATACATTAAAAGAATATCAAGGTTGCAAAGTCAAGTACTCAAAAGTTAGGAAACACAACTAAAGGTTGTCTATGCATCTTTAATTAGATGAATATACTATATTTTCCACAAAACCCCAGCCTCATTCTGTGAATGAAAAGTTACTCAATATTCCTTTTTATCCTCTACGTTCATTATGTGGCCTGGGCCTTATTTACTGCACACCATTCAAACCCTGCACTGAATAGAAAATTACTAATTTCCTCCATGATGTTTCTATGTTTCTCAGCATAGTATTTAAGTGCTTCACAAACATTAATAAGTGTGTTCTCACAACAATGCTGTGAGATAATGGGGAATTATTATTTCCATTTCACATATAGCAAACTGAAATACAGACATTAGGGCTAAAATTGTCAAAAGTGTCCTCTAATACCAGGTGAGACACCTAGGCCCTAATTTTCCACAGTACTTGTAGCAGTTTAATAGCACATCATATGTTGAAAGCATAGCTCCCATTGACTTCAGTTGCAGTCACGAGTGCTCAGCAGTTCTACAAATCTGGCCCCAGATGTCTTACATAAGGCTTTCAGAAAATGAAGAAAACACAATTTGTAGTCAACTGTGAACATTAAGTGACTTGGCTAGTGCCATATAATTCTTTTGCAGCATCAGGGATACAGTCCAATTGTCTCAGGCAGCATTCAACTTCTTGAACAATGAGACAATCCTTCCTCTTCAGGCAATTTCCTACCTCATTTTTTACCAGCCTTCCAGCTTCTGAAACAGGGTTCCTAAGACTACAGCCTTTTCACTACACAACCCTAATTCATCCTCAGAGCAGGACCATCCTTTGGACTGAAGTGGGATGAAAAAAGTATGTGATCATGTAATCAAAGACTGTAATTTAATGCATAATCACAAGGGAGCCAAATCAAGATTGCACAGGTGACCTTCATTCTGGCACATTCTAACATAGGGGTTTTTGGATGCCATTTCCAAATTAAATAACAATTGTAAAAACAGAAATTCCATTATGTGGAACCATGCTGATAATACAAATTGGAGGTCAGAAAGGTTTGGCTCTTTGAATCCACAGCACAGACTTCTGAGTTCAAGGAGTAACTGATAGCAATAGTAGGCTGTCATCCTTTATGTGGATCAGGCACTATAGAAGACACACTTTCCCAGTGATTTTCACAGATATGTACTGAAAGCAGAGAAATCTAGAAACTGAGGACTACTGGATTGAATTCCAGGTTCTGGACAGGAGTATATACTAGTGATTATAGACTAGTCCCCCCCTTGCCAAATTTGAAATCCATGCCTCAAAGTATGGAGGAGCTAAAGCTCCTATAAATATTCTTACAACCAACTCATTAACATGGGCAAAACAATGTATTTTTCACTGACTTCATTCTTAGAAATGGCAGCGCCATTTTTACTAAAACTTTTCATACTAATAACTTCATAATGTCGTCATAATAGCAATCCAAATTCATAAGTGGTACAGAATCATCACACCTGGCGTAAGAAATTTCAGCCTGAATAGTTTAAGTTTAACAAAGTTATAGTGTGAAGAGTTGGACAACCTCAACTTAGGCAGCACTACCTGCACCGTTTCTAATTATTTGGAGAACCGTTCTCCACCTGGCATAGCTACCATATTGGTTTCATGCTGGGTTTTCTCTACGATGGCTCCTAACTTGCAAAGGCTTAGGCATTAGTTCAACTTGTCGCACCATGAATAGTCCTACTAAACTCAAAGGGGTCCTCAGTGTGTAAATGTAGCACATAAGTAAGTCTTCATAGCTGTGGGGTCTAAATTTGTTCTGGAGTTTTAAAACCGTTTGACTCCTTGTTTCAATGTATCTTTCCAATAACAGGCAACTTTGTAGCATCCCTGGGACTTATAGGATGTAAGGGGCTTATACAGTGGGTTTGTTTATTTGTTTGCTTTATGGAATTTTCCAATAACCTCAAACATTCTCAGGATGTGAGAGATTAATCCCTCCCTCTGACCTCCTGTACATCTGAAGCAGGTCTTTTCATACTGGAACTACTTCTGTGGCCTTTTCTTCTAATTCTTTCTTTCAGTTTCACAGGCTAATATAAGATAGTATATGGGCTATGAAAATCAGGTAACTGCAGTAAAATAAGATTTGCGTATTTACAAACCAAGAAAGTAAGTAAGTCACTAAGGAGCTTTGGAAAATTGTATCCTGTATTCAACTCAGTGGTCAGTTTGCTTAGCTTGCACAGTTATCTGAGAAGCATTCATTATAACTCCCAGAAACCCCTAATTAAAGAGACAAGGCCTGGTTCAGCACATCAACTTTAAGACACATACTCCTTTCCTGGATACTGATTGTTTGAAATAATCTGCTGATGGTGGTACATTTCTCTACACAGTGGTGGTGTTTGAAAAATAGTGGACGAACAAATCAAATTATAATTTGGTTGTTCTTTCACACATTTAAAGGGACACTGTCAACTTAAAAAAATCACCTCTGTTAGAATATCTTGCCTGCTATTGTTAAAAGCACACAAACTATAAACACTGAGGAAAAAAATGTTTTTCTTTTGATCTCCTTCTGCTAATAATCTTGGACATTACTTGTAACAATAGTAGGTATAAAATTTTCAAATGGACACATCTTCAAGTTGATGGCATCTCTTTAAATGCATATTTACCTGACAGGTTCTTTGAGCTATAACATTTTAATTTTTGTGTTGGATTTTATTTAGATCCATCTGTGAAATGTGCACTTCCAAGGAATCTTGAGAATATCAGATTTTTATCAGTTTACAATTTTCAAAAGAGTTTCTATCACAAAGATGTTGTAAAATACAGATGTAATTCAGATGTCAAACTTAAACAAACAGTCTGTGAATATGGGAAATGGTCACCCAAGCCAGAATGCATTGGTAAGTATTTGCATTTATATCAAATTGTTGCTTTTTGTAATCCAGCTAAAGAATGCTAATTTTATTAAAGCTACTATTAATCTAAATGAAGTTCACTAGTTTGAAAAATAGGGCTGATTTTAATAATTAAACCATAAATTTGTTTATATGCTAATAGGAAGAAAACACTGATCAAATACTTTTTAAATGTCAGAAATAATTTGACATCCTAACCAAATGACTTTTGGCTAATTTACTATGAATTACTTTCGCAGAACAATTAAGAGTCTGAATAAAGTACATATTACAATGAGAGTTGGTTTAGCTTCTCTCTCTACATAGAGATGATGTATTCTTGATCTGCATTCACCTATGGCACTGCAGATTACATAGACCTGACTTTTTTTTGTGCTGTGCTCAGAAAGAAACTTTAAACAAACTGTAGAATTTTTGGGTCAGTGGGAGACTGATAAAGAAAATGTCAGACCAGTGTGCTGAGTTTGTGCTAGTGAGTCTCTCCTTAATTAACTCAATCCTGTAGCAGAAGAGAAAGGGGACTCCAAAGGAAATGATTTTTGCCCTACATGTTTAACTCAATGGTTTACAAAATGTGTGTCCTCTGTGGAAGAAAAGATGGACTCAGTTCATAAGTGGTTTTATCCTCCAGTTACTAGGGTTTAACCGCATTTGAGGTACATGGAGACTGAGATTAAGGCCATAAATATCTGTGCAAATGAAACCTCAAAAAAGTGCAAAAATTTCTCAATAAGAGGAGGAGGGGGGAAGATTAGAAACTCTGGAAAACCAAGTGAGGGTGTGAGGGTTCACACCCCTCCTTACAGGGCAGCACGGCCTAGTGGCCAGAGTCCATATAAGCGCCCCGGGTTGCAGGGCAGCACGGCTTAGTGGCCAGAGTCCATATAAGCGCCCCGGGTTGCAGGGCCGTAGGACCTTACTACTGGCTCAGCGAGGGTGTCCTACCGAAACTTGCTGAGGCTTACCGAGGTCAAGGTACCAGTCCGTCACCCCCTCCCCCTGTGTCGCTCCTTACCGGCTGGGGAGTTGGGGTCTCCCACAGATCCCAGGGTTCTCCATGAGTCTCCGGATCCGTCGCCGCCTCCTGGTTCCTCCTGCAGTAGGGGTTCGTGCTGGCCCGTCGAAACCTCCGTCCCTGGCAGCCTCAAGAGTGTCAGCTGGTCCTCTGCAGGAGCTTCCCAGTTAGGTCCCTCCCCTGTGGCCACCAGCCCCGACTGAGCTGAGTTTCCTCCTTTTATACTCAATGAGCATCTGGAGCATGCCCAATACGAACCGGGAGGGACTTCCTCCGTCAGAGCTACTGGTCTGACGTCGCTGGGGCTAGTGCACGGCGGGGCTGTCCCGTCACAGAGGGCTAGATGTGTTTTGGATTCTGGGTTTGTAATATCACTTTGAGCATTTGTGTGATACAATCCCCAGGCATAAATCTGGAAAAATGGACAATCTAGGAAATGCTGCCAGTTTCTGTTGGACAAACAGTAGGTTCGCAGTGGCCAGTTGCTCAACCACTGGGGAGAAAGAGTATCAGGAAAAACATCTCTCAAGATGACTTCAGAGGACTGCTCCCAAGTACACTCTATTAGCTAATGTTTTATAACTAACTTCTACAAAACACACAGGTCATAATGACCTCTACAGGATCATCACTTTTCTAACTTTCAAGAAACTTTTAATATCAGAGGTGTCTAGATTCAATGTTGTTCAACCAGCAAGGTTTTCACACTCAGTTGTTTACTTGTCTGTCCCTTTCTCCAATTCTGATTAGCAGAAACTGTAGCTAGTTTTGACCAAATTAACCCTTCACTATGTGGTGTTCTATTTCATTACTTCAGGGTGGCAGAATGCACACAATATGGTTGCAATTAGCTTGATCACATTTTGGGGTATACACACCCCTCAAATCCAGGGAAACAAGCCAAGCACTAGAGCTATGTGGGAACTGGAATTTCTGTTCCATGGAAAATTTCACACACAAAAAAAATCATCCCAAATCCAAACAAAAAATCCAAAATGCCAAATTTTCCACAATTTGAGAAGAATTGAAACAGAATGTTTGAAAAATTCTAGGAAGGGAGCTGATCAGCCAGCAGATCTTTGTGTTTCTAACCATTAGAGGAGTGAAGTTCTGGAACAGCTTTCCAAGTGGAGTAGTGGGGGCAAAAGACATATCTGGCTTCAAGATTAAACTTAATAAGTTTATGGATGGGATGATATGATGGGATAAATTAATTAACAAAATTAGGCTATCTTTGATTATTAGCAGGTAATTAGGCCCAATGGTCTGTGATAGTATGTTAGATGGGGTGGGATCTGAGTTGCTACAGAGAATTCTTTCCTGAGTGCTGGCTGGTAAATCTTGCCCACGTGCTCAGGGTTTAACTGACAGCCATATTTGGGGTCAGGAAGGAATTTTCCTCCAGGGAAGATTGGCAGAGGCCCTGGAGGTTTTTCGCCTTCCTCTGCAGCATGGGGCATGGGTCACTTGCTGGAGGATTCTCTGCACCTTGAGGTCTTTAAACCACGATTTGAGGACTTCAATAATTCAGACATAGGTTAGGGGTTTTGTTACAGGAGTGGGTGGGTGAGATTCTGTAGCCTGCGTTGTGCAGGAGGTCAGACTAGATGATCATAGTGGTCCCTTCTGACCTTAAGTCTATGAGTCTATGGCAATTAAAAGAGGACAATGGTTACTAAAGATCTGTGGTATGCTGTTTTTCATCTAATAACTGTTCTGATTTGCAATGAACTGTCACATTTACCATATTTTAAGCCTTGAGATCTGACTGAAACTATCTTTTGTTGAAGAGAATAAAAGAAAATGCACACCTCCCCCTCAGCTACCAGGAGCCTCCAAGATAACAGAGAAAAGAAGTTATGAGACTGGTGAAAAAATAACTTTTACGTGTCTGGAAAATTTCAAGCTTCATGGAGTGAAAGAAATAATGTGTGAAGGTGGGAAGTGGCAGTCACCACCACACTGTGTTGGTCAGTAGGATGTTTTATTTATGTTTTAGTTTTTAATATAGATTTCCTGAAATTAGATGAATCAGACAAAAAGCACATTCAGTAATAACTGTCATTTTGTTGGAGATGATACACACTGGGCCTAACTCTGCACCCATTGAAGTTAATGGTAAAATTCCCATTGACTTCAAAGAAAGGAGAGGTAAACCAGTACTGAGCTTTCTTAAAAATCCCTGACTTAATGCACCCCTCAGTGTGTAGGTGTATGTTCATTTCTTATTTGGGGCTAGAAACAAGCTGGAATAATCACATTTTAATGAAACTCTTCAGCATTATCCAGCTTTGGTATATGGAAATTCTTTTGAGCATACAGAGACGCAGGAATTCAGTCACTTCGTCACTGTTATCCTCATTAACTTGGGGTTAAAAGGAAAATTTTCAGTGGGCATATTATTGCATAATTTTCCTTCATGGCAGTTTTATGGCTTCTTTGGAATTATCTAGTTCTGGCCAAAGTCAGAGAGAAGCTACTGCACCAGATGGACCATTGGTCTCATTCAGCATGACAATCCCTGTGTTTCTGTTTGACTGTACTGTACTTAACTTACACTGTAACAGCCTCAAATGTTTATTATAGGGCTGGCCAGAGGGTTTGTTTGTAGCATTTCTTAATTTGAGCCCATACAAGGAGTCCTGCATTAAGAACAATGACTAGAACTTGCACTCACTCAGCTTTACCTTTTTTTCTTTCAGTTTTAGATTACATGTGCATTTGACATGTACATTTTATTGTTAATTTTTCTCTTCCAAGCAGAAGAAAAATCATGTTTGCAACCATATCCCATAGAAAATGGTGAGATTAAGTCTAGAAAATCGAAGCTTAAGAATGGAGAAACCAGGACCAGTGACTTATCCGAATGGTGCGACATTAAAGTACAGCTGTAATGCGGGCTTCATGTTAAGAGGCCCATCAGAAATAACCTGTAATATGGAAAAATGGACTTCACCACCTGCCTGTATTGGTAATTATATTGTCTGCTGTGTTGCATTTCCATTAATATTTTTTCAGTAGAGCAATCAAAGAGCCAAATTCTATGCCAGTGTAATTCCAATGGGTTCAGCAAAGAATTTGGCCCAATGAGTTTTAAGTGGAGGCTAAATGATGGTGAACAGGAACTCTTACATTTGTTTAGCTTGCTGTGAAACAAACTTCTGATTGAAGTGAAGGATTTATTTAAAAAAAATTATTTGGTTTTTAAAAACTGCCTTGTGGAACCTATCTTCTGTCCCAGTTATTGCTCCCTTTTTTTTACTTCTCTGAGAAAAGGAGACCTCTTCCAGCTCTCTGCCCTGTAGGGCCCATGAAGACCATAGGAACATCTGTCTCAGCAGGCTGATGTTTCTTGACAGCTTCCAAACAGTCACTGGTCCCAGCTTCTTCCACTGTCAGTTCTTCTCTACATCAGGTATTCTGCTATGCCCATAGAAAACAATAGACATCAGCCAGTGTTCAGGTGGTAGCAATCATCTGGGAATTTGCTTGTTCACAGAGCCAAAATAACTAACTAAAAAACTGTAAATTTTATTTTGCTTAAAAATATACTAAACAATGACTGAAGACATTTTATAATTGGATGCAATCAATCCATCAAAAAAAATTCTTTTTATAGCTTTTATAACTTAAGTTTTTATAATGACTCAGAAAATAGAGCATATATATTTGAATAATCTTGTTTTTAGTAGAGAGAGAGAGAGAGAGAGAATGATACCTGATGGGTATTTTCCATCTTTCATTGCTACAATTCTACAATAGAGGACAGATTTTTCTAACTTTCTGATAATTAGTAAGGTCATTTCCATCAGTCATTGTCCAATGTACATTCCTAAATGTACATTGGACAAAAGTTTAGTACATCCAGCATTTCTGCTTTGGGATGTAATTGGGATGCTGCAGTAAGTGCTGTACCTGTACTGCATCTAAAAATACCCGGATCGGCGGGTAGTAAGCGATCTAGATGCGATAAATCGATCCTTGAACACGCTCCCCATCGACTCCAGAACTCCACCAGAGCGAGAGGCAGTAGAGGAGTCAACAGGGGAGCCGCGGCCATCGATCCCGCGCCGTGAGGACCTGAGATAAATCAATCTAAGATACTTCGACTTCAGCTACGCTATTCACATAGCTGAAGTTGCATATCTTAGATCGATCCCGCTCCCCTAGTGTAGACCAGCCCAGAGATGCCTTGAACTAAGATGGCTCATGAATAAGGCTTGCATTTGAGCAAGGAAAAGTGCTTCTTTACACTTTTAGAAAATGTGTGGTGTTTTGTGAGATGCAATATAGCACAGAAACTAGCATTTCCAGCTGGAAAAGGCACATGCATTGATATCTTGTCAATACAGAACAATAAGGAGCCTATTGTTTATTCACAGGGGAAAAAGAACCCATCGTTTTGTACTTCTAGCACTCATCACTTGCATGTGGAGATAAGTCAGGTTAAGGATCACATTCTAACCAGTCCTGGCATAAGCTGACAACAAATTCCAGGATTCCTCTATATGTAATAAATAGACAATTTCCAGTCATACTTAATTTTCAAAAACATAGCTGCATGCTGAGAAATGAGTCAACCTCTTACGTATATGTTAAAACAGGAATTTTAATGTGACTATAGGGTCATTCCTGTTTTGACTTTGTTAGTAAATATGTTTTTATGTAAAAGCAATAGTGAATTTGGGGTTTCCTCTTGAACATTTCAATTTTTCTATAATGTGAACCTCCCCATGTGCTGCCCCTGGGTTGGGGAATACCAGTGCAGAAGTAACATTTCCCTCTATAAAAAGCAACAGAGGGTCCTGTGGCACCTTTAAGACTAACAGAAGTATTGGGAGCATAAGCTTTCGTGGGTAAGAACCTCACTTCTTCAGATGCAAGAAGAAGTGAGGTTCTTGCATCTGAAGAAGTGAGGTTCTTACCCACGAAAGCTTATGCTCCCAATACTCTGTTAGTCTTAAAGGTGCCACAGGATCCTCTGTTGCTTTTTACAGATTCAGACTAACACGGCTACCCCTCTGATACATTTCCCTCTATGAAATACAACTTTAATAGGTGTTACAACCAGGGCTTTACAAAAAAATGTATTAAGCCAGTCCACATAATAGTGAGTGCAAATTCCAGCAATAGCTGCCCAATGCACAGTCATGGTCTATAATAATCACACCGTCCTATAGGACTATTCAAATGAGTATGTGGTATAGCACTGGGCTGTCTAGTCCTGTGGCTAAGGCACTGGACTGGGACTTCAAATATCTGGCATCTGTTCCTGACTCTAAAACAAATGTCCTTGTGATCTTGGGCAAGTCACTTAATCCTCCAGGGCCTCAGTTTACCTTCTGCAAAGGGATAATACTTATTTACCACAGAGGACAGTGTGGAGATAAATTAATTAAAGCTTGTGAGATGGTCTGATGCTATTATGATGGATTCTATCTTTATATCTCTATAGCATTAATAAGGGCTTGTGTCCATGCAGCAGTTGCCCAAGTTTATCGTGAGTTGTGATTTTAAACAAATGTAGTTAAACTGGTGTATCAGTCTGTGGACCTGCTTATGTCCCAAGTTCAGTTCCCTGCTCCACCACAGACTTCCTGTGTGTCTGTGGGTGCATCACTTTTTTTCTCTCTCTGCCTCAAATTCTCACCTGTAAAGTGTGGATAATAGTACTTAGATATGTCACAGGTGTCAGGAGACTAAATACATTAAACATTGTCAGTCACTCAGATACTACGGTGATGGTGTCTAAAAAAGTTTTTCAGTTTAAACCAGATTCAGTTTAGTCACAACAAGTTTAAGTGGAACTGAAGTGAGATACTTAAACCAAAATAAAAGTGTCTACAGAGGAGTTTGCACGGGGTTAAAGTAACTCAGTTTAAAAAACTATTTAAGTTACAATGACATGACTGCTGTGTGTTGACAAGGCCTAGCACAGGACAGGCCATTGCATGAGAAATCTAGGAGACAAGAAACAACCAGAAATGCTAATCTTAGACTGAGGCAGAAACTAAACATCCACAAAAACTTAATTCTATTTAGCATTTGTTTATTTAATTAACCAAGTATTGAGCAATTTTATTTAACAGTGCACATTGTGTAAGTTTCATACCCATCCATGTCTCAGTGCATATTTCTGAGTGCTGCTTGAAGTCTTTATTTAAAGTTTCTCTCTTTTTGTATCTGAGCACCTTGTTAAACAGGCTTTAATGAATGAAGGTAATTTGTGAGAGGGTTTCACTCACTTTCAATTTGTGTGACTATTTTTTCAGAAATGCCATGTAGAGATGCACCTGATGTTCCCCATGCTCATGCTGAAGGTAGCATAAAGACTAATTATGAACCTGGTGAAGCAGTGCGTTGTCAGTGCCACCCAGGTTTTATTGCTGTTGGATCACAGGAGGTAACATGTAAAAGAGGGCAATGGACCCAGCTACTGGAATGCCAAAGTACAGTGTGTGGTTTGATTTAATTGTCAGGAACCTATTATAATATAGGCACTCAGATACTCAGGGGATGATGATTACTATTTATTTGAATTAGTGTATTTCCTAGGATCCTTAGTCATGGACCAGGGCCCCAGTGTGTTAGATGCTGTACAAACACAGAACAAAAAGCAGTCCCTGTACCAATGTGCTTACAATCTAAGTATAAGACAAGAGTCAATAGATGGGAGTACAAGGAAACAAGAAGACACTATTGGCTGGTATGACAGGTTGTAGTATCAGCACATCAATGGCCTACATTGTCAAGTTTTTTTTGTAGGCATTGTGGAAAAGAAGAATTTAAAGGAGGGATTTGAAAGTGGATAATTAGGTTGCTTTGTGAATGTTTATGGGGAGTGCCTCCCATGTGTGAGGGGCAGCATGGGCCAAAGCATGAAGGTGCTAGTTTGAAAATGGAACACGTGGGCAGTGGAGACTGGCATCATGGGCCGATTGGAGAGGAGCATCGAGAGCTTGATAGTGAATGAGATATGATGGGATGCTTGATGCAACAGAGAAGGGGGGAGCCAGTGGAGGGATTGGGTGACATGTTCAAAGGGATGGGATCGGAAAATGATTTTTGCAGCAGCATTCTGAATGGATATGAGCAGATCAAGAGTACATTTGCCAAGGCCAGAGAGAAGGATATTTCAGTTATCGAGATGAGTCAGATATACAGCTGGAGTATATTATGGGATGGAACAAGGGAAATTGTGGAAATCTGGGGACCAAGTACTCATAATTTCCTGAGAGGTGTATGGGTATTCCTAAATATATAGTGATTGCTGCACAATACATAGTGACAATTTCCCACAAGGTGCACCTGAAGGCAGTGCAGAATACACTGGGATTGGCTACCCACAGTGCCACGTGCCTTATGTTGAATCAGATATAATGATAGACTTGATAAATACTTAAATACGTTAGGATACTTAACTTTCTGCTCCCTCTGTTGCCTCTGCAGCAGCAGAGGACAAAACAGTCAATACCAAACTCTGTTCCATGGCTGTGCTTCATTCACTGGGAAGGCTGATACACAAATCCTGATAATTTCAAATATGGAAGGAGCTGCGAGAGGATTTGTTGTTTGTCAAATGGAAAAGGACAAAATAGGAAAGCAATTTTTTTCCTACCAGCTTCTACAAAGAGAACTTAAATGTATTTTTAAAACTATCAAAGTCTGCAGGTTGTTTTTAACGTATTTTAAATTTACTTATTTGTCACAATATAGAGTCCAGTGCTGCAGCCTGTGCCATTTTTTGCCCTAATAAGGAATACAGAATAAATGCTCTCATCTCACTTTTACAGATTTGTTTCATTACCTTCGTTATGAGAGTGCCTGGAGTTTTCTTTTATGGGCCATAAAGTATAAGATACTCGACAAAAGTGTTTCACTTTGATAAATCTCCCCTTTCAGATGCAACATGTGGAGATCCACCTGCAGTTGCCAATGCTGAGATCATAGACCATAGAGACAGAAGATATTGGCCTGCTGAAAGAGTGCAGTGTCAGTGTCATGAAGGTTTTGAAAGTCATGGACCAAATGATGTCACCTGTATAAACAAGGAATGGTCACAACCTCCAACTTGCGAAGGTAGAGGTTTGAATTTTTATTAAAACAATTAATGCCAGATTGTACCTGCCTAGTATATGGGTGTCAAGTAAGGTGAGGAGGTTGCAGAATCCCTTCTGAAACATCCTTGGCAAGCAGAGTCTGAATGAATGTCGCTAGTACTCTCCTTGGTTGCAGCTCATTTCCCCCACTCCACAGCTTGTCAGCTTTATGGGCTAGTGTGTAGAAAGATGGAGCTGTGGACCTGCCTCCTTACCCCTTTTAGAACCATGTACCACTAGTAGAGAGAAAGCAGGCCTTACATGCATCTGAGCATAGGGATTGAAATTGTCCCTGGCCCCTATGTAAGCTATTCAAAAGTGGGGGAAGGCTCCTTGCACCCTTGCCACAAGTGAGCACCTGTATTAGGGCCAGGCAGAATCTGGCCGTTAAAATGGGTACAACATTCAGTACTCCACCAGCACCATATGGGGCCAGCTCAATGGACAGTTCAGAGAGAGGGGTGCTGCAGCCCTACCCCTAACCCCCTTATTATTAATTTTGCCAACTGTGGGTAAAATCAGTGTGTCCTTCACTCTTGTCATAGTCCATATGGACATCTGTAAGTGAGGGAGTCTGCAAATGGTGTCTCCTTAAAAATAGGAAAGGAAAATTTTTTAAAAAATGAAGTGTAGTAAAAGTTAAATTTGAAATGAGTAAAATCAAAGTGATGCAAATATTTGCAGCCAAACAAGCTGACTTTAAGAGGTTTCCATTTGGAGAAGTTAGGAAAAAGACTTGTATGCTGTTTCTTATGTTTTTATGTTTTCAACCCCTCAATAATTCAGAAGTCTCTCTTGTTCATCTTTTTTTTGAAGGATGTGGGGGGAAGTTCTGGTGTCCATTGAAATCCCACCCCATTCCTGTCAGCAATATTCTCTTTGATATTCTCTTTGTGAGCAGGGCTGCAGCCGACTCAAGCGCAGATAAAACTGGTCATTGATAAAAATGTTAAATAAAACAAGACCAAGGACCGATCCCTACAGGATCCTTGTAGGGACATGCTTGCTTGATGATGATTCCCAGTTACAGTTACATTTTGAGTCCTATCAGTTAGCCAGTTTTTAATCAATTTAATGTATGCCATGTTAATTTTGTATAGTTCTAGTTTTTGAATCAAAGTGTCATGTAGTACCAAGTCAAATGTTTTACAGAAGTCTAAGCCTGTTACATCATCACTTAACAAAACTTGTAATTTCATCAAAAATATATCTGTTTAGTTTGACAGGATCTATTTTCCATAGACCCAGGGTATTTCAGCTTAATTATATTAATCTCTGAAATTAAAAAGGTTTGTCAATTGGTTCTCTGCAATTAAAAAGGTTCTGATAAACTAAACAGGATAAGTTACGTGCCTTGGCTGGAGGATCTGAATAGAAAAGATACATAGCTAATGAAATGTCATTAAAGATTTGGTTCAACTGAAGTATTTCTTGGAAATGTGTCAGTGACTGTAAATATGTCCATATATCTTTTCAGATATGATGTGTGGACCTCCACCTGCACTTACTAATGGTCAGATTCTAGGGTATAGAAACCAAAAGTATTTGCCTGGTGAGAGAGTGCGCTATCGATGTCAACAAGGGCTGAGCCTCATTGGGTCACAGACAGTGACATGTCAGAAGAAAAAATGGTCAGAATCACCAGAGTGCAGAGGTATTTTATTTTATTATTTATACATATCCTAAAAATGAAGATACTGTTGGAATCAAAAGCTGCATTCATACTAAGAAGCTTTTACTTCTCTGTATCTTTCTCCTTATATTGTGTGACTTGGGGGTCACCTTGATGCCTATCCAGGAACGAAAGATAGAAGCAAGGAGAATTCAGCTCTGATTCCAATATGCAGGAAGCATTTCAGCAGCCCCGGTGCAGTCACCTCTGTCCCCTCCATCAGATGGAGAAAGGGGCAGGTGGAACTTGAAAAGCCAGCTCCAGTGGCAAGTAGTTCCCACTCCCATGCCTCCATTTTCAAAATGGCAACACCAGAAAGACAGTGCAGCAGATTGAAGATTGCACTGCCTCCACCTCATATAGGATCACAGAAAGGCAGCATTAGACACAACATGCACAGTGCCACTACCAGGTAGTGGGCTAAGGGGCATTTTTGCCCAGACCCCTTCCCACTCCTGCCACTTGTCAAAGGTCTCCTAGAGGTCTCCCACGATATTCCAGGCTCAAGCCTTCAGAGGAAATGCAGACCCAGGTAAACCCCATGTGTCAGAAAGGGGTAGAGTATAGGGACCTCCCATCTTGGGCAAGTCAATCCTAAGGCATCAGGCTGCTGGAGAGTTCATTCTTGAGCCCAAACCATTCCTTGGGAGAGCCACAGGCAAACCCCAGAGTGGGAGGGCAATCATTAAGCCAAACCTCTTTGTGGGGAGGAAGAACCCTACTTATTCAAAATATTTTTTGAACAATCCCTGAGCCCAATTTCTTGCCTCCCTCTGAAACAGGAGCATAGGACTTGTTACAGGGACCTCTCAATTGATGTGTCTAGGTTTAATAAAACAGAGTCACAAGTGCTCTCTTTCTATAATATAATCTTTTCATCCTTCCCAAAACTGGGAAAGAACATGCCCAAAGAATAAAAAAGAATTCAGGTTTCACACTTGATTTTCCCTTACACAATCTTCCCAGGTTCAGTCTCAGCACATGAACTTCAACGGTTTCAGCATCCAGATTCAGAATGCCTGTAGCTTTCAACCTTTAAATTAACAGCGTCATAGTTGCAGTATACTGCCCTCAACTTCCCTATCCTGGCACTAGTTCTTAAACAGTTCCAGTTCACAGGCTCAACCCCACCAGCACACACAAGGCTCCCACTCTTTTGGAATCATCCACACCTAACAAACTGAGGAAACCTGTTTTTATTTGGCCCTTCCTCTGTCCTGATTGACCAGACTCTGTTTCCTCACCAAGCCTCACCTAGTGTTTCAGGATCAAATCCAGGCAATTAGTTCTTGCTTTTCCTGGCAACTGTTGTCATGACAACCCCAACTAATTTCCCATTGTCAGTGCTTGCTAAAGCTCTGGGACTCATTTAATTCCCAACAAAAGTGAAATAGGAAGTAGAACAACAAAATTTTGCAGCATAAACAGACATAAAGCAGAGTGGGACAAACACCAAAAAAGAATATGATCTCTCATACTCCATCTCCATTTGTATCTCATTCACTCACTCATGCCACCTGCAACAAAAGAGTTTTATCAACAGTAGAAACTTCTTAAAAGGAAAACATCTCCCCAGTGTATATCACACCACAAAGTCCCAGAACACTGTCACAGGGCCAAATACCTAAGACCAAAGGGTGAAAAGGGGGTGTCAAGAAACCTTCCTTTTCCAGGGAGGAAGGCCAGATGTCTGAATCTGTGTCAGAGGATTACAAACAAGTGCATGAGGAGGGATATATAGCTATAGTTTATCTGAGGCAACCTCAGACCTTCTGAGGAAGTTTTAAAGCATTCTGACTGAAATAATCTATCCTTTGTTTATTTTTAACAAACATTCCCATTTTACTATCCCACAGATAATTCCCCCCTTTTGTATAAGGATGACAGCTTTTTCAACTCCAGTCATTACCATTTGGTCTCGCAAGTCTTCAAAAGGTCCAATAATATTAATGTAACCCTTCTGCCCGTCTGAGTTAGCAGCAACAAGGGCCGGGTTCAGTATCTAGAGGTCCTGTTTCAATAACACAATGCAAAACCGTCTCGAGCCCCCACCCAGTAACCTGGGACAATTACATACCCCCCCCCCCCGGTGCCTCTAAGAGGCAGTACTTCCCCTCTCGCAAGCAGAGTCTGAGTGTAATAAAGGAGGGAAACAATGTGGCATTGTGGTGTTTCCCCAACATAAACAGGATTCATAACACAAACCATGAACAAAAGAGCCACCCTCCACCCCCAAGTAAGTTTGGCAGTATCCTTTTCCCCTCAGGATTTTAAGTCCAACAACCCAAAAGTCCCTGGTCAGTGCAGCCCGAGAGTTCAAAAGTTTATCTGCAGAGTTTTACCTCCCAGCCTGGGGGGCGGGGGGTGGGCACAGTGGCGTTAAGGGGCACCTTACGTGGTCCGAGACCAACTGCCCCGCCTCTCCATGGGGTTCTGCTGCAGCCTTCACTGCGAGCCACTCCACCAGCCGCTCTGCTCCACCAGCCGTCCCGTGAGCCGCTTCAGCCATCCCACGAACTGCTCCGCTCGGCCAGCCGCTTCACCAGCTGTCCCGCAAGCTGCTCCAGTCATCCCACAAACTGCTTTGCTCTGCCCTGCCAGCAACATATCTTCAGGCACCTCCCGCCCCGGCACTCACTGATTTTAGCTCTTTAGTGATTTCAGCTTGTAGTAGGGGAGCCTCAGTGCTAGTGCATCATTGGCCCAAAGTGAATTCAGCTCAGTGGCCTGTAACTAGACTCCTAATGGAATTAAAATTAGCTTTGATAGTCCACAGTAGAGAGAGAAGGAGGAGCAATTGGTATTTCAGGCCCTTAAAGGGGGCCCATACTATCAGGTACAAATACCTCTCTCAATTCACAGGGTTTTGGAAGCCATGTCCCATGTCTAGCGAGTGCTACTTAGTTGATGGTGAGTCCCTCTGTCATAAAACAGTTTCATTGTTCTTGATTCACATAACCAGGGTAACAATTTATTCTTCCTGCCCCAATAACAGAGAAACTGGGGATCCCACAGCAGCCAAAGTGACCATTTGGGCTCATGCTAGTCGGGGTGGGTGTGCCTATGCAAACAAGATCAGCCCCTGAAATTCTTTTCCACAACTCGCCACCATTCACCACCAGATGTCAGGGTAGAGCTCATCCTGACTCTGCTTACATTAATAATGATTTTAAGGAAGAAGAAAACATACTCCTATCTCTTTCTGGACAATTCTACTGGTCAGCGCTCTGTATAGACTGTGAGATCAAGAGACTTATTTAGGGGGAGCTCCTCAGGCTTCTAGGTTGACTGGCCTATGCCTTCAAAGTTTCTGAACCCATGTTACTTATTGAAAGAAATGTGACTGTATTGATTTTATAAATGTTGCTAAAACTATTAAACCAAATTAAAATAAAACCAAGAAAACATATCACCAAAGCTAAGTTGCTATTTCATAAAATTAATGTAACACTTTACTTTTAGTTTAGTTTAATTTGTATTAGATTGCTGTAAATTCAAGAAATCAACAAATTAGTCTCAATATTGGATTGAAATTAAATAATCAAATTAGTCAAATCATCAAATTAATGCAAAAAAAATTCATATAAATTCTAAGAAGGAGTCTGAGGAGGTGGCTGTCCATTTTGTTGTAAATCCCAAGTAAGGAATTTTACCAAAGTCAATTAAATGTATAACTTTGCACTCGTTAAATAGATAATAATTTTGTTTCAGTATTAAGATAATATCTGAATTGCAATCCCAGAGCCAATTACAAAGCTTCCTCCATCTAGTGTAGTGGTTAATACTTTCCTCTCACATTGACAGAGATATTATAATTCAGAGTTTAACAGAACACTCTTGATAAGGAGTAGTTTGACAACTTATCAGAAGTTAAAAGACAAGTTATCATAAACGACAATATCAAATCTCTCAGGACTTTTAAACATAGAATGCAGAACATACTCTCAATTGAATAAGTTCTATGAGACATTATTTAGGGCTGTGTTAACCTAGGGAAATTTCCTTCTGGTGCTTTCCCCGTGAAGATTTTATGGGTAGTGTTCTACATAAGCATGCACACAACCACAATTTCACACCCTAAAACTAAATAATATTAAACAGCTGGGATGTCTCACAACTAATAAAAATAGAAAAAGGAAAAATAAGATCTCAAATAACAGAGTTTGCAAACTCTTTAGCTCTCACAGTCTTCTGGACTCTGAGTAGGAACTGGACGTGCAGTCAAGGTGGTGTTGCTGGCACAGCACTTCTCACTAGTGGACCTTCAGCTACAGAAAGACTAGCCAAAGGCAGGTGTAGCCTGTTCGTTGATGTTGTGAGTTCCTCTCCCCGAGGTGGCCTAGTTGTGAGAGTTCCAGAATGTCTGTCTTCCCTCTAGATTGTCTTGTTGATCCAAAAGGCAAGAGAGCTCAGCCTTACGCTTGATTCTTATTGTTTGAAAGTTGCTTATTCAGCCTTGATGTACTTCCCGCCTCATAGTGAGAGGCCTACCTTGGAGCCATGCAACTTGGTGCAATCAGCCAGCTTTGAATTAGGTCATCTTTAGTGAGTATCAACTTGGAAAAGCCCCCCTTAAATTAGCAATTTTAAAAATATTGGATGTTTTCCATAACACAGAGATCTATGTCTGTGACCCACTCCAAAAATATCAAAAATCCAGATACATGAGACCACTTTTGAGGAAGCTGGTATGGTTTTATCTGGGTGAAAATTCTTAAGATGATATTATGTCACCAATTTATGGAAATTTCAACATAAAAATACTATAGACATAGCTAATTGAGAGAGAACCCTAGCAACGGGCAGTTACTCAGCGTTCTTCCATCAGCAAAATTTAAAATAAGTTCAAACTTATTATCAGCCCAAGTAGCTGGGGAGCCAGGTAGCCCGCCCACCCCCAACTAGAGCCTCTGGGAAACCCAAAAGCTGTACATTCCATTGCTTTGTTTAGAAACAAAAAATCAGAAAAATAAGTGATATGGTTCTTCTTCCATTAGCTAGAAAGTTATCGTACTCTTAGTGTAAATGTTAACATCCTCTGCTCATTAAAATGATTATTTCTAATGTTGTGGCTATAATGTGTGTGTGTGTGCTTATGGGGTTGCCATTTACCTTTTATTTGCAGGAAAAAATACTATGAAAATGTAATTTGAAGCTGGAGGTGGTAATGCAGTTAAAGAAGTAGAATATATTCTCTCTGGTTTCAGATTGGTAGCCGTGTTAGTCTGTATCAGCAAAAACAATGAGGAGTCCTTGTGGCACCTTAGAGACTAACAAATTTATTTGGGTATAAGCTTTTGTGGGCTAAAACCCACTTCATGCCCACAAAGCTTACGCCCAAATAAATTTGTTTGTCTCTAAGGTGCCACAAGGACTCCTTGTTATAATCTCTGTGGCAAAAGTAATGTAGTCTTGAAAAGGAGTAAGACCTTCTTGTTCAGCTGCCACTGGTAGCATTACGATTGGAACAATTTATTTTTTAATAGCAATTTGTTTGTTTATATACATTAAAATCAAAATCATACTATAAATATGAACCATTTTAAGTAATTATGACTTTTATAAAAATAAATGAAAAGTTCAAAGGATGAAATATAAACAAAATTTAAATGTTTTTTTAAAAGTGTAAGTTAACTTCTAAATTCAGGAAAAAAATACAGTTTCTTTAAATTAAACATTGCCCCACCATTTAAAGTGCTATAGACTGCATTTGATTTTAGGAAACCATAGCTACCCAAACCTGCTTATTTGGGCAGGAAAATTCATAGAGTCCAAGGCCAGAAGGATATGATGTGATAAGCTAGTGTGACCAACTATATAACACAGGCCATAGAACTTCCCCAAAATAGTAGTATTAGGGACCCATTGTGCTAGGCACTGTAGCCATACATATAAAGCGACCGCCTCTGCCTCAAAGAGCTTATGAATCATCCTTTACTAATAACTAGAGCAGACAGAAACATTTCCAACTAATTTTGTTCAGCAGAAAGATCTTTTCTCTCAACACATACATTTTCCACAAATATAATATTTTAATTTTCCAGTTCTTTTGACAATAAAATAAAACCAGGGTATTTCTGTTAATATTTTTTGGGGAGGTGCAGGGGGAAACAATCATATATTGCAGTCCTTGCTCTCAGTACAGAGCCTGTTGCCCTTTCGTTCTTTCTGGAAAGAGGACAGAAAGGGGAGGGGCCTTGGCTCACACTGGCTAGAGGATCTGGCCAACCCCAAATGGGAGAACACTCTCCTTGTATTGCCAACCTCAAGCATTCAGTAATTATGAATCAGGCCTGCTAAACTTATCAGATTTCACTAAACAATGATAAAATATTTAAAAATAATAAATCTGGGGTCTTTGTGTTTGTCGTCTGTGTTTTGAACCCTCTGGGCCATGTTTTCAAGTTCTCTTCCACAACCATGAGGTTTAGCATCTTTTTATTTTTTAATAACAGCTGAAATTCTCACATAACATGACCCCAGGAGCTGGAATTAAAAAAACACGTGAAATACCATGTAATTCATGACAAAATCATGAGAGTTGGCAACACTGCCCCCTTTTGTCTTAGGGGTGGTGCAGCATGCACAGACCCCCGTGCATCATTGAGCTCAGGAGGTGTTCTCTCCCTATGGCACAGTGGCTTCCAGAATACTCCTTAGCTTGGAAAGGCTACACATGGCTCCAAATGTGGGCCAGTGCCTTCAAGAGACGGGGCCAGTTCTTCAGCTGGGCCAAGTGTAAGTTAAGCACAGCTGAGGATGGGTGGGGGAAAAGTGACTTTGAGCCTGGTTCTGAGGCCGATGATGGTTGAAAACTCGTAAGGGACAACTCCATAGCTCAGAATTGGCTAAGGCTACATGCTGCAGGTCATCTCTGCCCCAACACAATCCCTCCAGACACTGCCTTTTTCAGCTGATGACTTCCCCGTGCAGAAACAATCCTTTGCAGCCCTGTTAGCACTCTGGGCTATTTTACTAATCAAATAAATATCATTTGATATTTATTGAGAGTAACTATCAAATGATGAGTGGTTCTTCTCTTTCCTATATGTTTATAATCCATTATTAATCTGTCAGGCCCAAGGGCTTTTCCAGAGAGCGAAGCATTAACTTCATCCATGATTATATCACTTCTTATTGGTACCAATGTTTTTTCTCCTTGGCATCTTTTCTTTTCTTATTTTTCTCCTCTTTTTCTCTTGTTTAATTTCTTAAATTCTCATTGCTCATTTTCTTATCTAGTCAGTGTTTCTTCCTTTTTTCATTTGGTGTTTTATGTTACACTTTTTAACCCATTTTCTCCATTTCTCTCCTTAGCTTGTATCCTCTTACCTAGTTTTTACCCTCCATCACTCATCTCCCTTTAGTCTCTTTCCTCCTCCTCCTCCCAATATTTAGTCACCACAGGAAGAACATGGTGTCTAATGCTCTAATGCACTCAACCACTGTCTGAAATACCTCAGTTGTTAACATGTGTTCATGGAGAAATGAGGCTCTGCACAGGACAGTGACTACTTAAGTAACAAGAAGTGGAAGAGATTTCAGAGTAGCAGCCGTGTTAGTCTGTATCCGCAAAAAGAACAGGAGTACTTGTGGCACCTTAAAGACTAACAAATTTATTAGAACATAAGCTTTCGTGGACTACAGCCCACTTCTTCGGATGCATATAGAATGGAACATATATTGAGGAGATATATATACACACATACAGAGAGCATAAACAGGTGGGAGTTGTCTTACCAACTCTGAGAGGCCAATTAAGTAACAGAAAAAAAACTTTTGAAGTGATAATCAAGATAGCCCAGTACAGACAGTTTGATAAGAAGTGTGAGAATACTTACAAGGGGAGATAGATTCAATGTTTGTAATGGCTCAACCATTCCCAGTCCTTATTCAATCCTGAGTTGATTGTGTCTAGTTTGCATATCAATTCCAGCTCAGCAGTCTCTCCTTGGAGTCTGTTTTTGAAGTTTTTCTGTTGTAATATAGCCACCCGCAGGTCTGTCATTGAATGACCAGACAGGTTAAAGTGTTCTCCCACATCAGGAATCATAATACTCAAAAACCAGTGGGAGAACACTGCCATCAGTTTCATACAGTACTGCTGCAACTTCAATGTCAGTATAACTTAATATTTTGGTTTCAGTTCCAATATCAGTATAGCTATTTTTCACTTTTTCCTTTGATTTTTTCCTGGTCTACAAATCAGAGTGAATTAATAGTGCTGTACTGACATATTACAGCATTTACAGTAACTAAATAGTGCCCAGTAGTTTTATTCTCTATTTCTATACTTCATTTCAGAGGCTGGTGGAAAGTGTGGGCCTCCACCAAGAATTGATAATGGAGACATTGTTTCATTCCCATTAAAACAATATGTACTAAATTCAACAGTGGATTACAAATGCAAAAGTTTGCATATATTGGAGGGACCTCAAAGTGTTAGATGTGACTCTGGACAATGGACAGACCCACCGGTTTGCTTAGGTATGTACAAAAATCAATTATACGAAACAGAACAGTGGTGTGTTATGAAGCGGTGTTATTTTTTAAAATGAACAACGCTGCCTGCTTACACGCAATACACATAGCCAGAGTATGAGACTAGTAGCAGAGGTGAAACCCATGGAGATGGTGGTGGAAAATAACCAGAAAGGATTCTGAGCACCAATAAGTACATGCCCCATAATGTAGTGAATGGGGAAAACCTGCCACCATTCACACACTGAGAATATGGAATTTGTTGCCTCCTTTCCTGGAGTCCCTTAGAATTCAATTAGTTAATAATTAGGGATGATAGAATGTGGAAAGAAGGAAAGAGAAAAAATTTAGTAGACTCCATATTTGGGCTCTGGCGTTTGTAGGACTCAGGCTAGCATTAGTGCCTATCAACATATCAGAGCGATTCCTGTTTCTGTCTCTAAAGTCTGGGTCTTTTGTTACATTTCATTACACAAGAGTCATCTTCATCAGCATCTTTACATTCTTGAGAGAACAGGTTCAAATGAGGGTGGGATAGGAGCGATTCCATATTTCCACATAATTATTAGCACCTGCATATTACGTTTGTGCATAGCTTCTTTTGTAATGCTCTGTCCGTGTGATGAGAATGCTGCTTCTGTTTCTGCTCCTGATGCTCACTGCAGAATTCTAGCCCTCAATTTCTGGGTCTTATTTATGTAAAGATTTCACAACAGTGAAATGGGATAAATTCCGGTCCCTGCTAGGGTCACTGTAAAATATTGGAAAAGCAAAACATTATTATTTATTATTTACTATTTATTTGTATTACCAGAGGAGAGTACTTTAAGGGGCAGCTGAGGATTCTCTCAGTTTTGGGAGAATCCTGGGATGGCACAAAGCTGGAACCATCTGGGGTGCGGAGGGGGCCCAAGGGGACAGGGACAGATTGAGGTGCACTGAACAAATTTCTGGCCAGCAGAACAGTCCCTACAGGGCCATTCTAGCTTTTGTAAGTTGGGGTAGTCCTGTGGCTGCTCTAAATTCTGCAGAGATATGGGGTCGGGATCAGTCCCCAGCTATCTCCAGGGTCAGGGGAGGCATAAAAGTGGTTTTTAGACAATCTTTGCCTCCTCCACAGATGGTGCTGAGCATGAGCATTGATGACTGAGCCTAATATATTTGTGTGATGCTTGTGTGAGTGATGTGACTCCTCCTTTTAGGGCTGGTTAAAATATTTCCATCTAAACATTTTTTGACTGAAAATTGAGTTTTTGACTGAAATAATTTTTATTCACAAAAAAATCTTTTTTCTGTGTAAATTTTTTATTTATTGTTGAAAAACCAAACACCTAAAAATCAAAGTTTTAAGTTTCTGACCAAAAATTTTTGTATTTGGATATGCTGTGGTGGTTCCTCGTGGTACTTGTAGTTCCAATGCTTCAACTGTGGCATCCTCCACTGTGGGCTGGACTCCCCAGCTGAAATACATCTCCCATGATGAACTATGGCCAGGTATTCCATGATGCACAATTTATCCTCACCCAGTGGGGGATACCATGGTGTATCAAGGTAAATGCAGTCCAACCAGGGACCCTGAGGAGAATGGGATCATGAGACGGATGAACTATAACTCCCATAAGGTACCATATGGCATTGCCAATCAGTTTTTTAAATTAGTATTTTGCTAAAATGTTAGAAAACCTCATTTTCTGACTAGCTCTACTCTCTATGCATCATGTAACAGCTTAATTAATAATTAATTAATATTTCTCTTCCTAAGGCTAAAAGGAATTCATTATATTCTGGCTACCCGAATATAGTCTGTGGCTTTCCTCCAGCCATCTTGCTTCATCCTTCAGGTCCTCAGGAGCTGTTTGCCCTCCACAAGCTCCTTCTCTTTCCCAGGGTGTGCCTCCACTCATGGAGAGAAGCTGCCCAGCTGTGGCAGTTAGTCTCACTGGTACCACCCACTGGTCAACTTCAGCAGCAAAGACCTTACCACCTGCAGCTTTTACAGCTGTTCCCACTCCAGTGTCTGTGGCACCCCACAGCACTATTACTGGCTCTGCTTGCCCTGTCCTGCCCTGCTTGCTGATGGTATAAAGGGCTGGCCCACTCAGCTGGAGGGACTGCAGCTGCAGCATCTGTCCTCTTGGCCCACTGTACTGCAATCTCCTCATCAAGGCTGTTCATGATATTGATCACACCAGTTTATTTATCTTTTAAATCCTTTGTTCACTCTCCCCCTCACCAGAACTCCTGTGTAATCTCAGTAGTGGCATGAACTTGTGACTTCACCCCACATTCAACTGAGACAATGCTTGCCCCAATATTCCCTGTAAATAAGTAAGAATTGGTGTGGACATGGTCACATCACAAATGAATTAGAAGTTAAGACAATATTTATGGATATTTATTTACTCTCACTATTTCCCCAGCTCTATTGTAAAGAAATTTTCCCCATAGACATTTGATTGCATAATTCTCCAGCAGGAGATAAATTGGGACTATGACTGTACAATTTATGAAATCTGGTTGATATTGTGACATATTATGGAAAACTGCCTATATGTATATGGATCCACCATTGCTGACAAGTCCTGTAACAGATACATACCAGAGAGGGACAATGGGAAATATTTACGGTTAATGACACAAAGGTTATGCTGAAAAGCAGCTACATCCTGAAGGGAGAAAGGAAGGTCGGAGCCAAGGAGAGTGACGCTAAAGACAAAACAAAGGAAGCCGGGGGGATTTAAATAGCCAACCAAACAGGAACGAAGGCCAGACAGGAAGAAGATTGGGGCAGGAGAGAACAAGGTCACACAAGCTGGGTAAGGAACTCCATGAGGAAGAGAGACCAGCCAGCATGTGACAGGCTGAATGAGGCAGGGAACTGCCTGTTTTCCTGGACCCAAAAGGTTCCTCAAGGACACACAAGAGCAGGGTGAGCTAGTGTAGGACATTGCTGTCTCAGAGCTTTATTATTTTGTGTGGTCTATACTCTCTGGCATTTTATATCATTAAGTAAAAGAGCAAATGTGTTATATGCTGTGCAAAGTGTGTGTGTGTGTCTGAACTGCTTCCTAACTGCTGTGTGCCCCTGGGAGTATTAAACTGTAAACCAGGAGCTTCACACCTTTTGGGTGGAGTTCTGGGAGAGGGTGGGTTTAGGTGCAAGGGACTCTGAAGAGTCATCTTTGCATCCAGGCGCTAGGCAATTGAACAGCGGGTGCCAGATGAAACGTCTGAGCCCTGAGAGTGTGCTTAGGGCCCTTAAAATTGTGACAATGGCTGGACTTAGCAAGTGTCCAGAAGGGGGCATTTGCTAGGATCTATGACAGAAGGGAAGAAGGTCTACACTCTTTACTGGAGCATCTGGCTCTGTAACATCAGAGGTAAAGAGAAAATAGCTCTGATCTTTTTATTTATTTGAAGTATTTGAGAAGATGTATTATACAAATAAAGTGCTGTTGAGTCAAATGTCCAGGTCAGACCCATGTGCAAATAACTGAAGTGCCATTTTTTTTTTTTTTTTTTGCAGAGCCTTGTACTATAACCCCAGAGGATATGGAGAGGAACAAAATACAGCTGAGACGGCCTTATGAAAAAAAATTCTATGTTTTATCAGGGGTCTTTGTTCAATTTGTGTGTAGATGGGGATATAAATTGGATCCAACATCTTCTGGACTTAGGGTACAATGTTTAGAAGGGAGTCTGGTATACCCTAAATGTAAACACAGGAATAAGTAATCTTTAGTTTAACCACAATATTGATGACTTGTCCACTAAGCCAAATTTTTATTTATTTATTTTTATTGAGGATGTCTAAGGGTGTGTAAAATACAATCAATACATGACATGGTGACTGAACAGAATGAAATGTAATATTCTCTGAAATTCTAATGTATAAAGTGAGATTTCTGCCTTGTTCACAAGATAAAAGCTGCTGCTTAATATCACAGAGTGTTGAATATTCCAGTAGAAGTATGCAAGTTGTTATTAAGAAATTAAAAACATGAGACCAGATCCCCAGCTGGGATAAATCAGTGTAACTCTGTTAATTTGGAGAGGTTATTTTGGTAATGGTGTTTTAAATGGAGAAGGAACAGGGAAACTTGGATACTTTAATCCAAAAATATGTTTTAAGTGTCCTCTAATGACATTAAGAGATTTTTCTTGGCACCCAACCCTGTGCCAAGAATTATTCACATGACAGTCTCCCGCCTCATGCTTCATACTGGCTCTTTGGCTCAAGCCCCAAGAGCATTTGTTTGTAAAGTTTGTACATAACAGACAAGACTATAGAGAATTCTACAATAAGGAAATTGACAGTTTGTGGTTGATAATACTATAGCTGGTCCCCTTCTGTGGGACATTCTGGAATTTTGATTTAAAAAAAATCATTCTGTTTCAGAACAAAGAGTGAAAAATTTCCATGGAAGGGATGTTCCAAAAACATTTCATTGACAAAGAATTGAAGCATTTATTTTGAAAATTTCAAAAAGATATTCCATGGCAGAGGGCCCAAGTCTGAGGCTCCTGGTTCAGCCATGTCTCTTAGGGCTTCCGGATTCCTTGCCACAGAGCTAGCTCAGTCACTGAGAAGACCTGGGACTTTCTGTCATGGAGCCAGGAGCCTGGGAGCTCTCAGGGCTACCATTAGCTTCAAAAATGTATATTTACAAATAACTTTTTTACTTTCTATTATTTATATCTGATCTCTGATGGTTCCTGAGGATGAATGAAAATAAGCATCTAACTGTATCTTTAACCAGCATCTTATGTTCAATATCCATTAACCAGTTATTTGTAATATTCACAGATTATCTCCTGGGTTTTTTTTGGCATATTTGCCTGGATTGCAGTTTACATGTATTGGTTACACACTCATTTATTTATGTCTTTGATCAAAGGTACATTTCTACAACTAATTTCAAGTAAAGCAGGCAACTGGGTTTGGATAAAAGAAGATCTGAGCCAAATCTTCACCCCAAACTCAAACCAAAGCCAAACCTTTTTTTGATGCTTAAAACGAAATCACATATGCTTCTGCACTTCCTATTTTTGCTAATATGCTGGTAGAAGCAGCAGTATTTCCCACCTGGCCAAAAGGAGGAAGTATGGGAAATCTCACTAGCAACGTTGATCTTGTACCAGAATGTTGGTTTTGTTCAGGAAAACATTCAGACCTTTTTACCATCACTGTTAAAACAGACTTTTGGGAAAAGAAAATAATTTAGTATGCAACCACAATGTATTTTAACAGAATTATATAGAAACGATTGTTCCTTTTGGTTAAAGTTTAAACATGCACAATCTTAATTTTCTTTTTTTTTAAATGAAAACAGTGTATAAAACATTTAGCAATTAAAATAACCTGAACATTCCTGCCTTGTAATTTTTGTCGGTTATTAACAGATCCATCCTGAAATGAACTGACTGGAAACTTTAGGGTATGATGAAAAATGCAAGCAAAGATGAATCAAGGTCTGCAGATAAAATGGGCAGTAGTGAGCTACGTGTGTTTCACAATATGTGAACAAACTAGTTCTTCTGTATGCAGTAAATTGGAAAGTTGACCAGTCCTGTGACTGATTAATTTGTCAGAACCAGCTGGGAATGACAAACAAATCCAAAACTAGTGCACATTGATGGGATGCTATGTCCAGTAAATTGGACAAATTCTGGAACTTAACCAAATAGCCCCAAAAGCAGGTAGAGAGGAAAGGTGATCCAGTGGTTAGGGTACTAGCCTGGAACTCCAGAGACTTAGTCTCTGAGTACCTCAGCATCCCATTTGTAAATAGAGGATAATATAGTTCTCTACCTCCCAGGGTATGTCTACACTTCAAGCTCGGTGTGTGATTCCCAGCTCGAGGAGATATACTTGTGCTAGCTCTCATCAAGCTTCCGTACTAAAAACCGATAGTAGTCCCAGCAGCTTGAGTGGTGGAAATGGCTAGCTACTGAGGGTATGTGCCTGTCAGAGACACTACGGACGTACGTGGGGTGGCTAGCCTGTCCCATCAGTCACACTGCTGTGGCTACACTCTATCTTTAGCACACTATCTCAATCAAAGCTAATGTGGGTATGTCTCCTTGAGCTATGAATCACACCTCTAGCATTAAAGACTGTGAGGCTTTCAGATACTAAGTTATATGGCCCCTTTTCCAAGCTTAGATAGATATACATTCTGGGCCAGTCTATGAGATGTACTTCGGTCTGAGTAGTACCCTATGCTGTGAGCAGTCTGGGACAGGTCCCTGGGGTGCAACTTGGACTGTGGAACTGCTGAGCTCTTCCAAGCCCACCAACCTGCCAGGGCCACCCAGAGGATTCAGGGGGTCTGGGGCAAAGCAATTTCAGAGGCCTCTTCAATAAAAAAAATGCAATACTATAGTAACATGTATTTGGAAATGTAAAAAATAACCAGTGAAATACATTCAAAAATTATTTTTTAATAATTTGAAAATACACAAAATACTTTATTTAAAAACATTAAATGCTTTAATGGTATGTATACTTTTGCAATTACATAATGGGCTGTCACTGGGTGATGGTGATGGTTGGTGCCAATGGGCTGTCGCTGCCTGGGGAGGCACTACTGTTGCCCAGGGCTGGGTGGGGAACTGGGCTCTGGGTCGGGGGGTGCCCGGCTCAGAGGGGTTGGGCTCGCAGCTGGGGGTCAGGGCTGGGGGGGTGGATGGGGTCGGGGGGGGTGCCCAGCTCAGAGGGGCTGGGCTCGCAGCTGGGGATCAGGACTGGGGGGGTGGATGGGGTCGGGGGGGTGTCTGTCACTGTTCCAATTTCTAATGACATCAATGGGTCTACTTGCAAAGTAAGGTCCTACTCAGCATGCCTGGGGGTATATCAATCTGGCCTAAGAAAGCCCATTAAATGTACTTTATTATTCTGGCTACCATTGAAACCAGGTACAGCTGCCCCCTCCAATAGATTATTCCTTCTGGTTAACTACTGCCAGGGCACTAATACTTAGTGGTGGGGTGAATATAGATTTTTGTTGCATCTCTCAGCCCCAGTCAGGGAATGCCTCTCCTGAATGACTCCAGTGAAGTGACTTATCCATAGCTTTGAGTGGAGTTAGCATGGAGACAGCCTACTTCAATTCCATATCTCATTGTTGAGGGTTATTTTCCAGCAGACACCTCTGTACTGTGCCTCTGAGAATTTGTCCCAATAACTGTCTCACTGGGCATGATTGAAAGTCCTTTGAAGTCGATGGGAGTTTTCCTCACAAATCTTTATGTGCTTTCAATGGGTTTTGGATTAGGCTTTCTGTGTGACTAGCTGGGGGTAGAACTTCAATTACGGGAAAAATCTAAATATTGTTGTATGCCCCTCCCCAAATTTGTATGTATTGAAATGAATGAATAAAATATATAAATAGATGCAGGAAATGAATGTAATGCAAGATTAAGGGTGAGATTTTTAATCACACAAGACTCAGGAAATGTAGAGTTAATGGCAGGGTTCTCCTGGTTCTTACCTGCTCTTTTCCACAAATGCGTTCAGAGGACAAGGTTGGCAGCGGCAGCAGTAACAGAAGGGTCAGCTTCTTCCCACTGGACTTCGAGCTTCTCTAAATACTACTCTGGGATGGAAATGGATTCTTACGGATAATGGTTTGGACCCACCGTACGTTTGTATGATCCCAAGTGTCACAGGGTAGATTGGGCCCTATTAGGAGGGAACTGATCTAGCCCACCTGAGCCCAGTGCTTAATCTGTAATGAAAGAGGTGCTGGGGCTCAAGCAATTTCTTTACATTCATAAGTGATGTGGCAAGCCCAGAGGTGCCATAGCTATGAACTGCCAAGCCTAGAGATTCTGGGTCTCAGCCCTGGCAAATCCCTGCAAAAATTAAGCCCTGCCTATGCCTCACTAACAGCCTCTTGTTGGGGTCTGATGGAGGGCAGTTGGTCTCCACACAGAGCCAGAGGGGAATAGGGAACTGGGAGAGGAAGATGTGGCAGAGTGAATCTGCAGAGAGTTAGGAGGCTCCTGAACGCTGCACAGAGCAGAAGCCTCTGAAAGAGAGCCTCTGGCTTTAGGGACGGTGATGGGGTGTCCACCCCGCACAGAAGTCCAAGATAGTGGCCAGATGGGCCAATTAACCTAATATATGGAATGCTGAGGGAGAGTCTAATTAGAGGAACAGGCTCACCTGTGCTGGAACAGGTGGGGTCTACACAAAGTCAGGTGGCTGGCTACAAGCAGGGGGTTGCTGTGGCTGGGAAAGGCTTCAGGCAAACAGGCTGCAGCCACTTCCTGAATTGAAGGAGTTGGAGTCTGGCAAACTCAGAGACTGGGGGAAGCTACACAAGTGGGAGTTAGCTCAGGGAAGTAGCACCTAGGGGAGAACTGTACAGGGACTGTGGCTGCTTAGTATGGGGTACCTGGGCTGGAAAACAATGTAAAGGGAGGGCTTGGGGTCCCCTACCTACCACTGGGAAGTGCAAAGGGCATAAGAGCTGCCAGATTGACAGAGGACAGTGATTTCTCCAGAAGAGGAGGACTTTAGTGACCTGGCTGGAGGGCCAAGCCATGTAACAGGAGACTGCAGATTTGGGTGTGAGTAGGGCACCTAAGTGAGAGAAGATGCAGACCAGAGGCAAAGCAAACCATGGATGAGGGCGTTGGCCTTGAGCTAATCCCCAGAGTGACCAGGAGGGTGCACCAGCCCAGCAGTGAGTAACGCACCCCATGACAGGGACCAAAAATCTCCAGCCAAGTAAGTCTGGTAGTGGCCTGCTAAAAGGTTATGAGAGCACAGTATGCCACAGTAATGCAGACAGCATTGATGGCACTGGCATCCAACTGGTCTGTAGATGTCTCCAACTGGACTTCAATTTGCAAAAGCACGTTCAGCAAGCTTGCTACAAC
Source organism: Malaclemys terrapin pileata (assembly GCF_027887155.1). NCBI lineage: Eukaryota > Metazoa > Chordata > Testudines > Emydidae > Malaclemys > Malaclemys terrapin. The sequence continues at coordinate 65,513,333 of NC_071512.1, read as the reverse complement.
TACTTAAACCACCTTTCCAGGGCCTCTTAATTCAGGACACAGTTTCATAAGCCAAGGCAAAGCGGGTATGTGGTGGGGATAGTAACTCCATTTATGACAATGTTATTTGGTGGAAGTAGTGTTCCAACTTGTCCAGGAATGGAGATTCCTGATGGGGGAAAATCCCTGGCATCATGAACTTTCCCAGTACAGCCAATGTTGATATTCTTAAATCAACCTCTGTGGTCAATGAGCGCCTTCATAACAATGGAGTAGCACCCTTTGCCATTTATGTACTCAAAAGGACTGGGAGGCCAGATTGAAGGTTCTTTTTATAGAGGCAGCGCTGGGACCTGCCTCTGAGCTGAGCCGGTTCGACTCGGCACTGAGTACCTCGGTGTCGGTAAGGAGTCCTCCTCCCACTGTGCAGGAGTCTTAGCACTTTTCCCCTTCCCCAGTGCCCAGGAAGAGGCACAAGAAGCAGTCGTCTGAGAGGTGTTGATCCTGGTGCCAAAGAAGGCCAGGTATGGGACCCAGGACAGAGTGAGACCTGTGTCAGGCCACTCCTTTACCTCAGCACTGCAGCAGTTGGTACCATTAACTCCGGCCCCGGCGGTGCTGTTGTCTTTGTAGAGGCAGCGCAGCACCAGTGCATTTACAGTGCCATCAACTCCTCTATTGCCATGTCTAGGGACCTGCTCTCGCTGCTGGTGCCCATATCTCCGGCAGCATAGGAGTCAGTGCTACTGGTAACTGGCAGGCAGGAGGGAAGCCGCTGCCCCAGCTTCTGTCCAGTACCAGGGCCAATGGTACCATCTAGGGGAAAACCATCTTTGCTGGCCTCGGCGCAGACTTCCCCACTTCAGCACTGGTCTCTGGCACTGATAGGAACTGTGCCTCCATGGTCACCTCATCGAGACTCATCATCCTCAGAGTCAGAGGTGGGGTCATACTCCTCTCACCCTAGGAGCCACCCATGCTACCCCTAGGTACTTCTACCCTGCCATGGCTCCAAGCACCAGGGTACCACCGTGTGCCTGGCCTTCTGGACCCTGGGGGCCAGTGACAATGCAATGGCCCTTGTGGAACCTGTGGGGGCTTCCCACAGCCCAGAGTCCTGTCTCAAGGTGCTCCTATTTAGTGGCCTCTGAGAGCAGAGCACTACCACTGCCTTGGTGAGAGGCTCCTGAACCAGGCTCAGTACCGGAGTCCGGTACTGAATTTCAAGAGTGGGCCCCTGTCAAAGTGGAAAGAGGAGAGGAGGGTCCTCAGCCTGTGTTGGCTTCCTCCTCCCCAGATGAGGCTATTGGCAATTGATTTGTCACCTCTTCAGGACGACTATAAGGCTCACTAAGACTTGTTTAAGTGGTTGGTCTCAAATTTGGGCACCCAGATGGAGGCAGTCAAGGAGACCTCCCACAGCCTGCTGGACATGGTAGTAGTAGTGGACCACTCAAAAGTGTCTCTGCCACTCAATGAGGCTATCATGCATGGCCAACAGGTATAATAAGCCTCCCCTGGTAGAGCTGCCGCTGCCCCACCACCAGACGTCTGGGCTGTGGAAGCCCCTACTGTGCTCTGCCTCTTCCCCTCCCTGCTCTGCCCCATCCTCAAGGCCCCCACTGCCCTCTGCTACCTGGTGAGTCCTTCCTTGCTCAGCTTCCCCACTCCACACCCCTCCAGAGATCACCGCTGCTCACCACATCCCTTCTCTTCTCTTCCCTCTTACCCAAAAGACCCACCCTGGCCATCGCATCCCTCCTAACCCACTCTCCCACAAGGGTGCCCATCACTCACTGCAGCTGTCCTCTGCCACCAATGAGAGGGAAAGAAAAGACCCTCTGGGGACAGTGCCTAAAGCAAAAGTTCTTCTTCGAGTGATTGCTCCTGTGTATTCACTATAGGTGTGCGTGCTCGCCACGTGCACTGGTGGCAGAAGTTTTTCCCTTAGCAGCATCCCAAGTGGGGGAGCACCGCTGCAGCCCCTAGAGTGGAGCTGACATATTGCGCCATAAAGGAGGCTGTGCGCTCCCCCCACCCTCAGTTCCTTCTTGCCGCCAGTGAAGGTAGTCAGAACTTTGTGCTCCAGCCTTGGCTGCAGTGTTATAGCCTTAGTGGTATCCAGTTTCACTGAAAACTTTCCTTGCTGAACTTTCTTTCACGAGTGCCTAGGGTGACCAGATCACCCAAGTCAAATATCGGGACGTGAGGGGGCAGAGCAAAAAACAAAAACAAAACACCCTTCCTCCACAAGCGCTGGAGGGAGGCCTGGGAGACGCAGGGGAACCGCGGGGCCGGGGTGAGTGAGAGTCCGGCCTGGCCCCGAGCAGGCAGGACTCAGTCGGGCAGTAGGGAGAGTAGGGGGGCGGCCCGCGGGGCCAGGCAGCAGCTGTTCTCCCCCCCGGGCAGCGGGACTTGGGAGCAGCCGCTGCTGCAGCTCCCACTGCCGCGGGGGAGGAAGTGGCCGATGGCCAAGCTCGGCAGCTGTGGCTGCGACTGCGGCTCTGGCGCCCAGGCCCGAACCCCCCGAGCCTGGGCCTGCTGCGGGGACCCAGCAGCATGCACGCTGCGTCCAGCCCCAGGCCAGTCGCGTCTGGGCTGCTGCCCAGCTGGTGTTATCCCGCGGCGGCCCCAGAGCGGGGGCAGCAGGCCCCAGCCCCCCCGTCCCGCTTGGGTCCCGCTTGGGTCCCGCAGGGGAACGAACGGGCCTGGGCTGCCGATGCCTCCACCCCGAGGCCGCCGTGGGATTGCACCAGCTGGGCAGCAGCCCAGATGCAACTGGCCAGGGGCTGGGTGCAGTATTAGGAGAAATTGGCAAATAATATTTATCCAGATACTCATTGCAGTGACCTCATAGGAGTTGATGGGCCCCATAAGGTTGTATCTTGGAGGGGGGCTTCTCCTCATTTATCATGGCCTGCTTCACTGATAAATGTCCTCATCTGAAAGCAGGGAAAAAAACACCAAGTGAGGGGGACATACTAACTGGATATGCTTAGATAAACCTGGGGATGTGCACTATATACATACTACCGCTATGGTGTGTAAAGAAGTGAGATATGCAACATACCTGCAAAGGTTCAGCCCACTATTTTTTATTTTGTACATATGCATTACTGTAATTGGCATGGAAGCAATTAATATTTACAAAATTCTATTAGAAAGTCCATGAATTCTATATTAGTTATTGTTATTAGAGATAGTCTTTGGGTTGATTTTCCTTTAATGTAGTTTAATAGACAAATGAGATGATACCCTAAGAAATGAGTGTCTACCTGATTACAGAACAAGGAGTAATGGTCTCAAGTTGCAGTGGAGGAGGTTTTGGTTGGATATTAGGAAAAAAAATTTCACTAGGAGGGTGGTGAAGCACTGGAATGAGTTACCTAGGGAGGTAACCCATGGAATCTTCTTCCTTAGAGGTTTTTAAGGTCAGGCTTGACAAAGCCCTGGCTGGGATGATTTAGTGGGGAATTGGTCCTGCTTTGAGCAGGAGGTTGGACTAGATGACTTTCTGAGGTCCCTTCCAACCATGATATTCTATGATTAAGGGGGGATATGATAAAGGTCTATACAATCATGACTGGTGTGGAATAAAGAAGTGTTATTTACTCCTTCTCATAACACAAGAACTAGGGGTCACCAAATGAAATTAAGAGGCAGCAGGTTTAAAACAAACAAAAGGAAGTGTTTCTTCACACAACACACGGTTAACCTGTGGAACTCTTTGCCAGAGGATGTTGTGAAGGCCAAGACTATAACAGGGTTCAAAAAGAACTAGATAAATTAATGGAGGATAGGTCCATCAATGGCTAATAGCCAGGATGGGCAGGGATGGTGTCCCTAGCCTCTGTTTGTGAGAAGCTGGGAATGGGCAACAGGTGATGATTATCTGTTTTATTCATTCCCTCTGGGGCACCTGGCACTGGCCACTGTTGGAAGACAGGATACTGGGCTAGGTGGACCTTTGATCTGACCCAGTATGGCCGTTCTTATGTCGGTCATTGGTGGGTGGGATTGAACTGGGGACTTCTGGAGTTTAGTGCATAAGCCTCTACCACATGAGCTACTACCTGTTAACTAAGGCTGTAGAGCAAACTCATTAATCTCTCTCTCTCTCTCTCTCTTCCCCCCCCTCCCTTCTTCTGCCACTAGAAGGGACAGAACACCACACCCAGGAGGTGTGTGGGTTACGTGTGCATGCCAAATAGATTGCAGGAGTGCCCTTCCATGCTGCAGTTAACTATTTTTGGGCAGCTCCATTTTTTAATACATTAATTTTAGGTGTTAACCTGCTCAGTTTTGGTTTTTCACTTTGAAATTGTTTTTTATTCACTTCCCTGTGATTGAGTCACAGCTCCTGTATCCTAATGTGCTCTGTGAACTGTTCCATTTTTTTTCTTCATCTGATTTACCAATTCAGTGAAAGTATTTTTCACTAGTTTTTCCTTCTGTGCACTTACTTGTCCCATTTTGACAGGCACCAGTTTAGGTCTTGGTTTAGGTTTTACCGGAATCTGGCTTTTATCATACAGTGGTGGTTGCAATGCAGTGGACGCTGTTTCATGTTTTAATTTTGCTAAGGCCACCTTTTTCCATTTCTGTCCCCATTCTTCAGGCACAGGGTAGCTACCTGAAGCCTGCTGTTGACCACAAATATTTATAACAGGGAACGGCACATCCCTTCTTTGTAGTTTTTTTATAGCTGTTTCCAATGTTTTATTTTGTTCCCCCGCTTGCTGTCTCTGGACTGCTTGCTGCCCCACAAAGGGAGTGGGAGCATTCCAGGTCTTAGTAGCTTCTTCTGATTCTTGTAACTCTTTCTTTGTTTCTGTTACTCAATTTTAAAAAGTTCTAGCCTTCCCATTGGCTCTTTTGGCTTCCTTTTACCTATGCGTAGCAGTGAGACTTTTTAACCTTTTACAGGTAGAATAATTAGAGAACAGCTACTAAGAGGGATTTTATAGCTACTGGCTGGCTGGGTGTCCATAAAAGGGAGCTACACCTCCCCTCCCCCTTCATTTATCACAATCCTGATTATGTTAATTTGATGGCCATGTTGGGTGATCAAATGTTCCAGTTTTCTAACTATATCCCAGTGTACTGGCTCACTTCCTCATGCAGTTGAGATCCACTGGCTCACAAAGCACCTGTACAATGCAGTTCACTATGTAACCCTATTCTGATAGGTGGTGCTAGCAGCTTATGAATCAGGGGCCAGGATCTGCCAGTGATAGTAGCACTGACTTTAGTTTGGCATTGTCTGTTCACTGTGACAGGGTTAGATATCATTAAGTAGGGGGGTTTCTTTGAGAAGTGCTTCAGGCTTCCAGAGGGCAGCTAGAAAATGTGGCATCACTCTGAATTCAATTACAGTTTACTATATACAATGTATACTAGGTTCTCTGGGAAAGATCAACCAATCACACATATTTCACATCTGATGCGCCTGCACTCTGGATGCTTTCCAATTTCTGTAGCCACGGGCATAAAATCAGAGCAGCACCAACCATGCTCTAGTTCTGTCTTACAGCCCGTGGGTGTGAGACAGAATCCCTGGAGCGTTCATGTCTCTGTACAGTGTGTTAACGTTTTTTTCCCTCTAATTAGCTGTGAGTTTAGTGTTATAGTTATTAGTGTAACTAGATTTCCTCTTTGGTATCTTCCATGCTTCCAGAGATGGAAGAAACAATCCTGGACTCAGCCTACTCTGTACCTGTGAGATTCAAATACTGAGTGACTTCGTGGTAACTGACCAGCCAGAGGGACCATTGCTGGCCTCTACTAAAAAGGTTTTGGCTCTAGTCCATTTATATCTGTCACCTCAATGCCAGTGCAGTATACTGCAGGACCTTCCAGAACTCCAGAAACAATAGCTCCATCTACAGAGGAGAGAAACTCTTTTTCTTCCTCTGCATCTGAAAGGAGTGCAGTGATGTATCGTACATATCTGCAATACTCCTCTTCTGTGAGACAGGTTACTCAGACAGGCAGTGTTGAGAACATTCCTAGAAAAGGAGGCATTGGGAGTTTCAAGAGGAGCATCCTTCATGGCATTCTCTATGGTCTATTGCACCTTACCTTTATCTCATGCCATCCTGTCCATTCTGAGCTCCATGAGATACTCAAGAGAAGGGGTCCAGCCACTGCTCCTGCTGCTAAATCCAGGTTTCCTTCCCACCATAGATCTCAGGTGGTCCAGCATATCTCACACCACCAAGACCAAGATATGGAGTGGGATGATGTGAAGAAACTATTTCTATGGCAATTTCTTCATTTTTGCCTAATGAGGCTGGGTGTGCCAGCTGTCCTAGCTCAGACAGATGCCTATCCAATCTTCAGGGAGCTTCCCCCCAATGGAGGAGGCTGTAGCCTATAGGCTACAAGCTGCTTGCTTGTGTGTGTATATATATATATATTTTTTTTTCTTATAGTTTAAGTATTTGGTTTATTGAAATAGGTTTATAAATGTATATTAAAAATAAGTTTGGCTGTAATACAAGAGACCTACAGGCCATATCCTGTATAGTAAGCTAAAGCAAAGTTAGCATATCTATATACTCAGAAAGCAAAGTTGACCTTTTTCTTGTTTATGCTATACCCAAATAGATAAAGTACCTACGCTTATGTCTATGACCTTTTATTTAGACCAATAGACAATGGAGAATGGCATAGGGAGGTTTTCAATGTTGTACCCACAAACTTAACAAGTACACCACAAGAGACTGATGTGCGTACATAACTGTCATCAATACGCACATACATACTAGCCTATGGGGTAAGTGTACCCTAACACTTCTGAGTGAATGAATTAAATTTGGACATAAGAGGAAAGATTTCTGGCATTTGCCCTATAAAAGAGGTAACCCACCTCAATAGAGTACTCCATTTCTCACTTTGCTCTATTCTTACTTACTTCCTCCATTCTATCTATTCTCTCTATCTACAATGACTGCTACTATTAGTAGGTTGTACTTGTTCTTCTTAAACTTAAAGTTTCAAGGGAACTAGGCTAAGCTTGGTTTCCCTAAGTTATATTCTTAGTTGATTAGGTTTTGATTTAAGTTTAAGTTAGTCAAGTAAACCCTAGTCAGCTTTGATAGCTCTTAGCATTTTCTAAGTACTGCATCCCTCACTCAAGAATTGAGAAACCTGAACTGCAAGGCTGGTCCTGTGTCTCTTACTACCAGGTTATCAAGAAAGGGTGTGAGTATGTTAACCAAAGCTTTGTTACATATGATAATATAGAATTATATGCATTTTTTGAATAGCAGTAATGCAATTGTAACTTTGTAACTCTGGATATTTTACCATTTACTTACTATTATTGATTTTAATAAGAAGTCTTTAAGGTTATATCTGTCTCAGTGTGAGCTTCCTGTCATACCCTCGAGGGTCCTTTGTAAATTCTGTGGAGCCTGATTCAGGACAAGAACTTTTATCTTTTGATCAAACAGATTGGCGAGCCTAAGAACCATACTAATTAATATTAATAGTTTATTATTATTAATATTAATAACATTAAATAAAAATAAATTAAATCCCCATATTATTATTAGAGCTAGCAGCACAACTGTTGCATGTACCTCCTTACAGGCAGCCCTTGCTCCCTCAGACATGGCTACTGTGTCATGATGCACAGGGCTTGTTAGCTGTGCTCTTGGGGGATATGAAGGAGGGCCAAATGACCATAGAATCATAGAATATCAGGGTTGGAAGGGACCTCAAGAGGTCATCTAGTCCAACCCCCTGCTCAAAGCAGGACCAATTCCCAGCTAAATCATCCCAGCCAGGGCTTTGTCAAGCCGGGCCTTAAAAACCTCCAAGGAAGGAGACTCCACCACCTCCCTAGGTAACGCATTCCAGTGTTTCACCACCCTCCTAGTGAAATAGTTTTTCCTGATATCCAACCTGGACCTCCCCCACTGCAACTTGAGACCATTGCTCCTTGTTCTGTCATCTGCCACCACTGAGAACAGCCGAGCTCCATCCTCTTTGGAACCCCCCTTCAGGTAGTTGAAGGCTGCTATCAAATCCCCCCTCATTCTTCTCTTCTGGAGACTAAACAATCCCAGTTCCCTCAGCCTCTCCTTATAAGTCATGTGCTCCAGACCCCTAATTATTTTTGTTGCCCTCTGCTGGACTCTTTCCAATTTTTCCACATCCTTTTTGTAGTGTGGGGACCAAAACTGGACACAGTATTCCAGATGAGGCCTCACCAATGTCGAATAAAGGGGAACGATCACGTTCCTCAATCTCCTGGCAATGCCCCTACTTATACAGCCCAAAATGCCGTTAGCCTTCTTGGCAACAAGAGCACACTGTTGACTCATATCCAGCTTCTCATCCACTGTGACCCCTAGGTCCTTTTCTGCAGAACTGCTACCTAGCCATTCGGTCCCTAGTCTGTAGCAGTGCATGGTATTCTTCCGTCCTAAGTGCAGGACTCTGCACTTGTCCTTGTTGAACCTCATCAGGTTTTTTTCGTCCCAATCCTCTAATTTGTCTAGGTCCCTCTGTATCCGATCCCTACCCTCTAGTGTATCTACCACGCCTCCTAGTTTAGTGTCATCTGCAAACTTGCTGAGAGTGCAGTCCACACCATCCTCCAGATCATTAATAAAGATATTAAACAAAACCGGCCCCAGGACCGACCCTTGGGGCACTCCGCTTGAAACCGGCTGCCAACTAGACATGGAGCCATTGATCACTACCCGTTGAGCCCGACGATCTAGCCAGCTTTCTATCCACCTTACAGTCCATTCATCCAGCCCATACTTCTTTAACTTGGCGGCAAGAATACTGTGGGAGACTGTATCAAAAGCTTTGCTAAAGTCAAGGAATAACACATCCACTGCTTTCCCCTCATCCACAGAGCCAGTTATTTCATCATAGAAGGCAATTAGGTTAGTCAGGCACGACTTCCCCTTCGTGAATCCATGCTGACTGTTCCTGATCACTTTCCTCTCCTCTAAATGTTTCATAATTGATTCCTTGAGGACCTGCTCCATGATTTTTCCAGGGACTGAGGTGAGGCTGACTGGCCTGTAGTTTCCCGGATCCTCCTTCTTCCCTTTTTTAAAGATGGGCACTACATTAGCCTTTTTCCAGTCATCTGGGACCTCCCCCGATCGCCAGGAGTTTTCAAAAATAATGGCTAATGGCTCTGCAATCTCACCCGCCAACTCCTTTAGCACCCTTGGATGCACCGCATCCGGCCCCATGGACTTGTGCACGTCCAGTTTTTCTAAATAGTCCCGAACCACTTCTTTCTCTACAGAGGGCTGGTCACCTTCTCCCCATGCTGTACTGCCCAGTGCAGCAATCTGGGAGCTGACCTTGTGCGTGAAGACAGAGGCAAAAATATCATTGAGTACATTAGCTTTTTCCACATCCTCGGTCACTAGGTTGCCTCCCTCATTCAGTAAGGGGCCCACACTTTCCTTGATTTTCTTCTTCTTGCTAACATACCTGTAGAAACCCTTCTTGTTACTCTTAACATCTCTTGCTAACTGAAACTCCAAGTGTGATTTGGCCTTCCTGATTTCACTCCTGCATGCCTGAGCAATATTTTTATACTCCTTCCTGGTCATTTGTCCAATCTTCCACTTCTTGTAAGCTTCTTTTTTGCGTTTAAGATCAGCAAGGATTTCACTGTTTAGCCAAGCTGGTCGCCTGCCATATTTACTATTTTTTCTACACGTCGGGATGGTTTGTTCCTGCAACCTCAATAAGGATTCTTTAAAATACAGCCAGCTCTCCTGGACCCCTTTGCCCTTCATGTTATTCTCCCGGGGGATTCTGCCCATCTGTTCCCTGAGGGAGTCAAAGTCTGCTTTTCTGAAGTCCAGGGTCCGTATTCTACTGCTCTCCTTTCTTCCTTGTGTCAGGATCCTGAACTCGACCATCTCATGGTCACTGCCTCCCAGGTTCCCCTCCACTTTTGCTTCCCCTACTAATTCTTCCCTGTTTATGAGCAGCAGGTCAAGAAAAGCTCTGCCCCTAGTTGGTTCCTCCAGCACTTGCAGCAGGAAATTGTCCCCTACACTTTCCAAAACTTTCCTGGATTGTCTGTGCACCACTGTATTGCTCTCCCAGCAGATATCAGGGTGATTAAAGTCTTCCATGAGAACCAGGGCCTGCGATCTAGCAACTTCCGCTAGTTGCCAGAAGAAAGCCTCGTCCACCTCTTCCCCCTGGTCTGGTGGTCTATAGCAGACTCCAACCACGACATCACCCTTGTTGCTCACACTTCTCAGCTTTATCCAGAGACTCTCAGGTTTTTCTGCAGTTTCATACCGGAGCTCTGAGCAGTCATACTCTTCTCTTACATACAACGCAACTCCCCCACCTTTTCTGCCCTGCCTGTCCTTCCTGAACAGTTTATATCCATCCATGACAGTACTCCAGTCATGTGAGTTATCCCACCAAGTCTCTGTTATTCCAATCAAATCATAGTTCCCTGACTGTGCCAGGACTTCCAGTTCTCCCTGCTTGTTTCCCAGGCTTCTTGCATTTGTGTATAGGCACTTAAGATACCTCATCGATCGTCCCTCTTTCTCAGCATGAGACAGGAGTCCTCCCCTCTTGCGCTCTCCTGCTTGTGCTTCCTCCCAGGATCCCATTTCCCCACTTACCTCAGGGCTTTGGTCTCCTTCCCCCGGTGAACCTAGTTTAAAGCCCTCCTCACTAGGTTAGCAAGCCTGCTGGCGAAGATGCTCTTCCCTCTCTTCGTTAGGTGGAGCCCGTCTCTGCCTAGCACTCCTCCTTCTTGGAACACCATCCCATGGTCGAAGAATCCAAAGCCTTCTCTCCGACACCACCTGCGTAGCCATTCGTTGACTTCCACGATTCGACGGTCTCTACCCCGGCCTTTTCCTTGCACAGGGAGGATGGACGAGAACACCACTTGCGCCTCAAACTCCTTTATCCTTCTTCCCAGAGCCACGTAGTCTGCAGTGATCCGCTCAAGGTCATTCTTGGCAGTATCATTGGTGCCCACGTGGAGAAGCAGGAAGGGGTAGCGATCCGAGGGCTTGATGAGTCTCGGCAGTCTCTCCGTCACATCGTGTATCCTAGCTCCTGGCAAGCAGCAGACCTCTCGGTTTTCCAGGTCGGGGCGGCAAATAGATGACTCAGTCCCCCTGAGGAGGGAGTCCCCGACCACCACCACCCTCCTCCTCCTCTTGGGAGTGGTGGTCGTGGAACCCCCATCCCTAGGACAGTGCATCTTTTGCCTTCCAATCGGTCGAGTCTCCTTCTGCTCCCTTCCCTCAGATGGGTCATCTAGTCCACTCTCCGCATTAGTACCTGTAGAGAGAACATGGAAACGATTGCTCACCTGTATCTCCATTGCTGGTGCATGGACGCTCCTCTTTCTCCTTCTGGAGGTCACATGCTGCCAAACCTCTTCACAATCCTTCTGTCCCTGCTGCGCCTGCTCTGAATCTTCAGAACATTGTGGCTGTAGAAGCATCTCCTGACGTCTGTCCAGGAAATCTTCATTTTCCCTTATGCAACGCAGAGTCGATACTCGTTTCTCCAGGCCTCGAACCTTCTCTTCCAATATGGAGACCAGCTTGCACTTTGTACAGACAAAGTCGCTTCTGTCCTGTGGAAGAAAGACAAACATGGCACAGCAGGTTACAACAGCTGATCGCTCACCTTCCATATCACCGTCCTCTTAAGAGCTTCCTCAACTGTTGCAGGAACTACTCAGAGAAACCTGCAGATGAAAGCCTCAGTGCGCTCTCCCCAAGCGAGCTCCCAGGCAAACTCCCGCTGTTAGCCTCTGCTGTTCGCCGCTCAGCTGGTTCGCTGCTGACTGCCCTTATATACCAGTCAGGCCCACTGAAGGCCCACCTGGGAGCTATAGGTTTTGAACCTTGGTACACGGGACACCTAAGAAGTGGGAAGTCCCAACCTGCCACCCAGGGACCTGCTGCCAGATTCTAGGATAGCAGCTTTGAACTCTAGCAGAGAACTCCTGTCCCAAGATCTGATTGGTGGAACCCTGGGGGTCCTGATTGGTCCCCAGCCTCTATATAACCCAAATACAGGAACAGGAAGTAGTCCATGTAACTAGGTTCTCCCTGCTTTGCATTGCTTCTCCTGTGATATCTGCTCCTCATACCTGCTGCAGATCTCCTCTTAACCTGACAGTGCCTGCCTCCTGACACCTGACTCTCGGTTTGCCCTCTTTCCTGTCTCAGACTCTAACCTCCTGGTATTGGACCCAGGCTTACTCCCAACTCCTGCTCTGACCACTAGTTCAGACTGCCAATACCCCGGTCATGACTCTATCCTTTGAAGGCTGCAACCTCTTCAATAAGCACAAGGATGAAGCCTTGGATGCTTTAAAGGACTCAAGGGCCATGTTAGGTTACTTTGAGATACATACCCCAGCCACGTGGAGAAAGTAATATGTAGGCCTCAGAATTATTCTAGACAGAGACAACCTTCCTTTTATTATTACAGCCAACAAAGGTCATCAGAGCCTCTGAGGCAGAGGGACACCACCTTCCCCTTCCTCCTCCACCACAACCTTGCTTCAACCTCACATCAGCAGCTTTGATGCTGCGGCAAAGAGCCCCTTGGAACTCTAGGATCTACCTTCTTCTTCTCCCCTCTTTGGGAACCATCCATTTTGCTTTTAGGAGGCCTGGAACTGGCTAACTCTAAACCATTGGATTCTGGAAATAATGGACAATGGTCACTATTCCTTCCTATTAACTGTGTTTAGATTTAGTTTATTTTCCCACAGAATTACATTTTCCCCACCTGTTATATTCCACCAACATACAAGAAGCCAACTGCATTGGCCCAGTCTTGCCCACTGCTAGCCGTCTAATGTTTTATGTAACACCTAGACTTGCAGAGCCCTAACACTCAGGGGAACACAAAGAATGTGCTTGGCCCCTGATTAAAGGAGTAGAGTAGTTTAAGAGGCAGGATGTTGTGAGGAAGGCATGCTCCCCTTCCACACCCCCTCAGAGAGGTGGAGGGGAGCAGGGGGCATGATTTCAACAAAGTAAATGTTGAGGAATTAAGAAATTGAATACCCTTGTCCAGGTGATTTTTAGGATCCCACTCTTTACTGTGCCCACTGTAGCAACTCACGGTCACTGGTTCCAAGTTCCCCTAGTGTTCTCCCATTGTTCAATATCTTCATTAATGATCTGGAGCATAGTGTGGATTGCACCCTCAGCAAGCTTGCAGATGACACTAAACTGGGAGGAGTGGTAGATATGCTGGAAGGTAGGGATAGGATACAGAGGGACCTAGACAAATTAGAAGATTGGGCCAAAATAAATCTGATGAGGTTCAACAAGGACAAGTGCAGAGTCCTGCATTTAGGACGGAAGAATCCCATGCATTGCTACAGACTAGGGACCAAGTGGCTAGGCAGCAAGTTCTGCAGAAAAGGATCTAGGGGTTACAGTGGATGAGAAGCTGGATATGAGTCATCAGTGTGCCCTTGTTGCCAAGAAGGCTAATGGCATTTTGGGCTGTATAATTAGGGGCATTGCCAGCAGATCAAGGGATGTGATCATTCGGCATTGGTGAAGCCTCATCTGGAGTACTGTGTCCAATTTTGGGCCCCACACTACAAGAAGGATGTGGAAAAATTGCAAAGAGTCCAGCGGAGGGCAACAAAAATGATTAGGGGGCTGGAGCACATGACTTATAAGGAGAGGCTGAGGGAACTGGGATTATTTAGTCTGCAGAAGAGAAGAATGAGGGGGGATTTGATAGCTGCTTTCAACTACCTGAAAGGGGGTTCCAAAGAGGATGGATCTAGACTGTTCCCAGTGGTAGCAGATGACAGAACAAGGAGTAATAGTCTCAAGTTGCAGTGCGGGAGGTTTAGGTTGGATATTAAGAAAAACTTTTTCACTAGGAGGGTGGTGAAGCACTGGAATGGGTTACCTAGGGAGGTGGTGGAATCTCCTTCCTTAGAGGTTTTTAAGATCAGGCTTGACAAAGCCCTGGCCAGGATGATTTAGTTGGGAATTGGTCCTGCTTTGAGCAGGGGTTTGGACTAGATGACCGCCTGAGGTCCCTTCGAACTCTGATACTCTATGATTCTATGATTCTCAGTCAGCTCTCCCGCCAAAGACTGTAACATGACATGCTTCCACACACCACAAGAGTTGGTTCAGGAACTTACTTATTCTCACATTCTGCCAATCCTGGTGGTTTGTAGCAGATATTTTTTGCCTTTTATTTTTCATTCCTGTCATCCTACCCTAATGGGTTATTGATATGGATATGGTTTTTAATAGTTTGGTTCCAGCTCTAATATTAATGTATGTATTTTTCACTTTTTAGTTTGATTTCTTGTTTTGATTTTAGTTTGTTCATATAAAATTTACTGTAATGAAATGCTGCCTAATAGTTTTATTCTTTATTTCTATATTGTTGGAAAGTGTTCGCACTCACTATTGGTAATGGTGCAATAACTTCCTTCCCACTGCCAGAATATGTAACAGGTTCAACAATAGAATACAAATCCAAACGTTTACATGCGGTAAAGGGTTCTCACGTTGGCCAGTGGACAGAATTACCAGTTTTCTTAGTATGTAAAAACATTTATTACATGATACTAGATTTCTCTATGGTGCTCAGCACTGATTGGGGCAGATCCTGGGCTCTGCTAAGGTCATCTGGTATCTACATAAAGTACCTCTCTATTGTGTCTTTGGGAATTTAGCCCAATAACTGTCTTTCTGTGCCAGGTTCAAAGCCCTTTAAAGTAGGTGGGAGTGTGTACAAAAAATTAGTCACAGAAAGCATGATCTAAAGGCGGGTGGAGAAATTTTAATTACAGGGAAAAGTTTCAGTATCTTGGTATGCCCTCCTTCCCCCCCCCAAAAAGTAAATTAATGACACATTAAGCTTTTAATTTCACTACACTTAAGAAATAGAGTCACTGCTATGGCACACTATCTCACACCTTTAGCACTGGAGGTCCCCATTTCGCTCCCTGGTTAAGGCTGCTGTCACAACTTCACTTCCCTTAGTTTTTAACTTTGCCCTTGTCCACATAGGCACTCATAGGGCAAAGTTAGCAGCGGCACAACAGCAGGAGGGACACATGAACCAAAAAGACTGTCAGCACCATTCCACTAGACTGCCAGTTTCTTTAAATCCTGCTTTGGGGTGGGAAACTGACTCTTTTGAAGAATATTTCTGACCAATGAACACATTTGTATGATCGCTAGCAATCCTGGGAGCTGTGTTTTATGATTCTAAGGGCAGGGAGAGGGTTGTTCCAATTATTAAGAAACTTGAAATTGCAAAAATCAAGCACTCAAAAATTAGGAAATGACAGAATTAAGGTTGCTGTGCATCTTGAATTAATCTTCCCTGTGTGTATGAATTATGATACATTCTTTTAGTTACAGTCCATTAATTCCTGTTACCACTCACAATGCCTTAGCTCCTGCCTCATCCGACTTTGTGCCTATAAGCCCCTTAGACTCACTCCACAAACTCTGCTCCCCCCATTCTCTGGCTCCCACAACCTCCTTCCCTCCTTGCTGCTATTCTGTCCCGGCTCTCTCCCACTAAACACCATTCCTCATCCCTCTTTATTCAAATTAGGCTGATTCCTAATTCTCCTTAGGCTACCTAGATGCCAGCCAGGGGGGCACTGATAGTACATGAGACATAGTCTCCCTCCTCTCAGTTTCTGTACCCAATGCCACAGTGATCTCTGACATTAGGGCAGAGCAATGGTTGGAAAACTTCTGCAGCCCCAGAATGGTGATTGCCCAGTGCAGACAGAATCTTTGATGAATTTAGTTGTCAAATTCAAAGAAGTCTCTACTGAGCATGTAGGCACTGTGATTTTTTTAAAGTATTATAAGGAGTGTCATGGAGTCCCACTCATAGGTGAATATTGTTTTCTTTCTTTCTTGTTGTTGTTGTTAAGCAACTAGACTGGAGAGAATACTAGAACATGTACTATGGTGAATAACTTTACATTAGCTTGGACGGATCCTAGGGGACCATGTAGGTCTTTCCTTCATTCTAGCCTATGAAAAAGAAATTAAAATGTTTGCAAATATGCTGTCTTCCTACTCTGTTTAAAGCATCATAAGAAAAATATTCATGCAATGGATATTTGTGTGGGTTGTTTATCCCTAAATCAAAAAGATAATATGCAGGTGTTTTAGGGTAATTGCATTTATTTTTCACCAACAGCCCACAGATAAAATACTTGTAAATGTTTTCCTATAACATGGCTTGGGAACTTATTCTCCACAGTCTGGTGTTTCCTTAACAGTGAGTGTAGAACTGTGAGATTGGAACCACAGTTGCAAAATAAGAGAACATAACTTTACGGTTATTTGGTAGCAAGGGTTTTCTGCTCCCAAAACTTTTTCAGTTTCTTTCAGTGAATGTTGATGCCTATCCCGTACAATGTAGTGTGATGCACTAAAGATTATCCTGTATTTGTAAGTGTCCCTGCCTCATGGTGTTTTGGATGTCTCCACAAAAGCAATTATCCACATCTACTATACTCCCCAGAGGGACAAAAGGACTTGGAGGTTGAGCTACAGTCTGATAACGTAAGTAAATGTGAATAGCGCTAATAGTCTTTAACCTTTGCTGGGAAGTTCCCCCAAAACATGATTTACCAGAATAAGCTCTACCTCACTCCAAAATTCAAAGTGTCTGTATGTCCTGATCAATGACTGATAAACAGTCAGGCTTGCACAATACTAGTTTCCACTGGCAAATGCTATCTTTCAGGCCTGGGGCTTCACTCAAGTTTTTTGCCACATCCTAACTGGCTGCCAGTTAATATGAGGTAGTTGACACAGACATAAAGGGTAATGTAAACACTGCCCAAATGTTTGTTCCAGGCTCCTGGTTTACTGAATTGAGCAACCTGGAGTAAACCTCTAGCATAGATATAACCTCAGTGTTCTGTCCACTGCACCTGCCAGCCCAGCTGCCTCCTTCTGGTGCTGCTTTTGAGGAGGGAAGAGGACTAAGGCCATGTACATTCACCCCGAAGATCCTGCCACCTTCAGAAAGCGGGTGACCCAGCAACTAGATAATCAAAAATTGTGACATATGCAAAAGAGTGGGTTGGTCATAGAGTAAAAGAGTCAGGAAATGATGTGAGGGGAATGTCATAAAAACAACAAGGAGTCTGGTGACACCTTAAAGACTAACAGATTTATTTGGGCATAAGCTTTCGTGAGTAAAAACCTCACTTCTTCGGGTGCATAGAGTGAAAGTTACAGATGCAGGCATTATATACTGACACATGGAGAGCAGGGAGTTACTTCGCAAGTGGAGAACCAGTGTTGACAGGGCCAATTCAATCAGGGTGGATGTAGTCCACTCCCAATAATAGATGAGGAGGTGTCAATTCCAGGAGAGGAAAAGCTGCTTCTGTAATGAGCCAGCCACTCCCAGTCCCTATTCAAGCCCAGATTAATGGTGTTGAATTTGCAAATGAATTTTAGTTCTGCTGTTTCTCTCTGAAGTCTGTTTCTGAAAATTTTTGTTCAATGATAGTGACTTTTAAATCTGTAATAGAATGACCAGGGAGATTGAAGTGTTCACTTACTGGCTTATGTATGTTACCATTCCTGATGTCCGATTTGTGTCCATTTATTCTTTTGCAGAGGGACTGTCCAGTTTGGCCAATGTACATGGCAGAGGGGCATTGCTGGCACATGATGGCATATATAACATTAGTGGATGTGCAGGTCCTATGTCATGAAAGAGGAGCATTGGGAAACAAACAAACAACTTGTTTTGTGTTCCTGGTGGAGTTTATATCTGTTATTTCTGGAATTAGATGTTGCAAGAGAAGAGGTCGGGGGTGCAACAGAGAGGGGTTATAAAGGAAGGTCAGTCTTCATTTGCTGAGGACAGGATCCAGAGAAGAGCAGAACTCCATGTCAGCTATTACAAGTGCTGGGTGTACTTTATCAAGCACCAGCATGACTTTGCTGAGAGGTATCATCATTCAGATACTCTGGGCTTTCTATGCTAAGGGACAAGGTAAGATGCAAAATGAATTAAAAGATCCTCAGCTCCATTTTGCAAGGGTAAAACAATGACTCATGGAACATGGTAAATAGGGGGTTTAGTGACAAATGGAGGAGAGTGCGTGAGAACCTTTGCAGATGGAGGGTTAGTTATGGAGCCTTACTTTTGTGTTATTCTAGAGACTATTCCCATGTGTCTACTGCCTAATGAAACAAGGCTAATGAAACAAAATACTTCAGAGGGATTCAGAGTGCAAAAGTATGTGAGTGTTCCTAGTAGCTCTGTATGCATTATTGCTGTAATCCTGACAGCTGGTGAAATTTACTAAGGTACTCACATATCTGTTTCCTGTTCATCTCCATAGTTATTTTTGCCACATTAAATGAATTATGAATTCAACAGGATTTATGTTTGTTTAGCAATTGTTTTTATTTCATATCACTCCAAGAGTAATACTGTGCTGATTGTAGAAAAGTTTCTGGTATATGGGCCTGATATATAGATAATATAGGGAAAGATGCCTTAGAAATAGCTCTAGATAGTCCATTGAGCTCTATAGAGAAGGGGGCATTTTAATCTTTGACACTAGACCTTCTGAGTCCTTTCCCATCACATCATTCAGTGAACTAGGACTTAGAGGGATGACTTTCCAAGAGACTGGGAGGGTTCCAAGCAGTTAAGTACACCAAAGAAGTAATTTGAATCATAACTGTTAATGTAGGACAGGCTGTTTTTGCTCAAATAATCCATGTTAATTGAGCTACTCAGTAGTTCAATGTATTACATTCTGGAAGATATGCACTTCCTCAGGCAGGCATATCTGAATAACTGGATTCCACGTACACCAAACTCTGCACAGAAAATGACATGAGGTGCCAGTATACTGTGCTATCAGTTGTTTCATTGTCTCGGTTAATTGTTTTGTACATTAGCTGACATTAATTCCTCAGTAAGACTCAAGAGTTTGTAGAGCTTGAGGTTTTAGATCTGAACTGGTTTTATCAAAATCTTAAATTTGTTAATGAAGTAACTTCTTTTTTCTTGAGTAATGAAAAATGGTTGATCAGACATTGGTCAAAGTTCCCTCCAAACATTTACTTTTGGACTGACAAAGAACATGAGAAACTTCAGCACCGGTAAATGCTTCGAATGAAAGAATTGTCTCAGCCATAACCCTGGCATTGGTGAGGAGGTGCTACACTAAATTAATACTGAGTTTTCTTTACATGAACATTAAAATGTTTGTGTTCAAAGAGAAATATTAGCATTGACAAACAATAAATCCTGATATGATTTGATACGTCAATTCAGGAAAAAGCATAAGCTGTTCCAAGAATTCTGAATACTTGAATCACTATATGGCAATCTCTGCTTTATGGTCATTGATTTTTTATTTGTAACAGTTTTCTTTACATTCAAAGGGTCAAAGCAGATGGCTAAAGGTGCAGGCCTTGCTCCTGTGAGCAGACCCACACAAAGGGATGATTTTATGAGCAGAGATTACTCACATGAGTGAGGGTGCTAGACAGGCTTTTAATTAAGAGGAGTAACAGATGGGGTGACAAATACAAGTAGGAGAGGACAAAGGTGACAACAGCTTCATCATTTAGTGGCTTAGGTGAGTGATTCACACATCCTAAGTTTACATGATTAAAAAAAAAAAACTTTATATATATGGGCTGAGATTGTCAAAGTCCCTTAAGAATTTAGATACACAATTGTCATTGAAAATAATAGTATTTCTCCTTCATCTTCTAGGCATCTTTGAACATCTTTGCCATAATCTGATTAGTTAACATTTCTCCAGACCTCAGCATTTTTCATTCATTGGATCTAGATTTCCCAGAATTTATGGGTGTTGGATCCAGTATAATGGAGGGATTTCTTTTTCTAAAAGACTAAACAAAATGGTAGTTGGGAACACTGGTGAATTGACCTCTAGACTCCAAGTACATGTGCAGGTTTTATGGGCCTAATGTATCTAAAATAAAATATAGAAATCTTTAAAAATAAACCAGATTATGTAGCTATTAGTAGCACTATATATATAATAATTGAGAGGGCATGTTCACTCTTAATTGACAACACTGAAGTAGATTCTGCCATGATGGGCTCATTATAAATGCTTAGGTAGACTAGTTTAGATTAGACAGAATTGTTTTCCATTCAGACTCAGAAGTTTTATTCAGATTTGGGCAGGGAGGGTTCTGATATTTGGACAATATTCAGATCCTCCAAATCTGAATGATATCTGATTTGAACACTAGCCTTTGCCCACTTCTCTCTGTAGGACTCCCTCCCCCTCTCCCAGAGCCCCATGCCATATTTTAGACTTGAATGCGTTGACCAGTGTGGACGTGATAAGATTACACAGTTCTTCACTGTTTATCATTTCAGTGATAATGTCACCAACATGGAATAGGTTTCTAAGTAACAAAACATGAAAGTCTAACCTGCCTGCAAAATGATTTTTTTTCTTTCAGTGATGGTTTGTTTATATAAAGTAGAGAAAGAGGGAGAGATAAGTGCTATATTTTAGCTCAAGTCAGTCTTTTGGAAATATTTATACAATCTAAAATTTACCTGAGCTCTGCACTGCAAGCTGACAAAATAGTCTGAAATGCTTTTTCAGATGCTCAGTTACCCAATCTGCACCTATAATGAATAACACTGTGTGTTTGGTTTGTGTAGTGCCAGTATGTGAACAGCCGCCTGATGTTGATTTTGGCAATATTATTAGTGGTGAGAAATCACAATATGTGGAGAGTGACTCTGTGCAGTACGGCTGCTATCCTGGATACACACTGGCAGGATCTGAACGGATAACGTGTTATGGGAGAAACTGGATGCCAGCGCCAAAATGTTTGGGTAAAGGGAAATTTGAATCTATTTTATTCCCCACAGCTTAAGTCTTGGTGAATTTTTGTTAATAAATGCAGATGTATGTAGAACTCGGTAGTTGATCAGAGACCATAGGTGAGAAGAATCCTTCATTATTCCACTATTGCAAGAAAGCGGTTGGTTGCCGTCACCGTGTCTCCATGTTGTGAAGTTAGGGTGCATTCTGACGCGGGTATTTGACCAGGGAGAAAACAAGTATTATATTAAATTTCCATCACTGGATTTTATAGCATTGTTTTTCTAGTGGGTTCAATGCGTTCTCCTTCAATGTAGATGTTGACATTATAATGACTGTGGAGTCACCTTCTTTCCTTATTCCTGGAACAGCTTTCCTCCTTCAAATCCCTCCACAAAGCCCACCTCTTGTGGCTTGACTTTCCTTGCTCCCTGAAATCTATGCTCAGGCATTCCTTATTCCAGCTCCCAAGAGGACAATTTATAAATAGTAATTTTAAACATTTGGCAATTTAAGAAATATTAGAAAGCCTAAGAGGTTAATGTAAAATGGCTAACTTTAAACCCCTGCTTGCCTCGCCCCATACATCTCCCAAGAAATTTAACCCTTTCCCCCTGAATTGTGAATACCACACTGAGCCCCTAAAAGTAATATGCTTAGTCACAACTTTAACTCGTGTGCCACATTTTCACTAGTACAATGAAACCTATCAAAAGTGATCCATTGAGGGACTGATAAAAATCAGTCAACAGAAATGATCTTCTGATAAAAATGAAACAGAACTGTACTCAATATACTTTGGGGTTCTTAGGGATGGTCTCGTAATGAAAGTAATTGCTTAATAAAGGTGGTCGCTTTGGAGAGGTAATTTGAATTTAGTTTTCTATTCTCTTCAGTGACTTCTCTGGTGACTCCAATTCCAACTATCCAATCAGCAACCATCTCCCTTTCACCATTCCTTGACAAGTTTAATTTGCAATCAAAATGCAATTAGACTCTGAGCCCAATCACCCAATGGAAGCAGTTTTAGGCCCCATATCTAATGCAGACTCATGAAATTTATTATGAGATTTAGTTAATAAATTATTTTTGATATTTGCCATAATCACTTTCTGCGGCCAGATCATAGAAGAGATTATTATTATGGTGAAAGATTAAAATAAAGCAATAGCTTTAATTGTGTGTAATCTGTAAACTTTGTGGTGAATAATACATTGTTCTAATTTTTTCCTGTTTTCATTTAGCACCATGTACCATCACAAAACAGCAACTGGAGGACAAAAAACTGCTTCTGTCCAGTGGCCGTAGACGTACAATAATGGTTGTAAATGATCAAATAGTGGAATTTTCCTGCAGTGAAGGATATAACCCCACAGAACCTTCAGCCAGGAAGTGTGTTGATGGACACATAGATTTTCCACTGTGTATCTCTGGTAGGTATGATAATTTGCAGTCACTGTCTATAACTCACATGAAATGAGGGGAAGATAACGAAGAAAATCTCATCCCAAGTAGCCTTATGGGTGAACAAGCAATGACTGGGCATGCAGTATCATTTTGTTTTGTTTGTTTTTGCTTAGCGACAGGAAAGAAATGTGGACGTCCACCTGTTGTTGTTAATGGAGATATAACTACTTTTTTGCAAAAAGAGTATGCCTCAGGCTCTTCTGTGGAATACAAATGCCAAAAGTTTTATTCAGTGAAAGGGCAAAATAAATCTTTCTGTAACAATGGAAACTGGACAGAAACACCAATTTGTGAGGGTAAGATGATGTTTATATATCTGGTAGTAGGTAAAAGTGCTTCACAGTTCAAATATCATTTTTGTTACATTATTTTGTACCAATATTTTGAACTTTGTAATATAGAGATTTTACTGTTAGAAATCTAAATATTTCTGATGAAAGTTCAAAATCTCCTGAGCTTCTTTTAGAAGTTATTGGAAAATGTATTTTCTTTACAATTTCAATGAAGTCCTTTTAAAGGAACATTCAATGAAATTTCAGGGTGGAAAATCTGAAATTGACAAAAGTAAATACTTTTTCACAGAACACGTAATTAGATGGTGGAACTCATTGCCATAGGAAGTGATTGAGGCCAAGAAGTTAGCAAGACTCAATAAGGAATTCAGTGTTTATAAGGCCTACAAGAATATCCAGATTATCATGGAGTCTGGTGGCACCTTAAAGACTAACAGATTTATTTGGGCATAAGCTTTCGTGAGTAAAAACCTCACTTCTTCGGATGCATGGCTAAGGTGCCACCAGACTCCTTGTTGTTTTTGTAGATACAGACTAACATGGCTACCCCCTGATACTTGACAGATTATCATGATTAATAATGATAAAAAATGTGGAAACAATATTCACACTCCTGTTTCAGGGTTAAATCAGTCTGTAATTATTAGAGATCAAGCTGAGATCTAATATTAGGGGGTGGGGAGCAAATTATCCCATCTCTGCCTGCCTCAGGGTTCTTACACCTTCCTCTGATACATCTGGTACAGGCCACTGGCTGAGATCTAATCTGGGAATCCCAGGTTCTTGACCATACCATTTTTCTATTGCTAACATCAAAACAAATTTGTGATTATTGGAAAAGCCAGGTAATACCTTATTCAGTGTTTGTTCCTGACAATCCAGATACTTTTCTTCTATCGGTTCCCCCGAATCAGTCCACCTAGACCTCAACCATGATAACTATATGTACATCATTAGATTTCTGCTTTTCTCATTCTAGAGCCATGTGTTATCTCTCAGGAAGAAATGCAAAACCGTGGCATAGAGCTGACTGAGGCATACAATGGAAAACAATACATACAACATGATGATTTTGTTGTGTTTAAGTGCAAATCAGGACATGTACCCCAGGCATTTTTATCTCCTGATTTCACTGTGTGGTGTCATTCAGGCAATATTGTGTATCCCCAGTGCAATAAAGGTATGTGTTCCTTAATTAAATTACTATTCCTTGGGATATTCTAAGCTGGGAGGAAAATGAGCAAACTTGAAACAAAAGACCAGTACTTCATAGGCTTATATTTGATAAATACAGAAAAAATGACACCACTATCAAAAGTGTGGAATGTACAGATGACACTTATGGAATGAATTTACTTGTTTTTATTTAGGAGGGCTTCACTGATTTATTTGTTAGAAAACAAAGATTTAATAGATCAGGGTAGATAGCAGCATTAAGTGTCCTGTTGCCTTATTTGTCATACTGGAAATAGAGCAGCACACATTGGAAAATAATTAGCCTTTAAAGGAGAAATCAAATTAGATGCATTTATGGTTAAATTAGCTCCCTTGCAAATACAGGTGTGGGTTTATGAACCTAGCAGAGGTGCTTCTCTATTCATTTATCATTATTGGAAAGAGTTGGTAAGACAGTGGATACATGGGACCAGAAGACAGAATTTCCTTGGGTGGTTTTTTTTCGTGTTCTTAACAAGGTCCTTCACGACAATCTATTAAAGGACACAAATACTCAGAGTAAAGAATACAATTTTATATAAGTTAGAAACTTACCAGGCAATGGGAAACTTTGGGGTAATGCTTAGTGGGTTTGAGAGAATAGAACAGCATTCAGACACCTTTCTCTTTCTCCACATTTGGGGCCATAAGTGGATAGTGGGGGAGAAACCGCTCCTGCCATAACTGTAAGCAGCACAAGGACTGTTCTTCTCTTGTCAGCACAACTTAGTCCCATAGGGAACCTTCTACCAGCTGAGGACTGGGTGGGGCTGCCCATGACAAACCACTCCATCATACAGGGGGAATCTTCACCATTCCCAGCTAGAGATAGTTTAAAAGTTTTTTCATGTCACTCCAACGGTGTGAAAAGACCTTAACTGGGGTCAAGGATGTGGCCTCTAGAGTTTATTTAATGACAATTTAGAGTGGCAAGAACTTAAGTCAACTCAGGACAAGCTTCTCAACATGCCATGCCCAAATGCAGGGCACAATGTATAACAAGGACCCCAAATGAGGGACACAAATGTTTAATTATGCTGGAATTTCTCCTAGACTCGTCCAGACTATGATATTAAATTGCTCTTTAATGTATATTAAGTAGGTCAGTGGAGAAGTGCTTATATCACAATAACCACTATCACATCTCACACTGGTAACCTCACTAGACAGATGTAAGCATTTCTCCACCTTCTTAGTCCAATACAGAGCACATAGAAATAGTCTACCCAAGATGCATGAACATTACTGAGCCTTCATAGAGCATGGATCTCATGGTAGATTAAAACTTCTCCAGAAGAGTAATTCCAATATTCTAGCCTTACCACCCTTCCTTCCATGTTGTCTGTACAGTGAGAGGTAACTACTTGGAATCAGGAACTAAGAGAGACCTGGAAGAAAAGAAAAATATGAGGCAAGTTAAACATTAATTTAAAAAAATAGCAAGATTGATCTTTTACTCTATTGAAGGCTCAGATTTTACAGGTATAGTTAGGGCAGGGAATAGTGCTACTAGAACTTCCACTTTACGTAACTAGTACCCTAATATAGTGCAATTACTCTGTGTTTCAACGCTCTATGTTTTTTTAGATGTGTTAGGAAGGTGTGGCCCCCCACCTTCTATTCAAAATGGAGACATCATTTCTGACCTATTGCCAGTATATGCAGCAGGCTCTTCAGTGGAATACAAATGTCGAAGTTTTCATGGAATGACAGGATCCAAAATAATCACATGTCGCTTAGGAAAATGGACAGCCCCACCAGTATGCTCAGGTACATATAAAATTATCCTTGTGATATGAAAAAGAAAGATGACTTTGCTCTTGTTTTTTTTTTTTTTTTGGTGGGGGGGGGGGGGGAGACAATCTGGCAGAGACTAGTTGGCATATCCACCTCAGGCACAGAGCATAAACTCCAAGGGAGAACCCACAGAAGAGTTTCTGTGAGTTGGGGAGGAAGAACGCAGTATGATGTGGATAGAGCTCATCAGAAATTTTCCTACTGATAAAACACTGATTCAAACTTTTTGCAGAAACATGATGATTTTGATAAATCTCCATAGTTGTTTGCCTTTCTTTCTATGCATCCTAACCCAAATGTTTTTACTAGTGCTGCTCTCAGTGGGATGCTACTCACCACATAAGGAGCAGAGGGAAGCAGGGCCTTGGCAGAAGAGCTAGCCAACCACAAAGGGGAGCATAAAACTCATCCCCCTCTAAACTGTAGTGGAGCATGCAACTCACCCTGATCACACCATAAAGCACCAAGCTAAACCATTGGTTTGAATGGAGATGCAATGGTTTTGGAGCTATCCCTGAGGTGGAGAGCCTCATGCTACCCCAAACAGTTTCTTAAAGTTTAGCTATTAGATACAGAAGGCTAAGTGATATGTAGAAAGCCAATAGCTGTGTAGCTCTGTGATAATTTTTCTTCTCACTTTCTTGCTGCCTTTATCCTCTATTTCCAGGGAAATTCAATATGTTAGTCATTAAAAAAAGCTATAGCTTCACTCATCATGTGATTTTTGGTATGTTCCCATGCCCCTCTTTTGCTTTATGACCCATCCTTTTTGCCTTATGTCCCTCCCCTAAGTCTCATTTTTGACATGTGCATTTTTGGTGCTGGCAGCCGTCTTGAAAAAAGGATGGAAGTTTTAAAATTTCTGATTCCATTTCTCCTTTCTGGAAGTAGTAGAACTGAATGAAGCTTTGTGGCCCTTTCCTCATTAAGAAGAAAATATGTTTTTATGCATTTAGTGCAATTTTAAATAAAGTCTAGTAATCTGGTGTACAAAGTCTTAATGACAGAACAATACAAAAAAGTTAACATGCATGTTTTAGAAAAAAATAATTTTAAGACAGTTTTTAAATAATTATTTAGAAGTGTACTAATTTACAAAAATCTTAGTCATGGCAGAACAAAGTGTTAACACATATATATTAGCATCCCTTCTATCATTTAAGAAAAAAATTAAATGCAGCTAGTTCACTTCTAAATAAAGCATTATGGTCAGAGGAATAAAGGAGAAGTCTTAATACATATACAGAATCATGCATTTTGAGAGACAAATATTTTTGTGCATCTAGAACAGTTCTAGCTCATTAAATAATTATACAAAGTGAATGATAGAGAAATAAATGATAGAGAAATAAAGGAGTGTTACATAAAATCATACATTTGTAGAGAAAATTAAGTTAGTACATTTCTAAATGAAGTCATTGCATAAAAGAGCTTAGTAACAGCAGAATAGAGAAATGTTATGACGTTAATATGCATTTTCCTCATTTTTATAGGAACATATTTTTAATTCAGTTAGCATATTTCTGAATAAAATCATTAAATAATTATAGAAAATATTAATGACAAAGGAATAAAGAAGAAGTATTAATATATACATATAGAGAGAATTATGCACTTTTAGAAAAAAAAATTATGCAGATATTACAATTCTAAATGAAGTTGATTAAACAGTTCCACAAAGGTCACAAAGTATTATTTAGTGACTATTTAGAAAGGCATTAACTTCATGAAATATATATTTTCTTATAAAAATGCATAATTCTATATACAGTATGTATTAACAGTTCTCTTTTATGTCTCTACCTTGAGACTTTGTATAATTAATTACTATTTAAATAAGTACTAAATATATAAAAATATTTTATCTAAAAATAAGAAAAATGCATGGTGTGCATATATAAAACTTCTTTATTCTCTGTTATTTAGACGTGGTACAATTATTTAATTTCTTTATTTAAAAATACAGTAAATGCATAAAATAATATTTTTCTCTAAAAATGTGATTTTTTATATGTGTGTGTGTGTATATGTGTATATATATATATATATATATAGGAACACTTGATTCTGCCATTACTAACATTTTTTGTCACAACTGTTTTTCCCCACAGAAAAGATGCACGTTAGCCTTTCTTTATTCTTCGGTTATTACAACATTGTACACCTGTTTACTAGACTTTATTTAATATCGCATTAAAAATATAAAACATTTTCTCTTGTTAAAATGAGGAAAGAGCAAGAAACATATATTTCTTTTCTATTTCTAATGCATCTGATAAGAATAAATTAAATAGAAAGGATTTTTTTTCCCCCAAAATGGCAACCAGTGCCAGAAATCAACATTTCAAAAGTGAGACCTAGGGATGGGCCATAAGGCAAAAGGGGCGGGCCATAAAGCAGAAAGAGGGCAGAGACACATGTTAAGTTATGTTGAGTAAAGGTATAGTATTTTATTACTCATGTTAATTTTTAGCCTTACCATTTTCAAAACTTTATCTTGTTTATCCCAATCTCACTTCCCTTTCTGTGAGAAGAGGAGCAGAGAGAGAGGAAAAGGCAGTTTGTATTAGAGAGTAAATTTCAGATGATGACTTTGGCTTCTCTATGGATTATTTTTAAAATCCACCCGGTGAAGGGTTCTTTCTAAAGGGCACAGCTTAGCCACATCTATGATTTTATCAGTTATAGGGACATCAGGAGGTTTTTGTGTCCTGGGATTCTTTCTTTCCTTTTTCCCTCCATTTGTGTGGTACTTCTTTCTTGTATGACAGGGATCGGCAACCCTTGGCATGCAGCTCACCAGGGTAAGCACCCTGGTGGGTCGGGCCGGTTTGTTTACCTGCCGCGTCCTCAGGTTTGGCCGATCACAGCTCCCACTGGCCGTGGTTCGCCGCTCCAGGCCAATGGGGGCTGTGGGAAGCGGTGCAGGCCGAGGGATGTGCTGGCTGCAGCTTCCCACCACCGATCCCTTTGTATGATTTACACTCATTTATCTCTCTAGCATTATTCTGTGTTTCATATTCCACTCCTTTGGCCCGTATTGTCCCAACTTCTATTTAGCTTGTATCCTCTTACCATTATTTTACCCCCAGTCTTTCAATATGCAGATACCATGGTAACATCATAATTCACAATACTCTGAGACAAGTGCTGGGTGCATCAAATACCCTACATGGTAATATGGTCCTGGAGAGAGTAGGTACTTCACATGGATGCACATCTCAGTTGATTGATCCACATGAGCCTTGGGAGGGGAGGAGTTGGGTCAAAGCCTCTTACTTTCTGTTTCTGTGCTAGTCAGTGCTCAAGACAGAATGGTGAGATTAGTTGGGCAGAGATGATTAACCCAAAGGCTTCCAAATTAACTTGTTTGAAAAGCAACCAGAATCAGATTTTGACAAAGCTAGAGTAGCTAGTTACCTATTTTGCCATCAGTTCCATACTGCTAGTATGGAAGTATCATGCTGTGTCAACTTTAAAGATATATCTTGTAGTATTTTGTGTTCAGTTCCAATACCAAGAGGATTTTTTAAAATTTTCTTTGGAATCTTTCCTGCTCTATCACAGTACATTTGATAGCACTATTCTGTAATATATGTAATCTTACAGCATTTATTGTAAATAATCTCTGATGTGCATGTTTTTTATTTCTACATTAATTTTAGAGGCTGCTAGAAAGTGTGGGCACCCACCTGCTATTGATAATGGAGACGTCATGGCCTTCCTACAGAAAGAATATGACTCAGGTTCAAGAGTGGAATACAAGTGCCAAAGTTTTCATAGAATGAAGGGATCTGCCTTTGTTAGCTGTGAGTCTGGCCAATGGACAGACCCACCAGTTTGCTTAGGTAGGTACAACTATCTACGATATAAAAAAGAATGTGATGAGTTGTGGTATTTTTCATATTATGGGCCCAATTCTGAAGTCACCTGTACTGGTGTAACACCAGATTAATTCCATACATCTGAATTGAGTTACCCCTGATTTATACCGGAGCAAGTGTGGGGGAGACTCACATTCTTTATAGGGACATCAGTGCAGATTTTTCAAAAGGAAAAGATTGGCAAATAGCAAACACCCACACCATTATAAATATTTAGAATGAACCCCCAAAATATATCTTAGTTAAAACCTGCAACAACCATTACAATGAAACTACCATTTACTGTACATGAAAAAATATATTCAAATATATATTTTAGTTGAAAAGATTTCAACTATAGCAGATGCTGTGAAATACAATTCAATAACTTATGGAAGACCAGTAGGAATATTGGTCACTGCTCTTCAGTACTTGGAGTAGACACGATGCTGGCATGAGCAGCAGGGGATTCCACTTTTACCCAGGGGGAACTCTAACCGGCATAAAACCAATATAGTCTGCTCTCTCCAACCTCCATATGTTGAGAGTGAGAGGGGAGGGGGTGGCTGGAGTACACTGTGGTGCAGTGATCCCCAGCTATGCAGCTACCTCTGTGTGGTTCTTAAATTTATGATAAACTGATCATGTAGCCCACCACATCCCCTTTGTCTTCTGCCATGTCACTTACTCAAAGGTCAGGGTGGGGGGAAGAGGACAACGGGAAGCCCGATCTGCCAGCTTCATATAATCAAAAAGTAAGTATCCTTCCACATGGATTGTATTTTGTTGGCCTGATATAGCTAGATTCTGGCCCACTTGCACCAGCTGAGTGGCACAAAGGGGTCAGATTGTAAAATAGAATAGAATGCTGTCTCTCTCTCTATTCAGCCAGCCCCAGTCTCTTCTCTGTTCCTTCCCACAATATGACCCTGGTTAGTATGAAAGCCTCCTTCTCTAGAGCTCCTTCTTGTTCTCTCAACCGTACCATCTCTCCTTTTCTGTTCAATCTTATCTGAAAATATTTCCCTGCTTTATTTAGCTATTGTGCTACAGCAGGGCCAGGGAGAAGTGGGAGAGTGGTCGAGGGGAGATATATAAGCCCTAGGCTAATTAAGGTGTGGTTCCCTATAGACGAGGGTAGGTTACTATAGGTTAATTGGAGCACCTGTAGTCAATTAAGTGGTTCTTAAATTTATGATAAACTGATCATGTAGCCCACCACATCCCCTTTGTCTTCTGCCATGTCACTTACTCAAAGGTCAGGGTGGGGGGAAGAGGACAACGGGAAGCCCGATCTGTCAGGAAGTTCCCTGTCAGGGACTTAATTAAAAAACCCTGCTTCAGGCAGACAGTGTGGTGTAAGGAAGGAGAGAAGACTGGAGTTTGGAAGTGTGTTGCTGAAGAATTGAAAGACCAGAGAACTGGAGGACAGGGAGACTCCCTCCCCCAGCATCCAGGACCAAGGGTAACCCTACCCAAGGAGGGAAGATGGTTAGAAACTTGAAGGTGTTGAGAGGGGCTGGGGCTCAGAGTGAGGAGCAAACCCAGACCCCTCCTCCCTTTCTCTCCTCTACCACCTTCCCGAGCCATTAGAGGGGCCCTTGGCACCCCAAGAGCAGGGGCAAAGAGTGGCGTACTTTCCCCCTGCCAAGAAAAGTGCGGGACCCACCATATCAACATCGGCCATTTTGCCACACATGGTGTCTGGAGTGAGATTTCTGTCCCGTGAATGTAACCCAGATTGGGTCATGACCACCCCATCCCCAAGATGGAGGACGTGGTCAAAGCACTGGTGTAAGCCACCGCTGCCCAGCAGGAAGCTACCCGGGTCCAGGCAGCCACCCATCAGGAAGCCATGCGGCTGCAGCAGGAGACTAATCACCTGCTGATGAATCAGGCCACCCAAGATTGGGCCATGCTGCAGGAACTCGTGAACCAGGTGAAGGCCCTTACAGAGCTGAGCCGCGGGTATGGTGGGACATGAACTACATGGGCCAGCTACTGTCTGCAGAAAATGACCCAGGAGGATGATGTGGAGGCATACCTCCTGGCCTTCGAGAGGAGAGCCCTACAGGAGGCCTGGCCCCAAGACCAGTGGTCAGGCATCCTTGCCCCATTTTTGTGCGGGAAGGCACAAAATGATATGACCGCAGAGGAGGCGGCAGATTACCCCCTGCTGATGGCAGAGAACCTGGCCAGGTCCAAGGTAACGATGGCCTTGCGAGCCCAGAAGTTCCATGAATGGCAGTATTGTGAAGACAAGACACTGCGGTCGCAACTGTTTGACCTAATCCACCTAGCCCGGACATGGTTACGCCAAGAGGCCCTCCGCTCTGAGAAAATGATGGAGCTCCTGGTGCTGAACCGCTATATGAGGGGACTATCCTCGAACCTGGGTAGGCCAGAATGACCCTCCATCTATGATGAACTGGTCACCCTCGTGGAGAGACAACTGGCAGCCCGTGAACTGTTTGAAACCCAAGGAGGTGAAATACGGTGTTCCAGGAAGCCAGTCCTGACCCAGAGGCCCTGGATTATTGAGAACTCCAAGAAAGCCATAGCTGAAAGAACAGGCACCAAGGAGCGGCCCACGGCCCTGAAGGAACCTAGGAGTCTGGGGCAGGAGGGCTGTGCAAATGGGTCAGAAAGCCCAAGACAGAGGGCAACCTCCGGATGAGATATCATTGTCACAAGTGTGGGGAGTTGGGGCATATAGCAGCCCAGTGCCCCAACAGAGAGGAGCCCATGCAAGGCAATCTGGGGGATCGCAGGGACCAATGTGGCCTAATCAGCCTGGTGGGGGTTGCAACGACCCCACATGAGTACACCAGGCCAGTAAAGATGAACAATATCCAGACCAGAGTGGACTCTGGGAGTGCTGTCACTCTGGTCTCAGGGAAGTTAGTGGGGCAAGACCAACTGAGCGGGGCCAAGAACATAAGAATGGCCATACTGGGTCAGACCAAAAGTCCATCTAGCCCAGTATCCTGTCTACCAACAGTGGCCAATGCCAGGTGCCCCAGAGGGAATGAACCTAACAGGTAATGATCAAGTGATCTCTCTCCTGCCATCCATCTCCACTCTCTGACAAACAGAGGCTAGGGACACCATTTCTTACCCATCCTGGCTAATAGACATTAATGGACTTAATGTCCATGAATTTATCCAGTTCTCTTTTAAACACTGTTATAGTCCTAGCTTTCACAACCTCCTCAGGCAAGGAGTTCCACAAGTTGACTGTGCACTGTGTGAAGAAGAACTTCCTTTTATTTGTTTTAAACCTGCTGCCCATTAACTTCATTTGGTGGCCCCTAGTTCTTGTATTATGGAAATAAGTAAATAACTTTTCCTTATCTACTTTCTCCACATCACTCATGATTTTACATACCTCTATCATATCCCCCTTAGTCTCCTCTTTTCCAAGCTGAAAAGTCCTAGCCTCTTTAATCTCTCCTCATATGGAGACTCGTTCCAAACCCCTAATCATTTTAGTTGCCCTTCTCTGAACCTTTTCTCGTGCCAGTATATCTTTTTTGAGATGAGGAGACCACATCTGTACGCAGTATTCAAGATGTTGGCATACCATCGATTTATATAAGGGCAATAATATATTCTCCATCTTATTCTCTATCCCCTTTTTAATTATTCCTAACATCCTGTTTGCTTTTTTGACTGCCTCTGTATCCTGCATGGACGTCTTCAGAAAACTATCGAAGATGACTCCGATCTTTTTCCTGATTCGTTGTAGCTAAATTAGCACCCATCATATTGTATGCATAATTGGGGTTATTTTTTCCAATGTGCATTACTTTACATTTATCCACATTAAATTTCATTTGCCATTTTGTTGTCCAATCACTTAGTTTTGTGAGATCTTTTTGAAGTTCTTCACAGTCTGCTTTGGTCTTAACTATCTTGAGCAGTTTAGTATCATCTGTAAACGTTGCCACCTCACTTTTTACCCCTTTCTTCAGATCATTTATGAATAAATTGAATAGGATTGGTCCTAGGACTGACCCTTGGGGCAGCAGCGTATTATCACCTAGGCCAACAAGGCCTAGGCCTAGGGTGGCAAATTTGCCCCCTCCCCAACTCCACCCCTTCCCCAAATCCCCGGCCCGCCGCCTCCTCCCCCAGGCGCGCCGCACTTCCCTCCTTCCACCTCCCTCCCAGGCTTGCCGCACTGGGAGGGAGGGAGAAGCGAGTTGCAGCATGCTCGGAAGAGGCGGAGCAGAGGTGAGCTAGGGCCCGCGGGCATGGGGAGTAACGGGGGGCCGGGAACCACTCCCCGGCCCGCCCCAGCTCACCTCTGCTCCACTGCTGCCGCCATCCCCCGAGCGTGCCGCAACTCCCCTTCTCCCCCTCCCTCCCCAGCTTGCCGCGGGGGAGCAGAGTGAGCTGGCGGGGGGGGAGGGGGAGGGCCGCGGGGTGGCAATTTTTTGATGGCCTAGGGGCGGCAAATTTGTTAATCCGCCCTTGCCTTGGGGAACACCACTAGTTACCCCTCTCCATTCTGAACATTTACCATTTATTCCTACCCTTTGTTCCCTGTCTTTTAAGCAGTTCTCAATACATGAAAGGACCTTCCCTTTTATCCCATAACAACTTAATTTACGTAAGAGCCTTTGGTGAAGGACCTTGTTAAAGGCTTTCTGGAAATCTATACTATGTCCACTGGATCCCCCTTGTCCACATGTTTGTTGACCCCTTCAAAGAACTCTAATAGATTAGTAAGACACGATTTCCCTTTACAGAAACCTTTTGTCCAACAATTTATGTTCTATGTGTCTGACAAATTTATTCTTTTCTATTGTTTCAACTAATTTGCCCTGTACTGATGTTAGACTTACCGGTCTGTAATTGCCGGGATCACCTCTAGAGCCCTTTTTAAATATTGGCGTTACATTAGCAATCTTCCAGTCATTGGGTACAGAAGCTGATTTAAAGGACAGGTTACAAACCATAGTTAATAGTTCCGCAACTTCACATTTGAGTTCTTTCAGAACTCTTGGGTGAATGCCATCTGGTCCCGGTGACTTGTTACTGTTAAGTTTATCAATTAATTCCAAAACCTCCTCTAGTGACACTTTAATCTGTGACAGTTCCTCAGATTTGTCACCTACAAAAGCTGACTCAGGTTTGGGAATCTCCCTAACATCCTCAGCCGTGAAACCTGAAGCAAAGAATCCATTTAGTTTCTCCGCAATGACTTCCTATCCTATCCTATCCCCTAGAACTGGAAGGGACCTTGAAAGGTCATCGAGTCCAGCCCCCTGCCTTCACTAGCAGGACCAAGTACTGATTTTGTCCCAAATCCCTAAGTGGCCCCCTCAAGGATTGAACTCACAACTGTGGGTTTAGCAGGCCAATGCTCAAACCACTGAGCTAGCCCTCCCCCCTCCAAGGAGCAATGGTATGCCGTAGTAGAAAAGGAATGCCTAACGGTTAAATGGGCCATGGAGATTCTATGGTACTACCTACTTGGGCGGCGGTTCACCCTTGTGATGGAGAATCCAGTAGATGCTTGGGGAAACTTCTCGTATCACAAACATCCGGTATGAAAGGAGGGTAATCCCAGTCTTTTCTGTCTTGTGCCACCACCTTTCGGATCATGCTCTTGAGTAAATCGCTCAACCAGACCATCTGTTTGGGGATGATAGACAGAGGTCCTCAAGGCCTGGATGCAGAGCAGGGTACATAAGTCTTTTATTACTCTCGACATGAAGGGAGTCCTTTGTTCAGTCAGGATCTCCTTAGGGATGCCTACTCTAGCAAAAGCCTGGACCAGTTTGTGTGAAAGTCTCCTTCTCTAGAGCTCCTTGTTCTCTCAACCATACCGACTCTCCTTTTTCTGTTCAAATCTTATCTGAAAATATTTCCCTGCTTTATTTAGCTATGTAAAGCATTTTGGGACAGGGTCAGTCTTAATACAGCTAGTGAATCAAATGTTCAATGAGACATGTACATACTGAAATTATATTTTTCTATTTCCAGAGCCATGTACAATATCCCCAGAAGATATGGAGAAAAACAATATTGGGCTGAAATGGAGTTCGAAAACAAGATTGTATTTAGAAAGTGGAAACTTTGTTGAATTTGACTGTAAAAATGGATATGTGAAGGATCCAGCATCTTCTGCATTTAGAGTACAGTGTGTGGAGGGGAAATTGGCATATCCTAAATGTAAGAGAAAAGGTAAATCTCCAGTGAAACTACAATATTGGTGAATTACCTGTCTTAATTTTTACTAGGGAATTCTCAGGTTTAAAAAAATATTATGGCACCATTGTGATGGGTACCATAGAAACATGTGGGAAATCATGCTTCCTGACCCAGACAGCTTACAATCTAAATAGAGAACACAAATGGTGGATTAAAGAGATTCATGGGTTACTTTGCTTGTGAGCTCTATTACTTGAGCTGGGACATAATTCCTCTGACATCTGGGCCTCTTTAAGTTACCAACAGAGCAGAAAAGTTTTGTAAGTGTTCTTGTCTTACCCCAAGTTCTCTAGCTGGCCCAATTCCTCATTCAGATAGCTGACTTCTATTGTGGTCTGCACTCATTTGCTTTCCCTCTGAAGCTGATTTTTTTAGCTCCTTAAGTCAAGTCCTTGCTGGACCTCATCACTGTTAGGAAGCTCCATATTGGGGAAAGATTTCATGATTGTCTCGAGTTACTGGGAAACCTTCTATCCATGAGGGTCAGTTTGCTGGTCCCCTCAATTATCTGTCTTGCCATTTTACACTGGGAGTGTTGCAGCTGGGCTTCTCAATCTGCCTAGAGACTTTGTAGTTGCTGACCCAACAAATATTTTCTCTCAGACTGCGAGTCATCTCTTCACATTCAGCACTCTGTCCAAAAAATGCTTTCACAGCTTTTCTGTGGGGCTACTCTTCCAGGGCTTTTCTTGCTGTCCACTGGCTTTCTGGCAACTTCTATCTCAGACATAAACAGCTTCATCAATTAATCCTCAGCTCCTGTGTTTATTCATCACTACAGACATGGGCAATGCAGCAAAAATTAAGGTGTGTGTGTGAGTGGAACACAGATTTGCCTTCTTCGTGACTGTCCTCTTCCTTTCTCATGCAGGCACCAACACCACCACAACCAGCAGTTTAAGTGTGCTGACCCATAAACTCCTAATCCCATCCACTCCAAATCAATGCCTGGTGTTGTGACCTGGCACACAGGATCACAGTGCAGATCAGGTCTGGCCCAGTCAAAAAACAATCAGACCACAGTCCAGGTTCCCCCCACCCTGGCTTCATAGCCTATACCTAGTAAAGCCCCTTGTATTACTTGAGTGACACAGAGGGGCCAGATTGTAAAATCGAGTCATGGTGCGTGTGCTTCTCTCTCTCTGCTCATCTGGTCCCAACCTCCAAAAGACTGTTCCTTTATACAGTATGATTACCGTTGTTTTGAAAGCCTCCTTCTCTCGAATTCCTTCTCGCTCTTC
The DNA here is from genome assembly GCF_027887155.1 of Malaclemys terrapin pileata. Lineage (NCBI taxonomy): Eukaryota > Metazoa > Chordata > Testudines > Emydidae > Malaclemys > Malaclemys terrapin. The sequence continues at coordinate 65,476,381 of NC_071512.1, read as the reverse complement.
TTTGAGTAGTGTCCCAATGGGTGCTCCATTCTAGGTGCACTTGCGTCCCCTGCACCTTTGATTGGAGATTTCATGTAGTAGTGTCTGTTCAGCCTGCGCATGCATCCTGCTGTGTCTCGTGCACCACACTGTGGTTATCTAACACTATGAGGGTGAACTGCCCTGAATTCCTTTTCCAGCCTCAGAGAGAGTATCATTCTGCATGGGGAGTAGTCTGTTGGCCAGCTATGGCTAGATTCTGGCCCATTTGCATGAGCTGCATGACACAAATGGGCCAGATTGTAAAATAGAATCTAACCTTGTCTCCCTCGCTATTCATCTAGCCCCGGTCACTTCTCTGTTCCTTCCCACAGTATCACCTGGATTTGTGTGAAAGCCTGTTTCTCAATAATTCCTTCTTGTTCTCTCAACCTTACCATCTCTCTTTTACTTTATAAATCTTATCTGTAAATATTTGTTTTATTTAGCTAAGTAAACCATTTGGCGATGGGGTAGGTCTCAATACAGTTAGTGAATCAAATTTCCAATGATAGATCCACATGTACATGCTTAAATTATATTTTTCCATTTCCAGAGTTATGTATAACATTCCCAGAAGATATGGAGAAAAACAATATTGGGCTGAAATGGAGCTCGGAAACAAGAGTGAATTTAGAAAGTGGAGACTTTGTTGAATTTGACTGTAAAAATGGATATGTGAGAGATCCAACATCTTCTGAATTTAGAGTACAGTGTGTGGAGGGGAAATTGGCATATCCTAAGTGTAAGAAAAGAGGTAAGTAATCTCCAGTGAAATTAAAATATTTTTACTGAGGAATTCTAAGGGTTTTTTTTTTTTTTTTTTTTTTTTAAGAGAAATGGTGGGTTAAAGAGAGAGAGCTAACAAGCAAAATAACCTCTGTATGATTTGAGCTGGAACAATCTCCCTTTGACATCTGGGCTTCTATGGGATACCAACAGAGCTGAAAAGTTTTGTACGTGTTCTTGTCTTACCCAAGTTCTCTGGCTGGCCAATTCCTCATTCAGATCGCTGACTTCCATTGTGGTCTGCACTCATTTGCTCTGAAGCTGATTTTTTTTTTTTTTTTTTAAACCTCCTTTAGTTATTGCTGGAGCTCATCACTGTTAACAAGAACTATATTGGGAAAAGCTTTCCTGATCTCCTCTAGTTACTGGGAAACCTTTGTTGGTCACTTCCTTTATCTGTCTTGCCATTCTAGACTGGGAATTTTGCAGCTGGCTTCTCAATCTGCCTAGAGACTTTGTAGTTGCTGCCACAACAAATATTTTCTCTCAGACTGTGAGTCCTCTCTGATACCTTTCTGGGAAACTGCCAAATATTGCTTCAGTTTCTTTTGTGAAGTCTCCCACTCCTGTTTCAGGTCTTGTTTTAATTTCTTTTTATCTTCTTTTTACCTTTTTGGTCTGAGTGGTTAGCCAATACTCAGGGTCTTCTACCTCATTTTTTGTGTTTGGAAGAGAAATTGGGGATAGAGTCAGGTTTTCTATGAAGCAGTTTAATTTACAAAGAGTGTACACAAAGTCCTGTTTTTCGGAATGCAAAATGAACATCAGGAGGAAGTTTCTTTGCTTACAGTTCTAAGCCTGCTTCACATTCAGCACTCTGTCCAAAAAATGCTCTCTCAGCCTTTCCTCAGGGCCACTCTTCCAAGATTTCTCTTACTGTCCCCTGACTTTCTGGCAGCTTCTGACTCAGAGACACACAGCTCCACCAATTAATCCCCAGCTCCTGTGTTTATCCATTGCTAAGGGCAGGAGCTGTGCAACGGTATTTAAGGTATGTGTGTGTGGGCCATAGATTTGCCTCCCTCCTGACTCTCCTCTTCCTAGATACTCTACCAGCAACACAACCACAAGCAGCCTAATGCCTTGGCCCATGAGCCCTTAGCCCCATCCTCTCCAAAACTGAGCCACTGGAATTGTGGCCTGGCACACAGGATAACAGTGATGATCAGGTTTCGCCAAGTCAAAAAGCAATCGGGCCGCAACCCTGGTCCCCCTGCTCTCAGCTTCACAGCCTATAACTCGGCAAACTTCTTGCATGAGCTGAGTGACACAGAGGGGCCAGATTGTAAAATAGACTCTAACCTTGTCTCCCTCGCTATTCATCTAGCCCCGGTCACTTCTCTGTTCCTTCCCACAGTATCACCTGGATTTGTGTGAAAGCCTGTTTCTCGATAATTCCTTCTTGTTCTCTCAACCTTACCATCTCTCTTTTACTTTATAAATCTTATCTGTAAATATTTCTGTTTTATTTAGCTAAGTAAACCATTTGGCGATGGGGTAGGTCTCAATACAGTTAGTGAATCAAATTTCCAATGATAGATCCACATGTACATGCTTAAATTATATTTTTCCATTTCCAGAGTTATGTATAACATTCCCAGAAGATATGGAGAAAAACAATATTGGGCTGAAATGGAGCTCGGAAACAAGAGTGAATTTAGAAAGTGGAGACTTTGTTGAATTTAACTGTAAAAATGGATATGTGAGGGATCCAACATCTTCTGCATTTAGAGTACAGTGTGTGGAGGGAAAATTGGCATATCCTAAATGTAAGAGAAGAGGTAAGTGATCTCCAAGTAAGCTACAATTCTGGTGAATCATCTGACTAAAACATTTGTTAAAATTTTTACCAAGATTTTCTCAGGTTTAAAAAAATGCAATGGCACCATTGTGATGGGTGCCATAAAAACATGTGGGAAATCATGGTTCCTGACCCAGACAGCTTGCAATCTAAATAGAGAAGACAAATGGTCGGTTAAAGAGATACACTGGTTACTTTGTTTGTGAGCTCTATTACTTGAGCTGGGATAATCTCCCTCTGACATCTGGGTCTCTTTCGGTTACCAACAGAGCAGAAAAGTTTTGTAAGTTTCCTGTCTTACCCAAATTCTCTGGCCGCCCAGTTCCGGGCAGCTGACTTCCATTGTGGTCTACACTTCTTTGATTTTCCTCTTATGCTGATTTTTTTTTTAGCTCTTTAATTCCTTGCTGGAGTTCATAGCTGCTAACACGTTCCATATTGGGGAAAACTTTACTGATGTTGCATAGTTCCTTTGAAACCTTCTATCCACAAGAGTCAATTTATTGGTCACCTTATTTATCTGTGTAACGGGGCAATGACTCACTGGTGCGGCGCCTCCTGCTGGTCGTCCAGGGAATTTGCTCTGTCCACTCAGGAGTGCCCTCAGCAGGCCAGTGTCTCACTTGCCGCTGGCCCTGGTGACCCTCCCGGACTCTAGTGTCCTTTTTCTTGGGGTTCTGCCCCCTGCAGTACCCTGCAGTCTCTCTGGGTTTCCCCTCCCTGGGGATCCCCCAACCCCCTATCCACACCTCGCCTCAGTTTTTGGCTACTGCCAGTCACCGTCTAGCCCCTGCTCACTGGGGCAGACTGCAGTATACTTGCCACTCATCATCGGCAAGGAGGGTTTGGACCTGCTGCCTCTGCCTACCCTTGGGCTGCCCTCTGCAACCCCAGTACCTTTTCCATCCTTTAGCAAGACCTGCAGCCTGGGGGTTTTCCAGGCCGGAGCTCCCCAGCTCCTCTGGCCTTTTCCCAGCCCTACTCCAGTCTAGGTACCCTGCTCAGCTCCCCACACCCAGACCCATCCCTCTCAACAGCTAGAGAGACTCTGCCAGCTCCTGGCTCACTGGCCTTTTATAGGGCCAGCTGTGGCCTGACTGGGGCATGGCCCCATTTGTGGCTGCCTCCCCAATCAGCCTAGCTTATTGATTCCCTGCCATAGCCCTCTCACAGGATTGTTTTAAGCCCTTCAGGGCAGGAACGGGGTTACTGCCCCGCTACAATCTGCCTTTCTATTTCAGACTGGGAGTGTCACAGCCGGGATTCTCAAGCTGCCCGGAGACTTCATATCTGCTGGCCCAACAAATATTTTAACTCAGACTGCGAGTCATCTCTCATACCTTCATAGGAAACCTCCCTCTGCTACTTCAATACCTTTTGCAAAATCTCCATCTCCTGTTTTAATTTATTTTGCCCATCTTTGACTTTGCCCTTTTGGCCTAAGCGTTTAGCCAATAGGGTCTTCTGCCTTGTTTTTGTGTGAGGAGGAAAAATGGAGGTAGAGACAGGTATTTTCATGACACAATCCTTATTGTTTACAAAGAATGTACACAAAGTCCTGTTTCTCTGAACAGTTGGATCAGACAACAGCAGGCTGTTTCCTTGCTCACAATACAAGCCAACCTTTACATTCACCATTCTGATCAAGGAGGTCTCTTTTGGATTTCTATCAGGCCATGCTACTAATACTTCTCTTGCTGTCTGCTGGCTCTCTGCAGCTTTCTGGCTCAAGCCTAACCCCCTTTTGCATCCACACAGCAATTGTGTTAACCAAGATCTCATACTTAAGGTGCAGGACCCTGCAGTGCTAGACGGTTTGGGCCCTTGCTATGCTCAGACTCAGGAATCAAGCCCTATTGCTTTCCTGTGTGCATATGGCCTCAGCTTGACTCAGGTTCTGGAAGTCCTCTGGATGTATCCCAGAGTTCCTTGGGGCATCTTCCTCAGTCCTCTGGATGCCTATAATCTCTGATGCAGTCTATTGCACCCTATTGCAAATGTAATCCACACCTGCCTTTGAAAATGGCAGCAGCTCAGTTCAGCATTAACTCATTGTCTGCTGAACATCAGTCTGAAATCACACTACCAGATATCCTGCATGGTTTTCAGTGGAGCGCCCTCTGCAGGTGGGTGTCTCACTTGCCACTGGCCCTGGTGACCCTCCCGGACCCTAGTGTCCTTTCTCTTGGGGTTCTGCCCCCTGCAGTACCCCGCAGATCAGAAGAAGCTTTTTGCAAAGAGAGCTGCTTCCTGATCACAAGACCACAGCCAGATTTTGGTGCAGACTTCCTGGACGCCCTTCAATAGCACCATCACAGTTAGGAAACTGGGTTGGTAGTAGAGTTTTCTCACAGTGCAACATATTCATAAGGCTAGAGTGTCAACAGAGGGCAGGGGACAAGGGGGAGGAGGTGCTAGGCACTCTGGGATAGGGTTATTTTGACTTGGATCTGTGCACTATGGTGTGGATGCCAAAGTCCTAGTTCAAGCACAGGTCAGAAAATCCTTAACCTAGAGTTAAAATGCAGTGTAGATGCTCAAGCCGAGGGTTCCCTGACATGGGTCAGCTGATTCGAGTCTCACTAACCTTAGCGTACATTGCTGTGTAGAGATACCCACTGAGGTCTGTGACTACCTATAGATTAAAGACACACTTACTGTGAGCTAACCAACCTCCAATTCAACAATACTATCAAAAATCTATTAATGGAATGATGTATTTTGTCTTACCTCATTCTAGTTATCCTGTCTTCTGCTATAGAAGAGGTGTAATTGCTGATCTTCCTCCCATAATAGGCTTGCTCCTATATTATTGTGATAATTCCCACACCACCTCTGATAAAGTGTTTTGAGAAATGATGCCCCCTTTATAGCACTGGGGACAGAAGCAAATCATTCGTGCATATATATGAAGAGGGCTGGCTGGAAGAAGCTGATAAGGAGTCATAGGATGAAACAGAATGAAGATCTCTGCTTCAAAAATTCCATCACTTTCCAATGCTAGTAGCTACACAATGGATGCTGATAAAATACAGTAATATGTATGAAATCAACGCATGGTTTTCTATCCTGCTTTTAAGTTCCACATAACATAAAATATTTGCTTTTAATATGAACAGTAGTTGATCCACTGCAGTTCAGGAGTTACTGCAATTACATTTGATTAAGTTTGTTTCCATTTAGTTTCCAAAGATGGCTAAAATTACCCAGGGTGAATGTTAAGGCGTTGTGCTGAAATCAATAGTCTGTTCCTGTGAGAAACCCATAGGGGATCTGTATGTAATATTGTTTCAAAAAAATTGACGTATTAAATTAATTTTCCAGTATTTGTTCTCTCTCTGACAGGTACTTCAGAATGAATAAAAAGAAGCATCAAACAAATAATTTTAACCCAGATCTGAGGAGCAGAAGCCATTAACCAGTTATTTGTAATGTTCACACATTATGCTCTTTGTCAGTATTTTAACCTAGATTGTCTGAACTGATACATGTAATTACTTCTTTTGTCACAATGTATATTAAACTAATCATAAAATAGTAACAACAGATTGGCAAAAAGTTCCAAACTACGGCTATTTTATGAAAATTGGAAGAGGAAGCTTTAAGGGAAATTGTACACTTGGCCGCACGTCCTGAATTACACACTTCCCGCTTGCTGAAACAGAAAGTAACAATATTTCTCTCCGGCCCAAATCAGGAACTCCTAGAAGTCTTACAAGGAACCTTTATCTTGGGAGGCTTGTAGCCCAATTGCTACATCCAGAGGTTTATTTATGGATTGAGACTGTTTTGAGTTCCGCCTATCCCTACGAGCAGTTGGTCATCGTTCTTTTAAATGTTTTAGTCCATGCAACCAAAATATTATCCAGACATCTAACACAGTTGTATAGAAAATATTCACTTCTCTGATGACAATTTAAACTTATGGTGTCTTATTTCTTTTTTAAAATTAAAGAGTTGTATATTTCATTTAGCAATTTAAAAAAAAATCTGTTGTTTGAGTGTGTTTTTTACTAACAACCCAACCTGAAGAAAAGTGAGAGGGAATTTTAGGATTTGTTGAAAGGGAGACAAAGATGAAAGCCTGCAGCCCATTAAACAGCAACATGATGCATGCATTGGGTAGTGTGTGAACAAATTGACTATTCTTACCTTTTACTGTATGCAACAAACTAGACCAGTGGTGTGATAGAGATGAACTTATCAGAATCCACATACGTGAGAATGACAAATTAATAAAGAGACAGTGAACATTGATGGGATACTACGTGTCTAAACCACACTCTAGACCCGGGGCAGCTAAAGCTGAATAATGCCAACGCCCCCCTCCCCCCACAGACACACACATTTCCCCAAAATTGTGTGATGGCTGCAAATGTTCACATTATTGCAGTGGTAATGTTACTGATCTCCCTCGTGGATTCCCTACTTCTAACTTAAATACCCAGGCTTCCTATCCAAGGGCTGGGGAGAGTCAGGCACCTAACAGTAGGGCTGCATTTGAGCTTGGAGGTGTGATTCCCAGCTTGCATAGCCATATCTGCCCTAGCTCTGCTCAAACTATCACCACACAGGCACTAGCGTAGCCTTGCTTCCCCGACTCTGCCAGACCTTCAGCTACCTATTCGGCTGGCTAACCCAAGCTATTGCTGGTGCTGCTGCTGCACACTGCTACTTTTAGGTGCTAGGTTGGGCAGCTCTACCGTGGGTACCGCTCCCAGCTCAAATGTAGACATACCCTTAGACTGGGATTCACAAAAGCCAGCATTTTAAAGAAGGAGGCACCTAAACCAGCCAGTGGGGAATGCCAAGGACAAGGGTGTGGCCTAAGCCTTGCTCCTCAGTGGGAGTTGGGCACCTTTCTCCACACAGGATTGACAGGGGTGAACTCTCTCCTGGAGTTAGGCACCCAAGTCAGGTCAGCTCTTTTTTGTAAAGCTCACACCACTAGGTGGTGATGCCATTATACCCAGGCGTGCAGTGATCCTGTAGGAGGAGCCTTAAGTCCAAATATTGATGTGGAGGAGGGACTTAAACTCAGGTTGCCCCCGTTGATTGCCCTACAGGACAATGGCATATTAGCATATGTCTTTCTCAAGCTCTCCTATTCAGCTGTTCCACTTTGTCTAACAAATTAAGTAATTAAAATGCTCATTAGCACAGGGACTTGAGACTCATATATATCAGGTGAATTGCTAACCATTGGGCCATAGAATCATTCTCAATGGTGCTGTAGTCCCCTGACTGTTTAATAGAAAACGGAATGGCTTCAACAGGCAAGGTTGTGTTTTAGCTTTTTGATAAATGTTGTGTCCTCATGGAAACCCTCTTTTTTACATGTCAGGATATTTTCAGCATTCATCTGTGGCAGAGCTAAGAGGAAGAATTTCAGTCTGGGACAGTGTCCCACTGATATTGCTGCTACTGTTGAATGGCTCACTAAGAAAGATTATTACTACTTGAAATCTACATGGCTAGTTTTGATGGCAATGGCACTACCTGTGCTTAAAGTTAAGTGCATGCTTATACGCTTTGCTGGAGTGTGGCCTAGCATTTTCTGAGAAGTTTGGCAATTGTCTTCCCTTGCTGAAACTGAAGCATACTTTGGCAAGAAGAAGGGAGGGATGTCTCCATTCCCTGGAGAAGGGGGGGACCCTTACTTCCCTAAAAGGAAAAGACTAAAAGAGGGTATTGAGTACATTATAACTTGCTGAATTAATCTAAGACAGAAATTATCACATTTTCAATTTATGGAAAGAAGCAGAAGATAAAGTCTAGAATAATAATCTAAGGCAAAAAAAAATCTCAAAACACTAAAAACTCATAATTTGAGGAGCAATACTGCAGAGTCTTTGAATTTAATAACATCCACGTTATGTTAATTTGATGGCCAAGTTGTGTGATCACATGGGCTAATGTAATGCTTCTCTGATGCACAGCGCTTCCTGGTGTGCTCTTCTAATTGCCCTGGTGTCTGGGCGTAATCAGCAGCCAGGCGATTTGCCTCAGCCTCCCACCCCGCCATAAAGGTCCCCGCCCTTACTTTCACAGAGATTGTGGAGCACACAGCAAGCAGAAATAACAATGGGGATATTGGTTTGGCTGAGGTCTGAGCGAGTCAATAATGATCGCCAGTGACCTTTAAAACGGCCAAATGCACATTCTACCACCATTCTGCACTTGCTCAGCCTGTAGTTGAACAGCTCCTGACTCCTGTCCAGGCTGCCTGTGTATGGCTTCATGAGCCATGGCATTAAGGAGTAGGCTGGTTCCCCAAGAATAACTATTGGCATTTCAACATCCCCAACGGTCATTTTCTGGTCCGGGAAGTAAGTCCCTTGCTGCAGCCGTTTAAACAGATTAGTGTTCCTGAAGACGCGAGCGTCATGAACCCTTCCCGGCCAGCCCATGTTGATGTTGGTGAAACGTCCCTTGTGATCCACAAGTGCTTGCAGCACCATTGAAAAGTACCCCTTGTGGTTTATGTACTGGGTACCCTGGTGCTCCGGTGCCAAGATAGGGATATGGGTTCCATCTGTCGCCCCACCACAGTTAGGGAATCCCATTGCAGCAAAGCCATCCACTATGACCTGCACATTTCCCAGAGTCACTAACTTTTGTAGCAGCACCCAAGTGATTGCTTTGGCTACTTGCATCACAGCAGCCCCCACAGTAGATTTGCCCACTCCAAATTGATTCCCGACTGACCGGTAGCTGTCTGGTGGTGCAAGCTTCCACAGGGGTATCGCCACTCGCTTCTCAACTGTGAGGGCTGCTCTCATCTTGGTATTCTGGCGCTTCAGGGCAGGGGAAAGCAAATCACAAAGCTGCATGAAAGTGCCCTTACGCATGTGAAAGTTTCGCAGCCACTGGGAATCATCCCACACCTGCAACACTATGCGGTCCCACCAGTCTGTGCTTGTTTCCTGGGCCCAGAATCGGCATTCCACGGCTATAACCTGCCCCATTAACAGCATGATCTCCAAAGCACCGGGTCCCGCGGTTTGATAGAATTCCATGTCCATATCCTCATCACTCTCGCTGCCGCGCTGCCGTAGCCTACTCCTCGCCGCCTGGTTTTGCAGGTTCTGGTTCAGCATAAACTGTATGATAACACGCGAGGTGTTTACAATGTTCATGACTGCTGTCTTGAGCTGAGCGGGCTCCATGCTTGCCGTGGTATGGTGTTTGCACTGTTCACCCAGGAAAAAGGTGTGAAACAGTTGTCTGCCATTGCTTCCCTGGAGAGGGGGGAAGATATACCCAGAACCACCCTCAACAATGTTTTTGGCCCCATCAGGCATTGGCATCTCAAGCCATAATTCCAATGGGTGGAGGAGACTGCAGGAACTATGGGATAGCTATGGAATAGCTACCCACAGTGCAGTGCTCCAGAAATCGATGCTAGCCCCGGTACATGGACGCACACCACTGAATTAATGTGCTAAGTGTGGCCGCATACATTCGACTTTATACAATCTGTTTCCAAAATTCGAATTATATAAATTCGGATTAATCCCGTAGTGTAGACATACCCTGAGTAATGGGTTCAGTGGTTTCTCTCTCAATGTAGATATTGACATTATAATGAATGTGGAGTCACCTTCTTTCCATAGTCCTAGAACAGCTTCCCTCCTTCAAATCCCTCCAGAATCCCACCGCTTTTGTAATTCAGCTAATATGGTATATTCCAAGTTTAATAAAGGTATGTTTTACTTAATTAAATTACTATTCTTTGGGATATTCTGAGCTCAGAGAAAAATGAGCAAACTTGAAACAGAAGATCAATACTTCAAAGGCTCGTATTTGGTAAATACAGAAAAAAATAACTATAAAAAGTGTGCATTGTACAGCTGACACCTTTGAAATGAATTACCTTGTATTTTTTTTAGCAGAGTTTCATTATTTTAGTCCTCAGAAAACAATGATTTAATAGATCAGGGTAGATAGCAGCAATTAATGAGGAACTGGGCCACCCAGAGAACTTGGGCAACAGCACATTTACAATACTTTTCTACCACATGTATAGCCCACACAGGTGAAAAGACCATTGTCCCAGATCAAGTAACACTCTGTTCACTTTGCTTGTGAGCTGTATCCCTTTCACCCTCCTGTTGTCTCATCTATTGAGATTACAAGCTGTCTGGAGCAGGAAGCATGATTTCCCATGTGTTTCTATGGTAACCTTCCCAACAGCGCCACTATGACAAGCATTCTTTGTATTTATTAAATATACTTCCTCAGTAAAATCTAACAAATGTTTTAGTCAGCTGATTCCCCAATGTTGTAGTTTCCCTTCTAAACTTTGTACTCTAAATGCAGAAGATGTTGGAAACCTCCACATATCCCCATTTACAGTAAAGTTCCATAAAGTGTTTTGCAGTAGAAGCAATTCTATCTCTACTTCTCTGTATTAATTCTGTAGTGTTTTTCTTCATAATTTCTGGGGATGCCATCCATGCCTCTTCAAAAATTAATTAAAGTTTATTTAACGTGTTGGAAATTTGCATTAGTCTTATAGAATTGTCTTTATTATACCAGTATATTATGGTTATTGAACTCACTGATGTCCTTTAGTGATTGATTTCAAGAATATGTTACTGAAGGTATTTTGAAACAGCACACAGTATATAGTGTTTATAATGGCAGAGGAGTGGCAGTGTTGAATTCAGGCCCCGATCCAGCCAACATTTTAGCATATGTGTAATTTTAATCATGTGTGGTTCCAATAACTTTGAAGCACTGCTTAGGTGCAGCACTCAGGTCAGTTCAAATTGCATTGTTCCATTGCCAAACCATTCTGAAGGCATGAATTTCTCCTCATTCCGCCCAGCCCACACATACCCACACATACAATGGTATGAATAAAGGAAAGCCTATCTGGTTTTCTACCTTGAGTTTTCAATGAATATCTGTGCTTAATTCAGTTCACTATTACATATTCATAATATTTTGTTAATATAATTTCTGTGATGTTTTAATGGATCTATACAATTACATGACACTGAATTAGCAAGAAATGCTGTTTATTCACATTGAATTGGACAGAATGTTTTTCCGTTTACATTCCTAGACAGATTATGTGCTCTGGAGCCATTTTTAAAGTCACTTCCACCAGGCTTATAAGAATTTGGTCATATTGTATTTCTCCAGCTGCTTAAAAAAAGAAAGGCAAAAAAAAAAAATTGAATTTGCAGCACTAAATCAAGTAGCTGAGTGTTAAACTTCCTGGTTAATGCATGCAAATATTGTTTACATGCACAAATACAGGTTTCTGGCTATGCAAATAACTTAAACTGGCACATTTAGAAGCCATTTTTGAAATCTTGAAACAGTCACCTAATTCACCATGATCCTTTTTCATCTCACAGAAATAATTTTATAATTTCCTGAGTATATTGGTGGGGCTTTCCATTTTCCTAAGCGACATGTGATTGTTTTAGATCCTATCAGTCCATGAAAACTTTGACATTTGTATTCCACTTAAGAACCTGCTGCATATACTGGCAATAGGTCAGAAATGATGTCTCCATTTTGAATGGAAGGTGCGGGGGCCAGACCTTCCTAACACATCTAAATAAACAGAGCATTGAAAACTCAGAATAATAGCACTATAATATGGTATTAGCTACTTAAAGTGAAAATGCTGGTAGCATTGTTTCCTGCCCTAACTACACCTGTTTACCTTGCCTCACATTTTTATTTTCTGTCAAGCCTCTTTTAGTTCCTGATTTCAGGAGTTACCTCTCACTGTACAGATAACACGGAAGGAAGGGAGGTAGGCTAGAATACTGGAATTGCTCCTCATCGGCAGTTTTACCTTTGCATGGGGTCCATGCTCAAGCAAGACGCAGCCATGTTCATGCATCTTGGTTAGGAGGGGCGCAGCCCCCACCCAATAAATCAGCAAGGGCACAGAGTTCCTCGAGCCCCAGAGCCACAGCAGGGAGAACTGACAGCTTCTCTGGCTCACAGGCCACAGCAAGATCACAGAACATGCCTCTACAAAAGCTGTAAAACTTAAATTCCTATGCACATCCCTGTTGGTTAGACTATATCAATGTGTTCTGTGTTGGGCTAACAAAGAAGCTGGAGAAGTGCTTATTTCTGTCTAGTGAGGTTTCCAATAAGCACCAGATGTGGTAGTGGTTATTGTGATATAAGCAGTTCTTCAATGAGTTACTTATTATGCCTTAACAAGCAATTAGATACCATAGTTTGGGTGAACCTAGGGAAAATTCCAGCATAACTAAATGTTTGTCCCTCATTTGGGGTCTTTGTTGCACATTGTGCTCTACATTTGGACCTGGCATGTTGCCCTGAGATGACAACTTCTTGCCACTCTCAGTCATCACTAATTAAACCCCAGGCGGCCCATCCTTAATCCCAGTAAGGTCCTTTAGCACCACTGAAGTGACATGAAAGGACCTTAAACTACCCCTAAAGGGGATTGTTGAGGATTTCCCCTGTGTGATTTAGTGGCTTGTCATGGGCAGCCCAAGACCAAAGGGATAGGGTTGTAATTCATAGCATTCTGCCCAGTTCTCAGCTGGAAGAAGGTTCCCTATGGGACATCTCTTGTCAGGACAACTTAGAACAGCCCTTATGATACTTACATTTATCACAGAAGCTGTTTCTCACCTTCCCACTACCCACTTATGGTCCCAGATCTGGAGAGATAGGTGCCTGATGCTAAATCATCATAAATGAATGGAGAAGCACCTCTGCTAGGTTCATAAACCCACACCTGGGAATCTTGCATTTGCAAGAGGAACTAATTGAACTATAAATGGATCTAATTTAACTTCTCCTTTAAAGGCTAATTGTTTTCCAATGTATGTTGTTGTTCTTCCAGCACAACAAGTAAAGCAACAGGACAATTAATGTTGCTATCTTCCCTGAGCTATTAAATATTTGTTTGCTAACAACTAAGAGAATGAAGCCTTCCTAAATAAATAAAAGCTAATTTATTTCACAAGTGTCCACTGTCCACTGTCCACTGCACACTTTAGATAGTTATGTTATTTTTCTGTATTTACCGAATACAAACCTTTGAAGCACTGGTCTTCTGTTTCAAGTTTGCTTATTTTCCTCCCAGCTCAGAATATCCCAAGGAATAGTAATTTAATTAAGGAACAATACCTTTACTGCACTGGGGATACGCAATATTGCCTGAATGACACCACACAGTAAAATCAGGAGATAAAAATGCCTGGAGTACATGTCCTGATTTGCACTTAAACACAACAAAATCATCATGTTGTATGTATTGTTTTCCATTACATGTCTCAGTCAGCTCTATGCCACGGTTTTGCATTTCTAACTATAACACATGGCTCTAAAATGAGAAAAGCAGAAATCTAATGATGTACGTATAGTTATCATAGTAAGATGGTCCATATTACATTGTAATGGTAAAATATACATTATAAATTGTTATGTTCTCCTTCTAGCCGATGCAAGTGTTGTAGTTATGGTAATTAAGCATGTAGCTTATATTGAATCAAAATGTTTGCCAAAGATAAGGAACAGATCAGAGTACAATTTTAAAAAGAGGGAAAAGAATGCCAAGTTCAAAGAGCCCAGCAAACAATGATCTAAGAATAGCCACAGTTAGGGTGTGGCCAAAGAGACTAGCATAAAGCCCTCCTTTTTATGATAGTGTCATGCTGTAATTTAGCCATTAGGATTCCAGAGTGATGGGTGCAGTATAAAAACCTGAGTAGAATCCTAACCTTGTACCGGTATCTTTCCTTATCTAGAGGGAAATTCACTCCTCTGTGGAGGTCTACACACGACTTCCATCCCACTTAAGATCCATTTAGAGAGCTCAAGTGGAATGTAAGTGGTTCACAGCCCTTGTGCACAACAGTGAATTTCACCTCTAATGAGGTCATGATGGTGTGACTGGGGGGGTAGGGAGAGGAGGAAGGTATCTGGATTGTCAGCAACAAACACTAAACAAGATATTACCTGTGTGATACAGCATGGCCAGAGGGCAGCAGGAGAGTGATCCTATTGGGATCCAGGAAGTGGGCGGTCAAAGCCCGCCCACTGCTAAAGGACCTCCCCCAAGCCTAAGGGGAGGATCCACTGGGCCTGGAAACCAAATGATTCCGGGGGACAATTAATGAAATAACAGGGACAGGAGTGAGGTCAAAGGGTCAAACGAAGGGAACCTGACTGGGATACCGAGCAGAGAACCCCAGAAAGCGCCCACTGCTCCTCGAAGGAGTGAAGGGAGCCAGTGGACGCCACCCAGAGGAACTCTGCCCGGATGCACGAATGGACGGAGGATTGGAAATAGGCCCTACAGTCACAGGAGACTCCATTGGCCAACCTTCTCTCCCTGGTTTTATAGATGGCCGTTTTAGCCAGGGCTAGGAGGAGGTTGAATAGGAGGTCCCGTGACTTCATGGGGCCACGGATGGAGAGTGCATAGATAAGGAGGTGAGGGGAAAAAGTGCAACCAAAAATGTAACAGGATATCTAAGAGGAGCAGGAATAGGGGCTGCAACCTGGTGCATTCCAAATAAAGTTGTGCCAGGGTCTCCCTCATGCCTCAGAAGGGGCAGGTATCTGGGACGGGGGTAAACCGTGCCAAGTACACGCCCGTGTTCACGGCCCCATGAAGGAGTTGCCAACTGATATCCCTGGGGGGGCCTTGGGACCAGGATAGAGTATAGGCTGGCCCACCGGGGCTCCTCATCCTGTAGAAGTGGCAGGAGGTCCCACCACTTTGTGTCGGGGTGGGACGCGAGGGTGAGGAAGTGAAGGGTGTGGAGCATGAACTCATATAGATGTTTCCTTGGCGTGGTCTAGAAAAAAAAAATGGCTGCAAATCATGCAGCCAGCTCACGGTGAAGGGGTAGGGGGGCAGTTGGGTCCGCGGGGCAGGGACCCAATGAAAAGGTCTGGAGGGCCTGGGGTGGAGGGTGGGCGGGCTGTGCCCTCTCGCAGGACCCGGTCGAGGTAGGCCTGAGCGGCAAAGCGGCCCTCACCTCCTGAAGTACGCGTTAGGGAGTACGAGGCCTGGAGAGCCCCATGAGCTGAGCAAGCGTCAGGGGATCCAGCCAGTCTCCCCGGTTGTAGTCCAGGAGGTCTCCGACCCTGGTAACTTCTGCCAGGACCAACTCTGGTGCACCAAGGGGAGCTCCGCCATCTGCACATGGAGATGAAGATTGTGTAGCAGGGGCTCCATGAGGAGATCTGCTCCCACGTTGGCCACCACGGACCTGGTCACTGAGAACAGTTTCCAGGTCTGGACGAGGTCCTGGTAGAAGACTGGCAGCCCAGAGAGGTCTCGCAGAGATAAAGGAGCTACCAGTCATATCTGAGCCCTTGGAAGCGGCGTAGGAAGGCATGCACCAGTACTCTCCATGCCGGACTACATGCACCATAAAGGAGCCTCTGCAGGGTCTGGAGGCGGAAGACATGGACCTGAATGTGTTGGCATTTCAGGCCCTGCCCTCCCTCCTCCATGGGTAGATGGAGAACCCCTGCAGAAACCCAGTGCAGTCCTGGCCAGAAGAACTCCAGAATCGCTGTCCAGAGGTGGGCCAGGAAACCCAGGGCCGGGACCAGGGTGTTGAGCCAGTACCAGAGTATGGACAGGACTAGTTAATTGGGTACCAGTGCCCTCCCTCGAAGGAAGTAGTCCTGTCCATTTCCAGAGCAACTCTGTCACCCTACCCTCTAAACCGTGCCAGTTCTCTGGTGGAGACGGATGCGTTGCAGAAAGGTAAACGCCGAGATAGAGCATTGGACCCGTTCTCCACTGGATGGCCTGAAGCATGGGTGGGAGGGAGCTCGCTTGCCACCCGTCCCCAACCACCAGGCCAGATCTCTTGACCCAGTTATCCCGGGTGGAGGAGGCTTCCGAGTAGACAGCCTGGCAAGCCTCCACCCGCGCCAAGTGGCCCGGGTCCTGGACCATGAGGAGCACTTCGTCGGCATACACCAACAGGACCAGCCACAGCTCCGGCTCTCACAGCACCAACCCCATCAATCTCCTGCAGAGGAGACAGAGGAAGGGCTCGATTGCCAGAGCTTACAACTGGCCTGAGAGGGGGCACCCCTGCCATACTCCTCTCCCGAAGCTGATCGGTTCAGTCAGGGTCCAGTTGAGCCTGACCAGACACTCTGTGGAGGCATACAACACCTGGAGAAAACCCACAAACTGGGGACCAAAGCCAAACACTCGCAGAGTGCTCAGGAGATAGCCGTGGTCCACGCTGTCGAACGCCTTCTCCTGATCCAGGGACAGAAGGGTGAATGACAGACCATCCCTACCCCCAAGTTCCAAGAGGTCTCAGACCAGATATGGGTTGTCAAAGTTGGTGCGGCCTGGGACAGTGTAGGTCTGCTCTGGGTGGACCATGTCCGCCAGCACGGACCCTAGCCGCAGTGAGATGGCTTTTGCTATGATTTTGTAGTCCGTGATGAGGAGTGAGACAGGATGCCAATTCTGTAAGTCGTGGAGGTCCCCCTTCTTTGGCAATAAGGTTAGCATGGCTCACCTGTACGAAAGAGAGAGGACCCCGCTGTGCAAGGACTTGGCCCTGATGGTGACTAGGTCTGGGCTGAGGACATCCCAGAACACCTTGTAGAATTGATGTAGCGGCAGGCGGGGGGGCCACTGCCACCTGGGCATAGGCCCTGGGGGCTGGGACAGGGGTACCCGCAGACCTGGTGGAGGGAGCAGCGGGGAGGGACGCCGTGGCCAGTGGTGGGCCTGGTCTTTGTGGTGGGGCCCTTACCCTTCTTCTTGCCCTGGCCCTTCCTGCCAGCTGTGGGGGCTGCCCCAGAATTGGAGGGGGCAAGGGACATGTCAGCAGCAGAGGTCACCCCATTGTCCACCACTGCCGGCGCCTCAGCAGGGGCGGTAGCAGATGGTTCGGCAGAGGTGGTTGAGGTGGAGGCCTGAGGGGTCGATGGGGGGGGGGACAGGCGGAGGGGGGGCAGCAGGGTCCGTCTGAGGGGTCTCGCCCGCCATGTATCCCACCATAATGCGAGCAGGGGGAGGACAAACACTGAAGGGGGCAGGGAAAGGGGGCAGCCACTCCTCCCTCCTAGGCTGCAGGCAGGGGAGGAAGGCACCGGCAGGGGAGGGCTGGATGGGCGGGGTTGTCAGTCACCAACTTGGAGTGGGGTTCCGGCTCCTCTAGCTGCACTAGGGGAACAGGGGATATAGCAGCATGGGGGGGGGGTGCAGTGAAACAGGGACAACTCAAACAGGGGAGGGGCACAAGCGCATGGGAGGGGGCATGGGCACACAAGGGGAGGGATTAATCAGGACAAGGGCAGGTCTGTAGGGGGAGGGGAACAACTAGGCTGGGAATGGGGCAGAGGAACCAAGGGGCTAGCTTCAGGGCTGGGGCAGGGCAAACAAATCCACAGAGGGAAACGGGCAGGGCAGACAAACAAATTGAAGCTAGCGAGGGGCCTGGGGTAAAGGGGAGGGACAAGAGGCTGCAAGGGGCAAATGGGGCAGGCAGTAAGGGGCAAAGCTGGGGGCTTGCTGCAGGGAGGAGGGGTCAGTCCAAGGGGGGGGTAGGTGCGCCCACGAGCACTTGCAAAAAGTCAGTTTGGGGCTGGCTGCTGCTTCAGGCTCAATGGTGGAAACAAGGCGTGGCACGCCAGGTGAGGTGCTAAGTCCCAGAGGCAGGAGCTTGAGGCAAATGGTGAGTAGCCAGTGGGGGCAGTGGCGGTGGAGGGGGCAGTGATGATGATGGTGGTGGTGGTGGGGGTTGGGGGGAGGACACAGACGGACCGGGGGCAGGCTCCATGCCACACCCCTGGTGTCTCCACAAACACAGTCTAGACTCCCACCACAAGAGCACAGTTCAAAAGTTACTCAGTCCTTGTAGGCCCCCTCCACAGTGGTCTGTAGAGCTTCTCCGCACTCCCCCACTGGTAGATGGTCCTCTTCTTCTCCTCCTCGGGGCTCTAGCAACTTCCCAGCAGCAAACACAGCAGCAGCTCCAGGCAGCAGTCTGGTGGCCAGCAGGAAGGAACCCTCTCAGGTGGTGGTCATGGTGTCCTCAGCAGCAGTGGCTGGGATCCCTCACTCCCCTTCTCTGGGGAGCGGGCCAGCAGGCCCCCCCCTCTGGCAAGGGGCTGTAGTTGGAGCAACAGAGGGTCGGGCGGGTTCAGCAGCCAGCCAGCAATCAGGTAGCAGAGAAGGGGGGTGGTGCCTGGCCCAGCCAAGGGAGCAGCTGGAGCAGTAGCAACAGCCCAGTAGCAACACCAGCAGCCCTCTCCCTCCCTCCAGGCTAGACGGCAGCAGGAGAGTGATCCTATTGGGATCCAGGAAGTGGGCGGGCTTTGCTAAAGGACCTCCCCCCAGCCTAAGGGGAAGTCCACAGGACCTGGATACCAAAAAATTACAGGGGACAACTAATAAAAGAACAGGGACAGCAGTGAGGTCAAACGAAGTGAACCAGATGGGGACACCAAGCAGAGAACCCTGGACAGCGCCCACTGCTCCTCGAAGGTGTCAAGGGAGCAAGTGGACGCTGCCCAGAGGAACTCTGCCCAGATACGTGAACGAACAGAGGACCTGAAATAGGCCCCACAGTCACAGGAGACTCCATCAGCTAACCTCCTCACTCTGGTTTTATAGATGGCCAGTTTCACTAGGGTCAAGAGGAGGTTGACCAGGATGTCCCATGACTTTGTGGGGCGACGGATAGGGAGTGCATAAATAAAAAGGTTGTTAATACAGCATAAACCCCTCCCCCCATTCATTTTGGCCAGGCTGCTTCGCAACCCCGCAGCGGACCCAAAGCTAGGAAAGAGGCCCAATAGACTGCACAACCTTATTAGGGCATAGTGCTTATCACAGGAAACTTATGAGGGACGTGTCCCTAGTGTTACCACACAAAAAGCCATTTCTGCAGTTTCCATATTGTACCGTTCTTCCTAATAAGGGGAAGAAATAAGTGGGGCACTAAAAAAAAAAAACAACACCACCACAATCAACGGGTGCCACATTCATTTCCAAAAACTATATACTTAGTCACCCCTGTATAGTAATTAGAGGTGTCCCAAAAACGAACCTACGTCACGACCAGTCCAGGTCTGATCAACTTAGGCTTGACCCTCCCGCTCCCGAATCCAGCCTGAGTGTGTGTCATATAGCCGGCTCAAACTCATTATGTATATGCTCTCCCAGCTGACTGTTATCTGCATGGTTGTAAGTAATTAGTTAACTATCATTGCGTTGTTTGTGGTTACTTTGCTTGTTACCCCATACTGTCGTTAGACTGAAAAAGGCCTCAATTGTTAATGTGTTTCCTTTCCCTTATCTTGTAAGTGTTTTTTAAAGTTAGTTACATAATAATTGCAAGTGTTATAAATTTAGTTACATAGTAATTATAGTTGCTTAAAATCCGTTTCATAGTATAGTAGCAAGTTAATAATAATGTTAATTTTATGAATTCTATTATAATTATCACATAATAAAATTGAGTTGTATCCATTTCTCCTCGTCCTGGGTCATTCAACTCAGTCCTTCACCAAGAACCCCTAAAGAACCACAAGCCTCTTTTGGACCGCACAAAAGGTGAGGAGAAAAGTGCAACCAAAATCTTAACAAAATATCCGTAAGGAGCCGGAATAGGGGCTGCAGCCTGGTGCACTCCAGGTAAACATGCGCCAGGGTCTCCCTCACGCCGCAAAAGGGGCAGGTGTCTGGGATAGGGGCAAACCGCGTAAAGTACATGCCCGTGCTCATGGCTCCGTGAAGGAGCCACCAACTGATGTCCCCGGTGGGATTCAGGATCAGAGCAGAATAAAGGCTGGCCCACCGGGAGCCAGAACATGGAGCATGAGCGTGTATAGATGTTTCCTTGGCGTGGTCCGGAACAGAACCGGCTGCAGATCGTGCAGCCAGCTCATGGCGAAGGGACGGGGAGGAGGCCAGCTGGGTCCACGGGGCAGGGGCCCAATGAAAAAGTATGGAAAGCTCAGAGTGGAGGGTGGGCGGGGCGTGCCCTCTTGCAGGACCCGGTCGAGATTGCCGCTCGCTGCTCGGGACTAAGTGGCCCTCACCTCCTGAAAGACGTGCCGGGGAGTATGAGGTCTGGAGAGCCCCATGCGCTGAGCGAGGGTCAGGGGATCCAGCCAGTCTCCCCGGTCGTAGTCCAGGAGGTCTCCGACCCTGGTAACTTCTGCCAGGACCAACCTCTGGTGCACCATGGGGGACTCCGCCACCTGCACACGGAGCTGGGGGTTGTGTAGCAGGGGCTCGGTGAGGAGATCTGCCCCCATGGTGGCCACCATGGACCTGGTCACTGAGAACAGTTTCCAGGTCCGGAGGAGGTCCTGGTAGAATACTGGCAGCCCGGAGAGGTCTCGCGGAAGACCTCTTGGATGGAGACAAAGGAGCTGCCGGTCATATCAGAGCCCTCAGAAGCGGCGCAGGAAGGCGTGCGCCAATATGCTCCACGCCAGACTACCTGCACCATAAAGGAGCCTCTGCAGGGCCTGGAGGCGGAAGACGTGGACCTGAGCGTGCAGACACTTCAGGCCCCGCCCTCCCTCCTCCAGGGGTAGATGGAGAACCCCCGCGTAGACCCAGTGCAGTCCTGACCAAAAGAACTCCAGAATCGACATCTGGAAGTTGGCCAGGAAACACGGGGCTGGGACCAGGGTGTTGATCTGGTACCAGAGCATGGACAGGACTAGTTGATTTAGCACCAGTGCTCTCCCTCGAAGGGAGAGACACCGGAGCATTCCTGTCCATTTCCTGAGCCGCTCCGACACCCTGCCCTCTAAACCTAGCCAGTTCTCCAGCAGAGATGGATGCGTGGCAGAAAGATAAACGCCGAGATAGAGCAGCGGACCCGCGCTCCACCGGATGGCCTGAAGCGCGGGTGGGAGGGAGCTCACCCGTCCCCTACTACCAGGCCAGAGCTCTTGACCCAGTTGACCTGGGTGGAGGAGGCTGCCGAACAGATGGTCTGGCAAGCCTCCACCCGCACCAAGTCCCTCGGGTCCTGGACCACGAGGAGCAAGTCGTTGGCGTACGACGACAGGACCAGCCGCAGCTCCGGCTCCCGCAGCACCAACCCCGTCAACCTCCTACGGAGGAGACAGAGGAAGGGCTCGATCGCCAGAGCATACAGCTGGCCCGAGAGGGGGCACCCTTGACGTACTCCTCGCCCGAAGCTGACTGGTTCAGTCAGGGTCCAGTTGAGCCTGACCAAACACTCTGCGGAGGCGTACAGCACCTGGAGAAAACCCACAAACTGGGGCCTGAAGCCAAACGCTCGCAGAGTGCCCAGGAGATACCCGTGGTCCACCCTGTCGAATGCCTTCTCCTGATCCAGGGATAGGAGGGCGACCATCCCTACACCCGAGTTCCAAGAGGTCCCGGACCAGATACAAGTTGTCAAAGATGGTGCGGCCCAGGATGGTGTAGGTCTGGACTGGGTGGATCATGTCCGCCAGCACGGACCCTAGCCGCACCGAGATGGCCTTCGCTACGACTTTATAGTCCCTGCTGAGGAGCGAGATGGGACGCCAATTCCGTAAATCGCAGAGGTCCCCCTTCTTCGGCAATAAGGCGAGCATCGCTCGCCTGCATGAAAGATAGGATCCCGCCCTGCAAGGACTTGGCCTAGACGGTGACAAGGTCCGGGCCTAGGACGTCCCAAATCATGCAGTAGAACTCCACGGTCAGCCCGTCCATGCCGGGAGATTTATTGGTGGGCATGTGGCGGAGTGCTTCCGAGAACTCGGCCAGAGTGAGAGGCAGCTCCAGCCGGTCTCGGTCGCCTGCGCTGACCGTCGGCAGTTCATCCCAGAGCATTCTGCAAGCGTTAGAATCGGTCGGATACGGGGAGAAAAGGCCTGTGTAGAATGCCCTGGCCCTCCCACACATCTCTGCCGGATCCGTGATGGGAGTGCTGTCCTCTGCTAGAAGGCAGGTGACATGCTTCTTGGCCCCCCTCTTTCTCCAGGGCGTAGAAGAAGCGGGAGTCGTGATCCATCTCCCGAAGGAGGCGGATGCGGGATCAAACAAAGGCACCTCAGGCACGATGGTCCTCGAGGGTCCGTAGCTCCTCCCGCTTCTTCCAGCATGCTCCGCAGAGGGATGGATCACTGGGGCTAGTGGCCAGATGCCTCTCCAGCTCTAAGACCTCCCGTTCCAACTGCCCTATCACCGCATCCCTCTGTCGGCTGGCGCCCCGGGTGTAGTCACGGCAGAAGAGCCGGACACTCACCTTTCCCAGGTCCCACCACCGCCACGCCAAGGGAAAGGCAGGCCTCGCCAGGCCAGCCAGAACTCGTGGACGGACGCCACGAAGCCCACATCCTCCAACAAGCTTTTATTAAAGTGCCAATAGGCTGGCCCCTGCCTCTCCGCGCAGAGAGAGGCTGTCACGCTGGCCAGATGGTGATCTGAAAAAGGGGCCGGCCGAACGCTGGAGGAGTGGGCCCGGGAAAGATGGAAGCGTGAAAGATAGATGCGGTCCAATCAGGAGTGGTGTGACCGATGGACCTCCACCCGGACAAAAGTGAACGTCGAAACATCATCCGGGTGGTGGTCGCACCAGACGTCCACCAGGGAGTGATGTTCAACGATCTCCCAGAGGACGTCCACGGCGGCCGGGTGCTGCTTGGTCCCCGAGTGGTCCCGTTCCTCGAGGGTGGCGTTAAAGTCCCCGCCCAGGATCATACACTAGCAAGGATCCAAGGTGCTGAGGAAGGCAGACGCCTGCTGATAAAAATGCAACCTCTTCGGGCCCGATGTCGGGGCGTAAACGTTGACGAGATTGACCACAAGCCCCTCCATGTGGACCCGGAGGTGCAGCAGGCGGCCCGGCACAGCCTCAGCGACCCCCAACACCTCGGGCCGTAGGTCGAGGGAGAACAGGGTCGCCACTCCAGCCGTACGAACTGTGAGGTGGCTAAAATAGACCCTGTCCCTCCACTCCAGTTGCGAGCTAGCTTCAGCGGCCGGATCCGTATGGGTCTCCTGCAGGAAAATCACAGAGTACCCCCCACCCCGAAGGAAGGAGAGCACCTGGCTCCTGCGGAGACCCATCCTACAGCCCCGGGTGTTTAATGTTGCGAAGATGATCGGTGCCATAAGGAGGGCTGGGGGGGATCCTCACCGGCAGAGACGCCTACGGCCTCTGTCGGGCTGCGCAACAATCCGTGATCTACCCCGTGGGCGATTAAGGAGTCACGGAAGAGGCGGACCCGTTGGTAGGCCGCGGTGGCCTGCCTCCCGGTCCTCTTACCCTCCCCCATGAGGGCCCTCGTGGCTCGGAGGATCTGATGGAAATCCTCCCCATCGCTGGAGTGCAAGCTGTACCTTGTTGCGGGAGCCACGGACGTCCTCAAGGAACTCCCGTAGCTCCTCTCTCAGCATATGGGGGGGGGTGGGGTTATCGATCTATGGCTTTCCCCCAGTGGGGCCCCTGTCACAGCCCCGTGGCCCACCAAGACGGGCAAGCAGGGGGCAGACCCTCGACGTGGCGTCCGATGGGCTGGCGCCACGTGGCCCACCTCAGACCCTGGCTCAATGGGGGGCGGTGGAGGGAAAATAGCAGCCCCTGGTGGGTCATGACAGGGAAAAACAAAGGCTGCTCCTTGGGGGTCATCCTCTGGGATATGGAAGGAGACAGCTCCAGGGGTGGCAAAAGCATCACGGGAAGTGGAGGGGACAGGGCCGGGGTCGATATCAGGGGCAGGGCTGGAGTCAGGAATAGGGACAGCTGAAGGGGCGATAGTGGGATCGGGGGCCCCGGCAGCCAGGCTACTGGGGGGGGGGGTGGCACTCCACAAATAGGCTCAGGGATTTGTGGGAAGGGAGGGGGGCCCTCGGCGATGCCGGGTTCATGCCCCAGGGCAGATGGTAAAGCCACGGCATCCGTAGGTGGAGAATCAACGATGGGGCTCCCACCCGGGGAGGAGGTCAGCTGCTCCACAGCCACGAGGGAGATCCCTGGCGACACGGGTCCCGGCCGCGTGGCACTGGCTGTCACCTCAAGAGGCTCAGCGGCCGCTAGCGGGGTGCCATCTGTGGCCGGGTTGGTGGAAGAGTCCAGGGACTCCTCGGAGGCGGGAGCGGAAACAGCGGATAAGGGGATGGAACACGGGGAAAGCGGGGCCGAGGTGACGTCGCTCAGATTGAGGCCCGCTGGCAGAGGGTTGTCCTCCCCTTGGGTAACCAGGGTCAGACCCAGGGCCTCGATCTCCTCATAAATGGAGGGGAGATCACCTTCCACCACCCCAGGGCTCTCCCCGCCAGCACTAGAAGCGACGCTCGCCTTGGTGCTTGCACGGGCTCCAGATTGTAAGGGGGCGAGAGGGGCTCCATCAGGAGCTTCCATAGGGAGGGACTGTGGGGGAGGGGCGATGTTACCTTCTGGTGCTGCCACAGCATCCCCCGACGGCACCATTGAATGGGAATCGGCAGGGGGCAAAGTGGAAGGCTCAGCATCGGTGCCCCCCTTCCTGGTCTTCCGGGGGGCTCCCGCATCAGATGGGAGGAGTGGAGCTCGAGCCTTCCGCTTGCCTTGCTTCTCCTGTACTAAGGACCAGCCCTCCATGGCATCATCCGGGGGCTGGCTAACAGGGGTCAGGTCAGGGAGCAAGGGTGAAGGCTCAGGGACGCAATGGTGGGGCAGCATGTAGGAGGGAGGATTCTCCCTGGGGCATGCCCTCTTCTATGCCTGGCGGTATACCTACCTCACTCTCCTCCACAGGCCCCGCCAGATCGCAGGCGGCAGAGGCGGGGCCCTCCCGCTCGTCTGGGCGCACTAGGGGAGATACCCCTTGGGCCCGAGTGGGAGCATTGGTGGGCCGGAAAGGAAGAGGGGCGGCTTTGGGTGCCGGGCAGCCAGGGGCGCCGGCGAAGATGGGGCCGGCGCCCTGCCGCGGCTCGGGGGTCCCGGATGCCCCTCCATGCCGGGTCAAGGGGCAGTCCCTCCGGACGTGTCCCATCGCCCAGCAGAGGTAGCACCAGGCCTCCCCCATCGAATAATGCACCCAGTAGCAGGCCCCCTGGTAGGGGACCAAGAAGGACTACTCGAGCGCCTCACCGTCACGTGCCGCCGGCGGCAGTTGTAACTGTACCTGCCGGCGGAACGAGAGGACATGACGGAGGGCGAGGTCTTTGCAGCCCAATGGGAGAGGGCTGACCACAGAGATCAGCCTCCCCAGGGTAGAGAGGGCGGGTAACAGGGTGGCATTAGGAAGGAAGGGATGGACAGAGGTCAGGACCAGTTGGGCACCCAGGTCTTCTAGTGGCTCCAGGGGGACAAACACGCCCCCCCCCACCAGGCCCTTCTCCACTGCCTCCTGGGTGGTGGCCTCCGATGCTAGGAAGAAGACGACCTTTCTGTACATCTTGGAGGCTGCCACAATGGCCGTAGGCCCCACCACCCTTGCCAACACCTGCACGTAGGTCTCCACATGGGGCGAGGCGGGCACCAGGAGGCAACGGATGCCGTGCTTCCTGTTCAAGGTGGGGAGGGGGCCCCGGCCACTATAGATGGTAGCAGAGGTGGTGGTCAGTTGAGATGATGATGCAGCGGCAGGGCCGCTGCCACCTAGGTATATGCCCTGGGGGCCGGGGGAGGGACACATACAGAGCTGGTGGAGGGAACAGCTGGGAGGGACGCTGTGGCCGGTGGCATGGCCGCAGCAGTGGGGGCAGCCCCCGTCATGGAGGGCCTGGCATTGTTGGTGGGGCCTTTACCTTTCTTTGTGCCCTGGCCCTTCCTGCTGGCTGGGGGGGCTCCCCCAGAGTCGGAGGGGGCGAGGGACCTGGCAGCAGTGGAGGTCACCTCGTTACCCACCGCTGCCAGCGCTCCAGCAGGGGCGGTAGCAGGTGGCACAGCAGCAGCGGTTGAGGTAGAGGCTAGGGGGGATGATGGTGGGGCGGGTGGATGAGGGGCAGCAGGGTCTACCCTCAGGGTCCCACTCGCCTCGTCCCCTGCCATAATGAGGACGGGGGGAGGACAAACACCGGAGGGATGGCAGGGAGAGGGGAAGCAGGTCGACCACTCCTCCCCGCTAGGCTGCAGGCAGGGGAGGAGGATGCCAAAAAAGGGGGTGGGCTGGATGGGGGGACTATCAAGGGGTCAGTCACCGACTCGGAGAGGGTTTCTGGCTCCTCTAGTTGCACCAAGGAAGGGGGGACATAACAGTATTGGGAGGTGCAGTGAGACAGGTTCAAACTAAAATGGGGAGGGGTACAAGCGCATGGGAGGGGACATGGGCGCATGAGGGGAGGAGCTAATCAGGGCAAGGGGACCACAGGGGGAGGGGAACAACCAGGCTGGGAGTGGGGCAGAGGAACCACGGGGCTAGCTTTAGAGGCTGGGGCGGGTCAAACAGACAAAGGCTGCAGAGGGAAAGGGTGGGGCAGGCAAACAAACGGGAGCTAGCGAGGGGCTGGGGCAAGGGAGAGGGGCAAAAGGCTGCAAGGGGCAAATGGGTAGGCAGCAGGGGCAAAGCTGGGGGCTTGCTGCAGGGGGGAGGAGGTTAGTCCAAAAGGGGGGGGGGCACGTGCACCCACGTGCGCTTGTAACAAAAAAGAAAGTCTTTTTAGGTTGGCTGCTGCTTCAGGCCCAATGATGGCAACAGGGCGTGGAAAGCCTAGGTGAGCAGCTGAGTCCCAGAGGCAGGCGCTCGAGGCAGATGGTGAGTAGGTGGTGGGGGTGGTGGAGGGGGCAACGATGATGGTGGTGGTGGTGGAGGTCAGGGGGGGGACACAGATGGATCAGGGAGCAGACTCCACACCACACTCCCTGTGTCCCCACAAACACAGTCTAGACCCCCACCACAAGAGCACAGTTCAAAATTTACTCAGTCCATGAGGGCCCCTTCCGTGGTGGTCTGTAGAATTCCTATGCGCTCTCCCACTGGTAGATGGTCCTCTTCTTCTCCTCGGGGCTCCAACAGCTTCCCAGCAGCAAACACAGCAGCTCCAGGCAGCAGTCTGGTGGCCAGTAGGAAGGACCCCTCTCAGGTGGAGGTGGTGTCCACAGCAGCAGGAGCAATGGCTGGGGTCCCTCCCTCCCCTTCTCTGGGGAGTGGGCCAGCAGTCCCCCCCCAAGGGGCTGTAGCTGGAGCAGCAGCAACCAAGTGTGGGTGGGGGGGTCTAGCAGATAGCCAGCCAGCAAGCAGGTAGCAGAGAAGGGGGGGGCAGTCTGGCTCAGCCAGGGGAGTAGCTGGAACAGCAGCAGTTGTAGGGAGAGCCCAGGGCCTAGTAGCAGGAGCAGCAGCTCCCTCCCTCCAGGCCAGAGGGCAGGAGGAGAGTGATGGATGGGAGATATGTAAGCCCTAGGATGATGAGAGCCTTATTCCCTGTTGAGGGAAAAGAGGCTGCTACAGATTAATTAGAGCACCTGAAGCCAATTAAGCCAATTAGAGCACCTGAAGCCAATTAGAGCACGTGAAGGCAGTCACCTAATAAAACCCCCCTGCTTCAATCAGACAGTTGGAGGAGTTGATGCAGAGTGGTTTGGTGTTGGAGTAGAGAGCAGTTTTGAGGGAAGCAGAGGAGAGTTTGGGAAAGTGCTATGGCGGGCCATAAGACCAAGACCCTAGGTAAAGGGAAACCTGGCTTGTGCAGAGCAGAGGAACTTCACAGAAACAAAGGGTGGGGAGAAACCTTGCACCAGCAGAGAGAGGGCAGGAAGCTGTGACGATGTGGCTCTAGCAGGACCCAACTGAGAGTGCCAACTCAGGACAAAGTGCTTAAACAGGGCAGTTACAGCCCAAGGCTGGGGTTTTTCCACCTCTAAGGCAAACCAAACAAGCCAGACTAAGAGGACTTTGGTCTCACCCCACTGGCTAACCACAAGTCTCACAAGCAATTTTCTTAGACACTCCAGTTTCCCAGTATCACCACAAGTGCCACTCGTTATGGGGACAAATGGTTATGAAAACCAATACCCCAATAAAAGAAAAAAAGTTCTCCTGATCCCAAAGGACCAAGCCCCAGATCCAGGTCAATATACAAATCAGATCTTACCCACAAATCACGCTTTTGCCCATCCTTTAGAATCTAAAATCTAAGGGTTTATTGATAAAAGAAAAAAAGATAGAGATGAGAGTTAGAATTGGTTAAATGGAATCAATTACATACAGTAATGGCAAAGTTCTTGGTTCAGGCTTGCAGCAGTGATAGAATAAACTGCAGGTTCAAATTAAGTCTCTGGAATACATCCCCCCTGGGGTGGGTCATTCAGTCCTTTGTTCAAAGTTTCAGCTTGTAGCAAAGTCCTTCCAGAGGTAAGAAACAGGATTGAAGACAAAATGGAGATGAGGCATCAGCTTATACAGTCTTTTCCAGGTATAAGAACACCTCTTTGTTCTTACTGTGAAAAATTACAGCAAAATGGAGCCTGGAGTCACATGGGCCAGTCCCTGCATACTTTGCTGAGTCTGAAGGCATATTTGCCTTCTCTCAATGGGTCCATTGTATAGCTGATGGTCCTTAATGGGCCATCAAGCAGGCTAGGCAGAGCTAATCCCAGCTTCTCTGGGATGTCACCCAGAAGCATGGCATAAGTTTGCCATACAGACAGTATAGAGCCAATATTCATAACTTCAACTGCAAACTGATACACACATATAGACAGCATAATCATAACCAGTAAACCATAACCTTGTCTTAGACACCCCATTTGACCCCCTTTATACAAGATTTGGGTGCCACTACAGGACCTTGGTTGCAACAATGATCTATATGGTCCCAGTTTATGTCAATAACGTCACAGAAGCCCCACAAGCTGAAGGGCTGGACAGGGAAGTAGCCCAGGGGAAGAAATCACTAGTTCAAGTGGTTTGCCACTATCCCTAGGGTCCCTGGGCTGGGACCTGGAGTAGAGGGTGGGCCCGGGTCCCTCCCTCTCCACTCTCCTTCTCTGGGATACTAGTGGGACAGTTAATACCCCTGATAAGGGGTGAGAAACGGCCCTGAACACCCCCACAAGAAGAGAAAGTGGGGGACCCATCATAGTAGTGCTGGCAATTTGCCACACGTGGTGTCAGGAGTGGGATTACCGCGCTGTGGATTTAAACCAGGGTTAGCCAAAACCATCCCATCCCCAAGATGGATGACATGATCAAGGCCCTAATAGAAGCCACTGCGGCCCAGCAGGAGGCTACCCGGGTCCAAGCAACCGCCCAACAGGAGGCGACTTGGATGCAGGAGGAGACTAATAGTCGGCTGATGAATCAGCCTGCCCAGGACCGAGCCCTGCTGCAGGAGCTGGTGAACCAGATGAATGCCCTTATGGAGCTAACCCACAGCTACGATGGGACCCAGACCATACGGGCCAGTCACTGCCTGCAGAAAATGACATGGGAGGATGATGTGGAGGCATACCTCCTGGCTTTTGAGAGAGCAGCCCTGTGGGAGTCCTGGCCCTGAGATCAGTGGTCTGGTATCCTCGCCCCGTTCCTGTGTGGGGAGGCCCAGAAGGCTACTACGATATGGCTGCAGAGACTGTGGCAGATTACCTCCAGTTGAAGGCAGAGATCCTGGCCAGATCCGGAGTAACGACGGCATTGCGAGCCCAGAGGTTCAATGAGTGACAGTATACGGAGGACAAGACACCCTGATTGCAATTGTTTGACCTGATCCACCTGACCCAGAAATGGCTGCGCCCTGAGGCCCTCAGCTCTGAGAAAATGATGGAGCTCCTGATACTGGACTGGTATATGAGGGGGCTACCACCAGGCCTCCAGGCTTGGGTTGCCAGAATGACCCCTCCACCTATGATGAGTTGGTCTCCCTCGTGGAAAGACAGCTGGCAGCCCATGAACTGTTCCAGACCCCAGGGGGTGAGACATGGCAAACCAGGAAGCCAAACCCAAGGCCCCGGACTGTCGAGAACTACAGGAGAACTGTAAGGGGAGGAAAGACACCGAGGAATGGGCCGAGGCCAAGAAGGGACCTGGGGGTTTGGGAAGAAAGGGCTAGGGAGGGGAGGGTGGCCAAATAGTCCCAGGCAGAGGGTGGCAATGAGGGTAAGGGGTCGGTGTTACAAATGTGGGGAATTGGGGCATATAGCAGTCCAATGCCCCAACAGGGAAGAGCCTATGCAATGCAATCTGGGGGATCACAGGGAGCAATGTGGCCTAATAGGCCTGGTATACCACATGGGTATACGAGGTCAGTAAAAATGAATGGTATTGAGACCATAACATTAGTGGATTCCAGGAGTGCTGTCACACTGGTCTCGGGGAAGTTAGTGGGGCAAGACCAACTAACCCGGGCCAAAACCACAGGGGTAATGTGCGTTCATGGCACTGTAAATTTTTACCCCACAATCCCAGTACAGATTGAGATCCAGGGGAACACTACCAGGGTAGCTGCAGGGGTGGTCCCCAGGCTCCCCTACCCGGTCTTAATTGGTAGGGACTTCCCAGAGTTTGAGATCCTACTTCCTCCAGTAGAGCCAGAGGAGGGTAGCAACCCCCGGGCTGAGACTGAGGCACCTAGAGATAGCCTCACCACAATTTTTGCTGGATTTGCCCCAGAGTTATCTTCATCCCCCATGAAACCCTGAAAGTCTAGTTGGGAAAGGTGGGCAGATAAAAGATTAGGGACCAGGATTCTAGCAGGGAACCAGAAAGCCTCCCTTGTTGGTATGTGAACCTGTTCAGGAGGCCAGGAGACAATTCAGGCCAGTGAGGACTTGGAGGCGGTTCCTAGCCTAAGTAGGAGCAATCCAGGGGGGCGGAGTTGAAATAGGTCCCCTGGAATTAGGTCAGATTGGTACCACACGTGAGAATTTTGGACAGGACCAAGCCAATGACCCGCTATATGCAAATGTGAGGGAGGAGGTAGTGGAAGTAAATGGCGTACCCGTGGAGGGAAAGACCAAAGGCCCAAGGCCATATTATGTGTTCAAACCTGATCTGTTGTACCAGATAGCACAAATATGAGGGGAAGAAGTAGAGCAGTTCTTAGTCCCACGGAAACACACAAGGGTAGTACTAGAATTAGCTCACAATCATTTATTTGGGGGACATCTAGGAGTAGACGAGACACTGGATCGAGTCCTAAGAAGGTTTTACTGGCCAGGAATACGCATGGAGGTCCAACGCTATTGTGCCTCCTGCCCAGAATGCCAGTTGCATAGCCCCTGACCTCACTTGCAGGTCCCATTACTACCTTTGCCTATCATTGAAGTCCCTTTTGAGAGGATAGCCATGGACCTAGTGGACCCGCTAGAAATATCGGCATGGGGCCACCAAAACATACTAGTCATCCTTGACTACGTCATACAGTACCCAGAAGCCATTCCTTTAAGAAACCCCACATCCAAGGCAATAGCAAAAGAACTACTCCAGGTTTTTGCCAGACTGGGCATCCCTAAGGAGGTCCCGACTGACCAAGGAACCCCCTTCATCTCGAAATTAATGAAGGACTTATGTACCCTGCTCCTCATCCAGGCCCTACGGACCTTAGTCTACCATCCACAAACAGATGGCCTGGATTAACCCCAGAACAGCGAACAGAAGTCATTGATATGATCCAACAGAACCAAGACATGTTCTGTACACAGCCACGCCATATGACACTGGTCCAACATCATATCATCACCAGTCCCGGAGTAAGGGTGACGATAAGACCATACTGAATACCGGAAGCTAAAAGGGAAGAAATTAGGACGGAAGTGAAGAAGATGCTGGAACTCAGGGTTATTGAAGAATCCCACAGCCAGTGGTCCAGTCCTATCGTCCTAGTCCCCAAGCCAAATGGCACCCGGAGGTTTTGCAACGATTTCCACAAGTTGAATGAAGTATCCCAATTCAATGCCTATCCGATACCACACATCGACGAGCTAGTTGATCAGTTAGGCAAGGCCTGATACCTAACCACCCCGGACCTGATCAAAGGATATTGGCAAATTCCCCTGGCCAAGGATGCCAAGGAGAAGACTGCCTTCTCTACACCCGATGGCCTATTCCAATACACTGTCCTCCCTTTCGGACTCCATGGGGCCCCTGCAACATTCCAACAACTTATGGATAAATTGTTGCGACCCCATGCCAAGTATGTCATCGCCCATTTAGTTGACATAGACATCCATAGCCCTGACTGGGAGAAACACCTAGGAAAAGTAGAAGCAGTGCTAGACGCCCTTTGGAAGGCCGGCCTCACTGCCAACCCTCCCAAGTGCATGATAGGGCTAGCTGAGGCCAGATACCTTGAGTATGTAGTAGGGAGACACTTGGTGAAACCCCAATGGAGCAAAGTGGAGGCAATACAGGGTTGGCCTCGACCGGTCCGCAAAAAGCAGGTCAGAGCATTTCTAGGGATAGTAGGCTACTATTGGAGATTCATCCCTCATTTCGCCACAAGAGTAGGGCCGTTGACAGACCTGATAAAAGCTTGGGGCCCCAAGATAGTAAAGTGGACTGATGCGGCGGAAGGAGCATTTGCAGATTTAAGGACAGCCCTTTGTTGTCATCCAGTGCTCATAGCCCCAGACTTCGAGAAGGAATTCGTCCTACAAACAGATGCCTCAGAGGTAGGGCTAGGAGCCATGCTTTTGTAGGGGAGAGGGAACACCCGATCCTGTACCTCAGCTGGAAACTCCTCCCCAGAGAACAAAAGTATGCCGTCATTGAAAAGGAATGTCTGGCTGTAAAATGGGCCATGGAGACTCTCCGCTACTACCTACTGGGGCGGCGGTTTACCCTTGTGACAGACCACGCCCTGCTCCAGTGGATGCACAGAAACAAGGAGAAGAATGCAAGAGTGACTAGATGGTGCCTATCCCTGCAACCCTTCTATTTCCGGGTACAGCATAGAGCTGGAAGCCAACACGGCAATGCTGATGGCCTGTCACGACAGCACTGCTTCTCTTCCCAAGTTGCCCAACCCCATGGTGTTGAGCAGGGGGGATGGGGGGGAGGAGGAGAGGGAAATGTGATACAGTATGGCCAGAGGGCAGGAGGAGAGTGATGGATGGGAGATATGTAAGCCCCAGGATGATGAGAGCCTGTTGAGGGAAAAGAGGCTGCTACAGATTAATTAGAGCACCTGAAGCCAATTAAGCCAATTAGAGCACCTGAAGCCAATTAGAGCATATGAAAGCAGTCACCTAATAAACCCCCCCTGCTTCAATCAGACAGTTGGAGGAGTTGATGCAGAGTGGTTTGGTGTTGGAGCAGAGAGCAGTTTGAAGGAGAGCAGTTTTGAGGGAAGCAGAGGAGAGTTTGGAAAAGTGCTGTGGTGGGCCAGAAGACCAAGACCCTAGGTATAGGGAAACCCGGCTTGTACAGAGCAGAAGGACTCCACAGACACAAGGGGTTGGGAGAAACCTTGCCCCAGCAGAGAGAGGACAGGAAGCCCCACAAGCCGAAGGGCTGGAGAGGGAAGTAGCCCAGGGGAAGGAATCACTAGTTCAAGTGGTTTGCTGCTATCCCTAAAGCCCCTGGGCTGGGACCCAGAGTAGAGAGTCTTTATTTTTAATCTTTCACCATATTAAGAATCTTCTATGATATGGCCCCAGAACAGTAATTATGCCATGTCTCAGAACTAAATCTCATAATAAATATCATGGCTCTGGGTCACTCTGTCTGGAGTGGCTCACAACTGTCACTGCCTATCTCAGGCAGACTGTCAGAAAACAAAGCAGACACCAGAAGCTGGTGTTGTGTTCTATAATTAGATTTCACCAAGCTAGTGACAAATGTGAACTCCTGGACCACTATACCTGTCTTACCATAGTCACAGACAGTCCTCTTAGACTCTCCAGTATATCTTGCCATCCAGACAAACTGGATTTTGTGATAAAAGGTCACTCAAACCCAAAATCACATCACATCAAGTTGCTCCCAGTCCCAAGAAACCAGTCAGTCACTTACCCTGGATCAACTGGTACTCTGGATCTTACACCAAAGACAATACTGGCAGCCAATTCTATGGTAAACTAACTAAAGGTTTATTAGTTAAGAAAAGGTAATGGAAGTTACTGAGAGGTTAAAGCGGGTAAAATATGTGCACAGGTGAATCACAGTTTGTAATTCCAAATGGTGGCAGTGATGTAATAAACTTCCAATTTCCCAAAAGACTTTTCAGGGTACCAAGATTGTCTCGGGGAAGCTCAGCTTTGCATCTGGTACACTTCCCCCTAAGAGTCCAAACAATCCAGAGATGAAAGATCTTTCCTTAAATCTATACTTATAGCTTCTTCTCACAGAAAACAAGCTGACAGTATCAGTACCCATGTAAGCTGTTCTTTTGATGATGATGAATGAGGAATGCACTTAGGGTAGGTCTACACTTACCCGGTAGTTCGGCGGCAAGCAAATCGAACTTCTGGGTTCGACTTATCGCGTCTTGTTTGGACGAGATAAGTCGAACCCGGAAGTGCTCGCCGTCGACTGCGATACTCTAGCTCGACGAGAGGAGTATGCGAAGTCGACGGGGGAGCCTGTCTGCCGCGTCTGGACCGAGGTAAGTTCGAACTAAGGTACTTCGTACTTCAGCTATGTTATTCATAGTTGCGTACCTTAGTTCAAATTGGGGGGTTAGTGTAGACCTGCCCTTAGAGTCTTTGACCTCTGACCATCACACACAATGGCCACTTGCTTTGAAATTAGCACTTTTCTATTAAAGTTCTTAATTTGCATTCCACAAGGCTTCTTTCTTGTTTTATGAGTTATTTAATAACAGAGATATGCAAAATGCAAATGTTTGCCACTACATTATAACAGGATACAGATAAGGGAAAATAATACAAGTAACAGCCCACTAGTTTTCATGAAGTTTAAACACCAAATACATACACTCTTATACATTTAGCAATCACTTTGATCTATGTTAATACACAAGTTAATTTGCCTGGGGCTCTGGCATGAGCTGGCGCCTGGTCTGCCAGCATCACAGCCTTCATTAGCTATAATCCTGCTTTCATTGGATGACTGAGCTCAGAGTCTAGTTGTATTTCAGTTATAAACTTAACTGATCAAGCAATGATGAAAGGGAGATAGATGGTGACAAGTAATCTGCAAAGTGAGGTTTTTGTTGATTGGATAGTTGGAATTGGAGTCACCAAAGAAGCTTACTGAAGTTGTGCTTCCAGCCTCTTGTCTGGAAGGGTCATGCTTTGGAATTAGAGTGCAGTATTTTACCATATTAATGTTTTCTTCTTCCACTGTTTGTTGAAAAGATGGAATTAGAGAGTCCTGAACATTTTATAGGATGTATCATGCCATTGAATGACACTTAGAACTCAGAGTGCAATAAGTCGATTTGTGCATGTTGACTAGGGTATAATACAACGTTTTTTTTAATCTTGTCTGAATAAGTACTTTACACTGAAAAGTGATTCATTCATTGATGTCCATGCAGACTGGGTTCTAAAGATTGGGTCCTGATCATGGGAAAAACATAGTTTTATACTTTAGAGATTAATTTTACACTAACAAATTGATCTGTGAACCTTCTTATAGTTCAGTAAAGCAGACAGGGAAATGTGAAACAAAATGTAAAATTGGAGGGGAAAATTCAGAGACTCATGGCCAAAGAGAATACAAAACTAAATTCAAATGACCTCTCCAAAGTGACCACCCTTATTGAGCAATTACTTTCTTTAGGAGACCATCCCTAAGAACCACGGCCGGCTCTAACATTTTGGCCACCACAAGCAAAAAAAAAGAGTGCCGCCCTCCATAGCGCCACCATATCACCCCCCTCAGCACCACGACAACAGTCCCCCACAGAGGGCCGTGCCACCGAACCCCCCCGCTAAACCCCCCAGCCCCTCACGGTGAGCCGCTGAACCACCACCCCCGCGGAGCGCCGCGCCGCCGAACCCCCCAGCCGAACCCCCCAGCCCCCCGCAGAGCGCCGCTGAACCCCCCCAGCTCCCTGTGGAGCGCCGCGCAGCCAAACACCCCCCTGCAGAGTGCCACCGAACGCCGTGCCGCCGAACCCCGCTGCCGAGCGCTGCTGAACCCCCCAGTCCCCTGCGGAGTGCCGCCGAACCCCCCCCAGCCCCCTGTGGAGCGCCATGCAGCTGAACACCCCCCCCCCCACGGAGCGCAGCACTGCTGAACCCCTTCGCCGCCACACACACCTCCCACCGAGTGCTGCGCCCCCAAACACCACCGAGCCGCGCTGCCGAACACCCACCCCACCAAGCGCCCCGCCGTGACGCCACCCCCCCCCGTGGAGCACCGCTGCTGAATCCCACCCCCCAATGCCTTCCGTGCGCCCAGCCGCCGAAACAAAAACAACCCACCCCACCCCCAGCGCCTCCCAACCAACCCCCCCACAAAAAAAACCCTGAGCGCCCCCCGCCACCCCAAGATTGGCCATCCCTTACCAGGTGCCACCCCAAGCACGTGCTTGGTCGGCTGGTGCCTGGAGCTGGCCCTGCTAAGAACCCCAAAGTATATTGAGTACAGTTCTGTTTAATTTTTATGAGATCATTTCGGTTGACTGATTTTTATCAGTCACTCAGTAGGTCACTTTTGATAGATTTCATTGTACTTGTGAAAATGTGGCATACAAGTTAAAGTTGTAACTATGATGTTACTTCCAGGGGCTCAGTGTGATATACACAATACAAGGGGAAAGAGTTACATTTCTTGGGAGATGTAGGTGGGGGAGAGAAGCAGGGGTTTAAAGTTAGCATAGTTTGTCATATTACATTAACTTCTTAGGCTTTCTAATATTTTTTAAAATTTCCAAATATTTAAAATTACTATTTATAAATTATCCTCCTAGAAGCTGGAGGACACTATATTTGCAAACATTTTACTTTCTTTTTCATAGGCTAGTTGAAGGAAACACCTATGTGGTCTCCTAGGATAAATCCATGCTAATTTAAAATTGTTCACTATAGTTAGGGTTACCAGATAGCAACTTAGGCCTGGTCTACACTATGAGTTTAGGTTGACTTTAGCAGCGTTAAATCGAATTAAGCCTGGACATGTCCACACAACAAAGCCCTTTTTTTTCGACTTAAAGGGCCCTTTAAACTGGTTTCTTTACTCCACCTCCGACGAGGGGATTAGCGCTAAAATTGGCCTTTGCAGGTCGTATTTGGGGTAGTGTGGACGGAATTCGACATTATTGGCCTCCGGGAGCTATCCCACAGTGCTTCATTCTGACTGCTCTGGACAGCACTCTCAACTCAGATGCATTGACCAGGTAGACAGGAAAAGCCCCGCGAACTTTTGAATTTCATTTCCTGTTTGCCCAGCGTGGAGAGCACAGGTGACCACACAGAGCTCATCAGCACAGGTAACCATGATGGAGTCCCGGGATCGTAAAAGAGCTCCATCATGGACCGAACGGGAGGTACGGGATCTGCTCGCTATATGGGGAGATGAATCAGTGCTAGCTGAACTCCGTAGCAGTAAATGAAATGGCAAAATATTAGAAAAGGTCTTGAAGGCCACGAAGGACAGAGGCCATAACAGGGACACACAGCAGTGCCACGTGAAAATTAAGAAGCTAAGACAAGCCTACCACAAAGCCAGAGAGGCAGATGGAAGGTCCAGGGCAGAGCCATAAACATGCTGCTTCTACGCAGAGCTGCATGCTATGCTAGGGGGTGCAGCCACCACTACCCCAACCGTGTGCTTTGACTCCATCAATGGAGAAACACGCAACAGGGAAGCAGATTCGGGGTACGAGGAAGATGATGATGAAGACAATGAAGATAGCTCATAGCAAGGAAGCGGAGAAACCGGTTTCCCCAACAGCCAGGATATGTTTATCACCCTGGACCTGGAACCAGTAACCCCCGGACTCACCCAAGGCATGCTCCCAGACCCTGAGGGCACACAAGGGACCTCTGGTGAGTGTACCTTTGTAAATACTACACATGGTTTAAAAGCAAGCGTGTTTAATGATTAATGATTAATTTGCCTTGGCAATCACGGCCAGTACAGCTATTAGAAAAGTCTGTTAATGTGTATGGGGATGGAGCGGAAATCCTCCAGGGACATCTCCAGAAAGCTCTCCTTCATGTACTCCCAAAGCCTTTGCAAAAGGTTTCTGGGGAGGGCTGCCTTATCCCGTCCGCCATGGTAGGACACTTTACCACGCCAGGCCAGTAGCACGTAGTCTGGAATCATTGCATAACAAAGCATGGCAGAGTATGGTCCCGGTGTTTGCTGGCATGCAGACAACATCCATTCCTTATCTCTCTTTGTTATCCTCAGGATAGTGATATCATTCATGGTTACCTGGTTGAAATGGGGTGATTTTATTAAGGGGACATTCAGAGGTGCCCGTTCCTGCTCGGCTGAACAGAAATGTTCCCCGCTGTTAGCCACGCAGTGGGGAGGGAGGGGTGAAGTGATCATCCCAGAGAATCGTGTGTGTGTGAGGGGGTAGTTGGGTTTGTGCTGCATGTTAACCCGGAAACCGCAGCCCCTCCTTTTAAATTGCAAACCCATTTTAAATGGCCAACCCAATGGTATGGGATGCTTGGTATGGGAAATGAGGGCGCTGCTGTTTGAAACCATTCCCACATGTTAAGAAGGTTAAAAAAGCCAAAAGACTGTGGCTTACCATGGCTGCCTGCAAGCCGAAATCTGTTGCCTGGCACTGCGTGAGTGATCTCTCACACCAAACCAGCAGGCCCTCAATATAAGAGGAAAAATGAAACCTTGTAACGAAAGCACATGATATGTAATGTGAACAGCAAAATTTAATGTGAGTGTACCCATTGTTCTCTAAAATGTGTCTTTTTTAACCACCTCTCCCTTCTCCTCCACCAGCTGCAAATGTTTCTCCTTCACAGAGGCTAGTGAAGATTAGAAGGAGAAAACGGCAGACTCGGGATGATATGTTCTTGGAGCTCCAGATGTCCTCCCACGCTGACAGAACACAGCAGAATGCGTGGAGGCAGTCAATGTCAGAGTGCAAAAAAGCACAATATGAATGAGAGGAGAGGTGGCAGGCTGAATCGTGGGCTGAAGAGAGCAAGTGGCGGGCTGAAGACGATAGGTGGTGTCAGCTTGCTGACAGAAGGCAAGAGATGCTCCAGCTGCTGGAGCATCAAACTGATATGCTCCAGCCTATGGTTGAGCTGCAGTAAAGGCAGCAGGAGCAGAGACCGCCACTACAGCCCCTGTGTAACCAACAGCCCTCCTCCCCAAGTCCCATTGCCTCTTCACCCAGATGCCCAAGAACACGGTGGGGGGGCCTCCGGCCACCCAGTCACTCCACCCCAGATGATTGCCCGAGCATCGGAAGGCTGGCCTTCAGTAAGTGTTAAAGTTTTAAAGTTTTAAACTGCAGTGTGTCCTTTTCCTTCCCTCCCCCCCTCCCACCCATCCTGGGCTACCTTGGCAATTATCCCCCTAGTTGTGTGATGAATTAATAAAGAATGCATGAATGTGAAGTAACAATGACTTTATTGCCTCTGCAAGCGGTGCTCGAAGGTGGGAGGGGAGGGGAGGGTGGGGTGGTTAGTTTACAGGGAAGTAGAGTGAACCGGGGGGCAGGGGGGAGGGTTCATCAAGGAGAAACAAACAGAAGTTTCACACCGTAGCCTGGCCAGTCACAAAACTCATTTTCAAAGCTTCTCTGATGCGCACCGCGCCCTGCTGTACTCTTCTAACCACCCTGGTGTCTGGCTGTGCGTAATCAGCAGCCAGGCGATTTGCCTCAACCTCCCACCCCGGCATAAATGTCTCCCCCTTACTCTCACAGATATTGTGGAGCGCACAGCAAGCAGCAATACCAATAGGGATATTGGTTTCATTGAGATCTATCCGAGTCAGTAAGCTGCGCCAGCGCACTTTTAAACGTCCAAATGCACATTTCACCACCATTCGGCACTTGCTCAGCCTATACTTGAACAGTTCCTGACTACTCTCCAGGCTGCCTGTGTACGGCTTCATGAGCCATGGCATTAAGGGGTAGGCTGGGTCCCCAACGATAATGATAGGCATTTCAACATCCCCAATGGTTATTTTCTGGTCTGGGAAGAAAGTCCCTTCCTCCAGCTTTCAAAACAGACCAGAGTGCCTGAAGACGCGAGCATGATGTACCTTTCCCGGCCATCCCACGTTGATGTTGATGAAACGTCCCTTGTGATCCACCAGGGCTTGCAGCAGCATTGAAAAGTACCCCTTGCGGTTTATGTACTCGGTGGCTTGGTGCTCTGGTGACAAGATAGGGATATGGGTTCCGTCTATCGCCCCACCACAGTTTGGGAATCCCATTGCAGCAAAGCCATCCACTATGACCTGCACATTGCCCAGAGTCACTACCCTTGATATCAGCAGGTCTTTGATTGCCCTGGCAACTTGGATCACAGCAGTCCCCACAGTAGATTTGCCCACTCCAAATTGATTCCCGACTGACCGGTAGTTGTCTGGCGTTGCAAGCTTCCACAGGGCTATCGCCACTCAATTCTCAACTGTGAGGGCTGCTCTCATCATGGTATTCTGGCGCTTCAGGGCAGGGGAAAGCAAGTCACAAAGTTCCATGAAAGTGCCCTTATGCATGCGAAAGTTTCGCAGCTACTGGGAATCGTCCCACACTTGCAACACGATGCGGTCCCACCAGTCTGTGCTTGTTTCCTGGGCCCAGAATTGGCGTTCCACGGCATGAACCTGCCCCAGTAACACCATGATTTGCACATTGCTGGGGCCCGTACTTTGTGAGAGGTCTATGTCCATGTCAATTTCCTCATCACTCTCATCGCCGCGCTGCAATTGCCTCCTCACCTGGTCCTGGTTTTGCTTTAGCATGTTCTGGCTCTGCATATACTCCAGGACAATGCGTGTGGTGTTCATAGTGCTCATAATTGCCACGGTAATCTGAGCGGGCTCCATGATCCCAGTGCTATGGCGTCTGGGCTGAAAAAAGGCACAAAACTAGTGTCTGATGGAGGGTGGGAGGGTGGGGCGAGTGATGACACGGCATACAGGTACAGGGAATTAAAATCAACAAAGGTGCCCATGCATCAGGGAGAAACACAAACAACTGTCACACAGAATGGCCCCCCCCAAAGATTGAACTCAAAACCCTGGGTTTAGCAGGCCATTGATTTCATGGAGGGAGGGGGAAGCAAATAAATACAGAACAAATCTGGTCCATCTATTTTTACATCTTAAGCTGGCAGCAGACGGTGCAGCATGACTGATAGCCATTGGCATCTTCTGGGTGCTTGGCAGAAAATGCTGTATTATAACTGCTAGCCATCATCATCAAGACGACTCAATAGGACTGCTGGGTCTCCAGGAGACAAAATGAAGAATCAGATGCCCAGAGTGGAAAGTTTGGTTCAGTATTTCTTAGAGGAATCTGCTGAAGAACTTTCCCGGGTGCCTCTGATTGAACTCACTGAGGAATATGACGATGACGAGTATCAATCGTAATACACCATCCACTGCCAAAAGGCAAGGAGCTGCTGCTCTGTAGCAATGCAGCTCCACATCTGCCAGCACCCAGATAGCCGATGACGGCTACCAGTCATACTGCACCGTCTACTGCCAAAAGGCAATTAGCTGCTGCTGTGTAGCAATGCAGTACCACGTCTGCCAGCACCCAGATGACATATGGTGACGGTGAGCTGAGCTGAGCTGAGCGGGCTCCATGCTTGCCATGATATGTTGTCTGCACAGGTAACCCAGGTAAAAAGGCACGAATCGATTGTCTGCTGTTGCTCTGACAGAAGGGGAGGGGCCTGACGACATGTACCCAGAACCCCCCGCGACACTGTTTTTGCATCATCAGGCATTGGGATCTCAACCCAGAATTCCAATGGGCGGCGGAGACTGCGGGAACTGTGGGATAGTTACCCACAGTGCAACGCTCCGGAAGTCGATGCTAGCCTCGGTATGCTGGACGCGGTCTGCCGACTTAATGCACTTAGAGTATTTTATGTGGGGACACACACAATCGACTGTATAAAACCAACATCTAGAAAACTGGCTTCTATAAATTCAACCTAATTTCGTAGTGTAGACATACCCTTAGAAAAAATGGGACAGGGGGTGGGGGTTATAGGTGCCTATATAAGAAAAAGTTCCCAAAAATGGGACTGTCACTTTAAAAACGGGACATCTGGGCACCCTAACAATAGTATATTTTTCTAGTGTTTTCTCCAGTATCGTCTCTTAACAAAATAGAAACAAGCAAGCAAACAAGGACAACACTAAGCTATGTGTAGGACTCTATGACACTCCTCCATGTAAATTCTCAGATGTGGTGCTGATATTACAGGTAGTGCTGGTCTCCACCTATGGTTAAGGTCACTTTACCAGACTTCAGCAAATTCAGAGTGAAATCTTCTGTGCTGGGTGTCTCCTCAGGTTGAATATTTTGACCCAAAATGTTTCTGCCATTTTTCAGAATGAGATTAAAGGAAGATATGTTATTTGTCTATATTAAAAGAATTTATACAACTGATTCATAGATTCATAGATTATAGGACTGGAAGGGACCTCGAGAGGTCATCGAGTCCAGTCCCCTGCCCGCATGGCAGGACCAAATACTGCCTAGACCTTGATTGAAGACCTCTAGTATCTCCATATTTTGGAGCAGGGACTTCAAATTTGGTTGTGCCTTTTGCCAGGCCTGTGAAAATTCACCCAAATTTGCGTTAATTATAAAATTTTGAAAAAAATAAATAAATCACAGTTTGTACGTTCTCAGTAGAGATTTGTTCATGTTTGATAGCTAAATTCACCAAAGACTCTGTCTGCACTGGGGAATATTCTCCCCTGAGCTAAAGAAGTTTCCCTGCAATTGCTCCTCCCTGATGTCAGAGTTCACTGTGGCACTGGGTAGAGAAACTGAGAGGAGGGAGATTGGATCTCATTTGCTCTCAATGCTCCCCTGGCTGGTACCCAGGCACTGTGGAGGAGAAGTAGGAATCAGCCTGAATACAGAGGAATGGTGTTTAGTGAGGAAGAGCAGGGGCACAATAGGAGCAAAGGAGGAAGGGGGTTGTGGGAGCTAGAGGGTGGGGGGGAACAGATTTGGGGGAGGAAGTCTACGGGGCTTACAGGCGCATAGTGGAACAAAGGCAGGATCCAAGGCCTTGTTAGAGGTAGCATAGGAATTAATGAATGTAGCTAAAAGACTGTATCATAGTTCATACACACAGAGGAGATGAATTAAAGTTGCATAGAAACCTTAATTCTGTCATTTCCTAACTTTTGAGTGCTTGATTTTTTGTCATCTTGATTTTCTTTTAATGTCATTTTGTGTGGGTGCACGCATGCAGTTCTACTTAGGCCATATACACCAGTGATAGATACTTGGAACAACCCTCCACCTTTCCCAGAGCCTTCCAGGATTGCTAGTGATCATACAAATGCTTCCATTGGTCAGAAATATTCTTCAAAAGAGTCAGTTTTCCACGCAAAGCAGGATTTAAAGAAATTGGAAATCTAATGGAACGGCACTGACAGACTTCTTGGTTCACTTGTCCCTCCCGCTGTTGTGCTACTGCTAACTTTCTCTTCTGAAGGCATATATGGAAAAGGGCAAAGTTCAAAATTAAGGGAAGTGCAGTTGTGACAGTTGCTTTCA
This sequence comes from Malaclemys terrapin pileata, assembly GCF_027887155.1. Classification (NCBI taxonomy): domain Eukaryota; kingdom Metazoa; phylum Chordata; order Testudines; family Emydidae; genus Malaclemys; species Malaclemys terrapin. The sequence goes on along the minus strand of NC_071512.1, from coordinate 65,432,264 downwards.
CCAGGGAGCGAAGTGGGGACCTCCAGTGCTGAAGGTGGGAGTTGTTGTGCTGTAGCAGTGATGCTGTATTTCTTAAGTCGTGTGCAATTAAAAGCCCATCCTTACTGTGGCATTAATTTACTTTTTACAACTCTTTGTGTGCTTTCTGTGCATTCTTTAAAATAAATACACATTTGGGGGGTTGAACCAAGACTTGTTCCTTAAAATTTCTCCCTCCGCCTTTGGATCAAGCTTTCTGTGATTAATTAGGTGTACAGGCTCCCACTAATTTCAAAAGGCTTTGAACCTGGCACAGAAAGACAGTTATTGGGACAAATTCCCAGAGTTGTCTGACAGAAAAAAAATGTTGACACCAGCTGTCAGAATATGACCCAAAGTGACCCTAGCAGGGCCCAGGATCTATTCCAATATGCCCTGTGCACCATGGAGAAATCTTGTCTCATATCATAAATTTGTGTGCATACTAAGAAAACAGGGGGGTCTGTCCATTGGCCGTGTCTCATCTAAAAATGCTTTTACCCTTTATTGCATGTAAATATTTGTATTTGTATTCTACTGTTGAACCTGTTATATATTCTAACAATGGGAAGGAAGTTATGGCGCCATTACCAATAGTAGGTGGGGGACAACACTTTCTAACAACCCCTAAAATGACATTTAGATATAGAGAATAAAACTATTAGGCAGCATTTCACTACAGTAACAACTGTCAATATGAACAAACTAAAAGAAACAACAATAAATCACACTAAAAAGTGAAAAATATGTATCCTAATATTGGAACTGAAACCAAAATATTAAAACGCCTATCCATGCCTTCTTGACAACATGCTCCCTCTTAATCCATGCTACATCTCTGAGCAGGGCTCAAGCACATGTCTTGTGTTCCCCTTAGTGTTAGGACTTTGCAATTCTAAGTGTCAATAAAACATTAGACTGCCTAATGGCAGGGCTGGGCCAATGCATTTGGCTTCATGTACAATAGTGGAAAACAACAGGTGGGAAAAATGCAAATCTGTGAGAAAATAATCTAAACACAGATAATAGGAAAGAATAGAGACCCTTGTCCATTTTTTCCTGGGTCCAATGGTCTGAATGTTGCCAGTTCCAGGCCTCCTAAAAGCAAACTGGATGGTTCTCAAAGAGGGGAAAAGAAGAAGGTAGATCCTACAGTTCCAAGTGGCTCTCGACCGCAGCATCAAACCCGCTAATATGATGAGAAAGTAAGGTTTGGTGGAGGAGGAAGGGGAAGAAGATGTCCCTCCGCCTCTTCCTCAGAGGCTCTGATTATCCTTGTTGGCTGTAATAATGAGGAAGGTTGTCTCTGTCTAGAATAATTTGGAGGCCTACATATTACTTTCTTTATGTGGCTGGGGTATATCTCTCCAAGGAAGGTAAGGTGGCCCTTGAGCCCATTAAAGTGTTCAAGGCTTCATCCTTGTGCTTATTGAAGAAGTCATAGCCTTCAAAGGGTAGCTCCTCAATGGTTATTTGGTCTTCCTTCAGTATCCCATAAGAGTACAGCTAACAAGCCCTGCTTATCGTGATCAGAGTTGCCATGCAATGGGTGGCCATGTCTGAGGGAGCTAGGGCTGCATGTAAGGAGGTATGTGCAACAGTTGTCCTGCTACCGCTAAGAAACTGAGTACCCCTCTGTGCTTCTGCAGGAGTCTGTCAAAAAAACTGACACCAGTCCCACTTCAGGACATCATATGCAGTCCAGAGCACTTGCTAGGTTGATATTCACATCGGTATGCTGGATGAGAAACTGGTTGAGCTTCTTCATGTCATTGTCCCATGATGTCATTTTGGATGGCCCTGCTGATTAGCTCTCTCACGGACAGCTGCAACCACCAATGCTCCTAGGCGTGGGGTGATTGTATAAATATTCAGACCCCTTGGAGGTGACTTGTTAGCATCTATCCACTCTGAAGTGGGCACCACAGAAGCAATGTTTCCTACAGGCCCCTGTCTGGTTCTAACAAGCCTTCATTGCCAGTCTCCTGGGTACTGAGGATTAAATGATGCCTATACATTTGTGTGACTTCTCCCAAACTTCTACTGGAATTTCAAGGTTATCAGACAGCCATTGAGGAAGCTCTCAGAAGATCTGATAATTGTCTGATTGAACTGGGACAGCTGGCATGCTAACCTTATCAGGCAAAGGTGAAGAAATTGCCATAGAAATAGGCTGGCCCTGTCTCCTGCACATCATCCTGTTCAATATCTTGATGGTACACCAGACCAGCTGAGATCTATGATGGGAAAGAAGCCTGGGTTTAGAGACAGAAATAGTGGATGGTGCCCTTCTGCAGGGTCCCCCATAGAGCCAAGAATGGCCAGGATGGCATGAGATAGGGGTCTGGAGGTACAGGCCACAGAAAATACCATCAAGGATGATCCTCTTGAGACTCTCAATGCCCCCCTTTTATAGGCATGTCCTCAACATTGCCTGTCTGAGTAACCTGGCTCATGGGAAAAGAGAATGGCAGAGGAAGAGAAACAATCTCTCTCCTTCACATGTAGTGACATTCTTTCTGGAGTTCTGGAAAGTCCTGCACTATTCTGCATTGGCATTGAGGTCACATATAAATGGAGATGGGGCCAAATTCTTCCTATTAGAGGGCAGCAGTGCTCATGCTGGATAGTCAGTTATCACAAAAGACACTCGGTACTTTGAATCTCACAGATACTGAGTGGGCTGGGTCCAAGATTATTTCTTCCACATCTAGATGCATGATAGATAACTCAGAGGTAATCTGATTACACTAACAACATGTTAGAGAGAGAGAAAAAAACATTCATTCACTGTACAGAGACATGGACACTGCAGGGGTTCTGTCTCACACCAGCACGCTGTAAGAAGGAACTGGACTGTGGTTGGAGCTGCTCTGATTGTATTCCCTTAGCACTGGGATATTGGAGAGCATTCAGGTGCAGGCGCACCACACCTGGGATAGTTATGATTGGTTGATTTGTCAGAGAACCGTATCTGTTATATATTGTAAACTGTAATTGACCTCAGAAAGCCTGAAGCACTTCTCAAAGAACCTCACTGCTTATTGATATCTGAACCTGTTGCCAGCAAACAGAAAATGCCAAACTGAAGTCAGTGCTTCTGTCACTGGCAGATCCTGGTCACTGATTCATAAACTAGCTAGCACCACCTATCAGAATAGGGTTACATAGTGAATTTCATTGTAGTGTACAGGTGTTTGGTGATCTTAACTGTACAGGGACATGGACCAGTATACTGGGATATGGGTAGCAAGCTGGAACATTTGAGATCATTTAACTTGGCCATCAAATTAACATAATGTTGATATCATTATATTTCTAAATATACCTCAGATTGATGCTCAATTATGAATTTTTAGTGTTTTGAGATTTTTTTTGCCTGAGATTATTATTTTAGAATTTATCTTCTGCTGCTTTGTATAAAAGGAGTGGTAATAATTTCTGACTTAGAGTAGTCCAGCAAATAATATATACTACTACTATACTTTATATCCCTATAAGTCTTTTCCTTTTAGGAAAATAAGGGTCCCTGTCTCCAGGGAATGGAGACATCCCTCCCTTGCTCTTGCCAGAATATGCTTCAATTTTCAGCAAGGGAATACAATTGCCTAGGATCTGAGGCCACAATCCAGCGAAGCATCTAAGCATGTGCTTAAAGTTAAGCCCATGTAGTGCTACTGTCATAAAAACCAGTCATACAGATTTCAAATAGTAATAATCTTTCTTAGTGTGAGACTTTCAGTAACAGCAGCAATATTGGTGTGACACTGTCCCAGATGGAAACTCTTCCTACTAGCTCTGCCCCAGATGAACACTGAAAATATCCTGAGATAAAAAAAAAGAGGGTTTCCAGGAAAATATCACTTTTATAAAAAAGCTAAGAGATAGTGATTAAAACTGTGGGTCTAAAGCCATTAAGGCTTAGAATAAGAACATTGAAGTGATGTATGAACTGAAGTCTTCAACCTTTGTTGTGGTTTATGTGGTTGCCTTTGTATATCTCCCATGGCTCTTACATTTCTCTTGTATTGTGTGTATATTTGCTTTCACATAAACTCATCCTATCATGCTAGTGAATCTCTGCTTTCCCTGGAATAATGTATTTCCTCAGCACACAAAACACTGAAACAAAAACAAACCCAAAATAAGACAAGGTGTGTGGTGAAAGTAGGTCTTTTGGGTTATGAGATGTACCTTTGTTATGAGATGGCCTTGTTCTTTCAGCTACCTGAGGACTTCAGTATGACTGCAGCACTTCAGGCTAGATCCACAAAGCAGCCTTAGACTCAGTGTTGCAACACCAAACAGAATCCGCAGTTCTGAGTTGGACATTCAGGTTCCCTATACTATTCATGGGGAGAAATAGGTGCCTAAGAATGGGATTCACAAAAGCCAGCACAGTGAACAAAGAGCCACCTAATCTAACAATAGGAAATGCCCAGGAGGGGTGTGTGGCCTATACCCATCGTTAAAAGGGGATTAGGCACCTCTTGCCAGTTGGGATTCACAACTGTGAATCTCTTCCTCAAATTTGGTGCCAAAGTTGTTTCTCACAAAAAACGGTGGAGGAGATACTGCTGCCCTACTTTGTAACTTTTAGCCCTGTTGGTCACGTACTCAGTCCTGATGTAGGAGACTTGGATTTAGACCCCTTCCACCCACTATCTGATATAGAGCACACTTTTACCTCTCAAGAGTATGTCCCTAACCCCTAGGATAGGCACACTCTCTCAACCTTGCCTGTCAAAGCCATTCCACGTTGTATTAAATAATTAAATAGTCATTGGATTACCATACTATTGAGAGTGACTGTAGCCTAGTGGTTAGGGGACTTCACTCATATGTGGGAGTCCCGAGTTCAAGTGCCCGGTCTAATGAATATTTTAATTACTTATATAATTAGTTAGACAAAGTAGACCAGCTGAAATAGGAGATCTTGAGAAAGACATATGCCAGAATACCTCATTGCCCAGTTGTTAGGGCAAACACCTGATTTCAAGTTGCTGCTCCACATTAAGGTTTAGACTTAAGTTTCTACCCAAAGGGTGTATGCTTTAGGGTATAATGGCACCACCACCGAGTGGTCTGAGTTTTATGAAAAAGGGCTGACCTGACTTAGATACCTAACTCCGGGAGAGAGTTCAGCACTGTGAATCCTGAGTGGAGAAAGGTGCCCAACTCCTACTGAGGGGCAAAGCTTAGGCCCCACCCTTGTTCTTGGCATTTCATACTGTCTGGCTTAGGTGCCGCCTTGCTCAACATGCTGGCTTTTGTGAATCCCAGTGTACGGGTATGTCTACATTGGGATGTATGATACTCAGATCACAAAGGTACCATGCTAGCTCTGCCCAACCTAGTAACTAAAAACTAGTGTGCTGTGGCTGCACTGGCAGTAGCTTAGGCTCTCCCCGCAAGTAGGTAGCTGATGGTCTGACTGGCTTGTACTCAGGGAAGCTAGGACAAAATGGTGCCTTGTGGTGCTATCTTGAGCACAGCCAGGGCATGTATGTATCTGCAAGCTGGGAATTACACCTCCCAGATCAAATACAGACATAGCTTAGGGTGCCTGACTCTCCCTGAGCATTGAATAGGGAGTGTGAGTGACTAAATTAGGACTATTGAGTCCACTAGGAAAATCAGTAACATAACTGATACAGGCAATCTGGCAATAATGTGGAAAACTTTAACTGTAACACAATTTTGGGGAAAATGAGTGTACATTTTTTCAGTTTTTATAGTGTAAGTGTGGGCGTATTTGTGTTTGCCAGAGCTCCAGAATTTGGTCCAGTCACTACATATAGCATCCCATCAATATTCACTACATCTTTATTAATTTGTCTATGTGGATTCTGATAAGTTCATCTCTGACATGTACCAGTCAAATTTCCAGTTTATTTCATACAGTGGAAGATTAGAATAGACCATTTATTCACACACTGCCAAACACATGTATCAAGTTGCTATTTGAATTAGCTGCAGGCTTTCATATTTGTCTCCATTTTTCTACAAATCCTAAAATTTCTTCCTGCTTTACTTCATGACAAGGTATTAATAAAAGTCCAACAAGTACAAATAAGACTTTTAAAGAAGAATGGCCAATGAAATACAAAGATTTAATTTTAAAAAGGAAAAATAATTAAGACAGTATGAGTGTAAACTTTAACCAGAGAAGTCAGTGTTTTCTGTACAACTGTGCTGGATGACAATCATTTTTTGGTTGCATGGACTAAAACATTTGGAAGAATGATGATCAACTGCTTACTGTGATGGAGAAACTCAGAAAAGCATCAGTGCATATCCCAAACCTTCTGTTGTGGTGATTTGGGCTACAAGTCTCCCAAGTTTAAGGTTGCTAGAGAGACTTTCAGGAGTTCTTGATTTGGACCAGAGGGAAATACTGCTGCTTTCTCTTTCAGCAAGCAGGAAGTGTGTAATTCAGGAAGTGAAGAAGTGTATGATTACTCTTAAAGTTTCCTTTTCCAAAGATCATAAAAAGCTGTAGTTTGAGCTGAGTTTGAACCAATTTGCCCATCTGTTGTTACTATTTTAAGATTGGTTTAAAATTTGTTTAAAAAAATTACATTGTGACCAAAGATAAAAAGAAGTGATTACATGTATCAGTTCAGACAATCTAGGTTAAAATATTGCCAAAGGACATAATATGTGAACATTACAAATAACTGGTCAATGGGATTTTGATCCTCAGAACTGGGTTAAAATGATGCTTCTTTTTATTCATCCTGAAGTACCTGTCAGAGAGAGAACAATTACTAGAAATTTAATTTAGTACATGTCAATTTTTTGAAATAAGCATTACATACACACCCGATATGTGTCTCTCAAAAGGAACAGAATTTTGATTTTAGCACAACTGCATAAAATTCACACTGGATGATTTTAACTATCTTTGGAAAGTAAATGGGAAAAAACTCCATCAAAGGTAATTGCAGTTACCCTGAACTGGAGTGGTTCAAATACTTTTCGTATTAAAAACAAATATTTATCATGAAGATACACAGAAAACCATACATTGATTTCATACAACATTACTGTGTTTTTCCGTATCCATGGTGTAGCTACTAGCATTTGAATGTGATGGAATGTTTGGAGCAGGGATCTTCAATTTGTTACATCCCATGACTTCTTATCAGTTGCTTTCAACCAGCCCTTCTCATATGTATGCATGCATTATTTGCTTCTTTTCCCATAATTCTATAAAGGAGATGTCATTTCTTACAGCACTTTACACGAGCTATTTGTGGGAATTGCCACAATGATATAGTCATCCTAATATGGGAGGAAGATCAGCAATTCTTTTTCTTCAGCAAAAGGCAGGAGAACTAGAATGATGCAAGACAAAATAGATCTTTCCATTAATAGATTTTGAAAGTATTATTGTATTGGAGGTTGGGTAGCTCGCAATAAGCATGTCTGCTCTATGGGCAGTCATAGACCTGGTTCTCAGTGAAGCTGATGGGCAGGATAGCCATCTTTCATTCCACTAAATGAGGAAGCATTTGTCTAGTGATAGCTGAAACAATGGAAACCACTGCCCATGGACTAAATCACATGCAAAGCCTGGTAAAAGGCTGGAGCAATTCTGGTTGAGTGGTTTCTCTGGGGACTGATAAAACAAGGTCTGAAGATTAAATGATGGAGCTGTGTGTGTGTGTGTGTGTGTGTGTGTGTGTGTGTGTGTGTGTGTGTGTGTGTTGGTAGCAGTGTCCAGTTATGTCCACTGGACGCTGCAAGCTTAATGAAGAAATTGATATATACCAGGCTTGTTATCCCAAAGAGAGTCTGTGACATGCTTCAAACCAAACACACTGCTTTAGGTAGAACAAACAAACAAATTTACCAACTACAAAAGATAGATTTTAAGTGATTATAATTCAAAGCACAAGAAGTCAGATTTGGTCAAATGAAATAAAAGCAAAATGCATTCTAAGCTGATCTTAACACTTCCAGTGCCCTTACAAGCTTAGAAGCTTCTCATCACAGACTGGTTGGTTGCCCTTCAGCCAGGCTCTCCCCTTTGATCAGCACTTCAGTCGCTTGGTGGTGGTGTCTGCAGATGGAGGTGGAAGAGAAGAGCGCATGGCAAACGTCTCTCCCTTTCATCATGTTCTTTTTTCCCTTTTGGCTTTGCCCCCACCCTTCAGAGTCAGGTGAGCATTACCTCATCGTAGTCCCAAACTGAACAAGGGAAAGGGGGTGACTCACTCCAGAGTCCAACAGATCCTGTGTTGCTGCCTAGCTCAGTGTCCTTTGTTCCTGTGAGGCTGGGCTGGGTTTGTCCCATACATGCCCTGATGAGGTATGAACTGCCCCTCTGCTCCTGGAGAGATTTGCCTGGGCTTGTTTTAAGACATGAGGACACATTTTCGGCCTCATTACTATATACTTGAAATTACAACCTATAATATCACTATAACAACAATGCTCAGTGCATCATGACCCTTCCAAAGGCACCTGACATGACAAATTTTGCATTGGATACTACACAATCATAAGGATGAACATGGGGGTACAGGATGTCACACCTCCCCCCTTAGTTTACTGCAAGAGGGTTAGTCACTAGCTTGAAGACAGTTTGTGTTATAGTTCTCATGGCCTTGAGCCATCAAGGCCATGAGGTGGTGTGCCTCAGTTTCCCCATTCATACACAGAAAACCAGGTTTGTTATGGTTTCTCTGCTATGGTAAGCTTTACGTCTGTTTACAGGTATTAATTGAAAAGTAGTATTATCATAAGGTTTAACATCTGTGTCAAAATTCTTATCCCCAAAACTTAACATTAATACCAACATTTTTTTATCACAGATGGGTGTTTACAAGTATCTTTATGATACCACATCCTCTGTTCAGATAGTGTAGTTTGAGGTTAGTCAGTCATTATCCATGGTTTCCTTTGATTCTCTCCCATGTAATCAGTCACTGGCTTTTCTTTCCCTCCAGTGTTGCCCTTTGTGTGGGCTCTTAATTTAATCATGTTTCTGGAATTTTGGTATCTCGGGGTCTGGCAAGATAAGGGTCCAGGGAGATCCTTCACATTGGCTGGCCCTTTGAGGAGCAGTCTCCCAATGCCAGGACTGCACATATGCAGAAAATACAGCTCCCCTTTTGGGGTTACCCTGTATTTCCCCCTGCCAGCACTGAGTCCTTCCCTGACCCCTAGAGGGCTGTGATCTGTCATCTCTGGGCTAGGCGTGTTTACCCTTCGATCAGATGCACCTTTTCCCAGCAGCTTTTCCGCAACTGCTCTCTGTGCCTTACTAACCTGGGGGAAAACACCCCCTTCTCTGTCAATTGGGTCATGAGTGTTCTCACAAACTACCACCTGACAATTTCCTGACATGTCCCAACTTCCCTGTTATCACAGGCATTGGAGCTTCATCTTGATGTAAAGAGACTCAATTACTTTCCAAAAACTTATCAGAAATAGCATCATGAAAAACCGAGACCTGGATTGGGGTACCCTCCATCACCCCTTTCTCTGTCGCTGAGAAGTCTGAGCATTACCTCATCGTAGTCCCTCCAGGAAGTCGGTCACACAGTTCCTTCTCCAAACCTAGGTCATGGGCTGAGTGCCTGGGTGCACAGATGCTGACTCTGCCATTCTTTCCTGGACATCCTCTCCCAAATGACCAGTGAGGAGACATTCCTGTACCCCCATTATTCCTTCCCCAGTTTCCTCCCCTGGGCCCCCCTCTAAGACACATTCCTCTGTGCTCCCTAGGAAGGAGTCTGTCCCTTGTTCAGCTGCAAAACCCTGCCAGCTAACAACAGGCACAGTTTCCTTAATCACTGACAACACCTCTCCTTCCCCTGCTCCTGAGGGCATGTTGCCTTTTGCTGGAAAGGAGCTAGCCTCAGCCCCTCCCATACTTGGAAGCACCCTGCTTTCCTGTGTTACAGAATCACAGGAATCCTTACCCACCTCAGTGGTTTCTGAGATTCCCTGCCCCTTCTCTGGGCTCTCCTCTGGGACACATTTCTCTATGCTCCCTAGAGCCGGGTCGGTCTCTGGTTCAACTGCAACTTTCTGGCAGCTAACAACCTGAACAGTTCTCTCTGGCAGGCATTGCACTCCATCCCTTCCTGATGTGGTGTTGCCTCCAGCTGCAGTGCAGGAGCTGGTCTCAACCAACCTCCCACCTGGAAGCATGTGGCTTCCCCCTGCTGCAGAAGAATCAAGGAGACTCTCTTCCATTCTCTCAGCAGATCCTGAGACCTTACCCTTTCCCTCGGGGGTCCCAGCATAAAACTCCTTTCTGCTGCAGGGAAATACTTTAAACTGAGCTACATGGATAAAATCATTACCAAGGAGCAGGTCGATTAGGAGGAGTTCCATTACCCCCACAGTCAAACCACTTTTCAAACCTTCCCAAACCACATGGATTTTAGCTAGTGGTACGAGGAACCTGCTTTCGCCCACCCCCACAATCTCTGCCATTTGGCCAGATAACATACTGGCCTTTGGGAACACACTCTGCTTAACCAGAGAGATCTGGGCCCCTGTATCCTTCTGCCCTAAGCATTCCCTGCCATTAATTTGGACAACCTTAACGTGCTCCATATCTGGTTTTGCAGAGGCTAATCTCACAAAACCAATATGATAGGTTTCAATTGCTGGGGGCGGGGGTTCCGTGTTGAGGACACCAGAACTAACATGAGCTATTGGTTGCCTTCTTCCTCCTAGCACAGGACATTTATTCCTCAGGTGATCAGTGGAATTACACTGATAGCACGATTTGAGCTCTTCTGCTTTGCTGGGAGGGAGTTACCAGCAGAGGGATGTTTTTGGGTAAGAGAATGTTTAGGCTCCCAACCCCCTTCTCTCTTCCCAACAGCAAAATGGGATCCTTCCCATCAGTTTTAAACCCCTCTTTCTGTGGCCTGCCGTCAATAGATGCCTGAGTCTATTCAAAGGCATCAGCTAAAAAGCCATCTCATCCACAGTCTTTACATTTTTATCCCATAGACACTGCTTTACTTCGGCCTTACACATGCTCAAGAAATGCTCTTGAGCAACAAGATCAAGCATTCCTTCAAAACTTGCCACATCTTCACCCCTCACCCTTTTTCCCAACAAATCTTTCATTTTGTTTACATATTCCCCATGACTCGTCCCAATATCCCTTTTAAGATTCCTAAATTTAATTCTATATCTTTCAGGGGTAATCTGAAAACTTTGCAAAAAGGTATTTTTAAATTTACAATAGTCTAAAGCATCTTCAATAGGCATTCCATTGAATACATTTTGAGCTTTACCAGTTACTTTTGCAATCAGGGTAGGAACTCTCTTATCAGGGACTTCGTGTACTACACACAGCCTTTCAAAGGTAGTCAGATATTCAGCAATATCGCCCTCCTCACTGGATGCAGGACACAAGTGTTTCCATTTGTGGGTTTTGGGAATGATGGGAATCATTGGGGTTGGGGGCCTCTGGTTCTGCTTCTCTAGCAGGTCCAGATGGTATTTTCTCTCTCTTTCTTCCCGCTCTCTTTCCTTCTCCTTTATCTCCAGTTCTTTCAGTTGCAATTATCTCTAGTGCTCCCTCTCCTTTTCTGAAACCTGCAGCCTAAAAAGCTCCAACTTTGCAATTTCTTCACTGCTTTCACTCTTCGCAACTGCTTCACTGCTTTCATTTTCCTGCTTTTCTGTTCCTACCTTTCCTTTCCTTGGCTTTGCCCCCCCCTTTCAGAGACAGGTGAGCATTACCTCATCGTAGTCCCAAACTGAACAAGGGAAGGGGGGTGACTCACTCCAGAGTCCAACAGATCCTTTGTTGCTGCCTAGCTCAGTGTCCTTTGTTCCTGTGAGGCTGGGCTGGGTTTGTCCCATACATGCCCTGATGAGGTGTGAACTGCCCCTCTACTCCTGGAGAGTTTTGCCTGGGCTTATTTTAAGCCATGAGGACACATTTTCAGCTTCATAACTATATACATGAAATTACAACCTATAACTTTACTATAACAACAATGCTCAGTGCATCATGAGCCTTCCAAAGACAGCTGGCATGACAAACTTTGCATTTGATACCACACAATCATATTATAAGGATGGGGTGCAGGGTGTTCCCCGAGGCACAGAGTGTCACACCTGAATATTGGCTAAACCAGAGGTGGGCAAACTACAGCCCATGGGCCACTTCCGGCCCAAGGACTGTCCTGCTCGGCCCTTGAGCTCCCAGCCAGGGAGGCTAGCCTCCAGCCCCTCCCCTGTTGACCTCCCTTCCCCGCAGCCTCAACTCGCCACGTGGGCAGCACTCTGGGGGGGCAGGGTTGTGCACTCCTGCAGGGCTGCACGGCAGCGTGTCTGGCTCCGTCTGGGTGGCGCGGCGGACCGACATGCTGCTCTGAACGGCATGGTAAGGGGGCCGGGGCCGGGGCTGGGGGGTTGGATAAGGGGCAGAGGGTTCCAGGGGGCAGTCAAGGGATGGGGAGCAGGGGGCAGTTGGATGGGGCAGAGGTTCGGGGGAGGGGCGGTCAGGGAACGGGGGCGGGATTGGATAAGCATGGGAGTCCCAGGGGGTAAGGGTGTGGGTAGGGGTCAGAGGACAGGGAGCGGAGAGGTTGGATAAGCGTGGGGTCCTGGGGGGCCTGTCAGGGGGCGAGGGTGTGGATAGGGGTTCGGGCAGTCAGGGGACAGGGAGTAGGGGGGGTTGGATAGGATGTGGGTTCCTGGGGGGCAGTTAGGGGTGGTGAGTCCTGGGAGGGGGCGGTTAGGAGCAGGGGGGTTGGATGGGTCAGAGGTTCTGAGGGGAGCAGTCAGGGGGAGGAAGTGGGAGGGGTCGGATAGGGGGCGGCGTCCAGGCTGTTTGGGGATGCACAGCCTTCCTTACCCAGCCCTCCATACAGTTTTGCAACCCCAATATGGCCTTCAGGCCAAAAAGTTTGCCCACCCCTGGGACCTAAAGGGCTAAGTCAAAGATGGACAAAAGGAATTAAAATAAGTCCTAAAACAGAAGCTGGAGAGTTTGCAACAGTGGGAGGTTTCTGAAAAAGAACTGAGAAATGACCTGAAGTCTAAGATAAAGTCTTTCTTGAGGCAGCAGCCCAAGGGTCCAAGCAGACTGAGAAGCCCAGCTGCAAGACTCCCAGTCTGGAAAAGCAAGACAAATAAGTGAGGTGACCAGCAAACTGACTCTCATGGATCAGATGGTTTCTCAGGAACTAGAGGCGATCAGGAAAACTTTGCTTAACATTGAACTTGCTCACAGTGCTAGCTGTGGCAAGGATTTAGGAGATAAAAAAATCAGCTTCAGGGGAAAATCGAAGAAGTGCAGACCACAATGGAAGTCAGCTGCCTGGATGAGGAATTGGGCCAGCCAGAGACCTTGGGTAAGAGAAGACACTTGCAAAATTTGTCTACCATGTCTGTAATCCTCAGAGGCTCAGATGTCGGAGAGTGATTGTCCCAGCTCAAGTAATACTCTAGTCACTTTGCTTCTGAGCTACATCTCTTTACCCACCATTTGTCTTGTCTGTTTAGATTGCAAGTAGTCTGGGTCAGGGACCATGATTTCCCATGTGTTTATATGGTACCCATCACGATGGTGCCACTCTGCCATGCATTATTTTGTATTTTTTTAACCCCACAATTCCTCAGTAAAAATTAACAAATCTTTGTAGCTTGATTGGAGATCACTTACCTCGTGTCTTACACTTAGGATATGCCAATTTCCCCTCCATACACTGTACTCTAAATGGAGATGATGTTGGATCCTCTATGTATTCATCTTCACACTTAAATTCAATGAAGTCTCCACTTTCTGAGTACAATTTCTTTTCCCAGGACCATTTCAGCTTAATGTTGTTTTTCTCCATTTCTTCTGGGGATGCTGTACATGGCTCTGGAAAGAAAAAAAATGTAATTATGTGCATAGGGATTGGAAATCTAATTCACTGTAACCATATTGAAACTGACCATGTTCCCAAATGCTTTGCATAGTTAAATAAAACAAGGAAACATTTTTAGAGAGGATTTGAAAAGTAAAGGAGGGAAAGTAAGGTTGAGACAACAAGAAGGAACTCTAGAGAAGGAGGCTTTCACACCAACTGGTGTGATATTGTGGGAAAGAACAGAGAGGAGACTAGATGAACACAGAGAGAGACAGAATTAGATTTTATTTTACAATCTGGCCCCTTTGTGTCTCTTAGTTGATGTAAATGGGCGAGAACCTAGCCATAGCTGGCCAACAGAATATTCTCCTTGTGGAAGGATACTCTCTGCTAATATAAAGCTGGCAGATCAGGCTCCCTATTGTCCTCCCCCACCCCTTTGTGTAGGTGACATGGCAGAAGAGAAAGGGGACATGACAGGCTGGTCCTGAGCTGTGAAGTCAGGTCCAGGACACACCAGCCCACCTGATTAGTTCACCATAATTTAAGAACCACATGGAGGTGGCTGCACAGCTCAAAATCACTGCACTGCAATGTACTCCATCCAACCCCTCCTCTCACTCTCAGGAGGTTGGAGAGAAGTGGTGTAGAGCAAACTACATTAATTTTATGCCAGTTAGATTTCCCCCTAGAAAAAAGTGGAATCCCCTGCTGCTCATGCTAGCATCATGTCTACTCCAAGTACTGAAGAGCAGTGACCAATATTCCTCACGCTTTCCCTTAAGTTACTGGATTGTATTTGACAGCATCTGCTGTAGTTGAAAGCTTTTAGACTAAAAATACATTTGAATATATCTGTTGACCTACAGTAAATGATGGTTTCATTGTAATATGTTTTTATAGGTTTTAACTGAGACACTATTTTGGGGGTGCATTCAAAATACTTATAATGCCGTGGGTGTTTGCCATTTGCTGATCCTTTCTTTTGAAAAGATGTCCCTATAAAGAATGTGAGTCTCCCTCTCACATATTCTGGTGTAAATCAGGAGTAATGCCATTCAGATTTATGGAATTAATCTGGTGTTATACCAGTACAAGTGACTTCAGAACAGGAAACATAATATGAAAAATAACACAGTTGTATGACTCATCACCTTTTTTCATATCATAAATGTTTGTACTTACTTAAGCAAACTGGTGGGTCTGTCCAGTGGCCAGACTCACAGCTAATCAATGCAGATCCCTCCATTTTATAAAAACTTTGGCATTTGTATTTCACTGTTGAACCGGAGTCATATTCTGCCTGTGCAAAGGCAATGGTGTCGCCATAATCAATAGCAGGTGGGAGCCCACATTTTCCAGCAGCCTCTAAAATTAAGTATAGAAATAGAGAATAGTTTCATCAGTGTTATTTACAGTAAATGCTGTAAAAGCACAAATATTACACAACAGTTCTATCAACTCTGATAGAGCAGTAAAAACCCCAAGGGAAATGTGAAAAAGAATCATCCTGATATTGAAACTGAACACAAAAAACAAAAAGTTTTATCTTTATAGTTGAAGCAGCATGATATTTGTTTATTAACAACTAATACTATGGAACTGATGGCAAAATAGCAAACTAGCTGCTCTAGTTTTGTTAAGATCTGATTCCAGGTGGCTTTTCAACCAGGGAATGTAGGTTAGTTTGAGATCTTTTGGGTCAATCATCTTTGCCCTACTAATCCCACCATTCTGCCTTAAACACTGACTAGTAGGGAAATGGAAAGTGAGAAGCTTTGGCCCAATTGCTCCCCTACTAAAGCTCATGTGGACCAATCAACCTGCTTTTTGTCACTAAGAAGTAAATCCATGTGCAGTACCTACTCTCTCGTTACCATGTAAGGTGTTTGATGCACCCAGCACTTGTCTCAGAGTATTGTTAATTATGACTTTACCATTGTATCTGAATATTGAGAGCAGAGAGAACTGAGGGTAAAATAGAAGTTGGGATAACATAGGCCAAAGGAGTGGAATATGAAACACAGAACGTACAAAAATGAGGGGAGTGAGGAAAGAATGAATCCAAGGACGGGAAAACCTCCTGATGTCCCTATAATTGATGAAATCATGGATATAAGCTTTGCCCTTTGGAAAGGTCCCTTGGCCAGGTGGATTTTAAAAATAATTCATAGAGAAGCCAAATTCCTCATTTGAAATTTACTCTTAAATGCCAGCTGCCATTTCCTCTCTCTGCTCCTGTTCTCATAGAAAGGGAAGTGGGATGGGAGTAAACAAATTTGGAAAATGCTAGAGTAACCCACATACCTCCTGGTGTGGTGCTCTGTCCTGCTCTAGTGGCACCAAGACCACTTAGAGATTGATGAGTCTGCTTGAGCCTTAGCTAAGAGCTGTGTGGCTTTCAGCTTATGCTCTAGAGGTCCCAGGTTCAATCCTGCCCAATGATTATGGTCTGTCAGTGTTATGTTAAGGCTACAAATTAACATGAGTAGTAAAAAAGCTTTACTTCTACTCATCATATAAGTTGACAGGTTTTCCTGGGCACTTTTCACTTTATGTTCCATCTCTTTTTTTATTGCCTTATGTCTCATCCCTAGGTTTCATTTTTGGAAATATGCATTTCTGACACTGGTGGTCATTTAACAAAAAAAAAAACTTTTTCCTTTCTACTTAATTTATTCTTATTAGATGCACTAGAATTAACAAAGAAATATGTTTCTTGCCCTTTCCTCATTTTAACAAATGTTAGTACTAGTTACTAAATATTGATCCTTTTAGTTCTTTCTTTCTGTATATTTGATTAATTTATATATTAACTATTCTTTAGAATCTTTATCTTTAACACAGACTGTGCCTGAATTCTAAGGCCCAGAACACGGGTCCTTGACCAATAAGTAGCCCTATTCAGGAATTATTAAATACAGCATAATGAAAAAACTCTTGGACACCTTTATGTCTCTAAAACTCCAGATATTCTTGGAAATCATCTCTTTAACATATATGCTTATGTAAGCATTTTACATATGTAGACTTGGGAAACTAATAAGGGATGATTGTTACAACGGATATTCTCTGTTGGGGAATCAATAGGGAAGGATGATTGTGGGCAAGAAAGACTCACTGAAAGATATTATCTTAAAGAATTGTTAGTCCTTTCAGCTGTAAGGAATGATGCTTTCATACATAAATCAGGTAAACTTAGAACGTATAGAAAGGACATTACAACATATGTTTCTGGGAGAATATACAACACAACATACGTTTCTGGAAGTGAAAACAGTGCATCCTTTCCAGATGCAGGAGAGAGACATATCCAGCTCTTAGTCTGATAACAAAGGGTGGTAATGTAGCTATTAATTTCTTTATTCTGTATAGTGCTGTACTAATCTCTGATTAATAATATTAAATGAAATAATTCCAATTGAGCCTGTTATTTTGACAATCTTGAGTCTTCAACTCAGACACGCAATAAGATAACATTTATATATTTAGTGCAGTTCTCAATAAAGTCTAGTAAATAGGAATAAAAAGTTTTAATAACAGAAGAAGAAAGAAAGGATAACAAGAATAGAGAAAAATAATGACAGTTAATACATTAATGACAATTAATACAAAATCTTAGGAAGGACAGATTAAAGTGTTCCTATATATACACCTCTACCTTGATATAACACTGTCCTCGGGAGCCAAAAAATCTTACCGTGTTATAGGTGAAACCGCGTTATATCAAACTTGCTTTGATCCACCAGAGTGCGCAGCCCCGCCCCCCTGGAGCACTGCTTTACCGCATTATATCCGAATTCGTGTTATATCGGGTCGTGTTATATCGGGGTAGAGGTGTATATTTATATAAATAACACGCATTTTCTTATTTTTAGATAAAAATATTTTATATGCAGTTAATATATTTCTTAATAAAGCCTTAACATCAGAGGAATAAAGAAGTGTTTGTATATATAAAATCACACATTTTTAGATGAAAATATTCTTATGCATGTACTGTATTTTTAAATAATTATCCAAAGTCTTAATGTTACAGGCATAAAAGAGAAGTCTTAATACATGTATAGAATGCTGCACTTGTAAAGGCATATATGCTTTTTATGTAGTTAGTGCATTTCTAAATAATTTAATCACACTTATCACTAATACTTTGTGACCTTTGTGGAATTGTTTAATCAACTTTATTTAGATTTGTACTAACTGCATATTTTTTTCCTAAAAATGCATAATTCTATATACATTCTCCTTTATTCCTATGACATTAATACTTTGTATTATTACTTATTGACCTTATTTAGAAATGTGCTAACTGAATTAAAAAATATTTTCCTCTACAACTGAGGAAAATGCATGGTAACCTATGTATTAACACTTTTGTATTATGCTGTTTCTAAGATTATTTTTAATGTAATGACTTTTAGAAATGTACTAACTGCATTGAAATTCATTTGCTCTAAAAATGCATCATTTTATGTAAACATTAGGTTATTTTTCTACCGTTAACATTTTGAACAATTATTTAATGAAATGTACTAAATGCATGAAAATATTTCTCTCTCAAAAATGCACAATTCTGTATGTGTATTAACACTTCTCCTTTATTCCGCTGACTTTAAGGCTTTATTTAGAAATGCACTCATTGCATGTAAAAATATTTTTCTAAAATGAAAGAAAGCATGTGAACATATATATGTGTTAACACTTTGTTCTGCCATTACTAAGACTTATGTAAATTAGTACACTTCTAAATAATTATTAAATAACTGCATTCAAATTATTTTTCTTTAAAAATACATTTATATTTTTTAAATTCTTCTGTCATTAAGATTTTCTACAACAATTTATTAGATTTTTTAAAAATAGCACTAAATACATAAAAACATATTTTCTTCTTAAAATGAAGAAAAAACAGAAAGAGTAGGTTACTCACCTGTAACTGGAGATTCTTCGAGATATGTGGTCCCTATTTGTATTCCAAACAGAGGGTGCACATGCGTGCCATGCACTGGAAGTGAACAGCAGTGAGGTGGATGCAAGGATGCGATAGGTGAGACCTACTGCAGGACAGCTCAGCCCATAATTCTGTCTGCGGCTGCCCACTGGTCGAGGGCGGTGTAGTGCACTGTGAAGGTGTGGATGGAGCGCCAGGTTGCTGCATGTCAGATCTTGTACCAAGGGACTTCTGCCAGGGAGACGGAGGTGGTCTTGTGTGCTCTCGTGGAATGGGCCATAATCCTGCCTGGTGGCATGGCATTGGAGCACACATACCATTCCGTAATGTACTTAGAAATCCATTTGGATATGTGCTGCGAGGAGAAGGCCTGCCCCCTTGACCATTCTGCAATGGCCATGAAGAGGCATGGGGGAGTGTGGAATGTGCAAGTGCCCTGTGGATGTCCAGGGAGTGAAGTATCCTATCCATGGAAGTGGTGTGTGGCTTAGGATGGAAGACTGGGAGATGGATTGACTGATTGAAATGGAACTCTGAGGTGACTTTTGGGAGGAACTTAGGGTGAAGGAGCAGGGACACTTTGTAGAAGATTGTATATGGTGGGTCAGCCCTCATGACCTCCAATTTGCTGATCTACTGGGTGGAAATGATGGCCACAAGGAAGATAACCTTCATGGATAGGTGGGCAAGGAAGCATGTGGCCAGTGGTTCGAAGGGAGGGCTGGTGAGGTCAGACAGCACAAGGTTAAGGTCCCAGGGCTGGGGTAGAGCTAAGGACCGGTTGGAAGCAGTTTGTCAGGCTCCTCAGAAACTGGGCAGTGGTAGGGTGGGTAAACACGGACCATTTGTCCATTGGAGGGAGAAAGGTGCTGAGTGCTGCGGGGTGGATGCAGATTGAGGTGAGTGCAGGCCCCAAGTTTTTGAGACCCAGAAGGTAGTCTAGCATGGCAGGCCCAGAGATGGCCTGGAGGGGGAGGTGGTGGCTGTGTGCTCAGAGGTGAAGCGCTTCCACTTCGCTGTGTAGCACGCCCTCATGGATTCCTGTCTACTGTATGTAAGTATACGGTGGATGAGCGATGAACAGGCATTGTCTATGCATGAGCCCCATCCAAAAAACAGGCCATCAGTAACAGCAGGCATAGGTTGGGGTGGCGAACACTACCGTTGTCTTAGGTGAGTAGGTCCAACAGGGTAGGAAGGCTGATTGGTGGGCAGGCATACAGTCTGAGTAGATTGAGAAATCAGAACGGTCGGGACCAGCATGGGACTATCAGAATAACTGTGGCTTGGTCTCAACAGATCTTGCAGAAAACTTGGGGGAAGAGGGGAACGCGAACCAGAGGCTGCTGCGCCATGGAAGAAGAAGGGCATTTCTTTGGAGTCCAAACCCCTAGCCCCCATGGAGTAGTAGAGGGGGAACTTGTAGCTTCGTTGAGTGGCAAAGAGGTCCCAATGAAGGGAGCCCCAGGCACAGCAGATGGAGCGGAGAATGGGGGCATGGAGTTCCCACTCGTGGTTGAGGTACCAGGTCCGACTGAGTGCATCCACCAGGGAGTTCTGCACCCATGGAAAGTACATCCTGTGTTGTACGATGTTGTGGCGATACACCAGCTCCAGAGGCAGATGGCTTCTTTGCTTCCCAGTTGCTCTGCACACTGGTGCCACCCCATCTGTTTATGTATGCCAATGCGGTGGTGTTGTCCAAGAGGATCTGAACATGTTGATCATGGAGCAGAGGCAGGCACATGTGGCAAGCCAGGCAGACTGTGTGCAACTCTAGTATGTTGATATGCATGCGTGCCTCCCTGGGACTCCACTTCCTCTGCATGGTACAGCCATCCAAATGTGCGCCCCACACCACCAGGGAGACATCCATGGTAAGGGTGGCCATGGGGACAAGGGTGGCACTTGGTCGAGGCGCACAGCCTGAGCACCGTCCCCGTGTGGGCTTAAAGCACCATCCTTTCGGTTAACAGCTGAAAGTGCTGACTCATTGCACCACAGACACCTAGGCTAGTTGCAGGATTAAGAAGAAAGAAGCAGAACTAACTATGTATAAATGTCATTCTCCCAGAGATTACAAGCATGCAAAGAGAGGATTCTGACTCTGACCATGCGGTAAGAAGGAACTGAGAGTGCATCGCCCTGCACGGCCTCTTATACCCTCGTCTGGAGCACAAGGCGACTTAGGGCGACCATGTGGGTCAACAGACACAGCTTCTGAAAATGTCCAGCTTCAGCGCATGGTGTGCATGCACAGTCCACATTTGGAATATGTATAGGAACCATCACTCGAAGAAGCAGCTAAATTTACTCATTTACCTCTAGTGCTTCTAGTAAAGATAAGTGAAACAGAAATTTTTAAACTTTAATTTTTTCCAAAGTGGCTGCCAGCACCAAAAATGCATGTAAAAAATTATACTTACAAGCGGGACATAAGATAAAAGTGATGGGTCACAAAACAAAACGGAGACATGGAAATCTGTCAAATCACATGATGAGAGAAGGTATAGCTTTTCTTGCTAGTAACTGGTGTCAACTTTCCCTAGATATGGAGAATGAAAGGCAGCCAGAAAGAGACCAAAAACTCTCACAGGGTCACACAGCTACTGGCTTTCTACATATTACTCAACCTTCTAGAAGCAATAACTAATCTTTAAGGCACTGGGTCCATGTTTGGGGCAGAGTGGAGGCTCTCCATCCCAGGGACAGCTCCACAGCCACTGTTTCTCCCTTCAACACAATGGTTTATCTTGGTGTCCCAAGGTGTGCACAGGGTGTGTTGCATCCTGCACTATACTTTAGGGGGAATGAATTTTATGCTCCCTTTTGTGGTAGGCTAGCTCTTCTCCCAAGTCCCTATTCCCCTCTGCCCCTTATATGGTGGGTAGCATCCCACAGGGAGCAGCACCTACACTTGATACTGAACTCCTTGGTATAACTGGGAGGCATCTGCTGATAGGACACCCTCTGTGAGAGGCTCTTGACTTTGGAAATTGTTTCCCTCTGTGGCCTGCCATATCCTGCATTCTTTCACCTTTAGGACATGCTGCAAATACCAGCTAGTCTCTCAAGCTCTCAGAGGAATCAGGTAGTTTTGGTTGTGAGACCCAATAGGAAACTTATTTATATTTGTATATGTTTTGGCCTGGTTGCATTATTTTAATGATGTGACTGAACTGTGTATTTAATGAATAATAGATTAGGACAGGTGCTTGTGTGTGTAAATACCAATAAAAATAAACCACAATACATTGACTCTGATATTTTATTTTGCTTCCAGGTTTTTATATTTGTAATTTGTTTTTCATGCTACTGGGGTTTCGAGCTCTCTGCTGTATCTTGTGCTAGGAAATGCCTAGTGAGGCAGCAATATCAGGGAAAGCTGAAAGGCTCTGGTATGAGAGATAATAAGACTCTGTAAGAGGGAGAATTCAGAGAAACAGGAATATGTATAGGGCCCACAATCAACCATATGGAAAGCTGATACTAATTCACCTGTTCTCTCTGCAGTGTTCTTATTCTAAACCTGTGTTATTGCTTGGTAATAATATGAGCCTGATTTGTGCCACTCTTACTGATAGGGCCCTACCAAATTCATGGCCCATTTTGGAAATTTCATTGGCATAGGATTTTAAAAATCATAAATTTCATGATTTCAGCTATTTAAATCAGAAATTTCATGGTGTTGAAATTGTAGGCGTCCTGACCCAAAAAGGAGTTGTGGGGTGTGGGTGGAGGGTTGCATGGTTATTGTAGGTGGGGTTGTGGTACTGCTACCCTTATTTCTGTGCTGCTGTTGGCAGTGGTGCTGCCTTCAGAGCTGGGCAGCGGGAGATCGGTGGCTGCTGGCTGGGAGCCCAACTCTGAAGATAGAGCCGCTGCCAGCAGCAGTGCAGAAGTAAGGATGGCATGGTATGGTATTGCCACCTTTATTTCTGCACTGTTGCTGACAGGGCGCTGCTTTCAGAGCTGAGCGTCCAGCCCACAGCCGCCACTCTCCAGCCACCCAGCTCTGAAGGCAGTGCAGAAGTAAGGTTGGCAATATCGCGACCCCCCTAAAATAACCTTGCAACTCCCCTGCAACTCCTCTTTTGGTCAGGACACCCAGTCTCCCCCTTGAAATCTGTATAGTTTAGGGTAAAAGCAAAAAACACCAGATTTCATGCATCCATGACACATTTTTCATGGCCATGAATTTGGTAGGGCCCTACTAATTCACACTGAGTAGTGCCTTACTGTGTGAGTAACAGCACTAGTTATGGCACTATTCCTTATGAACAAGAGTGGCAGGTGAGTATCTAGTTAGTTATTAGTGGTAGTGTTTGTTTTTTAATATTCTTATTCACCCTGACAATCAATGAAATCCTAGTATGTCAAAAAACAAACAAAATGAATCAGTAGAGTGACATTACTTTTTTTCCAGAAGCTTAAAGAATCATGGTGAAATCTTGGTCCTATTAAAGTAAAAGGAAGTTTCTTCCACTGACTTCAGTGGAGTGGGCATTTCACCAATTGTCTCTTGTGTATTGTCTAGCTCATCTGGAAGTCGTAGAGCACCGTCATGCATTCTTATTCACATTATTTTGTGGGTCTAATCCTGAAGTCCTAATATCAGACTAGGTACATCAAAGTCAGTGTTAACTATTCACTATGAGTGGTGGTGGCAAAATTTGGCCTTCAGCCTTCACTCAGAATTTGCTCAGGCCAAACTCCAACTGAAATCCCACGAGTGTTTGCTTGAATAAGGAGCTCAGGGTTTGGCCCAAAGTGACAATGTTCTTCTCATTAAGTCTCTATGTTACCATTGCCACAGAACATCACAGACTAGAAACAGATTTGCTTTCTGGCTTCCAGGTGATGTTAAATTGGTACATTAAAAGAAGAAATACTGGGAAGCAAAGACTTCTGAGTGAGAGTGAAATTTTGATTCCAACAATATCCTCACTACTAGGCTATTTTAGAGTTAGAAAATTAAAGTACCTCTGCATAATGGTAATTGGGACCACTTTCCTTCCTTACATGTTACCGTCACAGACCCAATAAGGCTCAGGCCTTGTCTACATCGATAACGCACCCTATCGCCAGGCAAATACCTTCGCTTTTTAGGACCTTGAATTTTACCATCAGAAATCTCTGGCGGAGTTGCACATCTCATATCTGAAAAGAGATACAGGAACACTTACTTACGCTTTCCCATGAAGGACCCCTAGGTTAACTAAATCACTTATGGTATTCCATTAGTTGTGTACAAATACTATTCAAATCCTGTAATTTTTAAGCAGTCCTGTTTAAAAGAACACTTTAAATTACAGGAAGGTGACAATAGGGCAATCCTCTGGTGAATTGTTTTGGGTTAAGATGCATGGAATGAAAATAAAGGTCAAACAATGGTGGGGATTTGTCAACATCATCAAGTTTCTACAAAACATTTCAGGTTTGACAAATCAATCTTTATTCTATTGGAAAATCTCTGGCCAGCTCTGTCTACAACATACTGTGCTTTTCCACTCTAACCCACAGAAACTCTTCATGGATTTCATGCTCTGTGGATGAGATGGCTATACCAACTAGTCTCTGCAAGGTTCTTCCCCAGAAAAAAAATGAGGGCAAAGCCATGTAAGCTTCCACTATAACTTTTCCTGTTTTCCCTCCATACAAAGGTAGTAGGACTTCAGGACCCCAAATCTTTTGCTCTCAGGTGATTGGCCAGAGGAAAGGGGTGACTCTGAAGGAACCACTTGTCTCTGCACTGTTGTCCTTGTGGCCCCTTACAACACAGCTCAAACAGGTGTCCCGCTAATGGTTCTGATATCCACAAGGAGACATTGCAGAGGGTTAGTACATGATCCTGTGGCCAGTGTCATCACTGGAGGTTTTAAGAAGAGGTTACCTGTCAGGGGTTAGCTAGTTATACTTAATCCTGCCTCAATGCAGGGGGATGGACTAGATGACTTCTCAAGTTCACTTCCAGCTCTACATTTCTATGATTCTATATTCCCAGCTCACCAACATACACCTGATCTTACTTGTTTTAATTAAATACAAACTCCTACCTTTGCAAATTGGTGGTTGTGACCATACTCTGCCTTGACAGGTTACATAGTTCAATCCCATACTTTCAAAACCTTCACGACATTTATACTGCACCCTAACACCAGGCAGGTACCTTCTCTTTTCATTTTTTTCAGTATCAGCATTGGTAACTGCAGGTGGAGCTCCACATGTTACATCTGAAAGGGGAGAGACACAAATAAATGTATTAGTAGAGAAACACTATTAATGCAGTATCATATTTTCATGAAATATGTAATGTCCTATTAAAAAAGTGCACTTACATAAATGAAGGTTACTTGCTTGTAATTGGAGTTTTTTGAGATGGCGCTGAATATTCGCACATATGGCGTACTTTGGTGCCTAATAGTGCTTAATGGTAGAACCTTCTCCAAGTAGCGTCTGTTAAAGCACTTGTGAAGAGTCCTTCTATCCCTTCTCTCTAAGTCTCTGAACATTCTGATGGTGGGGCTCAATAAGGGGGTCATGGCAGCCTCTATCACATAAGAACATAAGAACGGCCGTACCGGGTCAGACCAAAAGTCCATCTAGCCCAGTATCCTGTCTACTGACAGTGGCCAATGCCAGCTGCCCCAGAGGGAGTGAACCTAACAGGCAATGATCAAGTGATCTCTCTCCTGCCATCCATCTCCACCCTCTGACAAACAGAGGCTAGGGACACCATTCCTTACCCATCCTGGCTAATAGCCATTAATGGACTTAACCACCATGAATTTATCCAGTTCTCTTTTAAATGCTGTTATAGTCCTAGCCTTCACAACCTCCTCAGGTAAGGAGTTCTACAAGTTGACTGTGCGCTGCGTGAAGAAGAACTTCCTTTTATTTGTTTTAAATCTGCTGCCTATTAATTTCATTTGGTGACCCCTAGTTCTTGTATTATGGGAATAAGTAAATAACTTTTCCTTATCCATTTTCTCCACATCACTCATGATTTTATATACCTCTATCATATCCCCCCTTAGTCTCCTCTTTTCCAAGCTGAAGGGTCCTAGCCTCTTTAATCTCTCCTCTTATGGGACCCGTTCCAAACCCCTAATCATTTTAGTTGCCCTTTTCTGAACCTTTTCTAATGCCAGTATAGGAAAGGTTCACATCACATCAGTTCCTTTCATTGCCAACCCAGAGATACAGAAAAAAAGAAGGAGCGGAAAGTGGGTGGGAAGTGGGAATATTTCAAAGAACCATTTCAAAGAACTCTGTTTTACAAGTAAGTAACCTTGGTTTCTTCTTCCAGTTGCTCTTCGTATTCCCACTTACAGGCAGTTTGAAAAGTAGTGCTGAAAATAATCTGGAGGAGGGCACTTGAATAGGAATGAGGAGTCGTACCTGAATACAGATAGAAGCACCAAATCTAGCATCAGCCCTAGAGGCCAAATTGAGAGCATAATGTAAATTACAACAACAGGGACTTGCTTAAGGCAAGCAAAAGACACTACCACAGCTCTGGTGGAATGAGAGCATAGCGTCCTTTTAGTTCTGTTTAAATAATCTACAAGAGCTTTCTTGAATCCAAAGTACATAAAACAGATTTCCCCTTCTTAGCATGTGGCCTTGAAAAAAATGTCAGGAAATTAATGTCTGACTGGTGTGAAATTCAGAAAA
The DNA here is from genome assembly GCF_027887155.1 of Malaclemys terrapin pileata. Taxonomy (NCBI): domain Eukaryota; kingdom Metazoa; phylum Chordata; order Testudines; family Emydidae; genus Malaclemys; species Malaclemys terrapin. The sequence goes on along the minus strand of NC_071512.1, from coordinate 65,405,768 downwards.
TCATTTTGGAAAAGGAGCCTATATAAGAAAAAGACCCAAAAATCGAGACTGTCCCTATAAAATCGGGACATGTGGTCACCCTACTCCCCTCAGTGCCTGCGCCAGAGCCATTCTCCGAAGTCTCTCTCTGCAGTGGTGCCAGAATTCTCAGCCACCCGAGTTCCCAGCACTGACAGCACAGCTGGTGCTATTATTATCCGTGGGACGGCTGTGTTTTTTCCCCCCTCTTATTTCTGCAGTGGGGACCCAGGTACTTCCTTGAGTGATGCCAAGCGGGGTACTCTGATGTGGGGTTGGAGAAAGCATTCCTGTCTAAAGCTGCGGCTGGCGAAGTGTGTGTGTGTGTGGGGGGGGGGGTGTGTGTGTGGGGGGGGGGGGGCGGGGGTTCCAAGCCTCATACCCCGACGCAGGTCGGAGAGACCTCTCCACTCCCTGCCTTTCTGTGAGCCTGAGGCAATGCAACACTTTGTTAGTGCCTACCTCGGAGGCACTAACACACAGGCAGCAAACAAACCGAGCGTGGCTGTCAGGGACAGGCTCTCCGAGCCTGGAGGCAAGGCGCTGAGATCACGGGAAACCCAGCATTCCCATAGAGGGCGTGCCGGGGCTTTTGCCCTCAAAACGGCTGTTTTTCTGAAGTTGCTGTTCGTGAGTTTTTTTTTTTTTTTTAACCAAGAAGAAAAGGAAAGGGAAACAAGCTAAGTAGCTGCTAATAAGGAAACTAAGTAACTGACTGTAACTAATTAACTACAAAATAGCAAGGTGCTGCTGATTGCTCCGACTCCTAGCCAAGGGCGGTAGAGAAGGAACTGAGTAGGGGTTAGTCACACAGGGTCGGTTAACTTCCTGCAGTAGTGAGAGGCAGGGACCACGCATGTGCGACCCAACCGGGCACAGCTACTAAAAGTCTCTGACTACGAGCGCAGGGGTGCACAAACAAACACCCACAGGGACAGCACTCGAAGAAGCCCAATGACCTAAAAATGTAAACTGACTCATCTGCAATCTCCCACCCCCATTATTTGATACATCCAAAGTTCCCCTGACTGATGGTGAAGAGGGATTGAACTGGACGCCTTGGAGGACAATTGCTTTGACTGACCACCACATCAGTAGAATGCCTGGAGCATGCTGACTAGTGTTGGAACATGGTACAGATTTGGGCTGTAGACCTGAGACATCCAATGCTGCACTGGTCTCATTTTGAGATGCACAAATGGAGTAGTCACCACCGTGGGAACCAGGATGAAAATTTCTGAGTCTGACACATTTGAATGTTTAAGACATATGGCACTGTTTTAAAAAATCTGTTCTCCGGTAAGGTGGTTTTCCCTGCTGCTGTGTGCACTAAGAAGCCCATGAATAAAATTATGTGAGTTGGGTAGAGATTTGAATTTTTGACATTCAAATGTAACCGCACCTCTGAAAAGATAGTGGTTAATGTATAAGCAATGTAGCTTAACTGATCCTCATGAACAGCAGCCTTCAACAGCCAATCATTCCAATATGTAAACAAAAATACCCTGTTTTCTCAAATGAGATGCTACCACAGAGAGGCATTTGATAAATACTCTTGGTGCTGTGGACTCGCCAAATGGGAGCACCTTGTATGGGAAATGGCATTCCACAACCAAGAAATGAAAGTATTTTTAATGACTGTGTGAGATAGAAATATGAAAATGTGTCCTTTAAAATCGAGAGTCACAAACCAATGCATAGCTGAAAGTGAAACGATTATGGAGGCCAAAGTTAACATATGGAACTAAAACATCCAAATGTATTTGTTGAGAATTCTTAAATCTAACATTGGATGAAACCTCCCAGTATTTTTTCTGCACCTGCAAGTATCTTGAAAAAAAACCACTGCCCCCCTCAGCTCTTCACATACCTCATTGACAGCACTTTTAGAAGCAATTTCTGCCCTTCTGCAAGTAGCATAACCTTGTGAGAAGGTTCCCTGGAAAGGGGTAATAGAGAAACTAACCCCTTCAATTTCCCCTAACTGAATGGCATAGCCCTTCTCTATAATTTGTAGGACTCATTTGTCTGATGTAATAGTCTTCATTTGCTGATAAAATGGGTGAGCCTGTCTCCATTAGGGGAAGGTACGGGTCCTTGCAGTTTGGTTTTCAATTCTTGATCCTCACATCAAAACTGAAGCCTGGTGTTAAATGAAGATGACAGGGAGGGAGCAGATTGTTTTGATTTAAGGCCTGAATTTGAAAGACCACTTCTTGTGTTACCTCTGGAAAAATGTTGCCTGCTGTTGCTGTTGCTGACATGTTTGATTTGAGGAGAAATAAGCCAAAGAAGACTGTGGATAATATCATCTCTGATTATGGAACGAAGGTGTAGAAGGTCTCCTCTTAAGAGACGAAATCAAGCCCCAAAAGTAGGCTCTCACTCTTGTCTCCTTCAGCATTCCTAGCAACTAATCAGTGTTTTTACTTAAAGGACCATCCCCTTTGAAGGGGAGGTCTTCGATCTTCATTCTAGTATGCAGAGCCAGAGCAGAGAAGCAAACCCAAGCATGTGTCCTCAGAGTAACTTCAGAAGCCAGTGCTCTGGCAGAAATGTCTGAAGCATTAAAGAATGCCCGGAGTGTGCGTTGTTACATTCTGACCCTCCATTAAGATTGCATTTACCAAATTCTGTTTGTCTGGCAGATCCTGAACAAACAATGCTATCTTTTCCCATAAGTGGAATTGATAGCAGGTCATAACTGCTTGATAATTTGCCATCCTAATACTAAGAAAGGAAGAAGACAATACCTTTCTCCCTAAGGATTCAGTATTATTCCCCCTTTCTATCAGCAGGAGTGAAATATGCATTTCCAGATCTTAGCCTGCTACTGGCAGTAGCCACCACCAGTGAAATAGGTACAGGATGTGTGTGAAAATCTGAAAATGCCTCAGATTGGTTTATCTGATATAATTTTCCTGCCTTCTTGGAAATAGGCTGGCAAAAGTCAGAAGTGGAACAAACAATCTTAGCAGGCTGCAACAGAACATTAAGAATTAGTCACGACATTCTACTCTTGGAGGTAGCCCCAAGAGCTTCCCCCGAACACTAGATGGGAGGTTTCTTCTATAGCTACAGAAGGTAAATTCAACATGGACTCCATGCAATCCACCAGGTCATGGAACTGCAGTATCATCAAAAGAGAAAGGGGCAGAAGTCTCACCCGCATGCTCATCTGGTAGCAAATCAGGAGTGTAGTCTGTTTTAGCATGAAGCAGAAAGAGGAGCTATCTCCTCATCTTCTTCAGAGAATCAGGTACCACTTCCTGAGATGCAGACAGATCCATTGTAATTAGATCCAGGGATTTCTCCACAGTCAGATCCTTTATAGATAAATCATCATATCTAGATCCACATGGACGACAACTGAAAAATTCCTGCAGCAGCACTCAAGACCATGGAGCCCAGGGCTGACAGTCTTCCCAGCAAGTGGGGTTCAGGAACATGCCAGCAGGAGGAGGAGCAAAAGGAGGCACAAACTGGGAGGAAGTGGGTCTCTTAATTCTTCCTTTATCTTCCTACAAAAACAGATCTGACTTCGGATGTGTTATGGAGTGCACCTGAGACAGCAATGGATCTGAAGTGTGGAGAGAAATAAATGGAGAGAAAGGTCTTTGTGGTTACCATGTAGAAGTCTTAGGAAGAGGAGGAGGTATAGATAGACCAAGAGACAAACTAATAATCTCATCTGCCCTTCTTTTTTCAGGTGAAGATGACACAGACCTCAGAACTGGTGAAGACTGCCTTCCTTGAGACCCTCTGTTTCTCACTCAGATCTGAGGAACATTCATAATTGAATGGTTGTACATCGGTCACTAAAGTAAAAGTCCTCTTTGGATCCAAAGATTGACTTGGAATTGGAGCAAAGTTTGAAGCCAGAGCTGAAGAGCTGGATGGCACAGGATCTGGTGAAATATTCAGCTCCACCCACTTAATCCTTGAAACTGAAATCAGAACTGACCTTGGTTTCAGAGCCAGAGCCATAGAGGCCCTGTCAGAATCAGACAGCTCTGACAACTCTGACCTACAGGATCGGCATTGTTAGCGGTGGATCTCTTCTCCCTGGCCACCATCTTCAGAACTGACACAGCCAGAGCTGACAACGTGGCTCTTGATGCCATAACAATGTTTCTCCATCAACAATGTCTTTGAAGTCCTGACTGTTTGAGTAACAGGATCCAGAGCTGACCCGAGGATGGTTCTGATTTCCAGACAAAACACCCATTGACTTAAAGGAGAGAAAGGACTGCTGAACTGAGCTCTGTGTAATGACAAGTACATCCTATGAATTGTAATATGCTAAAAGGGCAGAGGGTGAGTACCCCTTATTTTTTTTTAAGTTTATTTTAAAATATTATTCTTAGAAGCTTGCAAACAAGATTTATTGTCCTACCAACTGTTTCCCCCTCCTTTTGGTAAACACTGATTCCTCCACAATCCCTTCTGTATTTGAAATCATCAGTGCATGAGTTGGCTACTTCTTGTTTCTGCATCAGCATTCTGTAATCTATTTATTCTATCTGTCTGACCCATCTAGGTGGTCTCTGAGTGCCGACAATAATAATATTGTAAGAAAGAAGTAACTAGGTTATTGAAGTTAGATCAAGCCACTCACTGTACCTTCACATATAGGTTGTTGGGACCACTTCCCTGCTCTACACGTAACATCTGGTGATCCATTGATGTTAAAACCAGGATTGCATTGATAACGTACTGTTTCACCAGGCGCATAACTATCCTTCACTCTACTTCCAATCACAGCATTGAAAACATCTGGAACACCTATGCATGGCATTTCTGAAAAGACACACATACAAGATTAAAATGAGTATAACCCTCCCACAAGTCACCTTTTTTTAGTTAAGCCCGTTGTAACTCTTTATGTATGACACCTAATTTTAAATAAAGGTTGCAACCAGAACCTACAAACATACAATAAGATGTAGGTGGCAATGAAACTTACAACATGAGCAGTGTTAAAAATCTGTCAGAAAATTGAATGAGCCCTAAATACACTGGGAGTTCAGTTGCTGATGAAGTTTAGTTTCTGCCTCTGGGCGAGACCAGTAATTGCAGTTGCTTCTCTTCTTCTGGACATCTCATGCAGTTGTGTGTCTGCTTCCTTCTATAAAACTTTGATGAAAATACATCTATCCATGTAGGTATTGAAATGACCCTCATCACTATAATATCTAAGTGCCTCACAACCATTAATGAATTTATCCTCACAACCCAACTGTAAAGTGGGATACTATTATCCTCATTTTACAGATGGGAAGCTGAGACACAGAGTAAAAAGACATGCCTAAGACTATAAAGGCAGTTTGTGCGTTAGAGCCAGGAACTGAATCCAGAACTCCTGAGTCCTAGTTGGCAGCTTTTAAAAACTAAAACTACTCAAAAAACAAATAAGCAAAAACCAGCAAACCAAACAAACAAATTAAAAAACAACAACCCATCAAAAATCTCGAAGCCTTCAAACAGTCAGAAGCTTTTTAAAAACACTCAGCCAGAAAACTAAGGGTATGTCTACACTACCTGCCGGATCGGCAGGCAGCGATCGATCCAGCGGGGATCGATTTATCGTGTCTGGCCTAGGCACTTTCCCGTCGACTCCTGTACTCTACCGCCGCGAGAGGGGCAGGCGGAGTCGATGGGGGAGCAGCAGCAGTTGACTCACTGCCGTGAAGACACCACAGTAAGTCGATCTAGGTACGTCGACTTCAGCTACGTTATTCACAAAGCTGAAGTTGCATAACTTAGATCGATCCCCTCCCCCCTAGTGTAGACCAGGGGTAAGATTTCACACAACTCTGAACAAATATACAGAATCATTCTTTCCTATAATTTAGCTTCCAGTTGAAACCTGTTGCCTTCTCCACTAAATGAACTGCTTTTGAACATTCTACACAATGTAATTACCAACACATGTAGGAGCTGAAGTCCATTTTCCAGTCTCACAAATTATCTCAGGTGTTCCATGTAACATGAAGCCAGGGTTACAACTGTATGTTAACGCAGCACCATTCCGATAAGTCACTGGTCCTGATTGCTTCTGTCTTAAGTTCTGATTTTCTAAACTGCGAATCTCACCATTTTCTATGGAAGGTGGTTGCAAACATGCTTTTTCTTCTGTTTGGAAAAAAATAAAATAAAATTATTATGGCATATGAACCTATAATCTAAAACTGAAAGAAAAAGGAACAGTGAACTGAAGTGAAAATCAGTTGTGGGGATTTTTAAGGCTGAGAATATTACAGAATAAACCATCCCAGAACATGATTTCCCATTGCCTCAAATCCCAAATAATAGTTGGATCCCAGCTCATGCTGAAGGGGTGCATTAAATGCCTATAGACTATAAAACATGATTCATTCATTACAAGCAGAGCAGTATATATGGTATCATGTCATCTTGTTGCAGGTGTTCAGAATTGAAAGGAAGTCTCTAGTGCTTCATCTACACTAAAATTTTTATACTCATTTTCCAGCACAAAGGTAACTGCATGAGTGCATGGTAGGGTTTCATGATTTGATGCTAAATATACCAGAGCCCAATCTACATCAGGGTTTACAGCATTACTGGAACTGCACTGATCCTGGAGAGAGCTATAAAACATTGTAGTGTAGATGCACCTTCTGCATGCAGAGGATCAAAACCCTAGATCTCCCCTGAGCCCTGCTGAATCAGGTGGGGAACCAAAAGACCTTTTATTCCTAATGTTACTCAAGATGAATGAAAGATTTCAGTCATGTCATTCTGTGTGCACTTGTTTGGTGTCAGTGAATTATGTTTAGCTTGCCATGTATTGCTGAATTAACACTTTACATTGGATTTAGATAGTTATATTGGATTTAACAACACAGATACACTTAAATCCATTCATAATTCAGTTTGATTAAGAATAGGATGGGGAATCAGGAAAATCAAATTTCTCCCATAGAGTTATGCTGGGATCATATCTGATCCTGAAGTACAAATCTGAATGGGCTAGCACAAATGGAAAATGGTGGCAATATAATATTTTGCAGTAGCTAGTTCCATTTTTTATTCTTTAAATTTCTCTGCTTTAAAGAATATAGTCAGAAGATCCTTACCCAAACTGAATTATATAGTAAGATTAGTTGGATTATACTCAGAATCTGAATCTGATTCACTGACAGAAAATGGGTGGGATAATGAATGGGATCTGTTATAATTCTAGTTCTAAAGGAGAGTGTGTTCATTGCTTCTATGGAACACACAATGAATTATAAACTGACACATGAACATATCAACTTGCACTAGAAGCCCTGGTTTTGATGCTAATGTAATGCTATCTGAAACCCACATCTGTTTGGCTTTCTACATCAACTTGAATGGAGTAAAATTTTTGGCCAGTTAAAATCTTTTTAGAAATAATTTTCAATTTCTGCCAGATACCAGGAAAAATACCACTTATCCCTAAGATACATAGGGTATGTTTATACTACTCGCTGGATCGGCGGGCAGCGATCGATCCCATGGGGGTCGATTTATCGTGTCTAGTCTAGACATGATAAATCAATCCCCGAGCACTCTCCCATCGACTCCTGTACTCCAGTGCCGTGAGAGGCACAGGCAGAGTCAACGGGGGATCAGCAGCAGTCGACTCACCGTAGTGAAGACACTGTGGTGAGTAGATCTAAGTAAGTCGACTTCAGCTACGTTATTCACGTAGCTGAAGTTGCTTAACTTAGATCGATCCCTCCCCCCCAGCCCCCAATATAGACCAGGCCATAGAAAAAAAAGAACAGGAGGAAAATAAACAGCTGGGAGGCCCATGTGTCTTCAAAATATTCAAACTTTCAAAAGAAAAAGAAATCTCAAAAGAGTTTCTGAATGAGAGCAGGAAGGCTCTGAGCTCAGGAAGGCTGTGCTGGAGAATGGCATTTGCTGTTTGGTCTGGACAGTTTTCTCATTTCCTCCCAGCTCACAAAATTCCCTAAACTTGAGAGGAATAAGGGAATAACTTTTTGTATTTAAGCCAAAAAAACCTGAAAACAGACATGTGTTTAATGTTATGAGATTGTACGTGTGGTTTGAATTTTGCAGGGACTCTGGGCCTTTAGCTCCTGGGACCTGAACAGATGCATAGAATCTCCTGGACAATTTTGAAAGAAAGACTAAATTGTATAAATGTTCCCTCTCTAAAAGTTAGTAAATATTCCTCCACCCCTGCCAAAAAAACACGGAAAATCAATTTTCCTCTGAAAAATCATTGTATTAAATTTTGTGGTTAAATTAAATCATTAAATTGTGAAACAGGAATTTTAAACCTGTTTTAATTGCAAATATCAATGCACAGACTTAATTATATAGTCACTAATGACATCATCATAATTCCTGGTATACATACACTCACATATACACAAAACACTTCAGAGGGGTGTTATGAAAATTAATTAATATTTGCAAAGCACTCAGCTGATATAAAAAAAGCCCCAGCAGGTAACCAAAAATCATGTATTCAGAGCAGGGTTTGAATAGTGTTCAGTAAATAAGCTCTATGGCCACATATTGAATAATGAGGATGAAACAAAGTATTGGCTCATTAAGTGAGCATCTATCCTTTGCATTGGGTGCGGCAGGGGTCCTGTGGAAAAAATAGTGTGTAATCATGCCATTTAAAAGGATCATAATGAATACAGACAAGGGGGTTAAATTAAGGTTGTACAGCCAGTCTTAACTCTGGCTTTTCCTAATTTTTGAATGCTAGATTTTACAACCTTAATATTTTTTTAACATTTTTTGTTATAAATATTGTGCATCCACATACACAAAACATACTAACATTTTATATATATATATATTTTTTTTTCTTTCACAGCACATAATTTTATGAAATACATATTGAGAGTCCCATTTGTGCTTCTGAAAATCTTTTTCCTTAGTATTTTTAGTGTTAGGAGAAAACATGATTAGGCACTAATTTCAAATTGTTCCTTTTGACTTTGCTATATTTATTTTTCAGACTTTCGCTCATTTTAATCCATTATTAATATACTGAATATGAGTCAAATCCTTTATCCCAATAGTCCAATATTATTGGTCTGATTATTTTGTTCATTTTATTTTTCAACACTTTATTTCTTATGTATTTTTGTTTTCCTTGTAATAACTTCTTACCAAAATACGTGTACATTAACTACCACAATGTGTCAAGGTCCAACAGTGATATGGCAGTTGTCCTGTTGCTGATATAGTTTGTACATTTCCCTTGACTGATCCAATTAAAGAAATATCAATAAAATCCCATACTGACCAACACAGCGTGGTGGTGATTGCCACTTCCCATTTTCACACATTATTTCTTTCACACCTTGATGTTCAAAATGTTTTAGGCATGTAAAAGCTATTTTTTCACCACTCTCATAGTTTCGTGTCTCTGTGATCTTGATGGCACCCGGTAGCTGAGGTGGAGGTGGGCATTTTCTTTTAATCTCTTCAACAAAAGATATTTCAGTTAGATCTCATGATTCAAACAATGGTAAATGTAAAAGTTCATCACAAACCAGAACAGTTAGTAATAGATAAAAATATAAGCATTTCATAGTTCCTTATTAGCTATTCCCAGCATTTAGTTAGCATCATAATCACATTGCATTAAATTATAAAGAAGGGCATTGTATTCAGTGAAGTGCAACTGTGGCCTTAAAATCAGACATTTTGTAATGGCCTCATTGTGATCAGTTCTTCCTGCCCCATAGCAAGAGCATAACACACGATCACACAGTAATAAAACCTTTATTGTAATTGAAATTATTTTTCTAGTTAACTCAGCACCTATAAGCTGCTAAACATCTAATCCAGCCTGTTTCCTGCATGGTGGTACTGTGTCATTCCATTGAGCAAACGGGGGGATGTGTGAGGGTATGTTGTGTGACAGTCATACCGGAGATGCACACTCTCTATTATGGCACAGAGCTGAGCAATGCAGAGACCCCCCCTGCATAACAGTGAAGAGAGACAGGAGGAGGAAGCAGAGCATAGGTGAGTGGGAGGGGGGCAGCGCAAGAGGATCCACTCCTTGTGAAGGAGGGAGGGGTGCATGAGAGCCCACATAGTTTACTCTGTAGTGTGGCCTGCGAAGAAAAAGGATTCCTACTCCGTATCAGATCTTTATCAAAAACTGAGATCCATCAGAAAATACACACACACACACACACACACACAAGGTTAAAAGGAATATACAGATTGCAAAAGTGAAGCACTCAAGAGTTAGGAAATGCCAGAACTAAAGTTGCCTGTGCAACCTTAATTCCTCCCCCTTGTGGTGTATGCATTATGACACTATCTTTAATTACATAAGCACATACTATATGTTTTCACATGGCCCCTGCCTCATTCAGTGCACAGACGGGATGATATGTGATCATGTAGCTAAAGACTGTATCCCAAGAGGCAAAATTAAGATTGCATAGAGGAACGATTGTCCAGTGCTTAGTCTGCTAGCTTAGGTCTTGGGAGACTTGGGTTCACATGGTGCAGACTTACTGTGTGACCTCGGGCCAGTCTCTCTGTGTCTCAATTCCCTATCTGTAGAATGGGGATAATAGAATTTCCCTACCTCACAGGGGTATAGCAAGAATAAATACATTAAATTGAGTTCCTTCTTTGAGAAAAGAACTGATTTTTTTTATAAGAAAAATGTGGTAGATCTAATATACTTGGACTACAGTAAAGCATTTGACGGTGCCACATGGGAAATTATTAGTTAAATTAAGGAAGATGGGGATTAGTACAAGTATTGTAAGGTGGATAAGGAATTGGTTAAAGGGGAAAAGGCAATGGATTGTGCTGAAAGGTGAGTTATTGGATTGGAGAGAGGTTACTAGTGAACTTCCTCAAGGCTCCATCTTGCAACTAATCTTATTCAATATTTTGATTAATGACCTTGGCATAAAAAGTAGGAGTGTGCTAATGAAATTTCCTGATGATACCAAGCTAGGAGGCATCATCAATACAGAGGAGGATAAGAACATTATACAGGAAGATGCGGATGACCTTGAAGACTGGAGTCACATAAATGGGTTGAAATTCAATAGCACAAAGTGCAAAGTCATGCACTTAGAGTCTAGTAATAAGAATTTCTGCTACAAGCTGGGGGCTCACATCAGTTGGAAGCAAAAGAGGAGGAGAAAGGTCTGGAGTGTGGGTTGATCACAGGATGATGATGAACCACCAATGGCAAATGTGAATATGCCAAATGTGATCCTAGAATGTATACAGCAAGGCATTTCCAGTAGGAATAAAGTACAATGATAATGTACAAGGTACTGGTAAATCCTCATTTGGACTACTGTAGACAAATCTGGTCACCCATTTTCAAGAAAGATGAATTTTAACTGGAACAGGTGCAGAGAAAAGCTATTAGGAAGATCAGAGGAATCTATCTTATTAGAGAAGACTGGAAGAGTTTGCCTTGTTTAGTCTTAAAAAAAGAAGGCTGAGATGGGATATGATTGCTGTGTATAAATACATTTGGGGGCGGGGGGGGTGTAAATACCAGTGATGGTGAAAAACTATTTAAGCTAAAGGACAACGTTAGCACAAGAAGAAATGAATGTAAACCTGGACATGAACAAATTCAGGCTTGAAATTAGAGGAAAGTTTCTAACTATCAGAGGGATGAGGTTCTGGAATAGCCTCCCAACAGAAGTATTGTGAGCAAACAATTTACTTAGTTTTAACAGAGATCAGGACAAATTTTGTGTGCAATTTTATGAGGGAGTTGCTTGTGATGGTAGAGGGCAGGGCTCAACAGCCAGGGGGCTCACTTCTGTTTTAAATCCTTTGTTCCTAAAGCTCATGCTTCAGGAGTATAGCCAACCATCTGCAGGGGTCAGGTAGGGATTCTCTCTCCCCCCTCCCCATGTATTCTGGGACTTTTTTTCTCTCCTTCCTCTGAAGTATCAGGAGATGACCATAGGTGCAGATAGGCCAGTGGGTGGAGAGGGGCTAGGGCTCTGAGGTGGCACCAAACATTCTCTTTCTTAGGTGCTTGGCTGGCTGGTTCTTACTCACATGCTCAGGGTCTCACTAATCACCATATGTGGGAAAGGGAAGGAATTTTACCGCAGGTCAGATTGGAAGGGACCTTGAGGGGTTTTTTTTTTTTCACCTTCCTCTGCAGCACATGGGTGTGGGTCACTTGCCTGGGTATATCTCACTTAATTTCCCTGCCATTGTGGGGTCCTTGGGAACTGGTGCACCTCTGTCCCTCCTATTCTCTGCCTTTAGCTCTTAATAATCTAGTCTCCTGTGGGCTGTAATACTTTGGTCCCATTGCAGTTGATGGGTTTAATGTGTGGGTGGTGTTGTTGCCTGTGCTATACAGCAGGTCAGACTAGATGATCTAGTGGTCCCTTCTGCTCTTAAACTCTATGACTCCATTAAAGATTGCGAGATACAACAGAGATGGGGCTACAAAAGTACCTGGCATTTCTTAACTTTTGAGTGCTTGACTTGCAACATTCATGTTCTTTTAATGGTTTTCTTGTGTGTAATTTCTTATGTTTTTAAAACATACATGAAAAAAATGAGAAGTCCATCATGTGGCATCTTATTGACACCCACAAAGATAATGAACAGAGTTGGGAACTTTAGATCTGCTGCATAGACCTCTGCCACTTGAGCCAATGGAATAACTGGTAGCAATGGCAGGTTGTCATCTATGGGAACCAGCAATAGGTGGGAATGAGACAAGCACTTTCCCAATATGTTTCACAGATCTTTGTTGACAGGCTCTAGAATAGAACCCAAGACTATATTTTATATCTAGGACTTAATTTAAGAATAGTGCTCAACCAGTCCCAGTTCCCCTCTCCCTGCTTCTTGTCTGATATCTGGCTCTCTCTTGTGGCTGACCACCCCAAACACTAGCTCCCAGCCCCCAGTATCTCTCTCTCTCTCTCTCCCTTCCCAACTCCTCATCTGCTCCCAGTTCCTCCTTCATCCCATTTTGATCCCAGTCCCAGTCTTCTTCCCTAACATGCTGCAATTCCCCCCCCCAAAACCCTAGTTCCAAGTCCCAGTTTCTCTTTTTCTTCTAACTCTTACAGCCTCCACTCTTGTTCCAATATACTTCTTCCCCTTCCCCAGTCCAGCTCGTGCCCCTTCTATATTGGAGTCAGGGAGCTTCCTCCTCCATTCTACCTGTGAGCCAGTAAGAGGGTCACAAAGAGTACAAGAAAGACAGTCTCCCTACTCTCAGTTCTGGTATCCAGTCCCACACCAGTATAGAATAAAAATGAATATGACTTCACCCTTTCAGCCTGCGTTGGACTGTTATCAATCACTCCGTGAGAATGGTGCGCTCACAGTATGGTCGGCAGATAGGAACTGTCAAGGGATGGACAGTGAACAGAATCCTTAGAGACTCACAGCTAAATTCTGTGAAAAGTCTCTACTGAGCACATGCAAAATAAGATTTGTTCAAAGATTTATAAAAACTTGGCCAAATTTGGGCAGGTTTTCATAGTTCTGACAAAAGGTACATCCCTGATCCAAAGGCCACTCCCCTGACAATTTTCAAATTCCTCCTTCAAAACATGGAGGTGCTAGAGCTGTTCTAAGAAAAAGTTGCAAGAATGTTTTCTCATGGGCAAAATAATGTATCTTATTTGCATTCGTAGAAATGGCTGAAGTAGTGTGATAAACTATTCAAAGAGGTGGAAAAAAAATCAGCCTGAGGCAGATACCTGGTGTGGAAAATTTTGGCCTAAATAATTAAAGTTTGAAAATATGGTCTCAGAATAGGAAGTGTCAGACAACCAGCTCTGCCTGTAATAGAGTGTGGGAGAAGACCTAGCTCTGACCTAGCTCAATGGCTAGAGTAGCTGGAGGGGCACAAAGGAGGGCTTGTAGCTGGGGCAGTGCTGCTATACATTGCACAGGTTTTCTTCTAAAATATCTGTCTGAGAACTTGGTTGCTTGTGCCAGAGTGGATGAGGAATGTCCAGTGAATCAGAGTCACAAACATCTAAATAGCTGCTCCAGTGTCATTTCTGCTTCATTGCATATATTAAACACAACTCCTTCTGTTCTAGCCCAAGCACTAAATTCTGGTTTCAGCATACATTTCAGTAAGTTGTTTCTAACCTGGTGTAAGTTTTACCTATAATCACTGGACATTACCTCAACCCACTATCACCTTTAAAAAATATTTTGTGTACACACACACACACACACACACCTCTCTCTCTAAACATATAATATGTTTTATAAAATATATATACATTGTATGTAGTCACTCTGGAGACAGGGATACTATTCAAACTACAAATACCTTTCAGTCATTTAAAACATTCAAATTTTCTCGATTCAAGCTAAATTACCAAAATACTTTTTTTTATATATTTAGCCTATATCTCAATTAAGTCCTAGGAATAAAACGTAACAGGGACCACAGATGGTATAACAATATTCTTCTATGTCTTCACTGGTGTGCAAAACCTGGTGTGCAAACCAAATTAAGAATCAAAGTAAAAAGCACACAGCAATGCAGAATGGATATTAAGTCTGTCCACAGTATGAAGAATTAAAAAACCCAGACCAAACAAGGAAAACAATCCTGAAATGTCTTGTTGCTGTTCCATGCCATAGGAGACAGAATATAGGTTAGATGTTCCTCCTTCATTGAGGCATTTAGGTCCAGATTAAGGAAAGCACTTAAGCACATTGACTTCTAGGGGACTTAGGCATGTGCTTACGTGCTGTCCCGAATAGGGATGCTTTCCAGAATCAGGGCCTTAGGGAGAAGAAGACATTAGTCTTGATATTTTCAATCAGGACTTTAGTGTCCCAAAAAGAATTAACTTATCCAAAAAGAATTAACGTTTTCCTCATGAGCAGTATTAAACTTAACAGGGAGTAGAAATCTCTTGCTTACTCCAAATGCTCATTGAGGACATAACCTTTGATCTGGGCTTTTTTAATAGGCATCAGATTAGGAAATAAAACCAGGAACTTGCCGCCTTAGTAAGTGATGCAATAGGCAGCCCTACTAGTCTTCAAGATTCTCTTTCTGTCAAACAAAGAACCTAGTAATTCCTATTGTTGTGGATTGAGTAAAACCTTTTTTCTCCTTTATTATTCTGAAGAGAAGTTTACTCATGGTGCCTACCTCATGCGCAATTCTCTCTTGAAGTGTTGTGTGCATGACCCAGACTCCTCATTTCCTTCTCCACCTCAGAGCCAGTATCCAGCTCTGAAGTAGAGGGGAGGAGGGTGGGTAGTGGAGCACCCACAGGGCCATCCACCTCGAAGAACCTCAGTTACTGCACAAGGTGAGTAACCATCTCTTCTTCTTCAAGAGGTGTCCCTGTGGATGCTCCACTCCACTGTAAAGCAGTGCCCTTTAGGGTGGTCGGGGCTTTGGAGTCGAAAATAAAATACTGGAAAGTACCGCTTGGCCAAGTTGAGTATCTGTTTTAGGGGCTTGCGAGATAGCGTAATGTTTGGCAAAAGTGTGTTTGGATGCCTGGGTGGCAGCCTTGCAAAGTCTACCAATTGGACATTGTTTAGAAACACCGTGGACATTGACATGGACCTCATGGAATGCGCCCTAATGGTTGCTGGAGGCTGAGTGCTTTTTAGCTGATAGCATAGTCAAATGCATCCAGATATCCATTTAGAGAGCCTCTGTGTAGATACGAGTGCTCCCTTGGACCATTCCACTATGGATATGAGAGTTTAGGACTAGCCTGAAATGGTTTCGTTCTGTCCAGATAAAAGGCCAAAGCCCTTCTAACATCCAGGGTATGCATGGTCACTGCAAACGAATTCACATGTGGCTTGGGGAAGAAAATTGGGAGCTGCAGAGGTTCATTAATGTGGAAGGACGAGTGCACCTTGGGTAAGAATTTGGGATGGGTTCATAACATAACTTCATCCTTAAAAAAGATAGTATAAGGGGGAGCAGCCATAAGCGCCCCTATCTCCCCCACATGTCTCATGGATGTGATGGCTGGTTTGTTATCGGTCATCACTTGTATGTGTTGGTTTTGTATGAATGGTAGGAAGTGGAGGCAGGCAGCGCGAAGTTCCAGGAGATTTATGTGTAACCTGATCTCTGTTGTGGACCATAGTTCCTGAGCTGGGCAATATCATGTTGCCTCTATATAAATCCATGGTATGCCAACATTTTGAATACTGTATGCAGATGTGGTCGCCCCATCTCAAAAAAGATATATTGGAATTGGAAAAGGTTCAGAAAAGGGCAACAAAAATTATTAGAAGCGTGGCGTGGCTTCCGAATGAGGAGAGATTAATAAGACTGGGACTTTTCAGCTTGGAAAAGAGATGGCTAAGGGGAGATATGATTGAGGTCTATAAAATCATGACTGATATAGAGAAAATAGATAAAGAAGTGTTGTTTACTACTTCTCATAACACAAGAACTAGGGATCACCAAATGAAATTAATAGTCAGCAGATTTAAAACAAATAAAAGGAAGTATTTCTTCACACAATGCACAGTCAACCTGTGGAACTCCTTGCCAGGGGATGTTGTGAAGGCCAAGACCATAACAGGGTTCAAAGAAGAACTAGATAAATTCATGGAGGATAGGTCCATCAATGGCTATTAGCCAGGATGGGCTGGGATGATGTCCCTAGCCTCTGTTTGCCAGAAGCTGGGAATGAGTAACAGGGGATTGATCACTTGATGACTACCTGTTCTGTTCATTCCCTCTGGGGCACCTGGCATTGGCCACTGTCAGAAGACAGGATACTGGGCTAGATGGACCTTTGGTCTGACCCAGTATGGCCGTTCTTATGTTGCATGTGTGCTCCCCATCCCACGAGGGAGACATCTGTTATGAGCAATTGTGATGGGGGTTCCTGTGTGAATGGTCTCCCCGAGCATCGGTTGTGTGGGTGAATCCACTAGGTTAATGATTCTTTGAGCTTGTGGGGCATTGTTAAGTTGATGTTCATGTTGTGCTTTTTTGGTTTGTACACTATTGATAGCCGTCCCTACAGGCATCGCATGTGCAAACATGCATGTTTGACCACAAATATTCATGCTGCCATGTGGCCCAAAAGTGGTAAGCATTCATAGTCTGTGGTTTGTGTGCTGCTGCGCACTACGGCTACGATTGTTCGTATGGAGTCAAATCTGTCCTGCAGAAGTGATGCCCTCACTGTTGTAGAGTTGAGATAGGCGCCAATGAATACCAACCAGGTTCTATCATTGATTTCTTTGTGTTTACTTGGAGGCCGAAGCTGTGGAAACAGTTTATTGCCATTTGCCATTGCGTAGAGTGAATGGCTTCCAATCGAGTCTGTGCCTAGAGGAGGCAGTTGTCCAGGTAAGGGAATATAATTACTCCTTCCTTCCTCAGATGCGCCTCAGAATAATAGAATAATAATATATCAAGGTTGGAAGGGACCTCAGGAGGTCATCTAGTCCAATCCCCTGCTCAAAGCAGGACCTAATCCCCAACTAAATCATCCCAGCCAGGGCTTTGTCATGCCTGACCTTAAAAAAACCTCTAAGGACAGAGATTCCAACACCTCACTAGGTAACCCATTCCAGTGTTTCACCACCCTACAAATGTCCTTCCTAATATCCAACGTAAACCTAAACCTCCCCCACTGTAACTTGAGACCATTACTCTTTGTTCTATCCTCTGGTATCACTGAGGACAGTCTAGATCCATCCTCTTTGGAACCCCCTTTCAGGTAGTTGAAAGCAGCTATCAAATCCCCCCTCATTCTTCTCTTTTGCAGACTAAATAATCCCAGTTCCCTCAGCCTTCTCCTCATAAGTTATGTGCTTCAGCGCCCTAATCATTTTTGTTGCCTTCCACTGGACTCTTTCCAATTTTTCCACATCCTTCTTGTAGTGTGGGGCCCAAAACTGGACACAGTACTCCAGATGAGGCCTCACCAATGCCAAATAGAGGGGAATGATCACATCCCTCGACCTGCTGGCAATGCTCCTACTTATACAGCCCAAAATGCTGTTAGCCTTCTTGGCAACAAGGGCACACTGTTGACTCATATCCAGCTTCTCGTCCACCATAACCCCTAGGTCCTTTTCTGCAGAACTGCTGCCTAGCCACTCGGTCCCTAGTCTGTAGCAGTGCATGAGATTCTTCCAGTTTAGTGTCATCTGAAAACTTGATGAGGGTGCTAACCACGCCATCCTCCAGATCATTAATGAAGATATTGAACAAAACCGGCCCCAGGACTGACCCTTGGGGCCCTCCGCTTGATACCGGCTGCCAACTAGACATGGAGCCATTGATCACTACCCGTTGAGCCTGACCTTCTAGCCAGCTTTCTATCCACCCTATAGTCCATTCATCCAGCCCATACTTCTTTAACTTGCTGGCAAGAATACTGTGGGATACTGTTAAAAGCTTTGCTAAAGTCAAGGAATAACATGGCCACTGCTTTCCCCTCATCCACAGAGCCAGTTATCTCATCATAGAAGGCAATTAGGTTAGTCAGGTATGACTTGCCCTTGGTGACTCCATGCTGATTGTTCCTGATCACTTTCCTCTCCTTGAAGTGGTTCAGAATTGATTCCTTGAGAACCTGCTCCATGATTTTTCCAGGGACTGAGGTGAGGCTGACTGGCCTGTAGATCCCTAGATCCTCCTTCTTCCCTTTTTTATAGATGGGCACTCCATTAGCCTTTTTCCAGTCATTCGGGACCTCGCCTGATTGCCATGAGCTTTCAAAGATAATGGCCAATGGCTCTGAAATAATATCTGCCAACTCCTTTAGCACCCTCGGATGCAGGGCATCTGGCCCCGTGGATTTGTGCTCGTCCAGCTTTTCTAAATAGTCCTGAATCTCTTCTTTCTCCACAGAGGGCTGGTCACCTCCACCCCATACCGTGCTGCCCAGCGCAGTAGTCTGGCTGCTGACCTTGTTCATGAGGACAGAGGCGAAAAAAGCATTGAGTACATTAGCTTTTTCCACATCCTCTGTCACTAGGTTGCCTCCTCCATTCAGTAAGGGGCCAACACTTTCCCTGACCTTCTTCTTGCCACTGCAAAGATCTTGCCACCATTGCAAGGATCTTGGAACAGATAGTGGTGCTGTTGAGAGGCCAACAGGTAGCACCTTGTAGTGGTAATGGTCTGTGCCTAACATAAATCTGAGAAACCATGAGGGAGGTGTATCATCACATGAAAAAAGGCATCTTGAAGGTCAAGGGCTGAAAACCAGTCCCCTTGTTCCAGCGCTGTTATGATAGTTGTTAGAGTGACCATCCGAAATCTTTGCTTCCTTATGAACTTGTTTAGTCACCTGAGGTCGAGGATGGGTCGCCATCCCGCACTTTTCTTTTGCGTTAAAAAGTAGTGGGAGTAAAATCCTTCTTTCCTGTGTTGTTTGTGGACCAACTCCACTGCCCCAAATTGGAGGAGATGTTCTACCTCTCAGCACAACAGTAGTTCATGTAATGTGTCTCTGAGGAATGGGTTGGGGGAGGGTTGGTGGTGGGTATGGAAAGGAAAGGGATGATATAGCCCAAGTGGATGACTTCTAGGGCCCATTTGTCGGTGGTAATAGCTGACCACTTGATGCATAAGAGGTGTAAACAGTCTCCAAAGAGTTGGATGATAGCACCATGCATTGGAAACGGCGAAAGGTCTTCTAGGCCCTCGACCAAAGCTTTAGATTTGTTTATTGGAGGAAGGAGTCTGAGATGCCATTGCTGGTGGTGGGCAATGACGTTGTGGCCTTTGTCTTTGCCTCTGTGGTTGTTGCTGCTCGTATGGACTCTGCTCCATGAGTATGAGTTTCAGCCTCAGATCCCTGTCTCTTCCTGCCCGAGCTTTAAGTCTGCTGCAATGGGCAAACTTCTGGGGAAAATGGGATTCACCCAGACAGTGGACACATTATGAGTGTCCGTCTGACACTGGCATCACTTCTCTAAGTGAAGTGCACCTTTTGAAATCCATGAGCCCGGCATAATAGGGGCTAGTATCTAACTACGGGTTGAAAGAAATGTATTTTTTGGGGTGGGGGAAATAAAGAAAGAAATGAAACTTGGCACTAAAATACTAATGGTATAAACTGTCTAACACTAAATAACTATTTACAAATCTCACTAAAAACTACATATGAATGGGACTGTGGAGCTCTGTCTCAGGCCGGGGATGGTTGAGAAGGAACTGAGGAGTCCGGGTCGCGCACGCGACACTTCAACAGACAATGGCACATGTGGCAAGCACTGTGTGTGCTCGACCCGTATGGGCACTGCTGTAAAACTCTCCAAGCGAAGGCGCAGGGATACACCTACACCTGGAGTGGAGCACCCACAGGGACACCTCTCGAAGAAGAACCACATGAAAACTGGGATTAAGACCAGGAAAGCCTCAGATGTTGTTCAGCCCATCACTTGAGAGTCTAACCCTCAAGATACTGAATCTAACTTTTCTGCCACAGGGAGCACAGATTTTGTAAACTACCAACTTTAACATGTAACAAATCTTTTTGGAGCCCCCTTTTTCACCTGCTACAATTCCTAAAGAACAGAATAGCTCTGGCATGATACTATAATCTAAGAGTTTGTGGTTTGAAGATATCAGACCACTCAGATATAAATTTATTTATTTATTTTTGCAAATTTCTTACTGGTAAGAAAAGATCTTTTTGAACCTTCGGGAATGAATTTTTACAGGAAATCTAAGGAATTCTCCTCTCCAAAGCTAGATCTTCATATGTTGATTTCATTGCTGCTAGGCTCTGCCCTCAGAGCCCTCCTAATAAAATGTCTTTAACTTTATTATAAATCTTACGAATGTATGCAGAGAGATTTGTTTTCCTAAGGAAAATTCTGTAAGGATATGCTGGAATTAAATATTCTGATCTTCATACCAGTCAATTGTTTACAGAATGTCAAAATATTCCTGTAATTTAAAAGCAGCAAGTTATCTTTTCTATCCTTTGGCATATAAACAGATTTATGTTTTAATGATTAAACCAGTTGTTTTTTCAAACTACTGAAATTCACTAAGACTAAAGGTAGATGTAATACTTGGTAATTATAATAATTAGAAAAGAACAATCTGTATAGAAAAGAACAATAGTATCTGGGAACCAAATTAAGCTTACCTATGCAGTCAAGTTTGGGTGACCATTCCCCATTTGTACAAGTTGCTTGCTTAAAGTTTCTGGCATCTGATATACATTGGTAAACGATACGTTCATTCTGCTTATAGATCTTTTTCTTGGTGTCAGTTTGTAAAATAGCTATATTCTCAGAATTCTCTGGAAATTTACATGGAGCAAATTGATCTAAATAAAATATAACGCAAAAATTAAAATATGCTATAACTCAAAGGATGTCTCAAGTAAATATCCATTTAAAGGCAGGAATTCAACTTGCAAATACATGCCCATGTGAAAATATTGTATCTACCTTTGTTATAAGTAATCTCTAAAGTTAATAGAACAGAAAGAGATCAAAGAAAAAATATTTTTCCAAAATGTTTTCAGTTTGTGTACTAGTAACAATAAGAGGGAAGTATTTTCTGGAAGATGTATGATTTTTAAGGTGAACGCATCCCTTTCATTGTGTGAAATAACAGCAACACTAGAATTTCATTTCTTTTTTTTTCTATTTTTTTTTTAAAACACCACAACTGCATAGAGAGATGTGCACAAATGAAAAACCTCATATTTTTAGAACTATAAGTACCAGAGGTTTTCTCCATATAAACAAATTATTTCAGACAAACAATCAGTATCCCAGGAAGATGCATATGAGATTGAAAGTTGATGTGCTGAACCAAGTCTTGTGGCTTGATCAGGGGTTTCTGACAGTTATAATGAAAGCTTGTCTAATAACTGTGTAAGCTAAGCAAACTCTGTTTGTTAGGTCAGATGAAGTCCTCCACATAATTGTAAATAAAGCATTATTGTTTTAAATCATTGCAAATAATGGATAAATATACAATTTATTATGTTGAAAGGGAGGCAAGGATAGAGCACAGATTAACTCTTATTCAGTAACACAAACCTTCAATTGTACATATATGAGGGCAGATCCTCTGTTAGTATAAAGGGTCTAATACAGTTTACAGCAGCTGAGGGTCTGACCCATGGTGCATATCTTGACCTCAACTAAAATTTTTGTAACTAAGAAAAGTATATTTTAGGTTTAAAAAAATAAAATATTAAGTTATCCAGCGTTCACAATGTGTATACTATGTTATATTAGCCTGTGCAACTAAATGGGAGAATTAGAGGAAGGAGCCAAAAACATAGTTCAGATATGAAAAGAGCTGATCTAGACCTACCAGAGGTCAGAGGATTAATATCTCACACCCTGGCATTAGAGGTTGTTAGAAAATTCCATAAAGATTTAAAAAAGCCAAATAGCACATAAAGAGATAAAGTAATTAGCACAGTGTACACCAAACTTTGTTACATCCTAAAGCTTCCAAAGATGCTGAGTTCCTTCGTTAGAAAGATACACTGAAAGGAGGTGGGGTAAAGCAAACCCCATTGAAAGCCACTGATGCTTTTACGCACATGCTTAACTTTGCTCACACTGAGAATACCCCATTGATTACAATGGGACACCTTGTATAAAGTTAAGCACAGTCATAAGTCTTTTCAGGATCTGGACCTTAGCAATTTCTAACTAAAAATCATAAAATCAAAACCCCCAGCAGCAAACTAATGCATCAACTATGGTATGCAAAGAATGGTTCGAAATGTCTATATAAACTGTATCTGCCTAAATATTGATGAATAATCTCCATAAAACCTTAAATGAAATTGTGTTTAATTCTTAAAGTATTATCTAAAAGGTTTACTAGCACATGAAGGTGGAGATGTCCATTCTCCACTAAGACACTTCACTGTCTTTGGCCCAACCATTACATAGTTTTCTTCACATTCATATTCCACTGTATCTCCATGAAGATACGAGGGAGGGTCTACTACATTGACAGCATTCCCGTTGTTAATACTGGGTGGTTCTTCACAAGTTTTTTCCTCTTCTGTGGAAAAGAGCAAAAATATTCTATATTATATTCTTGTCACATATAAAACACATCATAGAAGAGCCTAACCTTGCTCTCATTAAAGTTAGCAGTGAAACTCTGATTGACTTGTAGGGGCACAGCACTAGGCCCTTAGTTTGTAATAAGATTTGCCTTTCTTCCAAAGTCCTCTCCCTCACTTCTCTGTAACTATAACAACTTCCCAGTCCTGTCCATCTTCAAGGACTGTATTCAGCTTTTATATCCTCGCACTCTGCTTTGTAAGGATTGTCACTTATTCCTCTTTATTTCCACACTAAAAAAAAACATTAACTTTGCATTGCTCTAGTAGTATTTCCTCACAAGAATGAAAACACTAAAATGCAAAGAAATCTTAAATCAAATCAATGCACAGACTCAACACAATATCAAGCTCCAAATTACTAGATGTTCACTACTATCATGACACTAAACTACACCCCCCCCTTAATACTCACTTTAAAATTTAAAAATATCCTACCATCTCCAGTGCACATATCCAAGAAGGGAAAAATCACACAGCTACCCACCATGTTGACAATTGTAAACTCCCTGACCCCCACATTCTTCAATTTCCTGCTTCTAATTTGCAGCCTCTGCTCCCGTGCTACTGCAACCATGTCACCTCACCGCACCCCTGTTTAAAGCCCTTCATTTATTTGCTCTCTTTTTCTGCATTAAGTTGGAGCTCCTTATTTTCAGTCTTATAATTCATAGCTTCTTCCTTGGCTATGAAATTTCCTTATACTGCTCCATCCCAAATTCCTACTATCCTTCTAAATCTCTTTATCTTATATTCCACTCTTGGCTTTGTACTTCATTTCACATTGCCCCTACAAATAGAATTTCTTCCCACTGATTATACAGTATGCAGCTTTCCCTCCCTTCATTATAAATGTCCTCCTCTACACTTCCTTGTCTATCACCTGCTAAAGGAGTCTTTTGCATGTGTTTTGTTCTCTCAAACTCCTTGGGACAGGGACCTTACTATGTGCACCTATTGTGCACCATAAATAATGATAAACAACATTCAGTAGCATGTTAGGAGGATAGTGAAATAGTCAACTGACCTGTGATCCAATAGTATTCACCAAAAGTTCTGCTTATGGGTATTTAAGGCAAAGCACAGAAAATAGTATCTGGGAACCAAACTAAGTTTACAAATTGCTAAAATGAGGCCTGCTGCCACACTGCTTTCCTTACATTTGTGATAGGTCAGTATGGAAACCACTAATGATTTCAGCAGGCCAGAGCGCAAATCACAAGACTTGCCATGACAATCACAGAAGCTCTAGTAGATCTGTCAATACTTTGGATTTTGTTTGTCTATGATTTTTTTAAGTCATACCATCCTTTTATTCCATGAAAACATCTGTAATTTCCTATAACTGCAGGTTTTCATTGAAGATAAAACTGAACAACAAACAATTCTATTTGACTTCCAAATATGCTGCAAGTACAAGCAAATATTATAGTTTTGTGCATTTATTTTAATTTTTTAAAACTATGTTAGTTAACATACATACTGAGGGTTGCTCTCCAGCATTAGGTAAATTATCAATGTGGAACTCAGAAAATTGAAATTTGGGCACTTTTGATCATCCAGGATTTAAGACCCTGCAAATTACAGTGGCCCTTGCACAGCATTTTAGAACCCAAGGCAATAAAAACACTTGCACAGGTCTGATTGCATCACAGAGAAAGCTGTGGTACAGAAACTATGTACACACTGACCAATATGTTATATCTGAGTAGGTATAGTATTGATTTGGAAAATCTCTAAAAGTGTAAATAGAAAAGTATTAGTCTATATTAATGCTAAGAATGTGAAAAACATATAGTTTACCTATGCAAGAAGGTGAAGATGTCCATTCTCCATCAATACATTCTATTTTTCTAAATCCAATCATTCTAAACCTGCGGTTGCACTCATATTCCACTGAGTCACCATGTTGATATTTCTCATTAAGTTCACTGATAATAATCCCATTGGTAATGCTGGTTGGTTCCCCACAAACTTGAGTTTCCGCTAACACAAAAAGATTATATATAAACAGCTGACATAACATTTATCACAATTACAAATAGACTACAGTAAAAAAAATTGATAAAACCAAATTCATTGCTTCAAGTGGACAAAGGTGCACAGCTGACTAATGAATTAATTAACCTTACATCTCTGGAGATTTGGATTCAAATCCCACTTTAGGTCACAGGTGGAAATGAGTGCCCTGAACTTATCTGAGATCCATTTCACACAACTGACAGTTTCACTATAGTCAAAATGAATGGAAATAAATTCACAGTTTCAAATGGGAAATGAAGACACAGTGGGTTAGTGCAGTGGTGCACAAATGGCAGAGGGTGCAAGAGATACATGTGGGGGACACAAAGAGACTTTGTTCTTTTAATAAAAAACCATATAAATAAAGGCACAGGCCGTCTTATTTTCAAGAACTTGGTAAATTTCATAACCATAGTAGGCCTACTATGCCTTTAAAATTAATAAGGATTCTCATTCATTTTAAAAGTATTTAATGATTAATAATTGATATTAAAAGACAAACCAGCAATGTATATAACCACAATTGAGAACCTAGGACCTCTCGAGTGAGTCAGATGCTCTAACACTGAATCAATGAATGTATGGTCTCATCTCTGTGTTTCCCCTCCACCTTCCAGCATGACCTTCAAATCTGGTGCATGCACAATCTAATCAGATTACAAGTAATGGAGGAGGCACATGACAAATTCTGGGAATGGTAAGAGGGGGCATTACTGGAGAAGTTTGTGCACCACTCAGTTAGTGAGTGAATTTACAGGGGGATAGGTGGGATGGTTCAGATTGGGATAGACACTAGGTTCCAGGAAGAGCCCACAGAAGAGGTTAAGAATATTGAAGAGCCAGATTTATTAATAGGTATCCTACTTAAATAAACCTAAGGGAAATATTTACCTTTACATGTTGGAGATGCTGGGAACCATCCAAAGTAATAACATTGAGAGGAGTCAGGTCCCACTCTTATGAGATTTTTTGCACAGGAAAATGTTACCACATCTCCATTGTCGTATTTACCTTTCATGGGGGAAATCCTGACATGGGACAATGTCAACATTTCACATTCTATAGCTAAAGATGGTGGAGTGCAAAGGAAAGAAAAGATCATATTATAACAAATATTTCTAAGGAAAAGTGTTTAAAATGCTACTGATTTGAACAAAAAGGATTGGCCCTGATTAAAAAAAAAAAAACACAGTTGAAATCCATGGAATGGCCCCTGATAACTTGCATCAAGGCTTTAGTTAGCCATAAGAAGAATCTGGATGAACATAAGCTGGGAATTTGTAGAAGAGTAAGAATTCCATCTAGGGTGGGAAAGAAAAAAGGCAAGCAGGAAAAAACATGCGGCAGGGCACAATAGGATACAATTGTGAGGAAATAAAAAGATGACCCTTCAACAAATGAGAGGGTGACTTTCCATGATCTTTCCCCCACATCGTATTAATCTAAACAAACATTTTTACAAGTAACTTGAGAAACAGGTAGTTTTTATACACAGATTTTTAATCAGCAAAATCACACTTGGAGTACTCCATATAATCAGTTAATGAAGCCGGCCTTTCAACCTTGGTTGTTATTTGTCATGCCTTAAAATACAACCATTGGCCAAAGTTTTCATAAGATTCTTTGTCCTACATAGTACAATAAAAATTCTGTCATTTCCAAGGGCTGATCCAAGTACTCCGATTAGCTAATGCACAAGTTTCTGTCTTATAAAGTAAATAAAACCATGACATGTTATTCACTCCAAAACAGGCATATACCTAAGACTACTTCAGGTCTTTCTCCTCAAACCCTTCAACTCCCTATGAAGGAATGGGGTTTCCAGCAGCCTCCTCAGGAGCATCTTATGGTTCCAGAAAGGGAATAGAACAGCATCATTAGCTTTCCTGAGCAACAATACTAACTGTGTTCAATAATCCAAACAGAATTTTCTCTTGTTGTGGTCCTAGTATATGTCTACCACCATTTCTCAACCCACATTGGCTATCTAGTCTGTAACAATAGTACTTTAAGTAGAGCTGGAAGGATACAAAATACAGCTTTTGCACTATGTACATCAATAATGTCACCAATGGAATTTGTTCCAGAATTCCAAAGAAAACTAGGAATCAGAAAATGGGGTCATTTTAGACTATGAAGAACATTCTTTTCTCGGGGTTGCTGACTGAATACAATGAATAGTTCTTGGCTATTCCATCAGACATCAACAATTCCCACCGAGTCATTAACCACAATGTAACATGCACCTAAATCAGAGTTATTTAAACTAGTAATCATAAAAGCTATTAAAACCAGTCAAAGGAATTTGTTCTGCAGAGTAGAAGTTTATCTAAAACAAAACAAAACCATCTTACCCAGACACTGGGGCTCGGGAGTCCATCCATTTATGCCACACTCTGTGTAACCTGTTATGATTTTATTTACAGTTTGGTATCCATCTGCACATTCATATTCCAGTATTTCTTCAGGCAGAAACACACTTTCATTTGTGTGGAAATTAATATTCTTGAAAGTAGGCTTTCTACATGTCTCTGTAGAATTAGAGAAATTTAGTTATTGTTCTTAACTAGACACTCTGTCTTTCTAAAGCATCCTCATTATATCTACCTTTGTGAATTTAGGTCTCAAACTGTGTATTTAAAAATGAAAATTCTACAGTGCAATATCAAAATGGAAAATTCTACACAAAATACCACACAATATATCTCCTTAATTTTTCTTTAGGAATAAGTGGTGGTGGAAAAAAAGTTTCATAGATTTAGAAGGCAGGCCCAGAAATGAACATTTAGGCAATAAGTATACACCTGCATTTTGCATCCTTACTTCTTACATCATTTCCACTAGTGTTTACCAGAACTGATTGTCCTGGAAAATCTACAGTGATTATAGTGACTCAAACCTTTCCCTTGAGAGTCAACACTAATGTTCTTAAAATTCACAATATTTCCTAGCACAAAAGTTTTCCTTCCTTGGATTCAGGTCATTGCCTTTTCCTACCACCTGAAACTTGATAAATTCCCTTCTTTCAGTTACTGTACTATATTGTGCTATTGTAGCTGTTACAGTTCGGTTGTAGTCATAGTCCTCTGGAGTCATCTGTAAGGGCTAGATTCTGCTCCAGTGTAGGAAATCCAGGACACAGATTCTCTGGTTGATCCAGCTATGTTCAGCAAGGAACCAGAGCTGGGTATAGAACAAAGGTGACTAAGTTAACCTTCTGTCTTCCAGATCCTGAGGCTGCTCCTCCTCCTTCAAGCTATCTTATGCTGATTACCTATGGCCCCAAAGGGTCATTTCAGCAGCCAGAAGGGCCAGGACATCCCATTTATGCTGCCTTTTCCCTTGTAAACCCTTCACACCTGGGATGAATTCCAACCAGACAACTGTTTTTCTGGCTGTTTTGTGTAATGCGAGAAATGCAAAGCAGATGGAACAGGTGGTGAATTTAGCCTTATATGTATAAAAGTATAAGAAGTGGAAAGCAGCATACAACAGTAAATACGGAGTTGTCACTGCATTAAATAATGTGGACGCTAATACCGAGTCCTGAGGGTCTGGTCCTTGCTTACCAGCCAAACTAATAAATGCTGTGGCACTGTCATGCTCACTGCCTTTATTTTCAAATCATGGCATCCTTGAAAACCAGAAAAGTCAGACACATTTCCCTACTGATTTCCAAATTAGTCATAAGAAGAAGGGAATCTTCTCCCTGTAGAAACATGAAGATTATTCTTGACTGAAAATACTGGAGACCACTTAATAAAGAGGCACTCATCCAAAGGAAAGTTTATTTATTTAGACTATTCTGTTGACCCCGCTGTGGTAGAGCTATTGTAGGTGTCATCACAAGGGACACCACTTTCCAGAGCCAGAACTGCAAATAGCTTAAAGTTCACGTACTTTCACAGGCAGACAGCATAAATGGGATTTTCTAGGTCTTGGTAGCTATGCTGTTTATTTAATACTTTTCTCTATGCAATGGAATGGACTTCATTTGAAGACAAATCATAAGCAAGTTCTTTTATTCCCAAAGGTGTTCTATGTATGTGGATACTAATAGGGTAAAAGGAGGAATAGTCAGGAAATAATGCAGCCTGGAATAAAAGGAAGAGATGCAAGTCCCACACTTGGACTCGGTGGAAGATTTAATTCTCTACTTTAATCATCATATTTTCTCTCACCTGGAAAAAAGGGACTCTCACAAGTAGAGGAGGATAACTAATATACCTAAAGCGACAACAATCGGAAGAAAGTTTTTAAAATGTGCTCTGCTACTTTACATAAAATGTATGTATTTATGAATTAAATACTGATCAATCAATGGCAAGTTCTCTTATTTATGATGGTAATATTTTCCCAAACGATAGATTAATTTTGACCAATCATAGTAAGACATAACCTGAGGAGTCTCAGTCTTGCAAATTTCCCAACATGAAGACGCAAGCTTCTCCCCATACCTGAGTATGGAACTCATGCTCTAGTTAGAAAGAAGGGAGCAATGTGACAAAGTAGAGAGTTCTTCAATCATTAAATTACTCACTGATGCACTTTGGTAAAGGAGTCCATCCTCCTTTAAGGCATTGTGTTTTCCCTACATCTTTTCCTTCTGCAGTCGTGTAACCAATTCGACAACTATATGTTGCTTCTTCATTTAAATTAAAGCTGTTCTGACTTTGAGAGTAATAACCATTCTGTATGTCAACTTTTTCACATATTTCTAAAATAGAGAATGACATTACTTCAAGATAAATACTGTCAATTAACATATTTTTCATAAGCATAAGGTAACCATAAGAAGAGATACACCTGAAATGAAATGGAGGAACACTATTTAAAAACTTTTTGAACAATACGTTCCTTCATACTTTTGGAGAGTGGGAGAGGAAGGTAAGAAATCAGAGTGCATATCAATGTTTCTTATCTCTCACAATCATTCCTGATACTGACTTGTCAAAGACAATCTAAAGGATGGTTGCACTGAAAATGGTCATTTTGGTTCTGACACTGCCGACTCTGATTATGTGGGACAAGTTCTCTCTTTTTATTGTATGTGCTGTATGTATAAGTAATTTGGTGAAGCAGTGTCATAGTTTAATGCACCTGACAAATCATAAGGGGCTCATCAATGAGGAAGACAGTGATAAAACATCACGTAATCACAACCTGCCTTCTTCAGAGACAGCTTCTCCACAGCTGTGATCAATAGAGCATTCATGCTGGACTCCCTATGTTTAAAGGAGAGGGTGTTGCTAGCAGAACATTATCCATGAGGGGCACTCAAATTTGGAATTCCCTCTCTACCTGAATTTTCTGACCTCCTGGATACACTGCACAGCTCATCCATTTTCTTGGACATTTGAGGAAGAGTAGAGATAGGGATGGAATGAGACTTTGAGGCAGGATTTGGGTGTATGGCTGAATTTTGTTATGGAGTTTGATGACTTGATTTTACACATGATATCTTAATTGAGGATCAAGCACCCAGAGCAACCACACAATCTGTGCAAGCCACTCATGGAGGAAGGGGAAGCAGAGAGGCAAGGGGGAGCCATGGCTTTAATCCAGCTTGCAACATCCAGAAGTGTTGACCAGGCATCAACAAAGGAACATGCTGCACTATCCCCAAATATGGTATAATGCATACACAACTTCTGCCTCGTAGGAAGCTGGGGGAAAGATAGGATTTCATGGGGCACAATTGCTCCCTGGACCACTTTGCCTCCACACTATCCCCAACACAGACCAGACCAGTGGCTAAGTGTCACAATTTAGCCATATCAGATGGAGCTAGTAGTGAAATCTTTTATTAAGTTTGCCCAATACCATGCATGATAAAATCCCATTTTCAATTTCTTGTAACTTTGTTAGACTTTAACTGTTTGGATTGAAGGTTTCCATGTCTTGTGTCTGCCTGAGCATAATTTTTTGCTTTGTTTTGAAAAGTTTAAGCTGAAATGGTTTAGCTGTTTCAGAGACTCATGTTTGGGTAAAATATTCTGTTTTCATGGAATCATAGAATATCAGGGTTGGAAGGGACCTCAGGAGGTCATTTAGTCCAACCCCCTAGCTCAAAGCAGGACCAATCTCCAATTAAATCATCCCAGCCAGGGCTTTGTCAAGCCTGACCTTAAAAACTTCAAAGGAAGGAGATTTCACCACCTCCCTAGGCAACTCATTCCAGTGCTTCACCACCCTCCTAGTGAAAACGTTTTTCCTAATTTCCAACCTAAACTTCCCCCATTGCAACTTGAAATCATTACTCCTTGTTCTATCATCTGGTACCACTGAGAACAGCCTAGACCTATCCTCTTTGGAATCCCCTTTCAGGTAGTTGAAAGCAGCTATCAAATCCCCCCCTCATTCTTCTCTTCTGCAGACTAAATAATCCCAGTTCCCTCAGCCTCATGTGCTCCAGCCCCCTAATCATTTTCGTTGCCCTCCGCTGGACTCTTTCCAAATTTTTCCACATCCTTCTTGTAGTGTGGGTCCCAAAACTGGACACAGTACTCCAGATGAGGCCTCACCAATGCCGAATAGAGGGGAATGGTCACATCCCTCGATCTGCTGGCAACGTTCCTTATACAGCCCAAAATGCCGTTAGCCTTCTTGGCAACAAGGGCACACTGTTGACTCCTATCCAGCTTCTTGTCCACTGTAACTCCTAGGTCCTTTTCTGCAGAACTGCTGCCTAGCCACTCAGTCCCTAATCTGTAGCAGTGAATGGGATTCTTCCTTCCTAAGTGCAGGACTCTGCACTTGTCCTTATTGAACCTCATCAGATTTCTTTTGGTCCAATCCTCTAATTTGTCTAGGTTCCTCTGTATCCTTTCCCTACCCTCCAGCGTATCTACCACTCCTCCCAGTTTAGTGTCATCTGCAAACTTGATGAGGGTGCAATCCATGCCATCCTCCAGATCATTAATGAAGATATTGAACAAAACTGTCCCCAGGACCAACCCTTGGGGCCCTCTGCTTGATACCGGCTGCCAACTAGACATGGAGCCATTGATCACTACCCGTTGAGCCTGACCTTCTAGCCAGCTTTCTATCCACCCTATAGTCCATTCATCCAATCCATACTTCTTTAACTTGCTGGCAAGAATACTGTGGGAGACCTTATCAAAAGCTTTGCTAAAGTCAAGGAATAACATGGCCACTGCTTTCCCCTCATCCACAGAGCCAGTTATCTCATCATAGAAGGCAATTAGATTAGTCAAGCATGACTTGCCCTTGGTGAATCCATGCTGACTATCTATGACACCAGATATTGTCATAGTTAGTCACTGATCACTTTCCTCTCTTTGAAGTGGTTCAGAATTGATTCCTTGAGAACGTGCTCCATGATTTTTCCAGGGACTGAGGTGAGGCCGACTGGCCTGTAGTTCCCCGGATCCTCCTTCTTCCCTTTTTTAAAGATGCGCACCACATTAACCTTTTTCCAGTCATCTGGGACCTCGACAAGTCGACATGAGTTTTCAAAGAAAATGGCCAATGGCTCTGTAATCACATCCGCCGACTCCTTTAGCACCCTTGGATGCAGTGCATCCGGCCCCATGGACTTGTGCTCATCCAGCTCTTCTAAATAGTCCTGAACCTCTTCTTTCTCCACAGAAGGCTAGTCACTTCCTCCCCATACTGTGCTGCCCAGTGCAGTAGTCTGGGAGCTGACCTTGTTCATGAGGACAGAGGCAAAAAAAGCATTGAGTACATTAGCTTTTTCCACATCCTCTGTCACTAGATTGCCTCCCGCATTCAGTTTTGTCCATGTTAAGTTATTGTTACAGTTGTTTTGTTGAGAACCTCTAGCATCTCCATGGTTTGGAGCAAGAACTCAGAATTTGGCTGTGGTGTCCACCTGGTGTCAAAGATAGGTCTTTTGCTGTGTTCAGAAAATGCACCCAAATTTGGCCAAGATATAAACCTAGGAAAATCACAGTTTGTACATGCTTGGAGCTTGATTATTCTCTGAAGATTCCATCCGTACTGAACACGCTCAATCCCAAGGTGGCTGGGGCTGAGCAGGACTTTCCTTGCAATTGCCTCTCCTGGCTCCTATGGGCCACACTCATGCCAGGCACTGAGACTGTGCATATGTCTACATTAGAGATGGAATGTGTAAATTCCAGCATGAAGAGACATAGCTGCTTTAGCTCTGATCAAACTAGCACACTAAAAATAGAGGTACAGCTATGGTAATGCTAGTGGATAGCCACCTTAGTACGTATCTATGATCTTGGACAGGATTGTATGTAGGGAGGCTAGCCCCTCCTACTGCTCAGTACTGAGAGGTGGGAATAAGGGAACAAGGAAGACTATGGAGTTGGGATAAGGAAGAACAGGGTTAGGGACTATTATTATATTAAACCCAGAAAGATACGCTCAGCTCTTTACAGAAGACAAAGAAATTCCTGTTTCGAGGAGTTTACATTCTAACTTTTAGAAATGACACAACAAATGGGGTGACAAACAGAAGGGAGGAGCTGGGTGAAGAAGTTTGAGGGTCACTGCAATACAATCACACAGTTACTCGGGTCAGAAATGTGCATTTTCATGACAAGTCACCTTCTAGAATTGGTATTTTTCAATTTATCTTAGGAAAATGATAATCGTAACATGTCTATGTTTTTTAACCGCTCATTAGAACATAAATGCTGCTTACTTTTAAAGATACATCTTGGAGTAGGGGACCAGTCATTCTTTGTGCATGTGGCTTTGGTTTTCATATTTTCAGGGCTATATTCACGATCACACACATATGAAATTTCATCACCTTCTTTGTAGGTTCTTTTCCAATAGCTAACTAGAAATCTACCATTTTCCAAATGATCCAGAGAACACTTTCCTAAAAAAAAAAAAAAAAAAAAAAAAAAAAAAAAAAAAAAAATACCAAATGGAAGTCAGCCATTTAACAAAGGAAAACAAAAAACAAAAAAACAACCCACCCTCTTTAAAAGTAGCTATTCAATTAAAAAAAAAAAATCTTTCAAATAAAATGTTTTTGCTACACAGTACTGCAGCAATTTATACTGAAAAGACCTTTATTTTCAAACATGAATCAAAGATTTTGATTTTTTCACTGCCCTGCTCCTTGTTACACCCCCCGTGTACAGCTGTAAACAATTACACAAGATGCAAGACAGTAAAGAATCAGGTCATATGGGCCAGATGCTCAGCTGGTGTGAAACAGCAATCTCCAGTAACCTCAATGGAGCTACACTGATTTACACTAGCCAAATGTCTTGCCCAATGTGCCTCTTAAGTAGTGGTGTCTGCACAGATTCATTTATAGCATTAACCTTCAGAAGTCTTTATCAATCATATTATTCCCTCAAGTTATTTTAGTTATAGGTATCACTATGCTACTAATTGAATTTGAATATTAAAACAAAAAAGCATCTTTACAGAATCCAACTGATACAACTACTGAATCTCCATCATGTAGGGAAATAGATATCATTGCTTTTGATTGGGTTCGTGTTCAGGCTTGGGCACCAGCTGAAAAGTTCTGTCAATCCAAAATAAAAAACCAAGAAGTCAGATGTGACGGGATTGTTTACATTATGCCATTGTAATGGAACACTGCTTTGGAAAACACATCAACAGTCCAGGATAAACAAGGTGACAGGAGAGGGTCAACAGCCAAAGGAAGTATCTCTCACTTCCTCCTCGTTGTGCTTAGTCTCTGGAGAAGTGTGATGAAGTGATGATGGTGAAGTGTAAAGGTAACTGTGTTAAGCCTTCCAAACTAAATTCACAATGTTGGTGTTTCATGCAGCAAATTGAAATGTATTATTCAGACAGGCTTGGGTTTGGGTTCTAGTTCCTGCCACATCATCAGAACTGATCTTTTCCCTTCCCAATATTATCTAGCAGGATAACATGGTGCTCATGGCAAGTAGGCATTTTTTTCCTTTCTTCTAAATTCTCTGGGAGCTCTTCCATTTCTCACTCATCAGTTACTATCTAAGGATGAAACCCTGAGCCTGGTGAACTCAATGCAAGTTTTGCCATTGATCTCAATGGAGGCAGGATTTTCCTCCAAGGCCTTAAGGCCTCATGGTAAATTACTCTGCATCCCATTACCACTAACTTAGCCAATGCCACGAGTTTTGTTACAGAGCAAGATAAGTTGCTTCCTCCTGCCCAGGGCTAAAGATGGTGTTTCTACAGCTTTCTATTCCCCAACAACCTGCAAGCAAAGAACAAGGTCCAGGACCAAAATTCTGTTTCCCTGAATATTTTCTTAACCATTTTTTCCCACCCACTTCCATTAGCCACAAATGCAAGGAAAGTGTGACTGGCAATTACAGTGTGAGTGAAGGTATGAGGTGCTTGTGACTTTGTACTTTGTCAGGACAGGGCCTGCACTGGAAAGCCTTCCACTTTGTGTACCAGCCATCCTTCTGCTTCAAATCCCTCCATGAAAATAACTTGCTACATGAGTCTCTGAGCCTACTGACCTTGTACTGGATTTGCCATTCTGAGTTATATGTTGGTCTGAATTCTACTGAAAGGCCTTGAGAAAGTTGTCCCCCATCCCACCCCCACTTCCCAAAGTGTAGAATAAAAATTTTTAAACACCAAGACCTGAAAAATGGAAAGAATGGATAAATAAATAAAACCAGACCAAAAATCAACCCCAAAACCCATTCATTATATTCCTGCCACTTCTAACTTGAAAACCAAATAAGCTGCAAACTAAAAAGTTCATACATAGGCAGATGCTCATACATCCTCATGCCTCATCATTAGGGATTAGAATTTCAGTTTTCAGACTAAAATGTTGTTAACAGTCTTGCTGTTATTGACTGTGTCCCCACCAGCCAGACCACCCTGTAAAAGTTTAACAATGGGGGGCATAAAATTGTACTTTCTAGTTTCTTAGCACTTGTAGTTTTAACAACTACTGAACTGCATTCTAAACTTTTAGGAGTGTGGGGAGAAGTGAGGTGGGGTCATGTGGAAGCATTGAACTGTGCAGCTTCCAGAAAACAGGACCAGAAACTCTCTGGGTACATCTACACTTTGAGTGGAAGCCTGTGGCAGCAAGCCTCCAAACCTGGGTCAACAGACTCAGGCTCATACTACCGCACTAAAAATAACTGTATATACTGTGGCTCAAGCTGGAGCTTAGGTTCTGATGGCTTGAGAGAGGGTGGGCTTCAGAGCCCAAGCTCCAGCCTGAGCTGCAATGTCTATACAGACATTTTTATCATGGTAGTGTAAACTCCACGAGCCCAAGTCTCTTGCCACAGACTTGGAGGTTCTCTGCCGTGGACGGTGTAGATATACATTCTGAGGCTCATCAAACAGGGCTGGCTGAGAGTAAGATATTCTTAGGTGCTCCATGAAAAACTCTGCATAACAGATGG
Organism: Malaclemys terrapin pileata; assembly: GCF_027887155.1. Lineage (NCBI taxonomy): Eukaryota > Metazoa > Chordata > Testudines > Emydidae > Malaclemys > Malaclemys terrapin. The sequence goes on along the minus strand of NC_071512.1, from coordinate 65,369,296 downwards.
AGAAGACTTGTAGTTTTTTTCAGCTGGCTCTCAAAACTTTCCACTTAAAGTTGTAAGAATCTGACTTTGTAAAAAGCTTTGTGCACTAGGCTAAGAAAGCCTGGGTATTGCCTAAAGACCTTGTGTAACAGTTGTGATTCTTTTAGGAAGCTCCACTCCCCGACCTCCCAATTAGTTTCACCTTCCCCCCCCCCCCCACACACACACACCAGACCAAGTCTACTGGTACCCAGCCCCTATATATTATTTGTGTGTGTGTTTCAAGAGGTTGTTAGAAAATATTTGAGCCAGTAGAGTAGAGGTGTGCAAGAGGTGAGGGAACAAGATTTCCTTTACTTTAGATTGTAACAACATATGCAACAATTCACAATGCACCCGATGGCTTTTTCCAAGTCCTCTGTGTTGAGAAATACTGGCCTTATATTTAGGGCACAAGATCTGGACTGGAGGACAGGGAGTAATGAGGCTACAGCCCCAGGCCTCTGCTTTCCTGGGGAGCTGCTACTTCTTGAAATATACACTATACAGTGGAGAATTTAAAAACATTTATGCTAACACTAAAACAAAACAAAAAAAACAACTAAATTTATGCCCCCTGCTGCTATTGATTTTGTCCCAGTTTAAGCTTTTACAGTCGAAGTTTAATTTTTTTTTTCCAGACTTTTGTGTTGTTGGTATTGAGGGTGTGATTTGGCATCACAGTAAGTTGCCAGGTGCTAATGACAGCACTGCAATATCGTTTTAACCTTGCTTCAATGAGATGTCCAGTCAACAATTTCCAAGCAGAGCAGAAAAAAAAAATTAGAAAGAGAAAATTGTAAGCAAGTTACTCCAACGTACTATTTCTCTGCTAGTACTGCTTCAGGACCATCTTCCAAAGATGGTGGGCCATCTTTCTCAGAAAGTGATTGTCATAACTATAAAGGGAAGGGTAATAGCTGTCCTGTGTACAGTACTATAAAACCCCTCCTGGCCAGAGACTCCAAAATCCTTTTCCCTGTAAAGGGTTAAGAAGCTCAGGTAACCTGGCTGGCATCTGACCTAAAGGACCAATAAGGGTCCTTTCCCAAAAAAGACACCCAGAGGAAAGCAGTACGTACTGACTTTCATGGATTTTGCTACCCGATGGCCGGAAGCAGTACCCTTAAGCAACACCAGGGCTAAAAGTGTGTGCCAGGCATTAACAGACATTTTTGCCAGGGTAGGTTGGCCCTCCAACATCCTTACAGATTCGGGAACTAATTTCCTGGCAGGGACCATGGAAAACCTGTGGGAAGCTCATGGGGTGAATCGCTTGGTTGCCACCCCTTACCACCATAAAACCAATGGCCTGGTGGAGAGGTTTAATGAAACTTTGGGGGCCGTGATATGTAAATTCGTAAATGAACACTCCAATAATTGGAAACTCATGTTGCAGCAGTTGCTTTTTGCCTACAGGGCTGTACCACATCCCAGTTTAGGGTTTTCACCATTTGAACTTGTGTATGGCCGTGAGGTTAAGGGGCCATTACAGTTGGTGAAGTAGCAATGGGAGGGGTTTACGCCTTCTCCAGGAACTAACATTCTAAACTTTGTAAGCAACCTACAAAACACCCTCCGACATTCTTTAGCCCTTGCTAAAGAAAACCTAAAGAATGCTCAGAAAGAGCAAAAGGCCTGGTATGATAAACATTCCAGAGAACGGTCCTTCAAAGTAGGAGACCAAGTCATGGTCTTAAAGGCGCTCCAGGCCCATAAAATGGAAGCGTCGTGGGAAGGACCATTCACGGTCCAGGAGCGCCTAGGAGCTGTTAACTATCTCATAGCCTCCCCCACCTCCAACATAAAGCCTAAGGTATACCATGTTAATTCTCTTAAGCCCTTTTATTCTAGAGAATTAAACGTTTGCCAGTTTACAGCCCAGGAAACAGATGACGCGGAGTGGCCTGAAGGTGTCTACTACGAAGAAAAAAAGGATGGTGGCGTGGAAGAGGTGAACCTCTCCACGACCCTTGGACGTCTGCAGCAACAGCAAATCAAGAAGCTGTGCACAAGCTTTGCACCAATTTTCTCAGCCACTCCAGAATGGACCGAACGGGCATACCACTCCATTGACACAGGTAATGCTCACCCTATTAGAACCCCACCCTACCGGGAGTCACCTCATGCCAAAACTGCTATACAAAGGGAGATCCAGGACATGCTACAGATGGGTATAATCCGCCCCTCTAAGAGTGCATGGGCATCTCCAGTGGTTCTAGTTCCCAAACCAAATGGGGAAATACGCTTTTGCGTGGACTACCGTAAGCTAAATGCTGTAACTCGTCCTGACAACTATCCAATGCCACGCACAAATAAGCTATTGGAGAAATTGGGACATGCCCAATTCATCTCTACTTTGGACTTAACCAAGGGGTACTGGCAAGTACCACTAAATAAACCCGCTAAGGAAAGGTCAGCCTTCGTCACCCAGGCAGGGGTGTATAAATTCAATGTACTCCCTCTCGGGTTGCGAAATGCACCCGCCACCTTCCAAAAACTTGTAGATGGTCTCCTAGCGGAATTGGGAGAATCTGCAGTTGCCTACCTCAATGATGTGGCCATTTTTTCTGATTCATGGGCAAAGCACATGGAGCACCTGAAAAAAGTTTTCGAGCGCATCCAGCAGGCAGAACTAACTGTTAAGGCTAAAAAGTGTCAAATAGGCCAAAACAAAGTGATTTACCTGGGGCACCAGGTGGGTCAAGGAACTATAAATCCCCTACAGGCCAAAGTGGATGCTATCCAAAAGTGGCCGGTTCCAAAGTCTCAAAAACAGGTCCAATCCTTCTTAGGCTTGGCTGGATATTATAGGCGATTTGTACCCCACTACAGCCAAATCGCCACCCCGCTAACAGACCTAACCAAAAAGAAACAGCCAAATGCAGTTCAGTGGACTGATGAGTGTCAAAAGGCCTTTAACCAGCTTAAGGCAACACTCATGTCTAACCCTGTGCTAAGGGCCCCAAACTTTAACAAACCGTTCCAAGTAACCACAAATGCGTCCGAGCGAGGCGTGGGAGCAGTTTTAATGCAGAAAGGACCGAATCAAAAATTGCATCCTGTCGTATTTCTCAGTAAAAAACTGTCTAAAAGGGAAAGCCATTGGTCAATCAGCGAAAAGGAATGCTATGCCATTGTGTACGCGCTGGAAAAGCTACGCCCATATGTTTGGGGACGGCGTTTTCAACTACAAACAGACCATGCTGCGCTACAGTGCCTTCATACCGCCAAGGAAAATAACAAAAAACTTCTTCGGTGGAGTTTAGCTCTCCAAAATTTTGATTTTGAAATACAACACATTTCGGGAGCTTCTAATAAAGTGGCTGATGCACTCTCCCGGAAAAGTTTCCCAGAGTTAACTGATTAACAATTGTTCTTAAAATGAAACATATTGTTAGTTTTTATATAATCAGTAGTATGTCTAAAGGTACATGTGTCTTATTAACTCTGTTTTCTCCTAAAACTCCAGGAAGAAATCACAGCCAGTGTGGGACCAAACATTCAACACTATCTGTGATTTGGGGGGCGTGTCATAACTATAAAGGGAAGGGTAATAGCTGAAGTACTATATGCAATTGTTCATTATGATATTAATAGTTGATGTTTTCACGTAAAGAACATAATTTATGATCTTATGTAAGACTCAGAATTAGGCCATGTTTATGCACTAGTTATGTATCTAATAATAATTATCTAGTTAGAAGTACAGATATTATTTGCATGATATTGATGTAGCAAAACATTTTTCGAAAGAGCCTATGTCCTATTGCAATCTTTGACTTGTTACGGTATCTTTCATTTGTAGATTTTGTATGATTGTGAAAACCACCAGAATTTGGTCAGTCTTTGTATGAATGAGAGAAGATTTTACAGATAGTTATGAGATGAAGTTATTTGATGGATGGCCTGAGGCTGCAAAGTGGAATGATATAAGGGAATCTTCAGTTGGCCACTTAGGTCAGGTTTAGATTTGCTTTGTATGGCAAGAGTGTCGCAAACCAGCCTTAGCATATGTCAGGATTACCAGCTGTAGGCCTCCACATCCACATTATCTGGGAGTGGCACTCCACCCTCTTGACTACCAAAGAGCAAGCCTCAAAAAGGCAAAGCATATGCAGCCTAAAATAGTGACCTCCAGGGCAAGCTGCAAAAGCCATCCAAGAAACAATACATTCACACACAGAAGGAAGAGACTCTGTGCACATGCAAGCAATGACACAAAAGGAAAGAATCCCTGTAGGTCTGTCACCCTCACAGATAGTTTCCTTATAATTGAGCATCCTAAAGAAAACAACCACTTGAGCCTGTCTTCCTCAAGAAAATTTCACAACCCAAGATACCCCTCCCCATAGGTCTCTCCACCTATTGGTTATTGATCTTTGTTCCCCCTGTCTAAACTTACTAGACACCATCACCTCCTGCTAAAACACTCACTGTCAGCGGGATACCATGTCCTAACCCAGCCCTTGCAACAGGGATAGAAATGCTGGTGGAGAGATTTGCAATGAGGAGGAAGGAAAAGGAGAAAAAAGAACAAAAAACAAACAACCCCTCTGCAAATCCTACAACCTGTTTATTGAAGGCCTGTTCCCACTTCTTGCTCCTTCTAATGCTGCTGCTGCCTCATGTGAGGGAGAATCCTTTTATGGAGACACTCATGTCCTTGGATGAGAGTCTTGGCTGGGGGAGTGCAGGGGATGGAAAGGAGCAGCAATGTAGTAACACCCATTCTCCCCCCCCCCATGAGGCTGTTGCTCTATATATTTATTAGTATTTATAGTACAATAGAATTTTTAAGGAAATAATAAAAATGTATATTTACTTACTAAGGCATTTTGGCATTGGATCCCAGCCCTCTTTAGTACATCGACTTAGAGTCCACCTCTCCTCGTTTTTAGATACGTATCCATTAAAACATCTGTAGTAAACAGACGAGCCTAAGCGTGCTGGAAAGGCTTGTTCTTTGTAGTTTTGATAAAACCCAGATAATTCTCCATTTTCTAGATGTGGGTCGTCACAGGGTCTCACTTTTAAAAAAGTTTAAAATGTACAATATTACAAGGAACATGAAAGAAATATTTAATTTGCTAAGTTCTGTATGTTTACTCATCAGTTCTCCCCTCAGCTTTAGTACTACATTATTTGAGAGTTTGAAAGTGAGTGAGTTTGTTATTTCAGTTACTGGATCAGTTAGGATTGTGTGCCCGGGGATTGTTAGAGCTCTTGTTCCCTGGATCATCCTTGATCATCTTTGATCAGCCCCAATCAGCCTTGTGATCACCCTACCCCTGTGTGATTAATGAGGGGGTAGGGCTGACCTAGGAGAGAAGGCCTTAAAAGCCAGAGGCTAAGTGACCAAGGGGAGCTAGCGACCAGGGGACCGCAAACAGGGGAGTTTGAGAGGGAGCTTGTAAGAGGGATCCATGATATATTTGCTATGTTTAGGAAGGGCTGCATCGCTAGTGCCAACACTGCTCCTGTCTCCTCCATCTGCGCCTGTATCCAGATAGACAACCTAACCATGGATGCCTCTACCCAGATCCTGGTATGGAATTGCATTTCCCACTCTCAGAAAGCCAGGCTGGGGGGAAAGGTGTGAAAGGTGCCTGCTGGTGGAATCTCTGAGGAAGCAGGTGGGAGAGCTATAGGAGGAGGTGGCCAGGCTGAGGAGCATCTGTACCCATGAGGAATTCCTTGTGAGTATTCACCTGGAAACATCCGATGCTGAGGAAGCTATCCAGCTACAAAAACAACAAGGAGTCTGGTGGCACCTAAAAGACTAACAGATTTATTTGGGCATAAGCTTTCGTGAGTAAAAACCTCACGAGGTTTTTACTCACGAAAGCTTATGCCCAAATAAATCTGTTAGTCTTTAAGGTGCCACCAGACTCCTTGTTGTTTTTGTAGATACAGACTAACACGGCTACCCCCCGATACTATCCAGCTACAGAGCATTGCTGTCATACCACCGGAGGAGGAGGAGGATCTGGCTCTGTCACAGGGATGACACTGGCTGCTGGTTACTTCTGACAGCAGGCAGTGTTCCACCCCTACTCCCAACCCACCCATCATGGTGATGGAAAACAGATATGCTGCCCTTGCAAAGAGCAATGAGGAATCACCCCCAAAGATGGAGGAGAAGTCATGTTCCCTCAAGGCTGAGAGCATCATAGCCACCACTCTCAGGATGAAACGCAGAGTAATGGTGGTTGGTAACTCTCTTCTGAGGGGGCCGGAGGCACCCATCTTACGCCCTGACATGACATTCCGGGAGGTTATTAATTATAATTAATTATATTAATTATAATATATTATATTATATTCTGGGAGGCCCATATCTGAGATGTTAGGGAGAGATTTTTGAGGATGATCTGGCCCTCTGACTACTACCCCATGCTACTCATCCATGTGGGCACGTATGATACTGCAAAGTAACACCCTCAGCAGATCAGAAGTGACTTCAGGGAGTAAGGGTGAAAGAGCTGGGAGCACAAATGGTATTCTCTTCTATCCTTCCGGTCAAGGGTAGGGGCCCAGGTAGAGACAGACACATACTGGAGGTGAATGCCTAGCTGTGAAGATGTTGTCGCCAGGAGGGCTTCGGCTTCCTTGACCATGGGATGCTGTTCCAGGAAGAAGGACTGCAAAGAAGATATGGGGTCCACCTACCGAGGAAGAGGAAGAGCATATTTGGATACAGACTGGCTAACCTCGTGAGGAGGGCATTAAACTAGGTGCGAAGGGGGCAGGTGATCAAAGCCCAGAGGTAAGTAAAAAACATGGAGACTTGGAAGAAGGGTTGGAATTTGGGGGGGGGGGGAGCCTGGGTTGTTACAGCAGGGATAAAGGAGAGACAAGACAGAATGGAGGGAGGGAATCAAATCCATATCTTAGATGTCTGTATACTAATGAGAGACGTGTGGGAAATAAGCAGGAAGAACTCGAAATGCTAGTAAATAAACACAACTATGACAGGTGGCATCACAGAAACTTGGTGGGATAATACAGATGACTGGAATATTGATATAGAATGGTACAGTTTGCTCAGGAAAGTCAGGCAGGGAAAAAAGGGAGGAGCTGTTGCCTTTTATATTAAAAATGTATACACTTGGACTGAGGTTAAGATGGAACTAGGAGACAGATTTGTTGAAAGTCTCTGGGTAAGGATAAAAGGGGTAAATAACAAGGGTGATGTCATGGTAGGGGTCTACTACAGACCAGCTAACCAGGAAGAAGAGGTGGATGAGGCTTTTTTTTAAACAACTAACAAAATCATCCAAAGCACAGGACTTGGTAGTGATGGGGGACTTCAACTACTCAGACATCTGTTGGAAAAATAACACAGCAAGGCACAGATGATCCAACAAATTCTTGGAATGTATTGGAGACAATTTTGTATTTCAGAAGGTGGAGAAAGCTACTAGGGGAAAGGCTGTTCTAGATTTGATTTTGACAAATAGGGAGGAACTGGCTGAGAATTTGAAAGTGGAAGGCAACTTGAGTGAAAGTGGTCATGAAATGATAGAGTTCATGATTCTAAGGAATGGTAGGAGGGAGAACAGCAAAATAAAGACAATGGATTTCAAGAAGACAGACTTTAGCAAACTCAGGGAGTTGTTAGGTGAGTTCCCATGAGAAGCAAGTCTAAGGGGAAAAACAATTGAAGACAGTTGGCAGTTTTTCAAAGAGACATTATTCAGGGCATAAGAGCAAACTGTCCCATTGCATAGAAAAGATAAGAAGCATGGCAGGAGACCACCAATAATCAAAAAATCAAAAGGAAGTCCTACAAAAAGTGCAAACCAGGTCAAATTTCAAAGGAAGAATATAAACAAATAACACAAGTATGTAGGAACAAAATTAGAAAGGCCAAGGCACAAAATGAGATCAGACTACCTAGAGACATAAAGGGTAACAAGAAAATATTCTACAAATACATTAGAAGCTTGAGGAAGACCAAGGGCAGAGTGGGCCCACTACTCAATGAGGTGAGGGGAAATAACAGAAAATGTGGAAATGGCAGAAGTGCTTAATGACTTCTTGGTGAAATCTGAAACAAAGAAGGTTGGTAGTGATTGGATGTCTAACATAGTGAATGTCAGTAAAAATGAATCATAGAATATCAGGAGGTCATCTAATTCAACACCCTACTCAAAGGATCCCCAGACAGATTTTTACCCCTGTTCCCTAAATGGCCCCCTCAAGCATTGAGCTCATAACCTTAGAGTTAGCAAGGCAATGCTCAAACCACTGAGCTATCCCCCTATGAAAATGAGCTAGGATCAGAGGCTAAAATAGGAAAAGAACAAGTTAAAAATTACTTGGACAATTTAAAGGTCTTCATGTCACCAGGGCCTGATGAACTGCCTCCTAGAATACTCAAGGAGCTGACTGAGGAGATATCTGAGCCATTAGCAATTATCTTTGAGAAGTCATGGAAGATGGGAGAGATTCCAGAAGACTAGAAAATGGCAAATATAGTGCCAATATATAAGAAGGGAAATAAGGACAACCCTGGGAATTACAGACCAGTCAGCTTAACTTCTGTGCCCGGAAAGATAATGGAGCAAATAATTAAGCAATCCATTTGCAAACATCTAGATGATAATAACGTGATAAGTAACAAGAACAAATCATGTCAAACCAACCTGATAGCTTTCTTTGACAGGGTAACAAGCCTTGTGGATAGCGAGGACATGGTAGATGTGGTATATCTTCATTTTAGTAAAGCTTTTGATTCTGTCTTGCATGACCTTCTCATCAACAAACTAGGGAAATGCAACCTAGATTGAAGTACTATAAGGTGGGTGCAAAACTGGTTGGAAAACTGTTCCCAGAGAGTAGTTATCAGTGATTCACAGCCATGCTGGAAGGGCATAATGAGTGGGGTTCTGCAGGAATCAGTTCTGGGTACAGTTCCATTAAATCTCTTCATCAATGATTTAGATAATGGTATAGAGAGTGCACTTATAAATTTGTGGATGATACCAAGCTGGGAGGGGTTGAAAGTGCTTTGGAGAATAGGATTAAAATTCAAAATGATCTGGACAAACTGAAAAAATGGCATGAAGTAAATAGATTGAAATTCAATAAGGACAAATGCAAAGTACTCCACTTAGGAAGGAACAAGCAGTTGCACACATACAAAATGGGAAATGACTGCCTAGGTAGGAGTACTGTGGAAAGGTCATAGTGGATCACAAGCTAAATATGAGTCAACAGTGTAACACTGTTGCAAAAAAAGCAAACATAGTTTTGGGATGGATTAGCAGGAGTGTTGTAAGCAAGACACAAGAAGTAATTCTTCCGGTCTACTCCATACTGATTAGGCCTCAAGTGGATTATTGTGTCCAGTTCTGGGCGTCCTGGAGGTAGAGGGCCAAGAACCAGTCCCCCCTTTCCAGTGCTGGAATTATGGTTGCCAATGGAGTGATGTCGGTACCGAGGATTGGAGATTCCAGTGTCGAGGTGACCAATAAGTCCTTCTGGCATAAGAATTGCTGCAGTACCGGTAACACTGGTACCATTGAAGATGTGGTGCTCAGTACTGACTGTTGTGGTGTGGTTGTCAGTGTGTGCACCGTGTGTGTTATGCCAGCAGCAGGTGGTGCCATGAGCTACAGCGGTGCCAAGCTGCTCTGTGCCAAATGTCTTGTCAGCTCCGACGGTGCAGAGGCAAAGGGTTTCGATTTCCCCTCACTGCCCTTGTCTGAGATTGCCCACTTAGGGTCCTTTGCTCTTATGGTACCCACGGTATTGGAGGGTCCTGCTATTTCGGCAGTGGAGGGTGCTGGTATGGTCAATACTAACAGAGTTTGCTGGAGTTTGGGGAGTGCTGTTTCTTGGCAGATTCCCTAGCTGGAGAAGTTGGAGCTCAGTTTTTGGCCACTTTCCTGGTGGGGCAATCTTTCGTCTGAGCCGCTGAGGAACAGCCTCTGTCAGAGGCAGCAGTCAGGGACCTCTGTCCAAGCGGGGGGGGGGGGAGGGGGGGCCAGTCCATGATTCAGGCTCAAATACTGGCCAGAAAGACTTCTCCATCACAAGGAGTTTGAGTTGTAAGTCTCTCACCTTCCTGGTTCAGGCTTTTATATTGTGATAATGCAAGCACTTTTGGAGGTATGTGTGTCTTGCTGAGGCAGTGAACACACTGCGAGTGCCTGTCTGGGATAGAAAGTTGGCAGGTGAGGCAGCATTTAAACTGCAGGGAACTGGGCATATCCTTCAGAGACATGTTTTCCCCACCCCCACTGTGGTAAGGGGAAAATGAATTACTCTAACTTACTAATGGCTAACTTAATCTTCTAGCCTGAGAGATTTTGTTTTTAGAAGGAAAAGGAAAGTAAATGGGGAAGAGAAGTCAGCTATTATCTAACAAGAACTCTGTCTAGATAGGGAAGAACTATACTAATAAGACCAGGCACAGAGGCGCTGCTAAATGCTCTGACTCAAGCCAAAAACAGGAGAGAAGGAACTGAGGGAGGGTTGTTCACAAAGCACCAGATAACCGCCTGAGACAGCACAAGACTCTGGGACCGCGCATATGTGACCCAACCAGGCACTACTACCACAAACCTCCAATTACAAGGGCAGGGACACATGAACACCTAAAGCAGAGCACCCACAGGGATATGCCTCGAAGAAGAAATTCATGATTTGGCAAAGGCAGAACTGCCTGAAAGAAACTGTTGTATGCAGTGTAGTTGTAGTCATGTTGGTCCTAAGATATTTAGAGATACCAAGTGAGAGGGAGAATATCTTTTATTTGACCATCTTCTGTTGGAGAGAGACACAAGCTTTTGAGCCTACCCAGAGCTCTTCTTCAGGAAGAAACTCTGACAGTTCAGAATAAATGAAGACACAGAAACTGATGGCACAAAACTAAGACTGTGGGATATGTCAGAGTACAGATATGACCAATAGGTTTTTGTCTTCTCTTTTTACCATTCATACATTACTGGTATTGTGCCTGGCATACTACCATTTGGATGGTTAAAATACACAGCTACAAATCTTCCCCATAGAAGGGTTCAGTCTAGCACAAATTTGCCAAATAAATCATAGCACATATATTGATTGTATAGTTATTTACAGCTCTGTTAACTTATTCCATATCATGTTATTTTCACGTGTTTTTTCCAAGTCAAAGTAAACTTTGTAAAAGGAAAACCCCTGCAAATATATTTATTTCATTTTCATTTATACTGTCAATTGCACCCATTTATAATCCTTAAATAATTGTTTGGACTTTGACATTTTAAAAAACATGTTAAATCAAAATCTACTTACAGACACATCTTGGAATAGGTAACCAACCATTCTTTGTGCATTCTGCTGTGTTTACACTATTGTCAGTTTCAAAGTGAAATCCATGATCACAGTATATTCTGATTACATCTAATTCTCTGAACACTCTCTTTTCAGAGCGGTAGGTTCCATTAATCACTGTAGGAGGATCACATCTTATTTCTAAACAGAAACAGACAAACAAGTTTAACAACTGGAAATAGGACATTAGGCTATAAATCCCCCCTTCAATTAAGATTATTTGCATCTATCTTTTTTTACTAGCTTTACTAGCAGTGTCTTCTCTGAACATCTTCTGCATAAAATTAGCACGGTGAGATTCCTATGGACTTAATGAAGTCTATAGCTCTTTTCCCATCTTTAGTAATGGCAGTATTTGCTTGAGGTAGTTTATTTTAGTTTTGGGATGAGGAGGAGGCAGTTGTTCTAAATGTCATTCTGATTATTGTGGGAGAACTTGATCAAAAAATGAAGTCTTGTAGTGAGACCTAAAGGTGATCAGACCAAATGTGTCTAATTTATTCTGGCAGTGGATTCCACACTGCACCCTTGTTGTGTTTGGTTGGACGGAATAAGAAAGTCCCTGTCATGGTACAACACAAACATGGTTCAATGTTTTGAGTACAGAGTCCTGGGCCTGCTTAGTCCCATGGCAATCACACCATTAAAAATCATTTTAATCTTTTAAAGGCACAAAAAAGAAGGAAAAACAGTTAAAGCATTTGAAATGCAATGTATCAAGGAAGGGTTTTATTTTAACAATATCCCTTGTGCCCTTCCCTTTAAGCTGTAGAGAGGTTTTTTTAGAAGGAAAAAGGACTGCCTGACAGTCTTTTAGATGGCATTAAAGATGATAATAACTGTTCTTTTGGGGGCTAAGAGAAGTTAGTTATGGGCTGGAGCTTGCTTCTATTGTTAAAGTCTGATCCTGCTTCCTTTAAGATGAAACAAGACAAGCACACACAAAAGAGGAGAGAACAGAATAGAGGAATACTAAATGCAGCTTTTGTCTCCGGTGCTGACTCTTACTTGCAACTTTTCTGCTGGAGAAATACAAGCACAGCATACCTGCTTATCAGCCACTTACAGACCTCACAAACTTGTACCAACAGCAAGCTATTTAGGGCATTGCTTTTAGCTGCCTTTTTGGTCACAGGCTCACAGCGCTGTTGCAAAATATACAGTCTTGGCTGGCTAAGCCAGACTTTTACAAAACAGAAGGCAAAATGAGAGAGAGAGAGACAGAAAAGAGAGGGGTGGTGTAGTGGGGTCATCACCCCGCTCCTGCCATGAAGAGCATAAAGCAGCCCTGGGAGAGGGCTGCAGAGAAGATTGTGGGGTACTGGAGACCCAGTGAGACTGCAGGGTACTGCACGGGGCGGAACCTCGAGGTAAGGGGCACTGGGGTCCGGGAGGGACACTGGGGCCAGCGGCAAGCAGGACACCGGCCTGCAGAGGGCACTCCTGAGTGGAAAGAGCTAATTCCCTGAACAACCATCAGGAGGCGCTGTAGGGTGAGTCGTCGCACCGTTACAGGTGGAAAATGACACAAAGGAGGGAATGAGAGAGCAGGAACCAAAGTCTCACAACCCAGGATTTAGGGGGAGATGGTGAAGATGGCGGTGTCTTCTGGGTCTGTCTCTTTGGCACAGTCTGGTCAGGATGTCTTTCAGGATCAAGATGAAGGCCCAATGGTGTCATAGTATCCCAGGGGATGGTGTGCGTTGCAAACCTGATGATGAAAGTTCACTCCTTTCAGTCCACCCATCTCCCACCCAGTCAGCAAACTCTCCCTGAAGTCTTAGAAAGAAAAAAAAAAAAAAAAAGGATCCGGTCACAGGATGCTTGCTCAGTTACCCAGTGTGCTGACTGCCTGGCCTATTTGCATGTTCTCTTAGAACATACATACAGTCCATTTCTTTCCTCCATGTGTACCTTTAATCTTGAAGATTCCAAGCACTGCAGAACATAGCACAGGCATGTATCAGGAAGATACTTCCACCCAACTTTCTCTGCCATACTCCAGCTCACTCTCCAATCGCCCCCCCTTACTTTCTGTTCCTGCCAATTATATATCTTCCCCTTATTGAGCTAGCAACCTAATTAGCCCAACCATTGCCCCCAAAGTCAACAATCCCCACCACGACAAGTTAATTTATTCCAATAAAACCATAATCTTCTCTGTTATGCAATTACGTAAGTGACTAAGGTGCTACAGCTAAGCACTTTGTCACAGACCCCAAGAGGAAGAAATGGGTTAAATAGTCCATCCCCTCATTATTTTGTCCACCAATTAGGCTTACTTTCTGACACCAATTTTTTCCCAATGATTTCCATTCCCGCACTCCTCTGGTTTACCAGATATGATCTTAACACAATCCTTTAGTTACATCAGTAGGTCTTTTGTCTTCCTTGTGTAATTTTTCCCATCAGCATTTTTTATGCATGATTGGACCATTTTATAAGCTTTTTTCTACTTTTTCAGAGTTAAGCTTACAATTGGGGTAGGCCTGCTAGAACTCAATTATTACAACACTTCTTACAGCAAAAATGCTTTATATCTGGCTCACATACACTTTTTCCTAGGCTTGGTGATTGACATTTTCCCAGAGCAATGCAACTGTCTTGGCAGGTCATAAATTTGTTTTATAACTGGGACTTGATCAATTAATGGCTTTGTGATCAAGATCAAAGCCTTGAACTGGGATTGGAAATATTTTGCAGTCAGGGAAAGAACCAGAGTACTGGCTTTATGTGCTCTTGACATATTTATGATAGAGAAGGCAGACAACAACATTCTTCTTTGGCTGGAGCCTTTGCACTGTTTTCATATTCAGGAAAACATAATGATCCAATCTGGAAGTGATAGACGCATGGATTGTTGTGAGGAGTCCTGATGTGGAAGCAAGGTGCTTTAACAAGCTGAAATGGAAGATTTTATTTTATTTTATTGTCACTGATGCTACTGGATCCCCTAGAGTTAGATCAATGAGTTAAACAGGATTGTGAGCTTTGCATCTCTTCATAGCTTCATAAGCTTGTAGGAACTGAATGGGATAGAAACTACAGCACTCGTTTTGTAGATAATTAAAAAAAAAAAAAAAAAAAGAATGCATCACATACTGGACTGGGAGGACTGGGAGATTTGTAGGAAATACAGATCCTTTCATCTCTGGTTTGAATATGACCCAGTTAGATAGTTACCAAAAGTAATAATATCATGTCTGGTTGGTGGATGATGAAATGAGTTAGGCTTTCTTTGGCACCTACTGGACAGGTACCTATATTTTATAAAAGTGCAGCACAATTGACACTAATTAGCGCCTTTATTAGTATATGAAGCAGAAAGGCCAAGGATTAAGTGGGCACAGAAACTAAAATATTCCTTTCACCTGTGGAGGTGTCCCTAAAGGTCAGGCTTGAGGCATGTGGGTGGGGTGCAAGCCTGTACCGTTCCATTCATAGATCATGAGGCCAGAAGGAACCACTGTGATAATCTAGTCTGGCTTCCTATAACACACAGGCCTTCGGACTTTCTTTAATTAGTTCCTATTCTTGTTCTATAGATAAAAAAATAAGTGACTTCAGTATGGTGTGCTTTTTGGGGGTGGGGGACAACTTTCTTAAGCACTAAGATTACTCCTAGAATAAAAATATTTTCCAAGAATTCTTATCTCAAATTATTTCATACAAAAAATAGAAGAGGGTGAAAGAAGTTCCAGTGCCTGGGATCTGAGTTTTGGTCCTATGCCTAGATCCTCACTCCCTGGCCCAGAGTCTTGGAGGACTGTGGAAGCTGTACATCCATCCCCTTTGGGGGGAGTGTAACAGGGACAGTAGTGATATCAAATTAAGTTTTCATAGATAAGCCTTTAGAAAGTTAACCTCTATAAAAATAGGAATTTGGAAATGGACCCTAATAATTATAATTATAATTACTGATGGGAATTTTGAAGAATATGGATGACTTGTTTGTACAATTATCAATCTTGGTGCATATTAAACAAGTTGTCCTCATTCATTGAGTGGTCATTAACAAATACAGAGATCCTCAGACTCTTAAATGATCCCAGGGGCTAAAATAGACAAGAAATTTACTAGGAAAGGAAAGGATTGCAAAGGAAAAGGTTTCCAGTTTTCACTGACTGGAAGGATGTCTCCTCAGTGCTGGACATTAGAGAGTCTAACAGTGGAAACTGAAATCAGGAGATGTTGTCCTCTGTAACATGACAGGCTATTCATCTTTGGACCCCAAAGCAACTAGGAATCTCATGGTTTCAGTACAGAAAGAAAAATGCAAAAGTGCCACTGAGTGCAGACTTCACATTTGGGTATGCTCTCGTCAATAGTAGCATTCATGACTAGTCATAACAGGATCACTTGAACTCTGTACTTATAATTCTCAATACCCAGATGGGTATTGAGGATTATGGTTAGCATTTCTGACCTCACACTGTGTAGTATGATGACATAATGTCCTTTGTGCAGAATCTCAGCATATGTGGCTTTATGTGCATGTCCTCTCTACTGTCCCAATATAATTTTCTGCTTGGAAGTACCTTTGCTTCTCCATTGGCCATTCATCTGTCTCAAGCTGTTGTAAGGTTGGGTCATTTTGTATTTATTGTTTGAAGCTGAATTTATTTTGGAAATGCTCATTAGCCTTCCTGTAGCACCTTCTTTTTACTATTTATAAAGCACTCTTGAAAGCATGTTCATTTCAAGAAGTTCCTTACTCTGTCTGTATTTCACATTTATAATGAGTAATTTTGCAGTTTCATAACCATTTCCTGAAGGTTGTGTGGTGCATTTGTAACTCACTATTCCCACCGTGTTGCCAGGGAAGGAACCCTTTTAGGTTGGAGCTGAGCAGGTCAAATATAGGTATTTCCAGGCAGGCTACATTCATTGGCATGCAGGCACTTGGTCATCTTACACTGGGGTAAGAATGCTCAACAGAGGGCAAAATATCATGATCATCTTATGAAGTTCAAGCAAAGTATTACTGAACATGCTGAGCGGGAAAACAGCCACTTAAATGTACTGCATGCACTCAGTATAGCAGATAGTTTGTTGCCCTTATATATACACACACAAGTGGCAAGAGAAAGAACTAACCAGTCTTGCTGAGAGGAGGAGGGAAATGGCTACAATGAACAAATCTTCAAGGCAGGGCATTTGCTGGATACAGGACTCAACCAACTGCATTTACTTAATGATAGGTCAGCAATTAAAGGGCTCTCTGAAAATTATTTTTGTTGAAAATACTGTTTCTGTACCCATTATACGGTTACAGTGATTTTTTTTATTGCAAGGCAGCTTTTTTTAATTAACAAAATGTGATTGGTTGATTTCTCTCCTCAGACAATGCTGATACTCTTGTTGGAATTTGTTCACTTTAGCTGCTTCACTCCACCTATCAGCAAGACTGGTTAACACAAGGCTGTGTCAAACACATTTAGTACATAATTATATAATAATGTAAGTAAAAACACAAAATGGATCAATATTTAAGATTACAGCCAATAAATAGATATCTTAGTCTGTAATTATGATATAACTAAGATTTATCCTAAGCGTATGTCTACACTTTGAGGTGATTCCCAACTCAAGGAGAAAGACTTGTGTTAGTTCAGCTAATGCTCTAAAAACAAAATGGCGCCACAGCTGCATGAGCGGTGGGAGAGAATAGCTGTCCCGAGTGTTTGCTTAGCCAAGACTATAGGCATGAACTTGGGGTGACTAGCCCTGCCCATCGCTCATGCTACACTCTCTTTTTAATGCACTAGCTCAATTAGAGCTAACATGGGTATGTCTCCTCAAGCTGGGAATCACACCCCCAGCTCACAGTGTAGAAATTAAGAAAATTATCCTGGAATGTAAACACTAGCTACTGTAACCCTACAGTGGAATCAGAAATCATATATTTTGAGATTATTAAAGAGCCTTAGGTCTCAGTTTATGAAAAAACCACATGGGTAGAGGGCTATTCTGCAAGATAATACCAAAAACTCAGATAAAACACAACAGAACTATGCTCAAATTGAAAAAGAAATGTTGGCAATTGTTTTTGATTGTGGCTATTTTCCTATATACATTTATAGACAGAAATTGGTCAAAGTAGAATTAAAATCATAAACCATTAGAAGCATGTTGAATAAACCAATGTGCAAAGTATAGCAGAGACACAGGTTATTTTGCACAACTCTATTGGATTAATTCAATATCTGGACTAATTTTTTGCTCTGTGTTATGGAGTGAATTCTTGTTGTTCAGATAATAACTGTATACTGCATTACACAAACCTTAATTTACAATAGAAATAATGCATCACAGTATCTGAAGTTCCTTTGAAGAAAATAGATTAAGTTTTTCAGATATTCTGCTTAGTCAATCAACATGGTGTTCTGTATGACAAGGGAGCTTCTGCAATGAGTTATGATCCCTTTCTACTTTGTCCAATTTCTGCCCCTAAATACATTACAAAACTGTTCACAACCAGAAAATTGCCAACATATCCTTTTCAATTTGAGGATGCTCATGTAGGGACAGATTC
Organism: Malaclemys terrapin pileata; assembly: GCF_027887155.1. Lineage (NCBI taxonomy): Eukaryota > Metazoa > Chordata > Testudines > Emydidae > Malaclemys > Malaclemys terrapin. The sequence continues at coordinate 65,351,415 of NC_071512.1, read as the reverse complement.
TACCAGCCTTAATCATGTTGAGGAGTACTTACCTGATAAATAGTCATGTGACTAGGGGCAGCAGAATCTGGCTCATCTTGACATGATATTTCAAATACTGAACATGTCTCGGTAGTTTCGCTTGCATCTGCTTTATAATCATGCAACAAGAAATCCCCATCTCTCCAAATCCTTGACTATAAAAGCTTTGCCAGTGGATCATGGATAGGCAGGTGATGAAATGTGATTGTTATTCTTCCCTTTCTTTTCCAAATACCTTACATCATAGAATCATGGATTTTAAGGCCTGGATCATCTAGTTTAACTTCCTGTATAACACAAACCATTGAATTTAACCCAGAGACTCCTGTTTTAAACCCAATAATGTGTTTCACTAAAAGGCCTTGATTTGAAGCAGCGCTGGCTCCAGGGTTTTGGCCGCCCCAAGCAGCCAAAAAAAAAAGAAAGAAAAAGCCGCAATCACGATGTGCGGCGGCAATTCGGCGGGAGGTCCTTCGCTCCCAGGCGGAGTGAGGGACCGTCTGCCGAATTGCCACCGAATAGCTGGACGTGCCGCCCCTCTCCGGAGCAGCCGCCCCAAGCACCTGCTTGAGAAGCTGGTGCCTGGAGCCGGCCCTGATTTGAAGTCATCAAAAGATGGAGAATCCACCACTTCCCTTGGTAGTTTGTTCCAATGGTTAGAAATGTGTGTCTTATTTCTTGCTATGCCTTTTTCTGATTAAAAGTTCATTAAAAGTTCTCTTTAGTACCTGGTACCCATGAAGGTAAAACAATGCAATCAAGTTATCCCTTTATCTTCTTTTAGATAAGCTAAACAGAATGAGCCCCTTAAGTCTCTCACTGTAAAACATTTTTTCCAGATCTCAAACAACATGTGTCTTTTTTCTACATCTTCTCTAAAATGTGGACACTAGAACTGGACGCAGTAATTCCAGTACTGACCTCACCAATGCAGAGGTAAAAATATACAGAGGTAAAAATCACCTCCCTACTTCTACTCACTACTCTCCTGCTTATACATTCAAGGATTGCATTAGCTCTTTTTGCCACAGCATCAGGCTAGGAGCTCATGTTCAGGTGCTTTTCCACTATGATCCCTAAATCCTTTTCAGAGTCACTGCTTTCCAGGATATAGTATATATAATAATTATGTATTTGTATTACTGTAGCACCTAGGAGAATTAGTTGTGGATCAGGACTATAGCTGGCTAGCTAGATAAAAGTATCAGAATATGTAGTATAACATTAACAAAAGCTGACCTTTACAAACTGGTTCTGGACGCCATCCATATTTAGTACACTCTGCATCAGATCTTTCACCGAATGTATATCCTGATTTACAGGTAAACTGCAATTGTTCATTCTCCCTGTAAACTCTCTTTGGTATCATTAAGTTTCCATTCTTAATTATTGGTGGCTCGCAGGTTATCACTAAAGATAATAGAAACAAAATCCATAAACATCTGTGATGCCTGATTGAGAAGAATACACTGTGATACAGGAGGGCCAGGGAGCAGTGGGAGAGGGGAGATAAATAAGCCCTAGGCTAATTAAGGTGTGATTCCCTGTAGCCTAGGGAGGGTTGTTAGAGGTTAATTGGAGCACCTGTAGTCAATTAAGGCCCTGTCAGGAACCTAATAACCCCCCTCTTCCTCACACTCCCCCACTTCAGGCAGTCAGGGTGTGTGAGGAAGGAGAGAGGACTGGAGCTTAGAAGTGTGTTGTGAGACTTGAAAGACTAGAGAACTGAAGGAAGGGAGACCCTGCCTCAGCAGGGCAGGGAGACTTCTTCCCCCAGCATCAAGGATTGAGGGTAACCCTACCCAAGGGGGAAGAGGGTAAGAAACCCACAGGGATTGAGAGGGGCTGGGGCTCAGAGTGAGGAGCAAACCCAGACCCCTCCCCTGCTTCCCTCCTCTACCACCTTCCCGGGCCACTGGCGGGGCCCTCAGAGTCCCAAGAGCAGGGGCAATGGGTGGCGTCTTAGCCCCCTGCCAAGAAAAGCGCAGGACCCATCATACCAACATCAGCCATTTTGTTACAACACTCATTAGAAAATAATTACAAAACTTAACTTTGACATGACTGTTTTACTATTTCCTCATTAGCATAATTCTAAATCTGGATTTCACCACAGAATTTAAATCCTACATCTCTGTAAGAACTGTTACTCTGGTTGATTGTGGTGACTGAGAGGACAGTAAGGTAAGGGCTTGTCTACACATGAAAATTTATTCAGAATAAGTGAGGGTATGAATGTAAAGTGGATTAACTACTCTGAAATAACTCCCTGTATAGACAAGCCTTAAGACTATAAAAGCCTATCTAGACGATGGGATAGATTTCATGCATCTTTCTTTGGATCCTGAAGATCTATTTGCAGGTTGGGGTAAATATACAGAAGAGAAAGTCAGCACAATGGCATAAAAACATCAGCACTCTAGCAGCAGCTTTAAACAACCAGCATATTTAATACCAGTCTTCCACATTTGAATTACAAGGAAGGGGAGATGCCAAAGTTGCAAAAGTTTAGTTCACACTGACAGTGTGAGTAACCCACTAATGTACTTATCACCCGTCAAACTGAATTCTACCCATTTCCTAAGTAAATACTTCACAATCAGTTAACATATAACAATTTCAGGTCTTTGAAAACTCAATGGACCCACTATTAAATGGAGAGATTTTGTTAAGAAATCTTTTCTGAAGCAAGGATGACTGGTTCTCACACATAGGCATAATCTCTATTTACAAAACAAATTAAGAAACAAATAAATGGTTTATGCAGGTTAGTTTGAATAAAGCACGATCCACCTTGATCGCTCCGGCTTTTAGATGCTGCAAGAATACCAATAATTGGAAGTATAGTTGATTTTGACAATAAATACCAAGCGTCATATAGACTCAAACTGTTTGCAGGTTAGTCTGTTAATTTAAAAAAAATAGGTAATGATGCATGCATGTGACAGTGTATCAGTAAAAAAAAATGTTACTTCATTATGTGTGTCACACTCTGCACAGGGGAAAGATTAATTTCCTTCTTTGATAAAACCTGTGGCAAATTGCCAAAACTATTATGATGGGTCTTGCGCTTTCTCCTCTTGTGGGAGGTTCAGGGCACCATTTCTCACCCCTGAATTGGGGTATCAACTGTCCCACTAGTGTCCCAGAAAAGGGGAGTGGAGAGGGAGGGACCTGGGCCCGCCCTCTACTCTGGGTCTCAGCCCAGGGGCCCTAGGGATTGCAGCAAACCACTTGAACTAGCGATTCCCTCCCCTGGCCCTTCAGCTTGTGGGGCTTCCTGCCCTCTCTCCACTTGGGACAAGTTTCTCCTAACCCCCCGCACCCCACCCTGAGTGCCCTTCTGCACCCTAACTCCTCCCAGACCCCACACCCCCACACTAAGCACCCTCCACACCTAACTTCCTCCCAGACCCTGCACCCCACCCTGAGTGCCCTCCCAGACCCCGCACCCCACTCTGAGCACCCTCCCATACCCTAACTCCTCCCAGACCCCGCACCCCCACCCTGAGTGCCCTCCCGCACCCTAACTCCCTCCCAGACCCCGCACCCCATCCTGAGCGCCCTCCCACACCCTAACTCCCTCCCAGATGCTGCACCCCCACCCTGAGTGCCCTCCCGCACCCTAACTCCCTCCCAGACCCCACACCCCATCCTGAGCGCCCTCCCACACCCTAACTCCCTCCCAGATGCTGCACCCCCACCCTGAGTGCCCTCCCACACCCTAACTACCTCCCAGACCCCGCACTTTACCCTGAGCACCCTTCTGCACCCTAACTCCTCCCAGACCCCACACCGCCACGCTCAGCACCCTCCCACACCCTAACTCCTCCCAGACCCCGCACTCCCACCCTAACTCCCTCCCAGACCCCACACCCGCACCCTGAGTGCCTTCCCACACCCTAACTCCTCCCAGACCCCACACCCGCACCCTGAGCGCCCTACTACACCCTAACTCCCTCCCAGATCCCGCACCCCCACCTTGAGCACCCTCCCACACCCTAACTCCCTCCCAGACCCTGAACCCCCAGCCTTGAGCCCCGGGGTAAGCCAGGGGCACCTCCCCACCACAGTACAGTACTATACAGTATATAATGCCTTTTGTCTGCCCCCCAAAAATGTCCTTGGAACCTAACCCCCCACATTTACATTAAATCTTATGGGGAAATTGGATTTGTTTAACATCGTTTCAATTAAAGTTGCATTTTTCAGGAACATAACTACAACGTTAAGTGAGGAGTTACTGTAAGGCCACAGTTTCTGCCTTGAAGAACATACAATCGCAATTCAACACAACAGAAAACAAATGGTGTAACAATGCGGATGGATTTGAGTGGACATTAGGCTACAATTCTGTTTGATATACAAGAAGGAATATAACTAATCTCACTCCCTCATACCAGTTTTGGGTCTGAAAAGCCAAATATCTAGTTGATCTACTGTCAACAGGATAGATAGTATTAAAACATGCAAATAATTAATGAATATTCTCCGTGGTAATTACTTTCTTCTTCCATTTATTCACTTATGCATATAAAGTCTTATCCAGTGTCAGTATTGTTTGTAGTGTAGATTGGAGAATGATTAGATGACTCTATTATATCATGCAATGGACCTGCATACACCAGTTAAGTATTGTAAGTATTGTCACTGGAAATATTTTGCTAGTTCCATAACTCCTTCAGAGCAACCAATTTATAGGAACCTGTAAGTGCTACGATAAAAGCTTCGACAGTACCTTCCAAATGACTTTGGCTAAAGAGAAATGCCACTAAACTAATAGATAATTTTCTTCTCACCTATGCATCTAGGTACTTCAGCATTCCAATTTCCATCAGCTGAGCAATGTATTTCTTTCGATCCAGAAAGTTTATAGTCTTCATTACATTCAAACTGTATAACTTGGCCAAAGGAAAATTCTTGGTCTGCCTCATATACACCAGTGGCAAGGATTTTTCCATTTTCTGGTGCATTTACTGGTAAACACTTCCTCACTGTAAAAATAAAGCTATATTTTAAGGCATATTCTGTAACTGTATTATAAAACAAAATGATCAGCATTAAAAGTAAGCTAAACACTTTTGTGAAAAAAGCAATCATTCTGGGGTATATTAAGCAGGAGGGTTGCAAGCAAGACACAAGTAGTGATTATTCCACTCTACTCCATGCTGATTAGGCCTCAACTGGAATATTATGTCCAGTTCTGGGTGACATATTTCAGGAAAGATGTGGAGAAATTGGAGAAAGTCCAGAGAAGAGCAACAAAAATGATTAAATGTCTAGAAAACAGGACCAATGAGGGAAGATTGAAAAAAATGGGTTTGGTTGCAGAAGAGAAGACTGAGAGAGGACATGAAAACAGTTTTTAAGTACATAAAAGGTTGTTACAATGAGGAGGGAGAAAAATTGTTCTTCTTAACTTCTAGATAGGACAAGAAGTAATGGGCTTAAATTGCAGCAAAGGAGGATGAGATTGGCCATTGGGAAAATCTTCCTAATTGTCAGGGTAGTTAAGCACTGGAATAAATTGCCCAGAGAGGTTGTGGAATCTCCATCACTGGAGATTAAGAACAGGTTAGACAAACACCAGTCAGGGATGGTCTAGATAGTACTTAGTCCTGCCATGAGTGCAGGGGACTAGATGACCTCTTGGGGTCCCTTACAGTCCTATGATTCTATGATAAACATTAGAAATACAAAACAATTGAAAAATTACTGTAAGTACACTACATAGTAAAAGCAAAATTCAGCTTTATCACATACTTAGATACCACAGTGACCAGTGTGGTATAAAGACAGACTGACAGACACCGGAGAAAGTTACACCTCTACCCCAATATAACGCGACCCGATAGAACACGAATTTGGATATAACGCGGTAAAGCAGTGCTCCGGGGCGGTGAGGGGGTGGAGCTGCGCACTCTGGTGGATCAAAGCAAGTTCAATACAACACAGTTTCACCTATAACGCAGTAAGATTTTTGGCTTCTGAGGACAGCGTTATATTGAGGTAGATGTGTAGTTGCATACTGGTTGCAGACAGAGTGCTCACCTAGAACTGTCTTGAGTAATAGGTGGGGGCCCAACTAATATATGCAGTGACACTCACAGCCACAAGCCCTGCTAAAAATCTATGAGAGTTGCACTTGCTTATGCCAAGACTTTAACTGGCTCACAGACTAATCGGTTGGAAAACTTTAGAGCACTGTAGACTGACTAGAACATATCCATCAGTTCACAGCTGTTAGCTCAAAATCCTCGATAAAGATTTCAAACTAAATTCATCACTGGTATAAGTGAGCACAATTTAGGTCAGCAGAAATTTTGGCCCATGCCATATTTCCAATTTTCCATAACTGCACTAACCCAAGAAAAGGAATAAATATATGTGATCAAATATTCCTTATCACAAAGGAAGCCATTATCTGGGGCCAAATTCCACCATTGGATGTTCGCATAGACATTAATGGGAGAGTATGTGTGTATCTGAGACCAGAGTTTTGCCTCTATCTCTTTCTTCTCCCAATTTTCTCCTGTATATATCTGTCATCTGCCCTTTCTTTGATTTTGCATCCTATTTCAGGGTTCCTCAAACAAATTTATAAACAAAACATCATGCAGGATTAAGTGCACACGTTCTCAGGCAGTCATGTTTTTCCTTTAGTGAGAAACATTTAATGTTGGGACTAGAGAAATATAAATAATAATAATTCTTACTGGCCAAAGTCACATATAACACAAATACTGTACTGGGGGTACGTGCATTCTTTGTATGACAGAACACTTTCCCCATAAGTATTAAAGCTTTACAGAACAAAATTAAGAAGGAGATTATCTAATAATAACATTAAAGGACAGATTGTGACATCTGAATGAGTAATACTACTGAACCAATGGGACTACATGTGGAGTAAGATAGACCCCTGCAGCTGGACTGGGATCCTGTGGGTCCTGCAGGACACACTGACATAATAGTGGGAACAAGTAAAACGTATTTGTTGTGCCCAGGATTGGGTGGGCAAAAAAAAAAAAATAGACTGTGGAAATTTGCAGGAAAACACTAAATCTCTTGTCAGTTTACCAAGAGTAGCCTATTTGGGAAATTGCTATTTAGATTGTTTGAACTTCTCTTTCCTATACGTGTTTATCTCCCTCCCCTCTCTTGCGGGATTTGTGGGATCTAAGATTTTTTTTGGTTTGGAGCAGGATAAAAATGCCAGCAATAATGCAAGAGAGGGTGGGAGTGGGTACTGCAGGGCAGAACAGGAGCGGAATTTAAATAGTCCCACAAAGGGCTCTAGAGAAAGGTACTAATCAATGTGAGCAAAGATATCACATTTGGATCCTAAATAGTTTTAGGCAGGCGCATAGTAAATAAAAATCAGTTTGAAAAAAAGATTATGTTGTAGACTCCATTTACCTTCACAGTGGGGGAGTTCATTGCTCCATCCATCTGCCTGACACTCACGGAAATTTCTTTGGCTGAGCATCTGATAACTTACCAAAAAAATTGTAACCAAAATATAAAACTCTAAAATACAGCAGCATTATGTGTTAACAGGTTATGTGATGCTATTACAATTAAAACAATATAAGTAGTTTCCCCTGTTCTAATATATAAACTAACCCAAAACATTTGCCTGGAGAAGGAAACAATACTGTCTCTACTGGGCTCCTTCTCCATTTTGTTAAACTTCCTGTTGCACAGAGTAGCAAAATGGTAAGTGGCAGAAGTAAAGCTTCATTGAAACTACTTTATTACAGAGATCTGCTAACGCTAAACTCTGGCTCAGCCCTCTGTATAGAAGCCATTGTAATTCACTGTGGTCTCACAACATTAGGGAGAACTGCAACTTCTAAGCCCAGTTCACTGGTACCCTCAAGCACAAAGGAGGCATAAACCTGGTGAAAATGGCAGATTAAGCCACATTTATGGATGCTTTGTATTGCCAGAGCAGTGCTAAATAGCCAGACTAATGGAGTATATCTTACTATATACAAGATTTTTTATTCAATTTACTAAAGCTCTTTCTAGAGAGCTATAGTTAGGGCTGGTCTACACTTAGTCCGGACTTCGGACTAAGGTACGCAAATTCAGCTACGTTAATAACGTAGCTGAATTCGAAGTACCTTACTCCGGACTTACCGCGGTCCAGACGCGGCCGGAAGTCTCCCCCCGTCGACGCCGCGTACTCCTCTCGGCGAGCTGGAGTACCGGCGTCGATTGTGAGCACTTCCGGGATCGATCCGGGATCGATTTATCACGTCTTAACCAGACGCGATAAATCAATCCCAGAACATCGATGGCGTGCCTCCGGACCAGCCGGTAAGTGAAGACTAGGCCTTAGTCATGAAAGCACATAATAAATGTAGTTACTGAATCTACCACAAAGTCATTATTTGAAATAATTTTTCTCTGCAATTACTATAGAACAGGAATGATTAATGTTTGGCCTGTAGGTCACGGGCCTGATTTTCACAAGTGCTGACCTCTGAAAATCAGACCTCTGATATGACTCACTGAGCCCCATAACAAGGCTCCATCAGTTCATTAGTTTCTGATTTCTGGATCTCCATATTAAATATGAGATTAGCTGCAGTCAGTCTAAGCAAATTAGATGCGGTCCTCAGGAGGACAAAATTTGGCTGATTCTGCTACAGAAGTACATCTGAAGGTATAAGATTAAAGAGTTATGTTAAATAGTCTTATGGAAACCCAAGGTGCTGTTAATGTAATGAAGTTGGATGCACTTTCATCATTAACCACTTCTAACTATAGAAATCTAAAAATATTAACAGAATGTAAATCTGTCAGTCTTAAATAAAAAATCACAAAGCCATAACTAGACACTTACTCCATTAACTTTTACACCCCACATTGACCTGCTCTAGTGCTACCAGTATATTAAATAACAAAAAAACATTACCCTTCATCACATTTGTACTCAACGCGAGCGCCAAATACAAACTCCGTTCCAGCGGTAAGTTCAAAGGAGCCAAACTGAATATCTCCAGGATGGCCACAGGGCTTGTCTGGTGAGGTGGGAAAAAAAAGGGGAAATGTGTTTATAAACCTTCTACAGTGCTGTAAAGGGAGGTAATTTTGCCTGTCAGATAGGAATTATATTTGCTATATGGGGTGGGATTTTCAAAAGCTTTCAGCATTAGCTTAATTCTCTCCTATTAAAGTCAGAGTTTTACCATTGATTTCAATGGTAGCTGAATGCCAAGCGCTTTTGAAAACTCAACCATAATGCTGGCCAATTAAATACTGGGACTATCCAATTTTTTGCTTTTTGAGTGACAAACAGCAAAGAATTTGACTCTATAAAATATTTGTTAATACAAAGGATGCTTTGTCAGACCTACGATCAGATTCAGATACACATTGAAAAGTTCCAATTTGTTAATATTTTTTTAAGGCACAAGGTTTATTGACCCGATATTTAAAACATTTCCTTGCACACTTACAAAAGGATTCTTTCAAAGAGGTAAAGGCTCTTTAGAAATGCTTCTATATGCATATATGTATATTAGGAGGAAAATAAAAGCATTATTAAGTCAATCAAGTAAATTAAATGTACAGCTTGTTACATAGGTGATACATGGAGACAGAACTGTAATTATGCATTGACCTTTTAACTGAGGGATATGGTAAATTCCAGCATGCTAATAAAGTTTTTTAATATCTGGTCATAAATTCCCAGATTATAACAGTGAAGCGCTTGAGTTATATGAAAAACATTGTTTATGAAAAGATACCTGGCTGAGAGATGGCACTCTGGTTCTGGAGAAGATAAATACACTCCTACAATGACAGGCTGGGACCCTGGGTGAATGGTTACCCTTCAAACTGGAGCCCAAGGACTTCTTAAGATAGAATGGTGTGTGACCCAGGGACCTCTTGGTGCCATCTGGCAGAGGGCATCAGTGTACATAAGGATTACAAGGATCCCCCTTGGTCTGGTATCTACCTACTAGTTTGCCTAACAGTGTCATGTAAGGTCTCTACTAAAAGCCTGTGTCACAGTGGTCATCATAATCACTGAAAAATGTATGGATAATATGTAAGGGGTTTGTTTATATATATATATAAACACAGAGAGAACGAGAGAAAAAATTATGTTCTTATGGCCTATGAGTTGGAATCAGTCACCAGAAGTTGAAAAACAAGTTTATTTCAGGCAGAAGATGCTTATCTAGCTGTCTGTCTGTAAGTAAATGAAGTATTTTATAGTTCACAATGAATGCCCATTTACAGTCTGACCTAATTGATAATGATGGGATTATGAAATCTTCAGAGGGGGGAATTTACAGCAGGAAATAAACCAGCAGGAAGGAGTCTTTTTTACAAGTGAAGATCATGGATTTTTGGACTACCAAGTGTAGGTACAGAGACTAACTCTGCCTCCTTCATCTAGGATGTAAGATAACAGAGGGTTTGCTTCATGAAATAAGGATCACAGACAGACAAGTTTTTAAATCCTGGGAGAAGAACTTTGAGTGACGTAAAGATCACTAGACAGAAGAGTATCAAGTTAGTTAAATCTAAGCTCTATTATGTGTGTTATGATTCTGTTTTAGACGTAACCCTTTGTTTCCAATATTTCATCTTGCTATCATTTGAAACTCTGTTCTTTGTTAAATAAACTTAAAAATGCTTTCTTTATAAACAAACGTAAGTGCTGTGTGTTAAGCAGAACTGTATTCTGTGGTATAACTGGTAAGCTGTGGTGTTCTGTTCCTTTGGGAATAGAGGATCTGGGAGTTCTGGGAGTGTCCAATGGATTGGGGCTGAATGTTACAGGCAGATGCTTGAAGGACTTGGGGGTTGGTGTGTGCCTATCCGTAACCTGAAGAGGAACAGCGCTGCCTGCATAGGCTGAGAGAAGAATGCTCGTTCTGCCTGAGGCTATTGGTGTCAGGAAGCTGCACCCTGATAGGCACAGTTAAGGGGAGGTGTAGTGAGGTGCCTCACAATCCTACCCCTGGGAAGCACTACAGTGGAGTAATCAGGCAGGATCTACACCCAGTTTGCTTACATACTGAGATAGTCACACGTGAGAAGGTGAAAAATGAAGGAAAAGGTTATGGATTGCTATTTTCTGTTTATTTCAGGTAAGGAAATAAAGTGCAGTGTAAAATGAGTAGCCAAGAAACATACTCCAAACTAAATAAGTAATAGTTGGAGCAGCAGTGTGAAGCTCATGAATTAGATGAAGGGAAAATCACTGAGGAATTGAGATTTTCACTTGTGGAACAAGATAAGTTATGCACAGGTATAGCCTTCAATGAAACAGCTATGAAGTTGGAGTTGACCATCTAGGAAGTGGCAAAAGTAGAGAAGGAACAATCTCTGGGCAGCCAAATATAAATGGGACGCAGTGGAAGCCACACACCAGAGAGTACTGGAGCTGGAAGATAAAATTTTTGAAGCCCAAGAAGCAGAGGTCAAAGAAAAGGAGGAGAGGCAAAAAAAGGAGATGGCAGGCAACACGCCCTGATCACACTGGATTTACAAAAGAAGATCCTTCAGCCCACGTGTAATCCTCACCAGGGATCACACAGCTGGGACAAACTGTGCCCAAGTTATAGGGAGACTGATTGCACAGAAGAATATTTAACCACCTTTGAAAGGATCTGCAATGTACATAACAACTCTGATGACTGGAGAATGACCATCTTACTCTCCAAACTGAATGGTAAAACTTTGCAGGTGTTTAATTATATGGATGTAAATGAGACTATGAAGTATGACATTTTAAAACTGTCTGTGTCAAAAAGGTTTCAAATTACACCAGAGGCATAACACAAAGTTTATAACCTTTAAAAGGTTGACAAGTTAAGTCACAGGGAAAATGTTCATAAAATGGTGGATTATTTGGGGAAAAAAAATGACAAAAAGTAAAGGGGCAGAAACTTATGACCAGTTAATAGATCTATTTGTTCAAGAACATTTCTCTGATGTTTGCTCTAAGCAGGAGAGAGCTGCAGGTGGGCGACATCTGTGGAAGCAGCCGCAGAAGCAACTGACTTGTACATAGAAGAGAGATCCTTCATAGAGTGCACGTCCCAAAGGGAAGGGCAAAAAGCCTATAGTAAAAGAGTGTCTTTGGTTTGTTCCTGGAAAAAAGGAGGGAGGGAATGGGATTAAGTTCACATCACCCTTTATTTCATATTTAAGAGCAGGGCCTCACGACTAAGTTTCTAAACCATTTACTCTTGTTCTGTAGCTATTCTGCATAATTTTTCCCCTCTGATTTCTTTACTGTTTATTATTAGAATACTGTGTCCAGTTTTGGTGTTCACACTTCAAAACGATGTTGGTAAATTGCAAAGAGCTCAGAAAAGAGCAACAAGAATGATTAGAGGTCTGGAAAACATGCCTGACTGAGAAACTAAAGAGGCTCAATCTATTTAGTTTATCAAAGAGAAGATTAAACGAAGATTTGATTGTGGTCTATAAGTGTCTTCACTGGGACAGTGATTTCCAATAATAAACCACTTTTTAAACTAAGAGAAGAAGGCATAACAAAATAAAATTTCTGGAAGTTGAAGCTAAGTACATTCAAACTAGAAATAGGCAAAAAGAATTAAATGAGGGTAATTAATCATTGGATCAGTTTACCTAGGACAGGGTGGATTCTTCATCACTTGCAATCTTTAAATCAATGTTATATCTTAAACAGAAATTATGGTCTTGATGAAGAAAGTATTGGGTTGTGTTCTTTGGCTTGGGTTATGGAGGAGGTCATATCAGATGATCATAATGATCCCTTCTGGTCCTAGAATCTATGATTTTCTCTTAATGATCTTCATGTCAAATTAACTTTGCTTTATGTAGGATATTTTGATTGGAGATGTAGACTATTTGGGAAAGAAGCATATTTGGACGACTCAGAGAAGATAACTGATTTTATCCAGATTTAAAGGAAGACCAAGTGAAGAGAGAAGTAGTCACTTGAGCATGTACTCAAAAGGAAAGGAATCGTGGGACCCCTTCCTAAAAGTGCTAGCCATGTTCATTCTTGGAACAAGCACTATTTAATAACCTTCAGAGAGCTAGACTTTATTCAGACCGCTTTGCTTCTTCAATGAGCTTTACAAACATAATCTCTTTTTAAATGATTATATATCTACAACATCAGCCTTGAAAGAACATATGGTAAAATGTATGGGAAGTTTACCTTTTAATTTAAAATTACAGTAGATGTTAATCTGACTTTATTATTCATAGAGCTGGTCAGGAATTTTCTGTCTGAATGACCTTCTGATGGATAATGCAGTTTCTGCAAAATTGATATTTTCTTTGGAAAGATCTTGATCTTTCCAAATATTTTTGATTTTCCATTGGGAAAATTTAAATGAAATATTTCTTTGTGGGTTACTTCAACCTGAATTAGAATGTTTCAATTTCTTGAACTGACCCAGAACATTTAGTTTTGAATCAGGTCAATAAAACATTAAATTGCATTTCTATGAATTCATTATATAATGGGAGATGTAGTTTGAGTCCCCCTTCTCTCCTGCAGGCCATGTTCCCTGGAGCACGACATCTCCCATAATGCAATGTGGATTTCCCTCTGATTGATATGCATAATGCAATATGGAGGTCACATGATTCTCAGTAGATAATAAGTGCTGTAGTCTGGTCAGGGAGCCTATATGGGGAAAATGGAGGTATCAAGGCTCCTGAACATCAATTCCCATGAGGCAATGCATTGCTTTGGTAAAATGCAGTTTAAATAGAACTGACTGAAAATGTTTCATTTAAATCAAAACTGTTGAAATAAAATGTTTTGACATTTCAGAACCATTTTTTTTTAATTTCCATTCTGTGAAACATTTCAAAATTTCAACTTTTCATCCTAATTTATGACAAAAAACAAATGTTCAAATGTAAGAATTTCCCATAGGATGGAAATTCTGAATTTTGCTCAGTTCTAGTTATTTCTTACTATGAAGTAGCTATGTTTATCTTGAACAACTGCTTTGTTTAGCAAAAACTGCTTTGCTAAATTGTCTATCTATACCTTTGGTGTCTGTATTGTAAATCACTGTAGTAATAATAAAGATTCTTTTTAATGAAATTTTCTTTCTCACTAAAGTTTAGGGGCCAAATCTTGGAATTATTACAGACAAAACTCCAATTGAAGTTAATGAGCATCATTGCCCAAGTGAGGACTTTGTGATGTTGCCCTAAATGCTGACCTGAAGAAAAAGGGAAAAATGACTGAAAGTATTTCAGTTGAACATATGCACATTTTGCAAAGATACTTACTTCTACATTCCACGTATGGGTGGAGATGTTTCCACACACCATTTGTACACTCAAATGTAACACGACCAAGTTTTATGTACCCAGGTCGACAGTTGTAAGTTGCTGAAGTACCATGTGGATAGGATGCCTTGTCCCAGGTTCCTATAAGTATTTCCTTACTTCTTCTAGGAGGTGGAGTTTCGCAATCTAGAAATTAAGTAAATGAGAATAATAATTAGTAAAATAGATGGTAAATACCCAAAAATAATGTTAGCAAAAGGAAGAATGAGATCTGAGAGCAAGCAAGTGCAGCTTCTTGATTGTAATCACCACACAGTGTTTAGAAAGATCATGGGCAACTGAAAGGTTTCAGAGTGGTAGCCGTGTTAAACTGTATCAGCAAAAACAACGAGGAGTATTTGTGGCATTTTACAGACTAAAAAATTTATTTAGGCATAAGCTTTTGTGGGCGAAAACCCACTTCATCAGATGCATGGAGTGGAAAATACAGTAGGCGGTATATATACACCGTACATGAAAAGATGGGAGTTGCCTTACCAAGTGAGGGGTAAATGCTAACAAGACAATTCAATTAAAGTGGAAGTGGGCTATTCTCAACAGCAGGAAAAATCACTTTTGTGGTGGTAATCAGGGTGGCCCATTTCAAACAGTTGACAAGAAGGTGTAAGTAACAGTAGGGGGGAAATTAGCCTGGGGAAATTAGTTTTTGTAGTGACTAATCCATTCTCAGTCTTTATTCAGGCCTAATTTGATGGTGTCCAGTTTGCAAATTCATTCCAGTTCTGCAGTTTCTCGTTGGAGTCTGATTTTGAAGTTTTTTTGTTGAAGATTTGCCACTTTTAAGTCTGTTATTGAGTGTCCAGGGAGATCGAAGTGTTCCCCAACTGGTTTTTGAATGTTATAATTCTTGACATCTGATTTGTGTCCATTTATTCTTTTGCATAGAGACTGTCCGATTTGGTCAATGTACAATGTACAAACTGCACACCATCAGACTAACCTGATTTTTAATAGAATGGGAAAAAACTTAGTACATATCCCAAAGCAAACCAAAATTATCAATCAAATGTGAAACAATAAATATCTAGATACTGGGGATAATTATCTTTCAATACATAAAAGGAACAGTAGATGCATAGGATGGAGAGTGGGAACAGAGATAATTGCTTTGATTTCAACATAAGCGACCCCACCTACTGTCTTCTCTCCCTCAACCACAGCTCCCCCAGGCCAGCCCTCCCACCACCAGAGGAAAAAAGGATAAAGATACCCCCAACTCCCAAGATCTCTACTTCTGCAGCTCTAATCTCCATAGTTGCTACTACTTCCCATCACTGTCTGACATCAACTTCCTGCTTTCCACTGACCCAATTTTCCAAATCCCCACCCTTAGCTTCGCCACACTTCTTCTTCTTCAATCTGAGTCCCAACCTTCCCACTCCCTCCAGTACTGAGACTATTTGTGTTCACAGAGAACTGGTGAATAACTAAGTTCCAGAAATCCATATCACACCCTCTTCATCCTTCAATCATTTTGTTTTCTGTCCCAGATTTTTGTCTGTCATGACACTTTTCTTCAGGTCAATCAATACTCACACATTCCCTTCCCCACAGCTTCTTACAATGCCTCCTAACCTGTGTCCAGGAAAATAACTTCTCTACAGAGTATAACCCAGACTATGAAAAATAAGGGGAAGTGGTTTGGATTTATTCCAGTATGATATTCCTGAGCACAATGAAAATGAAATAAGGGCTAGAAAACCCCGGAGGCTCCAGGCAGAGCTCCCAGTGTTGCTAGCTCTTGGAATTTCATTTCAAATCTCAGATTTGGTGTTGCCCTTAAAGCCTGATCTCCTGGAGTTATAGGATTACATGAGAAGAGCAGTTTTCACTTTTTGTGAAGTTTCTAGCCCTTATGGTTATGGAGAAGACTGGAAAACATGAACCCTAAAGGCTCAAAAACCGAGAAGGCAAATAAAAAGTACCTCAAATTTATTATTTTCAACATCTTATGATTTGTTGAGGCCCAACTCGTGATATTTGTATGCTTGGGGTCATCAGTATGGGCACATGTGCAAGTAGAAAAGAATTAGCAGGTTGAGGAAACAGAGCTCACTAGGCTCTGTAGAATATATAAAAGGAAGCAAACTAAACTGCTAGGGGCTACTAGTTCTAGCTATGCAACCACTGTCACGAAGACGAAAGGGACCTTCTCTGTGAGTTTTGGACTTTGCTCTATTTAGAAACTTTCTTTGTTTCTAACCTGTTTGTAGCCTTCTCTTCTGAGGGAACAGACATGAAGACTCAGGGTAAAATTTCAAAAGTCCTGGGGAGAGTAAATCCTATTTCACAGCATTGTGGACTGTAAATACTATTGATTTCAAAGAGATTTAGGATCTTAAGTGCCTATGTTACTTTTGAAAATGGGACTTGGGTGTTTTGAAAATTTTACCCCTTGAATTCAGAAGCTCCTCATCGCCAGATTCATACTCAAACCACTAGATTATTTCTCTTGCTCAAGAGTTATTTACTTTTTGACTCTCTAAGTCAACATGTTCTTTATCGGTACTGGCCACAAAACAATATAGAGGCTGCTACATTTAAAGATTTTAAAAAACAAGCATAAGAGGTCTGACATTCTTCAATCCCCCCCCCCACACACAAAATCCACAGTAAAATAAACAAAATCCTTCCCATACAATGATTCACAGAGGTTAAAACACAGACACCAGAAAAATCTACAATGAGGAAAAAATTGCACAGAATACATGAAAATACATGAAAATGTAAAAGGAAATTGTCCCCAATACAACCAATGACCTAACATTTCCTGTTCTCAGTGCAGATATGACTGGACCACACTCACTACTGCTCTTTCTTGTCTGCTGGATTTCTCCTCCCCTAACATTCACAGAGCTTGCCAAACAATCCCATAATCCCAGTGTTTGAAAACAGTCACAGGCAAACTGGCTTACCACTTCTCAGGCTTCTTCATGCAGCCTACTGTCATGGGTGGTACCCTACTATTGTTTCCAGATATCACTACATAAAAGGGTGTTTTAGGAGGGTGTTTAGGACACCCAAAGATCTGTGATTGTCTATAGATCAAAAGGCCTTTTGACAACCATTAACACCTTCCAGCATAACTATAACTGCAGCACCACTTTTTTTTTTTTTTAAGGAACACGCACACAATGGAGGATTCTCAGATAAAAAGACCTGAACAGTCTAAAAACTCAGCTATAGCTAAAAAAGACTCTTTATGATGATTTGAATCACCAAGAAGAAATAAAAAACTTCTGTAGAAAAAACAAAATGCAAGCAAAATGTTCAGTCATAAGGAATTTATTCCCAGTGAGATTCATTGAGTTCAGGAAGGTTTGTGCAAGGTCCTTTGCACCAATCAAGTGGTGAGGCCACATGCAGATTGGAGGCAGCAATAGAAGGTACACCTTGAATGCCATATAATGGGGTCTCCAGGCTGCCCCTCTGCTGGACTTTGTCCTGGTGCTGACTAGAAGGGAGACACCCAATGAACAATTAAGCAAGTGGGCAGGGAATGGTTTAATGGGATAACATGATTTTAGTCAAATGAACAGCGTGCCATCGCTGGTAAATAGTATCAATGGCCAATGAGGGTCTGGCTGGAGAATCTTGCCTACATGCTCGGGGTTCTACTGATCGCCATATTTGGGGTCGGGAAGGAATTTTCCTCCAGGGTAGATTGGCAGAGGCCCTGGAGGTTTTTCGCCTTCCTCCGCAGCATGGGGCAGGGGTCACTAGCTGGAGGATTCTCTGCTACTTGAAGTCTCTAAACCACAGGATTTGGGGACTTCAACAGCAGAGTCAAGGGAAAGGGGTTGGGAAGGCTTTGTGGTCTGCATCATGCGGGAGGTCAGACTAGATGATCATAATGGTCCCTTCTGATCTTAAAGTCTATGAGTCTATGAGGGACAATATGTCCCTGCTAGGCTGGGGTGGGAGGAGGAAGCTGCACTATGGGTTCCTGCCCTGGCAACAGTTGGGAGTGTTAGATTTCAGTTCCCCGGTGCCCCTGAACTTCTGCAGCACAAATCCTAATTACCTCCTTATGTAGAAGATGAGTTTCATTTTATTTGCACCAAAAATTCCTTTACCTCTCAATATTTATAATTTACTAATATGAATGCCTATAGCTGTGTAAGGAACACAATCTCAGAAAGTTATGCCAAACCAGGAGAACCATTTATTACAGAACAAGTCTGTAAAACTAAAGCATACAACTGTGTAGAAGTATTACTCTAGGCCCACTAGAGGGAGCTCACATGCTATCAAAAACCAGATGCTGGGACTTTCAGAGTAACTAGCAAGACCCATTAAAACTCATTTGCTTTTTTAAATGCGCTAACTTTTTGCTTCCCTCCTTTTTTAAATAATATGTTGGGTTGATATCCTGATTAATCACTAGCAATTATTACATAACAGCTAAGTGAAATGTATTCCTCATCTTCGCTTTCTCTCAAAAGGTATCTTTTCTTTCTTCTCGTTTCAGACCTTTGCATACAGTTCTGCTCACTTGAATGGATAAATTATAATAGTTCTATAACTAAACAGCAACATTTTGGCTGCAGGAGTGTTTGTGCAGTAGTAACATTAAAATATAAAAACCATTGGGCCCTCAGTTTTTTTCATACATCTGTAATGCATCTTTATAACACATTTGTGCACCAAGTAGTAACCTTGAAGTTCAAATAGGTGGTGAGAAGGATAGAATGTGGACTTAAGTGTTTCCATTTTTTAGTGTATAAATTCCATTAAGTAGTGAAATTTTCTCTTCATGTCTATGAGAAACTTATTTATTGTGCACGCTTACATCAAAGGGAAAATAGACTTCTGTGTCTGCTTCATTTTTTCTTTAATAAATGACACCTTTGACAATATTGTTTTTATTGACAAATTAAAATAAATATCTCATTATGATCATTTCAATGGTTGCATGTGATTCTAGATTTGGTTTTCTTTATATCATTTAATTCAGAGTGTAACTTTTATGTAAGATTCCAATGCAATTTATTTCCCCCTAGACTTAATGAAGTGGCACATTTTAGGATTTCCTAGAAAAATCTTGGGTTGAAAAGAGACCAAGAATTTCTCAGATTCTACAGAAATTGTATATTTCAGAGCAGCTCATGACACTTTGAGTTCTCAGAATGGTAAAGGCATAGTCAAAAGCTCTATGTTCACAAAGATTATTTTTTTCATTAAGGATACCACTAACTTTTCTAATCTTCCCTGCCCATATCATCTGCTTTTGTAGTCTCTTTCATTAGCAACTTCAAGAACATTTAAGCAGCATTGGAGTTCAATAGAATACCAATGCGCGACTGATCGTATCACACACAGGACACTATCATATTCAAATCCCACTTCAAGCATGTTTATAAAGAAAAAGCTACATATGTTTTTATTACAACAAATATAAAACCCAAATTGATCTTGCTCACAATTCCATTTGCTCTCTACATACATGCTGTTGGTAGGCTTCATGGTTGGCCCCATTAACCATGATGCCAGTTCATCAGCACAGTAACTATCTATTCAAATAATTTTCTCTCTATAGACTCCATAAGAGCTACTGTAAAAGCTTACATTGCACATAGCCTACTATTAACGGCAACTATTTGAATCATTCTCACAATATTTTACATAGTTAGATTTTCTTAATTAACAGGCTATGAAACATTAATTTTCTCAAACTTGACTAACATTTATATTCAAGTTTCAGAGTAGCAGCCGTGTTAGTCTGTATCCACAAAAGAAACAGGAGTACCTGTGGCACCTTATAGACTAACAAATTTATTTGAGCATAAGCTTTTGTGGGCTAAAACCCACTTCATCGGATGCATGCAGTGGAAAATACAGTAGGAAGATTGTATGTATATACACACATATACACACACACACACACATATATACACACACACACACACACACACATATATACACACACAGAGAGAGAGAGAGAGAGAACATGAAAAAATGGGTATTACCATGCACACTGTAACGAGAGTGATAAATTAAGGTGAGCTATTACCAGCAGGAGAGAAAAAAAAACTTTTTGTAGTGGTAATCAAAATGGCCCATTTCCAGGAGTTGACAAGAAGGTATGAGGAACTGTAAGGGGGAAAAATAAACATGGGGAAATAGTTTTACTTTGTTTAATGACCCATCCACTCCCAGTCTTTATTCGAGCCTAATTTAATGGTGTCAAGTTCGCAAATTAATTCCAATTCAGCAATCTCTCGTTGGAGTCTGTTTTTGAAGTTTTTTTGTTGTAATAGTGTGACTTTTAGGTCTGTAATCGAGTGATCAGGGAGATTGAAGTGTTCTCCAACTGGTTTTTGAATGTTATAATTGTTGACGTCTGATTTGTGTCCATTTATTCTTTACGTAGAGACTGTCTGGTTTGGCCAATGTACATGGCAGAGGGGCATTGCTGGCACATGATGGCATATATCACATTGGTAGATGTGCAGGTGAACAAGCCTCTGATAGTGTGGCTGATGTGATTAGGTCCTATTATGATGTCCCCTGAATAGATATGTGGACAGAGTTGGCAATGGGCTTTGTTGCAAGGATAGGTTCCTGGGTTAGTGTTTTTGTTGTGTGGTATGTGGTTGCTGGTGAGTGTTTGCTTCAGGGTTGGGGGCTGTCTGTAAGCAAGGACTGGCCTGTCTCCCAAGATCTGTGAGAGTGATGGATAGTCCTTCAGGATAGGTTGTAGATCCTTGATGATGTGCTGGAGAGGTTTTAGTTGGGGGCTGAAGGTGACGGCTAGTGGCGTTTTTTTACTTTCTTTGTTGGGCCTGTCCTGTAGTAGGTGACTTCTGGGTACTCTTCTGGTTCTGTCAATCTGTTTCTTCACTTCAGTAGGTGGGTATTGTAGTTGTAAGAATGGTTGACAGAGATCTTGTAGATGTTTGTCTCTGTCTGAGGGATTGGAGCAAATGCGATTGTATCATAGAGCTTGGCTGTAGACAATGGATCGTGTGATTTGGTCAGGATGAAAGCTGGAGGCATGTAGGTAAGTATAGCGGTCAGTAGGTTTCTGGTGTAGGGTGGTGTTTATGTGACCATCGCTTCTTAGCACTGTAGTTTCCAGGAAGTGGATCTCTTGTGTGGACTGGTCCAGGCTGAGGTTGATGGTGGGGTGGAAATTGTTAAAATCATGGTGGAATTCCTCAAGGGCTTCTTTTCCATGGATCCAGATGATGAAGATGTCATCAATGTAGCGCAAGTAGAGTAGGGGCGTTAGGGGACAAGAGCTGAGGAAGCGTTGTTCTAAGTCAGCTGATTTGAAGGTATACATTGTCCCCAAATGTGAAATAGTTACGGGTGAGGACAAAGACACCAGGTTTGCCGTGACATTATCATGGATACTGTTCCTGACGGATTGTAGTCCATCTTTGTGTGGAATGTTGGTGTAGAGGGCTTCTACATCCCTCTAGATGGTGGGTGGCTAGGATGGTGTTTTCAGGAAGATCATCAATGGATTGCAGTTTCCTCAGGAAGTCAGTGGTGTCTCGAAGATAGCTAGGAGTACTGGTAGCATAAGGCCCGAGGAGAGAGTCTACATAGCCAAACAATCCTGCTGTCGGGGTGCCAATGCCTGAGATGATGGGGCATCCAGGATTTCTAGGTTTATGGATCTTGGGTAGCAGACAGAATACCCCTGGTCGGAGTTCTAGGGGTGTGGCTGTGCAGATTTGCTCTTGTGCTTTTTCAGGGAGTTTCTTGAGCAGATGGTGTAGTTTCTTTTGGTAACCCTCAATGGGATCAGATGGTAATGCCTTGTAGAATGTGGTGTTGGATAGCTGATCTATCCAGCTATACTCTTAGCCCAGCAGAAGAATCTGTCCTATCTCAGGGCCTCTCCTTCTGCCCCTCCACCCCCATGAACATGATACAGTTCTATGGTGACCTAGAATCCTATTTTCTACGTCTCTGACTCAAGGAATATTTCCAACACACCTCTGAACAGCATACTAACCCACAGAGACCTTCCTACCAACACTACAAAAAGAAGGATTCTGGGTGGACTCCCCCTGAAGGAGGAAACAACAGACTGGACTTCGAGATAGAGTGCTTCTGCCAACGTGCACGGGCTGAAATTGTGGAAAAGCAACACCACTTGCCCCATAACCTCAGAACACAGTGCCATCCACAGCCTCAGAAACAAAGGCTGACAAAGGAGGTGCTGTTGTCATCATGAATAGGTCGGAATATGAACAAGAAGCTGCTAGGCAGCTCTCCAACACCACATTCTACAAGGCATTACCCTCTGATCCTGCTTTACAGGTTATCACGAACTGCACCTTCCTGGGCATACACCTTGTTCAAAACTGGTGTCTCTGGGTCACTGGTACAGCCCTGTTACCTCTCAAAGCTTCCTCTCAGGAAACTTACCTGTGAATATTGGATAATCCTGGCTGCTTTTCTTAACTCTATTTTGAGGACTCCAGATTTTTTTTTAAAAGATCTCAGTTGACTATGCCTCCAATTTCTGGGTTTGGTAAACCCCTAAATGTTTATTTAACCAGAGTAAATATAACAAACATAAAAATAGTTTTCAGTAACCCTTCTACTTCTTACTCCCAGACCAGAGGGAAAACCTATAAAGCCCAGTACTTCTTCCTTTCCTGATCACAGTCTATTTCTCCAACCTCTGTGTGTGATCATGATCCCATCCTCCTGACGAGCCAACTGACAACTCTCAAATTCAACCTCCGCTCCCAAGTTTCAAATTAGCGATCTGGGTAGAGCTTCCATCCATCCAGTAGTCTATTCCATCCAACAGATTTCAGAATGAAGTTCTAGAGGCTGATATTCCACTCACAAACTGGTGCTATTCCACTGATTTAAATTGAATTACTCCTGGTTTACACTAACAGAAGCCAGGGGGGAATCTAAATTCTAATGTCTATACTTATTGACAGAAACCGTGGCCACTTTGAAGTCAATGGGAGTTTTGCATTGACTTCACTGGGGATAGGATTTCATTCATCACAATTATCTATTTATTGCTCAAGGAAGAACTTTACTAACCATGATTTTAAAATATATTTAAAAGAAAATAGAAAATAAATTCTGGGATGCATAGGCCATTAGCTGTTTTTTTAAAGGCATAGTCTGTGCTCTGCTAATTGTGTCAATTGTACGGATGGGTGACACTTTTGTTTTAAATTCATTTTAGTAAAGGGCTCTAAGACAAATTATTCTATTGTTTACATTGTTGTAGATCTGGAATCCTTTCACTGTAGAAAATGGATTTACCCCTGATTTGCAACAGTAAAACTTAATAGTAACATCTGTCCTGCTTGAATCAAATGTTGCCTCATTTACACGCCCTTGCAATCCCACTTATCTGAGGAATATTACATAGGTGTAAAAAGGAGGCCAAACTTGACCCACTTTGTTTTTTTCAAACTCAAAGATATTTTTACACTACTTTGAAACAACTGAGATCTTAGTAAAAGGTTTGTAAAGTAGTATATTAGTTATACATTTTAATAAATAATTTTTTTGTTTAAATTATAATAGCAATAATAACATTGATATTGCCTACTGACTTTCCAGTTAAAACTCAATCCCACTGAAATATTCTGAAAGAGAAAAGAGTATCTTAAAAATATTAGGTTCCAATCCTGCAATATTTACTCAGCTGCAAGGTCCCACATAAAATCACTGAGATTGCTTAGGTGACTAAAAGCTCAGGACTGTATGTAATTTGTAATTATGTAATTAATGTATGTAATTCAAAATTAAAAGTGATCAGAGAAGTGAGACATGGATCAATGAGACCCTTCTAATGCAAATGCAGGTACAGTTCCTCAATAGAAGGCATATTGTATATTAAACTATTATACACCCTAATCATACAGTATAGACACAGTCTTATATTACAGAGGAAATCATTTGAAAATTAAACAAAAAGGCAGATTGTTAGCCTTAGGCATAAGAAATTGATCCGTGTTACAGTAAATGTCAAGAGGGCTACTAAAGAAATATAGGGAGCACACAGTTGGAACTAGAAAAAATGAAAGTTTTCATACAAAACCTTTGCCCTTTTAATGGACAAGAAGTTTATTTCTCTGTCATCTAGCCATACAACCAGGATTTTTAAAATACGTATTTTGAAAGCACCTATTCCAGTCAGTACTGCAAATAGTATTCTTGCAGTTTAACTTATTAATGACTTACAGTAATTAAATACAAAATACCTTAACCAAAAGACTTTAACTTTTTCAATATTGTATGTAATATTTACCTTATTCATTTTACAGGAGATTTTTATTTATTCACAATTATTAGATGTTAGCTTTCAACAATTATAACACAAATTTATATATTAAGCTGACAAACATATTGGATTTCTTGGCTCTAGTTTCTAAGCACAGTAATCAGTGAAAAAGCTGAACTTCAGTTTAATAGCATTGGGCACTACAGCAAAATGTAGCCAAATACACAGTTGACATCACACTTATAAGGTACTGCATATGGACTACTGCAAGACAGTTTTAATTAGTTTTGACTCCGAAACTGCCAAAAAAAAAGATAATCCAAGTTTTATCTGTATTTATAAAATATTTTGGCGACCACTTGTCCCAGACTGTCCCCAACGTATCAGTGAGGATCATGTCTTTCTTTTTAACAAACTTACCTTTTTCTGCAGTACATGTCCAGAGTAGGAGCAGAACAGTATAGCCCAGCAATATCATCTCAGTGCCTCAGAAACAGACCATCACATTTACAATGATAGGTGGTACTTTCTGTTGCTCTGGGCTATGTACACTCTGTCTTCTAACACTAACTGCTTCTGGAGCTGACCTTGCAAAGATTTTATTCTCTGACTTCAGCAATCACTTCCCCTAATCTTCTTGCAACACACAATAGTCTCTTTCTTTCTACACACATATATTATGCAATCTTTGCAGGAAAAAAAAAAAAAAAAAAAAAAAGAGAGCCTTGTTAATATTGGTTGTCTCTGTCCTTTCGGTATTCTGTTTGCTTTTACCACACACTTCATATTTGAAAGTCACCACAATCCCTCCTACTTAACACAAAATCAAATACAAGTTGCTTCAATGAATCTAAAGTTTATTTTGAAAGGATATTTTCTCTGTGTTTTATATGCTTAATCAATCAAATGTTAAATTTTATATGTTGTAATAGCAACTAAGGGCCTGATCCTGACCCACTGAAGTCAGGGACAAAATTCATTAACTACAACAGAAATAGGATCAGGTACCTAATCTTTCTTCACACTCTTAACCCTTCCCTAGCAGACCAACCGTCACATTGCAGTCCCTCACAGTCACACTGAGGTTATTCTAAAATACTAAGAAATACAGTATTTGGCCCTTGCAGAAACAGCTATATGGAGGGGAAAAAGATTGAACAAAAAGAGATAGTGAGTAAGATCCAGCTCAGTACTTTTGTGGAAAGTGGAGAATTCTCATGCATTGTGCTGTTATTCCACATCCAGTGACAAAAGGCAGAGTAATTTAAAGAGTTGTGCAACCAGGATGGCATGCAATTTCAGTTGTTGAAAGGAGAGTCTACAGCAGGTGGAATTGACTAACTTTGCCTGCATGTGATCACATCTGTACCTGTACTTGCTGGTAGTCTGCCACTCTTGCCTTTTGTTCTTCATGCTAACAGCAGCCCATGATGATTCTGGACTCTACTGCCCAGACCAAAGGTTCTCAAAAGTTTCACAGTTTGGGCCATCTCTTAATAAAGATTATTTCATAGACCACCTCCTCTCCCATTGGCAACTGCACAGACAATTTGTTCTCCCATTTACAATCGCTTCATGCAATATGTGGAATCTACAACAATGGCTTATGTGGAAAAAATAATATCAGTAACACATTTAGTGTACTTTTAAGCTTCTTTTAAAGCAATTTAGCAAAGTAAACAAGGAGTACAGCCCATAGCATGTGACCAAATATGTCTCTGAAGACCACTATGAATTTACAGACAAGAATTTGGAAACCTCTGAACTAATAATATACTTTTCACTATACAGAATAGAGCTGGGAGGGAAACAGGTTTCCCATCATGTGAACATTTTCAAAGTGTAAAAAGAAAAAAAAAATCCTATGCTCTATCAGGACAAAAAGTTTCTCTCTCAAATTTTTGCAAACCAAAAAAAAAAAAAAAAGGTTTGAGTCAATCAAAACATTTCATTTCAATTTTGACATTTCTTGTTTTTTAAAATCTTATTTTCGCTAAAAGAAGAACAGGAGTACTTGTGGCACCTTAGAGACTAACAAATTTATTAGAGCATAAGCTTTCGTGGACTACAGCCCACTTCTTCGGATGCATATAGAATGCATAAATTTGTTAGTCTCTAAGGTGCCACAAGTACTCCTGTTCTTTTTGCGGATACAGACTAACATGGCTGCTACTCTGAAACCGGTCATTATTTTAGCTAGACAGCAGTAAAGTTATTTCAACTAGAAAAAACATTTTTATTTTGAATATGTCAAAATGAGGCTTTTCAACATTTTTGAAACTTTGTTTTCCAATAATTCTTCAAGATTCATGGACACTGACCCTGTTTTGTGAACAATTTTGATTTCAATATAAAAAAAATGGTCAAAAAATTCCCAACCAGCTCTTGTTTACAGACTTGTTTACTCTTCAAACAATTTCAACCTTACAATTTGTTTTATGTTTACTATTAACCAACTCAGTGCTGTGTTAAATGGAAGGGTGTTTTTACTCCAGTTAAGTTAATAAGCAGTGATGTGTTTTTGTGTCTTTAGAGGAAGAAACGTTATTTCTCTGAACTGTTCAGGAGTGAGCTGGACATTGCAGAGCACATGGTTTTGGGAAAACGTGGGACTGGGAGTGTGTTGGGGGCGGGGGAATCACCCTGCTGGTTGCAACTAAGGCTAAAAGAAGTCAGAGTGGGGTTGCAGATAGGCAGCTGAGGTTGGAGCTGCTGAACTAGGGCAGTCTAGCACACATATGGTTTGACCCACATGCTTACAGGCTGGTGGTGAGAATGTCCCCAGCTGGGAGCTACAGCAGCAAAGCACTATAATGCACCCAGGTTTGCAGGGCATATGGTGACAACCCCTCCCTAGTCTGGGCTGCACCCTGAATCCTGGAACAGATGCCAAGGGAGTTTGTTTTTTTTTAATCTGAAGTTTAAAATAAACATATCCTTTGCAATGTTTGCATCACAAACATTGCAGCACTATATTTGTGCAGAAATATCAGACATTGAAATGGAGAGATATACACAGTAAACAAGTAGTATAAATACAAAAAAATAAAAAGAGTTGTGAATCTTTCAATTTTCTCTCTCTCTTTAGAGAGAGAGAGCGCACATGCGCTCTCTCATCAATGTGCCTTAAAAAAACATGTCCATAATGAAGTTTGGTATCAAGGATGGTAGAGAATGCAGGAATTTGTGCTGCTGCAGACAGGGAGCTATGAAGTTTTTTTGGCAATGCTTCATGAATAAAATTGTTCATTTAGTAGCAGCAACATTCCCCCCTCCCCCCACTCTACTGGTGGCAAATTTCTGAAGTGGGTCTTAAACCATTGGCAGTTGTTCCATGTTATCTATCCAGCATACAACCCAGCTACCCTGGCTGGGTGCTGCAATGAGAATTTGTTTCTGTAAAAAAAAGTTAATGAATTTTTAAAGTCTCCAAATTGTTACTGACCAATAATAGTGGTTTTACTGAGTACTATTAATATAATGATGTGATAATCGATGTAGGTTTTAAAAGTACAACAGTGCAGTCAGGAAGCATTATTTCATTGAGCTATTCTTTAGATAACTATTTCAGTCACAATATGTTTTTCCTGGTAGTCTCAGTCCAACCTGATCCAGTTTTATACATTGGCATTCTTTGTCAGACTCGGCTGAGAGACTTAGGCATCCACCTGTCTGACGGCTGGTCTATCCTATCACCACAAGTACTGGTGCTTCCTGAACTGGAGTTAGTCACACAGGATAAGGCACATTTGTGATGCAGTTGGCGGAAACTTGTACTACTGTTGCTGTCTGTACACAACTGTGTTTGTTCTTTGGATAAGATGAGAACGCCTTTAATGAAAACTTGTTACATTCATGATTAAAATAAAAACATTGTCTGCTATCGTATGTAGTTCAGGGCAACTGCACCAGTATTCCTTCCTCAGTGTTCCCTCAACAGCACCCATGCTAGGTGTGACAGGGGTACAACCTGGAGCTGTGGGACCGCTGTGCCTCCTTAACTCTGCAGCCTGGGCTGGTTCTCGTGATGCTTTGCCAGGGACAAGCAGCAAACCCCTCCAGGGGCTATCATCACTCAGCCATCAGCATGCAGAGTCATACCCAGCTAAGTTGCATGAACGCTCCCCAAGCCACTCATGAATCATACACAGGGAAACACCAGCAAATCTCACAAGCCTCCAGCCCTGCACCCCAGAAATATACTGTCTTACACTGCTCAAGATCTTCTCCTGAATGATGCAAACTTATAAATTAGTTCACTACTTCATCAAAGGAAAGTGGACATGCACCAGCCTTTGTAACCTCAGCAGATTTCCCAAGCACCTTAGACAAACTCATTGGTAAGGATAAAACATTAAAATAAGTTTATTAATTACAGAAAAAAGTAACAGAGGGTCCTGTGGCACCTTTGAGACTAACAGAAGTACTGGGAGCATAAGCTTTCGTGGGTAAGAACCTCACTTCTTCAGATGCAAGTAATGGAAATCTCCAGAGGCAGGTATATATCAGTGTGGAGATAACGAGGTTAGTTCAGTCAGGGTGGGTGAGGTGCTCTGCTAGCAGTTGAGGTGTGAACACCAAGGGAGGAGAAACTGTTTCTGTAGTTGGATAGCCATTCACAGTCTTTGTTTAATCCTGATCTGATGGTGTCAAATTTGCAAATGAACTGGAGCTCAGCAGTTTCTCTTTGGAGTCTGGTCCTGAAGTTTTTTTGCTGTAAGATGGCTACCTTTACATCTGCTATTGTGTGGCCAGGGAGGTTGAAGTGTTCTCCTACAGGTTTTTGTATATTGCCATTCCTGATATCTGACTTGTGTCCATTTATCCTCTTGCGTAGTGACTGTCCAGTTTGGCCAATGTACATAGCAGAGGGGCATTGCTGGCATATGATGGCATATATAACATTGGTGGATGTGCAGGTGAATGAGCCGGTGATGTTGTAGCTGATCTGGTTAGGTCCAGTGATGGTGTTGCTGGTGTAGATATGTGGGCAGAGTTGGCATCGAGGTTTGTTGCATGGGTTGGTTCCTGAGTTAGAGTTGTTATGGTGCAGTGCGTGGTTGCTGGTGAGAATATGCTTAAGGTTGGCAGGTTGTCTGTGGGCGAGGACTGGCCTGCCTCCCAAGGTCTGTGAAAGTGAGGGATCATTGTCCAGGATGGGTTGTAGATCACTGATGATGCGTTGGAGAGGTTTAAGCTGAGGACTGTAGGTGATGGCCAGTGGAGTTCTGTTGGTTTCTCTTCTGGGCCTGTCTTGTAGCAGGAGGCTTCTGGGTACACGTCTGGCTCTGTTGATTTGTTTTTTTATTTCCTTGTGTGGGTATCGTAGTTTTGAGAATGAAGATGTCATCAATATAGCATGAGTGGATTTTAGACAGCTTACGGTCCTTTTTCCTTTGTAGAGAGGTGAAGTGTGTAATGTAGATCTCCTGTCTTATTTTAGTAAAGTCCATTTGTGTGGAGGGTTGGTTATTTATGAAAGTCTCCAGGTTGGAGAGCTCCCGCATGGCCCCACAATATGCCAACATTTTTATGGCTGACCTGGAACAACGCTTCCTCAGCTCTCGTCCACTCATGCCCCTTCTCTACCTACGCTATATTGATGACATCTTCATCATCTGGACCCATGGGAAGGAGACCCTGGAAGAATTCCACCATGCTTTCAACAGCTTCCACCCCACCATCAACCTCAGCCTGGACCAATCTACACGGGAGGTCCACTTCCTGGACACCACCGTACAAATAAGCGATGGCCACATTAACACCACCCTATACCGAAAACCCACCGACCGCTACGCCTACCTTCATGCCTCCAGCTTCCACCCCGGTCACACCACACGATCCATCGTCTACAGCCAAGCACTGAGGTACAATCGCATCTGCTCCAACCCCTCAGACAGAGACCAACACCTACAAGATCTTCACCAAGCATTCTCAAAACTACGATACCCACACAAGGAAATAAAAAAACAAATCAACAGAGCCAGACGTGTACCCAGAAGCCTCCTGCTACAAGACAGGCCCAGAAGAGAAACCAACAGAACTCCACTGGCCATCACCTACAGTCCTCAGCTTAAACCTCTCCAACGCATCATCAGTGATCTACAACCCATCCTGGACAATGATCCCTCACTTTCACAGACCTTGGGAGGCAGGCCAGTCCTCGCCCACAGACAACCTGCCAACCTTAAGCATATTCTCACCAGCAACCACGCACTGCACCATAACAACTCTAACTCAGGAACCAACCCATGCAACAAACCTCGATGCCAACTCTGCCCACATATCTACACCAGCAACACCATCACTGGACCTAACCAGATCAGCTACAACATCACCGGCTCATTCACCTGCACATCCACCAATGTTATATATGCCATCATATGCCAGCAATGCCCCTCTGCTATGTACATTGGCCAAACTGGACAGTCACTACGCAAGAGGATAAATGGACACAAGTCAGATATCAGGAATGGCAATATACAAAAACCTGTAGGAGAACACTTCAACCTCCCTGGCCACACAATAGCAGATGTAAAGGTAGCCATCTTACAGCAAAAAAACTTCAGGACCAGACTCCAAAGAGAAACTGCTGAGCTCCAGTTCATTTGCAAATTTGACACCATCAGATCAGGATTAAACAAAGACTGTGAATGGCTATCCAACTACAGAAACAGTTTCTCCTCCCTTGGTGTTCACACCTCAACTGCTAGCAGAGCACCTCACCCACCCTGACTGAACTAACCTCGTTATCTCCACACTGATATATACCTGCCTCTGGAGATTTCCATTACTTGCATCTGAAGAAGTGAGGTTCTTACCCACGAAAGCTTATGCTCCCAGTACTTCTGTTAGTCTCAAAGGTGCCACAGGACCCTCTGTTACTTTTTACAGATTCAGACTAACACGGCTACCCCTCTGATAATTACAGAAAGATAGATTTAAGTAGGGCTGTTGATTAATCACAGTTAACACATGCAATTAACTAAAAACATTGTGATTTAAAAAATTAATGATTAATCGCAGTTTTAATTACATTGTTAAACAATAGAATACCAATTGAAATTTATTAAATTTGTGATTTTTTCTACATTTTCAAATATATTGGATTCAGTTACAACACAGAATACCAAGTATACACTGCTCAATATATATTATTATTATTGTTGATTACAAATATTTGCACTGTAAAAATGATAAACAAAAAAACCCGTACTTTTCAAATAAGCCTCATACAAGTATTGTAGTGCAATCTCTTTATCATGAAAGTGCAACTTACAAGTGCAGATTTTTTTTGTTACGTTAACTGCACTCAAAAACAAAACAATGCAAAACGTTGAGCCTTCAGGTCCACTCAGTACTACTTCTTGTTCAGCCAATCGCTAAGACAAACAAGTTTGTTTACATTTATGGGAGATAATGCTGCCCACTTCTTATTTACAATGTCACCAGAAAGTGAGAACAGATGTTCACATTGGACTTTTGTAGCCGGCATTGCAAGGTATTTACATGCCAGATATGCTAAACATTCATATGCCCCTTCATGCTTCTGCCACCATTCCAGAGGACATGCTTCCATGCTGATGATGCTCATTAAAAAAATAACATATTAATTAAATTTGTAACTGAACTCCTTGGGGGAGAATTGTATGTCTCCGGTTCTATCTTGCCCGCATTCTGCCATATATTTCATGTTATAGTAGTTTGGGATGGTGTCTCAGCACGTTGTTCATTTTAAGAATACTTTCACTGCAGATTTAACAAAACTCAAAGAAGGTACCAATATGCTATTTCTAAAGATAGTTACAGCACTCGACCCAAGGTTCAAGAATCTGAAATGCTGTTCAAAATCTGAGAGGGACGAGATGTGTAGCATGCTGTCAGAAGACTTGAAAGAGCAAAATTCCGATGCGGAAACTACAGAACCCGAAACACCAAAAAAGAAAATCAATCTTCTGCTGGTGGCATCTGACTCAGATGATGAAAATTAACATGCGTCAGTCCACACTTCTTTGGATCCTTATCGAGAATGTCCTCTGGAATGGTGGGTGAAGCATGAATCTTTTGCGCATCTGGCATGTAAATATCTTGCAACGCTGGCTACAACAGTGCCATGAGAACACCTGTTCTCACTTTCATTGTGAACTGGTGGCATTGTGAACAAGAAGTGGGCAGCATTATCTCCTGAAAATGTAAACAAAATTTGTTTGGCTGAGTGATTGGCTGAACAAGAAATAGGACTGAGTGGACATGTAGATGCTAAAGTTTCACATTGTTTTTTATACATACTTCTAAATTTTTAAGTTCAACTTCCATGGTAAAGAGATTGCACTACAGTACTTGTATTAGTTGAATTAAAAATACTATTTCTTTTGTTTTTTTACAGTGCAAATATTTGTAATAAAAATATAAAGTGAGCACTGTACACTTTGTATTGTGTGTTATAATTGAAATCAGTATATTTGAAAATGTAGAAAACATCCAAAAATATTTAAATAAATAGTATTCTATTATTGTTTAACAGTGCAATTAATCACACGACTAATCATGCTTAATTTTTTAATCGCATGATTAATCGTGATTTTTTTTTAATCGCTTGACAGCCCTAATTTTAAGTGATTATAAGTGGTAGGCATAAAGATAAGAGATAGTTACAAAAGAAAATAAAAAGTAAGCATTTAGTCTAAATCCTAAACCTTCTTAGACTAAGCAGTATTTGACTCAAGCAGTTTTTCTCACCCCACTGGATGTTGTAGGGAAGTTACAGTTCTTCATACATAGGCTGACTTTCCTTCTCAGCCTGGGACAAGTCTTCTCAGTTCAAGTCTTTGTCTTTCTGGCATTCTTGTTGCCTTCAGCATAGGTGGGGGAGGAGAGATGTAAAGGCATAATGCCACTGTCCCTTATTTTATACCCTCAGTTCATGTGCCTGGAAAATACCAGCCAAGACATGTCCTGGTGGGCCTTTCTGAGTCACAGAGTCAAGCAATCCCCATTTTGTGATGCTTGTGTAACTCTTACATAATTGTAAATCCCTTGTTTTCAACTCCCCTACTGATGAATGGTTGTTTAATGCAGGCCTTCTTTTTTGTCACTGGAGAACTAGTAGTGGGTGACTCCCAAACTCACAACATATTTCAATAACAACCATAGAGCAAAATCTCATGACTTCATACACACTAATTATATATATAATAATCACAACCATCTATGAATAATGGACATGGAGGTTACAGGATACCACTTTGAGTTACAGTGTGTTACGCTAGGCTATCAGCTCCTTAGCAGTCACCTCTCTTGTGCAGAAACCCGAGTCTCTCTTCCTCCTGACCAGGCTGCACAGTTCCCTGCCTACATTGTAATCTCCAGCAAGCCAGACCACCTAAAAGTCCAGAGTTCACACTTTTTTCTGAAGGCTATAAACAGTGTAATTGCCTGCAGATATGTTACCACACAGCCCTTTATAAACAAGCACATTTATTCTTAAGGTGAAAGCATTACAGAAAAAATATAACAAAAACAATAAAGGAATCTACACATAGGCTAACAAGTTTATCAAAGATTACCTCCCAGCTCCAACAAGCGCTCTGGTAGGAGTCAGTGTGTAAAACCCCACTAAGGGGTTTTTCTGTGGTTACAAGTTCATAACAGCTTTTGCATTCACTTACAACTATGTATTTCAAAAGAAATCCCCTTCATGCATATTGTTTAAAAAACAAATTTTTCAATATAGTCTTTTGATCATCCGGGCCCACAACATTTGTATTTAATACAACGGACCCCAAAGATACTTACACTTAATTTAGTAAGATCTCCCAAGAATTTTCAGGAAACTGCCATATTTGTCAGAGCATCATTTCATTGCCTCTGGTACCTATTTATTTAGAGAACAAATGCTAATACTAATGCGAATACCTAGTTATTCTTGGATGTAATATCAGACAGATTTCTTCACCGAATAGTCACTGAACCAACAAAAAGTGATGCTATTTTAGACTTAGTTATGGTAAACAGTGAGGACATGGTCATACAAAATCACTTTTGCTCCAGTGATGATGAGTTGATCAACTTTACATTAAACAGAAGGATATTCAAAACCAGGCCAGTAAGTAAGATTTTTTTTCAAGGGGGCAGATTAGAGAAATTAAGGGAGCTAGTTAGTAAAGTCAACTGGACTGAAGAGCCCAAGGCCTAGTGCATGGAGGCTTTTGGGGATTTCTTTAAGTCAAAGATGCAAAAACTATCTGGAATTTGCATCCCAAGCAAGGCAGAAAAGCATGTAGGGAAAGACTCCAGACCTGCACGAACGAACAACCACCCCAAAAAGGATATTAGAAATGGAAGGAGGCAATGATCGGGGGGTGGGAGGGGGAATACATTTGGGCAGTCAAAGTACAGAGATAAAGTGAGAAGTGCCAAAATCCAAGTTGAGTTAGTCTCTGCAAAGGAAATCAAAATAAAAAAAAAATGTTCTTTAGCAATTTAAATACAAGAAGAGAATAAGAAAAGAAATGGGACTGCTACACAGTGTGGCTGGAGTAGAGATTAAGGATAACCTAGGTATGAGCCCAAAACATCTACTGGGAACATGAGGGGAAAGGGAGAAGGGCTAATGGGAATGAATGTATAGAAATGAAAAATACCACATCCAAGTTTGGAAACATAACTAAAAGAGTATAATGTTATCAGATAGGGGAGGGGGGACACACCACATAATCTTCATTCCAGAATACTGAAATAACTGGCTCACAAAAATTGCAAGTCCTGTTGCAAGAGTTTTTAATAAATGTAACAAATACAGGGTGGTACTGTATGACAGGAGAATAGCAAACAAACATAGTATCTGTATTTAAGAAAGGGAAAAAATGATCTGGACAACTATGGACCTGTTAGCCTGACCTCACTAGCATGCCAGGCTTTAGAACACATTTTGAAGGAAACAATAATTAAAGACATGGATGTAAACATAAAATGGGATGAAATGCAACATGGGTTTATTCAAGGTAGATTGTGCCAGACTAACCTGATCTATTTCTTTGATAAGATAACAAGAGAAGATAGATAAGAGAAGACAAGATAGATAAGATAGACAAGAGAAGTATGGTAGATATATATATGGACTTTAGTAAAGCATTTGATGTGGAAATATGTGGGAAATTTTGGTTAAAATGGAGAAGATGGGGATTAGTACAAGAATTGTAAGGTGCATAAAGAGCTGTCTAAAAAGGAAATGATGACAGATTGTGCTAAAAAGAGAACTGTGGGACTAGAGGGAAGGTACAAATGGAGCTGCTCAAAGATCAGTCCTAAGGCTTATTGTAGTTAATGAACTTGGCACAAAAGTAGGAGTTGTGCTAATGAAATTTGCTGATAACCCAAAGTTGGCATGCATCATCAATATAAAGGAGGATCTTCATATTTTACAGGAAGAATTAAATAACCTTATAGACTGTAGTAATAGAAATAGGATGAAATATAATAGTACAGAATGGAAGGTCAGGCACTTCAGGACTAATAAGAATTTCTGCCGTAAAGCAAGGACTCATCAGTTAGTCAGTCACAGGGTGACCATGAGCCACCAACATGATGTGGCCATGAAAAAGCAAATGAGATCATAGTATGTATCTAATGAAGTATTTCCAGTAGAAATAGGGAAGAATTCGTGCCATTGTGCAAGGCACTGGGAAGTCCTCTTCTAGAAAACTGTACACAATTCTGGTCACCCATGTTTAAGAAAAATTAATTCAAACTGGGACCAGCACAGAAGAGGGCTACTAGGATGATCCAGGGAACAAAGAGCCTGTTTTACACAATGAAACTAAGAGAGCTTGGCTTGTTTAGTCTAGCAGAAAAACAAAGGCTGAGAGGGGATATGATTTTTATCTATCTATCTAGAGGGTAAAAACCAGGGAGAAAGCTAAAGGACAAACAAAAATGTATATAAACTGGTCACAAATAAATTTAAGGTGGAAAGTAGAAGAAGGTTTCTAACCATCAGAGGAGTGACATTCCAGAGATTTTCAATAGGAATAGTGGGGGCAAACTACTTAACTAGCTATAAAATGGAACTTGGTAAATTTATGAGCAGGATTGCACAACAGGATTGATTGTGACAGTGTGGGACTAGATTCAGTGACCCAGGAGATCCCTTCCTGTCTTACATCCCTATATGTTTATTTTCTCATGAACACCTCCACACTTTCTTCACTGTTTATTAAGCCTGGAAAGCTTTTCCTTAATGAATCCACAAAACCATTATCCTTTTCCTCCTTCAAATCCCTTCAATTCTGGTGCAACAACTCTAGTTAATAAAAAAAAAAAGAAGAAAATTAACAATGGCTTGGTAGAGCAGAGGTTGAGGATAGCAGTTATTTTAAATAAAAGAAACACATATTTTTGAATGATTCATAACCATCAGGTTGTGCACACGGCTAGTCTGAGGGCTTCCTGCCCTCCCTCTGCACAAGCCAGGTGTCCATTTACCTAGGGTCTTGGTCTTCTTAGCCCACCGCAGCACTTCTCCAAATTTTCCTCTGCTTCCCTCCAAACTGCTCTCTACTCCAACACCAATCCACTCTGTTTCTACTCCTTCAAACTGTTCTCTGCTCTAACACCAATCCTCACTGCTCCAACTCCTTCCCCTGTCTGATTGAAGCAGTTTTTTTTTTTATCAGGTGACTGGCTTCAGGTGCACTAATTAAACTATAGCAAACTTTCTTCCCTCTACAGGTAATAAGGCTCCCTTCTAACCCTCTCCTGCTGCCCTTTGGCCATGCTGTATCACACCAGATACAAATCCAGAAAACTATTCTCTGTTTGAGATGTTTACTTTATACAGTACAGAAAGGCCATATTGTGAGAAGAAAAAATTTCACAGCAAATTCAATTTAGAAGTACATCAGGGCACATTTAACAACTGATGTCATTATGATACATTCTGCTAAGGACTATACCTTTTGTAGGTACTTCTGAAGTAGCTTTGCAAGCTGTACTAGGCCAAACCTGCTCATCACAGGCATAACATCTAGCCTATACATTACAGCCACTGACTGAATGCTCTGCTAACTCAGTATATCCACAGATCACTTTGAGTCCTCCTGTCAAGGCTGATTCCCCACTCTGGCACTTTGAGTGCAGAAGGTGAGGGCCTGAAAGGATTCTAAAAATTAATACTGGCCACTCCAGGCTTGTATTAAACTCCCAAGGTTACAGCTTCTCTCTGACCTTGAATGGGTAGATGCTGCCACCTCCCAAGTGCAAAAAACCCCTTTTGGGAACCCAGGAAGGCGTACTTGGGAATTCCTTCCTGTGGGGTACCCTCAAGCCCTTTCACACACACCTCTCCCCGGGGAACAGCTGAGAAAGAAAACAAAACAAATCAGCTGTTGCCACCAGCTAATCAAATAACATATGCACAAACCTCTTAGGGACACAGAAATCCAATCCTGTTCTTAAAAAAAAAAAAAAAGGTAAATTTTATTAAAAACAAAAAGAAAGAAGTACATCTGGAACTTAGGCTTTTTGCTAGGTTTAAAAAGAAACAATTATAAGGATTAAGCATCAAAATAGCTTCTTGAGGTCCAGTTTAAGGGTTACAAGCAAAACAAAAGCACCTGGGATTATCACAGAGGAGTTCAGAAACCAAAAAGAAATAAAAAAGATAATCCTAATCATGTCTTCCTAGACATTTCCTGATCTACTTACATAGATTCATAGATGGTAGGACTGAAAGGGACCTTGAGAGGTCATCGAGTCCAGTCCCCTGTCCTCTTGGCAGGACCAAATACTGTCTAGACCATCCCTGATAGACATTTATCTAATCTATTCTTAAATATCTCCAGAGATGGAGATTCCACAACCTCCCTAGGCAATTTATTCCAGTGTTTAACCACCCTGACAGTTAGGAACTTTTTCCTAATGTCCAACCTAAATCTCTGCAGTTTAAGCCCATTGCTTCTTGTCAGGGCCGGCTCTAGGATTTTTGCCGCCCAAAGCAAAAACAATTTTGGCCGCCCCCCCCTTATTTAATTACCCCGCCCCCGGCCCCGCCTCAACTCCGCCCCTTCCCCAAATCCCCTGCCCTGCCTCCTCCCCCCAGGCTCTCAAGCCTAGGAGGGAGGGGGGGGAGAAGCGGCGCCGCGCCGCGGCCACTCGGAGTCTCCCCCTCCCTCCCAGGTTTGAGAGCCTCCGAGTGGCCGTGCGAAACAGCTGATTTGCGCGCCGCTGTTCCCCCTCCCTCCCAGGCTTGAGAGCCTGGGAGGGAGGGCGAGTAGCGGTGCGTGAATCAGTTGTTTCGCGCGCCGTGGCAGCAGCAGCGGAGGTGAACTAGGGCGGCCAGGGCACATTTTTAGGGGCGGCATTCTGGTGCCAGCCATGCCGCCCCTAAAAATGTGCTGCCCCAAGCACCAGCTTGTTTTGCTGGTGCCTAGAGCCGGCCCTGCTTCTTGTTCTATCCTTAGAGGCTAAGGTGAACAAGTTTTCTCCCTGCTCCTTATGACACCCTTTTAGATACCTGAAAACTGCTATCATGTCCCCTCTCAGTCTTCTCTTTTCCAAACTAAACAAACCCAATTCTTTCAGCCTTCCTTCATAGGTCACGTTCTCAAGACCTTTAATCATTCTTGTTGCTCTTCTCTGGACCCTCTCCAATTTCTCCACATCTTTCTTGAAATGCGGTGCCCAGAACTGGACACAATACTCCAGTTGAGGCCTAACTAGAGCAGAGTAGAGCGGAAGAATGACTTCTCGTGTCTTGCTCACAACATACCTGTTAATGCATCCTAGAATCATGTTTGCTTTTTTTGCAACAGCATCACACTGTTGGCTCATATTTAGCTTGTGGTCCACTATAACCCCTAGATTCCTTTCTGCCGTACTCCCACCTAGACAGTCTCTTCCCATTCTGTATGTGTGAAACTGATTGTTCCTTCCTAAGTGGAGCACTTTGCATTTCTCTTTGTTAAACTTCATCCTGTTTACCTCAGACCATTTCTCCAATTTGTCCAGATCATTTTGAATTATGACCCTATCCTCCAAAGCAATTGCAATCCCTCCCAGTTTGGTATCGTCTGCAAACTTAATAAGCGTACTTTCTATGCCACTATCTAAGTCGTTAATGAAGATATTGAACAGAACTGGTCCCAAAACAGACCCCTGCGGACCCCCACTTGTTATACCATTCCAGCTGGGGTTTCAAATGAGTAGTTTCTAGGTATGATCTGATGATTTTCATATCTGTCCCAAAGCTTTTTTACAGCATCGCTGCTCTGTCCCCCCTCTCCGGAGAACCATAAGAGACAAACAAAGAGAAATTTTTTCCCCTATTTAAAAAGTTCTAGCCTTCCCATTGGCTCTTTTGGTCACGTGCCCACTCCCTTCCTTTTACCTATGGACTTTTTAACCCTTTATGGGTAAAGCAAGTAGAGAACAGCTACTAAGAGGGATTTTATAGCTAACTGGCTGTCTCAGTGTCCATAAAAAGGAGCTCCCCCCCTTCATTTATCACACCTCCAGACGATTAAACACTATTTGGCTGATGTAGCTTTAAGATTGACTCACAGTGTACTTCCAGTGGCTGCCAGAGCTGTAATCCCCATTTCCAGACTTGACCATAAAACCACAGGAATGTGACCAAGTGAGACTTTTTCAAACTTGTTGGAATGTAGCAACAGGCAGCTGGATAAACCATTCAAATAATTAATCATGGGGAACAAAAGCAATCCAAAATATGAGTGACAGGGAGGAGGGACCCTGAAAACTAAGCTTGATCTTTCTGGATCCCTCCCTGGAGGTTCCCAGTCTGCCTGATCCTCTTAAAGCATCAAGAGGAAAATAGCAGTAATGTATATAAACTTTGTAAAGAATGTTGGCGTCACTAGGCATAGCTACCAGGTAACTCGGGGGGGGGAGGGTGTGTGTGGAAGGCCATAAGTGCCGATGAAACCCCCCTGCTCTGGGTCTAAGTGAGCCACAGTAACTCCATCTTGTGAACTTTAACCAGCCTCCATGCTAACAGCCTAAATGCTGAAGCAGAATATGTAACGGTCAGCTTTTTTAGCAGACAGCTGCAGTTTCACTCACACTAGCAGAAGCAGTAGTGATAAGGAGGGGGAAAGGAGGAGGAGGGAGAAGCCTACTACATCTTAGCTTGCAAGGCCAAAAATAAACATGCGGACGGGAACTTTTCTAACACGCCACAATGTAATGCCTGCTGTAACTGCTGTCGGGAAGGGAGGGGTAGTAGGGGACAGAACAAAGGCTTGCACACAAACAGCTTGGAATATAAAATGGGAAACTTGCTTGTATTTGTTGTGCTTCTGATTTGAGACATGCTGGTCTCCTGAGTGCCTTTTCGAGATCTTGAATAAATTTGGTTTGCTTCTCCACCCTGGTGTGTCTATTGGTGCGAAGCACACTGGGCAACGAACCCTGTTGCTCCCTCGGGCCCTCTGGGCCGGCAACAGTTTTGGTGCCCAACATGGGGCTTGAGGCTGAAATTTAGCCTTGCCCGGATCCCTCCTGGCGGCCGACAGATTACGGCGACGCCCAACGGCCAGCTCGTACCGGTGACTTCATTGGGGGCCTCGGCGGAGACGTGGTGTGATCGACCCCGGAGGGCACAATGATGCAACGCGCTCGACTAGTGGAGAAGCAGTTGTGGCCTACACAATGGCTCTTGGAATTCCCACTATAGTAGCTCTTAAGCCCCAGCCCATTCGTCTACGCTCTCCACCCACTGGTCTCATAGGTTTTCAGCAAGCCAGTACAAGTAATCATATCTGGTTTGCCGGCATTAGTACATGTAGATTTTATATTGGTCCTGGTATAAGTCTCACTGTTCCTGTACTAAATGCCACCGGTTGGCAAACCGGCGCTACATTCTTTGCCCTTTCCCAATAAGCCACTCTACAGGACCTACAAGGTAACAATGGAAAGGCTAGTTATGGTGAAGCATTCTGGGTCTGTGGTAATAGTGCCTACAAATGGCTTCCTCATGGTTAGCATGGTAGCTGTTATAAAGGCTATCTCGCTCCTCCCCTCCGTGCTCTGACCCAGGCTCCCTCAGGTCGCCCTAGGTACTATCGATCCTTGAGAGCTACCATTGAACCCATCGGTGAGGGAGACAGGTTTGGGATGATATTCCTCCCTACTTATGGGGTGGGACGGCTAACCGAACTCTACAGGAAACTGTCTAAATTTCTCACCCAGTTTGCCAATGATACCCTGGCCATAGAAAAAGGCATAAGCTCCGAGCTGTACCAGCTTTGATTGCTGGCCCTGCAAAACCGCCATGCCCTAGATTATGTGTTAGCCTCACGGGGTGGCGTCTGTGTCCTTATTGGACAAGAGTGTTGTACCTATGTCCCAGAGTTTTCACAGGATATTAACAAGCACATCTTGTCAGCCGAACAGGCCTTGAACCAGTGGAAGGCCCAGGAAGGAGAACCCACTATTTTTGATTCCCTTTGGGGTTGGTTACCTGGTCTAGAGGGACTAGGGGAAGGCATTGTTCGCCTCCTGCTCACAGGTGTTGTGATATGTTTTGTTCTTTTTCTTTTGCTCGCTTGGTTACCTGGTCTAGGGGGACTAGGGGAAGGCATTGTTCACCTCCTGCTCACAGGTGTTGTGATATGTTTTGTTCTTTTTCTTTTGCTCGCTTGCTGTAAAGTGCTCATACATAAGATTTGTACCTCCCATTCCCCAGAAGTTCCTTTATACCCTCTCATTGATGATCCCAATTGCATGGGATTAATTAATCACATTTTATCTTTAGAGTATGAGAAAACTCTGCCAAAGGTTTGTTGAGTGTTCTCAAAGGAGGGAATTGTTGGCGTCACTTGGCATAGCTACCAGGTAACTCGGGGTGTGTGTGTGTGGAAGGCCATAAGTGCCGATGAAACCCCCCTGCTCTAGGTCTAAGTGAGCCACAGTAATTCCATCTTGTGAACTTTAACCAGCCTCCATGCTAACAGCCTAAATGCTGAAGCAGAATATGTAACGGTCAGCTTTTTTAGCAGACAGCTGCAGTTTCGCTCACACTAGCAGAAGCAGTAGTGATAAGGAGGGGGAAAGGAGGAGGAGGGAGAAGCCTACTACATCTTAGCTTGCAAGGCCAAAGATAAACATGCAGATGGGAACTTTTCTAACACGCCACAATGTAATGCCTGCTGTACTGCTGTCAGGAAGGGAGGAGTAGGGGGGAACAGAACAAAGGCTTGCACACAAACAGCTTGGAATATAAAATGGGAAACTTACTTGTATTTGTTGCGCTTCTGATTTGAGACATGCTGGTCTCCTGAGTGCCTTTTCGAGATCTTGAATAAATTTGGTTTGCTTCTCCACCCTGGTGTGTCTATTGGTGCGATGCACACTGGGCAACGAATCCTGTTGCCCCCTTGGGCCCTCTGGGCTGGCAACAAGAATGTAGTTCTAATTGCTATTTTTCACTGCAGTTTCAAGAGCCCACCGAACTAGCTCCTGTGCATTTGATGACAGCATGATTTGCGAGTTAGCTGAATCCCATCCAGATGAGATAAAACAGTGTTGTTTGAATAGGAAACCAAGTAGAAGTTGCTCAAGTTACACAACTATTGGAAGAACTTTGAGCTTAGTACTTAGTACTTATTTCCCCTGGGTCTCTTCTGTTTTGTTTTTATTTTTAAGCACTGTCATAATGCTTAAAAGCCCAGATTTCCTAGGCCCCATACTGAAGTAACTGCTGCTACCATTGAGCAACATATTTGGCGATTTTATTTCATGTGACCCTCACTCTGGTCCTTTTTGCAAGAACACTCTCCCCAGGAGTGCGGGCTCACTGATACCTCTGGCAGGTGCTCTTCAAGAGGCATTGACGGAAAGCCCAATCACTCCAGTCTTCATTTACAAACTGTTATTGTATTAACTGCAAGTAAACCCATGAAATAACTCATTTTGAGTCCCTTTCTGGCACCTTCAGCCAGATCCCAGACACCCGACCTCTAGCCTGTCAGTCTCAACTCTCCTTCCCAACTGTCCTCGCCCAACTGCCAGAATTCGAATAAATATTCTGTGGTTGCTCCCAGCAACCAAAAGGGTGTTGGGGTCCACTAGGCATAGCTACCAGGTAACTCGGGAGAGTGGAAGGCCACAAGTGCCGATGAAGCTCTTTTGCTCTGGGTCTGTGAACCACAGTGACTCCATCTTGGGAACTCTCACCTACTTCTATGCTAACTGTTTACATGCTCTGAAGTAGGTTGAAGCAGAAATGTAATGTCAGCTTTTTAGCAGATGGCTGCAGTTTCACTCACACTAGCAGAAATAATAGAGATAAGAAGCGGGGTAGTTAGTTTGCAGGCGTCTAACTCAAGGTCGCAAAGACTGAGAAAGTTTTCTCACACGCTTATGTAGAGCTTATTGTAACAGTTGTCTGGAAG
Source organism: Malaclemys terrapin pileata (assembly GCF_027887155.1). Lineage (NCBI taxonomy): Eukaryota > Metazoa > Chordata > Testudines > Emydidae > Malaclemys > Malaclemys terrapin. The sequence continues at coordinate 65,307,423 of NC_071512.1, read as the reverse complement.
GGAGGGGTAAGGGGGAACAGCCAGACAAAGAGATGTATGTAAACAGTTTGAAGTATAAAAGGTAAAAGTTATTTGTATTTGTTGCACTGGATTTGAGACATGCTGGTCTCCTAGTGCCATTTCAGAGCTCTGAAATAAACTTGGCTTGCTTTCTCCCCTCGGTGTCTTTATTGGTGCCAAGCACACCGGGCGACGGACCATTGTTGTCCCCTCAAGCCCTTTAGGGCGGGCAACAGTTTTGGCGTCCCTGGGTGGGCTCGAGGCTGAAATTTAGCCTTGCCCGGATCCCTCCTGGTGGCCAACGGATTACAGCAACGACCGACGCCCAGCGCGCACCGGTGACTTCATCGGGGGCCTCGGCGGAGACGTGGTTTGCTCGACCCCGGAGGGCACAACGGTGCAACGCACACAGACAGTGGAGAAGCAGCTGCGGGCGACGGTGAGGAACCGGTCCCGTTGATAGGGCGACGGTGACGGTGCAGAACCGGACCCTTGGATAAGGTAGGAACAGTCCAGTGGGGACTTGTCTGTTGTGACCTGGGGACGCCCAGAGTCTGCCTGTTGTGACCTGGGGATGCCCAGAGTCTCCCTTGGTATGGGGCAGGGACAGAGTACAGCCGGCAGGGTACAGTGTACACCTTTAGAATGCATTCTGGTGAACTGGAAAGTGTTTGGATCTGATCAGTTGATTAAAAGTAAATTGAAAAGGTTCTGTACAGTTGATTGGCCTCAGTACCAGCTAGAGTGCCAAGAAAGGTGGCCACCAGAAGGATCACTTAATTACAACACGATCCTTCAATTGCTTTTGTTTTGTCAGAGAACAGGTAAATGGAATGAACATCTCTATGCGTATACATTCATGGTGTTAAGAAATAGGACTGATATTTTGCTCAAGTGCCATTTGACTCCGACAGGCTCGGTAGTAACGGCTGCTAAACCCCAGAACCCTCCCACTGTTGTAATGCCAGAATCGGTGTCCCCTTCGGCTCCTCCACCCCCACAGGCTTCAGAGAGTACCCCCCCACCCCGTGGGATTGTATCCGTTGATTACTGAGAGTGTGGTAGTCCGTCCAGGAACACAAGAACGGCCAGCTCAGATAGTATCTGTCTACTCGCATGTACCTTTTAACCCTGTACATCTGGCTGCTTTTAAGGCAGAGGCAGGAGAATTCTCAACGAATCCAAGCAAGTTCATTTCTATCTTTGAAGGATGTCTAGCTAGTCATAAGCCTGACTGGGATGATTGTAATATACTTATGAGAACCCTGTTGTCTGAAGTGGAGCGGAATCAGGTCATAGCCAAAGCCAGGGAGGAGGCACAGAAAAGGCATGATAAGGATAGAGAAGGCAAGCCCTTGCTGGATGTCGATGTCCCCCTAGGGGACCCCCGGTGGAATCCAAATGAGGAGGGGGATTTGAGGCTGCTTAACTCCTATAAGGAACTGCTTATGCATGGTCTCCGACACTCAGCTGTCAGGCATGGGCTAAGCCTTATGAACTAATCCAGGACTCGAAAGAAAGTCCAGGGGTTTTCCTGCAGCGTATTCGGGATACCATCAGGCAAACTACTAGTGCAGACCCAGATGATCAGGCAACTGAGGCAATTATAAAGGGTATCTTCACCAGCCATGCGGCCCCTGATATTAAAAGGAAATTGCAGAAAAAGGAGGATTTAATGGGAATGTCTATGGCTCAGATTTTGGAGATTGCAAACAGGGCTTATAGCCTTAGAGAGGGAGAGAAGGAAAAAAGGCAAGTGAAAAGGATGGTAGCGGCGGTGCAGGCCGGCAGCAACGAAAGGCCACGGAAAGGTGAAAGGGGTCGGGGAATGAGAGGCCGTGGATGTGGACGCCCTGGCCCCCAGGTCAGGCGCCTGGGTCGTAACCAGTGTGCCATATGCCGAAAGGAGGGACACTGGAAAAATGAATGCCCTGAAAGGGAAGGTACCCCTATGATGGCAGCGAAGGATCGAGATTAGGGGTGTCAGGGGAGACGGACCATCCTACCCCCGGAACCCCGAGTAAATGTGCGGGTGGGAGATGTGGATATAGACTTTTTAATAGACTCTGGAGCAGCAAGGACCGCTGTAAACAAACCCCTACAGTTGCCAGTGGCAGGCTCCCTCACTGTGGTGGGTGCCACAGGGAAAGGAACCAAGTGCCCAGTATATGCCCCAGCGGAATGTGCCTTGGGAAACAGAACTGTATCACACAAGCTGGTTTACCTCCCTGATTGTCCTACACCACTACTAGGATGGGACCTGCTTTGTCGCTTAGGTGCCACCCTGCATTTCATTCAAGATGATATAACCCTCACTTTACCCCCTGAGAATGCTTGGATAATGATCCTTGCAGTTGAACCCTCAGCTATGCAAGCCCCAGAGTGGAGTGAGTGGGAAAAGCAGGTTTTTCCTCTAGTCTGGGCATCAGGGGTCCCAGGGAAAGCAAACCGTTAAACCCCTGTGCATATTCAGCTCCTCCCAGGAAAAAGCCCAGTGCGGATCAAACAGTATCCGATTAAAAGGGAAGCCAGAGAGGGACTACAAGAGACTATAGATCGGTTCCTGGAGTGCGGTGTACTACGGGAATGCCAGTCAGTTTGGAACACCCCCATTCTGCCCATACAGAAGCCCAATGGCACGTATCGGCTGGTCCAGGACCTCAGGGCAGTTAATAAGCGGGTTAAGACTCTGCACCCCCTGGTTCCAAATCCGTATACACTGTTGGCCTCTATAGGGGGGCAATATACCCATTTCTCAGTCCTAGATTTAAAAGATGCTTTCTTCACGATTCCAGTTGAAACCCAGTCTCAGGAGATATTCTCCTTCGAATGGGAAGACAAACGAAGGGTTAAAAAGCAGCTTTGTTGGACAGTATTGGCTCAAGGATTTAAAAATCCCCCCACTCTGTTTGGACAGGCTTTGGCCAGAGACTTGGAGGAGTGGGATAATTCAGACAGAGCCCTCCTGCTGCAATATGTAGATGACTTGTTGATTGCTGCTGTGGGTCTAATCCCTTGTCTCAGAGCTACTGTGAGTCTCCTAAACTTTATTGGACTGCGAGGATACAGGGTATCTCAAAGCAAAGCCCAAATTGCTCTTTCAGAGGTTCAATATCTGGGATTTCACATCAGGCAGGGAGAGAGACAGCTCTCAAATGAAAGGAAGGAGGCTATCTGCCAAGTGCCCATCCCCAGCAACCGTAAACAGCTTAGGGCATTCCTGGGCATGGCAGGTTTTTGCAGAATATGGATTCCAGAGTTTGGACTGTGGGCTAAACCTCTGTATGAATGTGTTAAGGGAGCGGAACATGACCCCTTTCACTGGTCCCCAAAAGCGGACAGGGCATTTAAAATCTTGAAAAGGAAGCTTATGGAAGCTCCAGCCCTGGGTTTGCCCGATATATCTAAGCCGTTCCAACTGTATGTGCATGAACGAAAAGGGGTAGCTTTGGGAATGCTTACCCAGCTATTAGGTGCCTGGAAACGTCCTGTGGCATACTTTTCTAAACAACTGGATCAAGTTTCAAAGGGATGGCCAGCCTGTTTGAGGGCGGTCGCAGCTACTGCTCTAGTGCTTGGGGAAGCTGAGAAACTGACACTGGGAGGAACTGTGCAAGTGTATGTTCCCCATATGGTCCGAGCCTTGCTGGACACTAAGGGTGGTCTTTGGCTCACACAGGCTCGGGTTGCTCGGTACCAGGCGAAGCTGTTAGAGAATCCTGAAGTCACCCTGCAGACCTGTCCCTCCCTTAATCCAGCTACACTGCTACCAGAGACAGAAAAGCAGGAACATGACTGTTTAGAAATCATAGATGTTCAGTATTCTAGCCGCCCAGTTCTAAAAGATCAGCCACTCCCAAATGCTGACTTGGAATGGTATACAGATGGAAGTAGTACTGTTGTGGATGGGCGAAGGAGGGCTGGTTATGCTATTGTGTCTCTTCATGATACTGTGGAAGCTGAGAGTTTACCGGCAGGAACATCTGCCCAGCTTGCTGAACTAGTGGCCCTGACTCGTGCACTCGAGCTGGCAAAAGACAAACGGGTTAATATCTTTACTGACTCGAAGTATGCTTTTGGGGTATTGCATGCTCACGCTGGTTTGTGGAAGCAAAGGGGAATGCTAACAGCCCAAGGCTCTCCGGTCAAGCATGGGTCTCAAATTCTCCGGCTGTTAGAAGCAGTACAACTCCCCTCAGCAGTAGCAGTGGTGCATTGCAAAGCCCATCAAAGGGAAGATCAAGATGTATCCAAGGGTAATGCCAGAGCAGACAGGGAAGCTAAGCGAGCTGCTACCCTGAAATCAGCAACTGAGGAGAATGCCCAAATGCATGCCCTCATCCCATTAGTGGGTGAGCTTGCAGCCCCTCAGTACTCCCAAGAGGACAGAAACCTGGCTGACAGTCTCGGTCTCTAGGAAAAAGAGGGATGGCTTTATTCCACAGAGGGAAAAATCCTCCTGCCCAAGGGCTTGCTTCGACCAGTGTTGCAGAAACTGCATCAAACCACACACGCAGGCAGAGAGGCTCTTACCCAGCTCATGAATAAATATTTTCTAACCTCCGGACTTAAACCCCTAGCATCACAGGTACAAGCTGAATGTTTAATCTGCCAAAAGAATAACCCTCGACCAGGAGTAGCAGTGCCACCAGCCACCCTAGAACCTACCCCAGGCCCAGGATTGGTGTGGCAAATAGACTTTACTGAGTTTCCCAGAACCCAAGGGTACAGGTACCTTCTCGTCTTAGTGGATCGATTCAGCGGATGGCCTGAGGCCTTCCCATGTCGCAACAACACTGCCAAAACAGTGGCTCTTAAGTTTGTCAAGGAAATCATTCCTCGTTTCGGCCTTCCTCAGTGGATGGAATCTGATAATGGAACACACTTCACATCTCAAATTGTTCAAAAGATATCAAGTGCTCTGCAAATCCCCTGGAAGCTCCACACACCCTGGCGACCACAAGCCAGTGGAGTAGTGGAACGCACAAATCAGACACTCAAGCGACACCTCTCAAAGGTCTGTCAGGAGGCCTCTCAAGTGGCCTGATGCCTTGCCCCTTGTGTTACTTCGCATTCGTGCTCTCCCTAAGGGTAGGATAGGGCTTAGTCCCTTCGAGATTATGTTTGGAAGAGCATGGCCTATGAATGGTACCCCAGTTCTGGCAGGGGAATGGGAAGTGGGGTGTGGTTTCTTGTCTCAGTACATGTGCTCTCTGTCTGCTGTTCTTTCTTCTCTTCACAGGTACACCAAAGATTCACAGCATCTTCTGCTGGATACTCCGGTCCACTCCCTGCAGCCTGGTGACTCCGTTCTCGTACGGACCTGGAAGGACGAGCCTCTCCAAGAGAAGTGGAAAGGACCCCACACCGTCCTGCTTGTCACCCATACAGCGGCAAAGGTCGAAGGACACAAGAACTGGATTCATCACTCTCAACTGAAAGCAGTGCCCACTCCTAAACAGTGGACTGTCCAGCCTGCGGAGAAGACTGCCAACGACGATTTGGGACTTAAGCTGTTATTCAAAAGACAGTAAGGGTCACTGGGAATGCGTTGTGATCTTTCTGAATAGCCACAGCATACTCCCCGCGAGAACCCTGAGCATTGGTTTTATTTTCTCACAGAAGGCCAACCCGGCCTATGTATTTGGTCTTGTTATTTTTTGACTTGTTTAGTGTCAACAATTCTTCTTATCTTCTGGGCATTTGGGTTGTTGTAATTGTCTGTGCCCTTATTGGAAAAGAGTGTTGTACCTATGTCCCAGAGTTTTCACAGGACATTAACAAGCACATCTTGTCAGCTGAACGGGCCTTTAACCAGTGGAAGGCCCAGGAAAGAGAACCCACTATTTTGGATTCCCTTTGGGGTTGGATACCTGGTTTAGGAGAACTAGGGGTATAGGGGGAAGCATTGTTCGCATCTTGCTCACAGGTGTTGTGGTATGTTTTGTTCTTGTTCTTTTGCTCATTTGCTGTAAAGTGCTCATACGTAAGATTTGTACCTCCCATACCCCAGAAGTTCCCTTATACCCTCTCATTGATAATCCTGATTGCATGGAGCTTAATCGCATTTTGTCTTTAGAGTATGAGAAAACTCTGACAAAGGTTTGTTGAGTGTTCTCAAAGGAGGGATTGTTGGGGTCCACTAGGCATAGCTACCAGGTAACTCGGGAGAGTGGAAGGCCACAAGTGCCGATGAAGCTCTTTTGCTCTGGGTCTGTGAACCACAGTGACTCCATCTTGGGAACTCTCACCTACTTCTATGCTAACTGTTTACATGCTCTGAAGTAGGTTGAAGCAGAAATGTAATGTCAGCTTTTTAGCAGATGGCTGCAGTTTCACTCACACTAGCAGAAATAATAGAGATAAGAAGCGGGGTAGTTAGTTTGCAGGCGTCTAACTCAAGGTCGCAAAGACTGAGAAAGTTTTCTCACACGCTTATGTAGAGCTTATTGTAACAGTTGTCTGGAAGGGAGGGGTAAGGGGGAACAGCCAGACAAAGAGATGTATGTAAACAGTTTGAAGTATAAAAGGTAAAAGTTATTTGTATTTGTTGCACTGGATTTGAGACATGCTGGTCTCCTAGTGCCATTTCAGAGCTCTGAAATAAACTTGGCTTGCTTTCTCCCCTCGGTATCTTTATTGGTGCCAAGCACACCGGGCGACGGACCATTGTTGTCCCCTCGAGCCCTTTAGGGCGGGCAACAAGGGCCTTTACAGAGTCCTCAACTGTGATATAACTGTCATGTCCAATCCCAGGTTTTACTTCCCTTGCAAACCTGTATATAAATAGCTTTAATTTACCACATTACTTCATATTGTCCAGAAGGACTATATCATCTTTGTCAGTGTTCTTTATTAAAAGGGCATAATCCTGTATAGGGTAAATAAATGGTAAAGGAAGTTGAGGTGATTAGCTAGGAAAGCCAAGCTTCTAACCTTTCTAGACCATTGTATGGCACTGGAAACAATGGTATTCAGGTGATGGAATAGAAGTTGGGACGCCTTACCTCAAAGCTTCTCCTGATGAAGAAGCTAGTCTATTTGATTCACCAAGGCCCTCAATAGCAGAAAGAGCAATATCTGGGAGCCAGCAGTTAATTTGCTAAAGCTGGTACATGTTATTTCAAATACTAGATTTGCTACCAGTGGAGATACTTCTCCATTGTGAAGAAAGATGGCAAACTCTAGTCTCTAGTTATTGGTAGACTGTACTTTAATTATATTTATATATTTTTAGAAAGGGTTAAATTGTTTCTGTAAGGAACACCATCCCACGAAGCACTTCTAGAAGTGATGTATCTCACAACAACAATGCCTCCAGGAGTGCAGGGGGAACACAGGCCCTTTATCACCCTTTGGCAGGACACAGCACATGCTGCCCATCCTGCACAGTGCCAGCTCTGCTGGCTGATGTAGGGGGGGGGGTGGCATGTAGGTCATGGCTACAGTCTCACCCCTTCTGGGGATTCTGGCACATCAAGAGCTCTAGATTCCTGTAGTTCTTCTATTTATGTTCGAGACTTGCTGTAATACAATAGGGTAGGTGGAGACTATGTATACCCTTCTCCACACAAAAGCGTAGGGTTGGACACAATAAACCCACTATTAACTGCGGAAATTGAAATGTTTGCTGTAACAGTATTTGTGTAACCTTTGAAATTTTAAAATAAACTACAAAAATATTTTACAGAAAATATTTCAATGTTTTGCTCGTCAGTGGTAGATAGAAGAATTCCCTGGAATGACTCACATTGGTGAGGAATTGTGCTGTGGTGAGGAATCAGATGGCACTGTATGGTGGGTGGGAGCTCCCTGAATCACCAATAGACCATGATTTGGGATGCTTACAGAGTCCTTCCCCCATTTGTGGTATACAAGTAATTCTCCAAACAAGAACAATAAGGTTCTTTCCCCTCTTCCTTTCCTGGCAGAGAGAGAATCAGAATAAAAGAAAAAAGACAAAAGGTGGGCAGTCTCTTGGTCACCCCTTTGGGGTTCAGCTTATCTGCAGGTTCTAGTGTCCTTGATCAGGGTTAGCGCCTGCCTTTAGTCCCGCCATCTGGTAACCCCCACATCATACCTAGCCGATAGTTTTAGGGGTGGCAGAATCCGTGACTGTTTTTCTCTTTGCTGATCTGTCCCTGTAGTCATCAGTGTTCAAAGTACAGCAGTCTTCTCTCTAATCACGGCTCCTTCCTATGGAAAGGCTTTCCCTTTTTAAGCTTCCTCTCTTCAAGCAAAGCAAGTCATACTGGTTAGTGCTGGCTGAGCCTGTAAGAGCTCGCTAGCCTCCTCTCTATTAGAGTGAGAGTGTGCCCCCTCACACATTGGAAAATAATAAAAGATTGAATTTGCCAGAAGCACTAAAGGTATAAAAGAAAATAGTTACAAACATTTCCAGTTTAACTGTTTATAATAATAGTCATTGTTGTGTATTACTATCAATTTTTTTTTATTGCAAGGACATGTGACTTTTGGTAAGTCTCAATGTAATATATAAACAAGATTTTGAGTACATTTGAATCAAAGTAGCATTAAAAAAATATTTCAGTGCCATGCCTGGTTTGAATGAACTTTATGCTGCTGAATTATCCAGCATTATGATAATTTTCATTCCAGTAATTTACAATTGTTGAGCTAAATAAAAAAAGTTTAAAATATGTGGGAAAAATAACATTTATTTTTCAAGTGAGAACTAAGCAGATTGTCTGCATGGTTTTTGTTAATAGTCCAGAATAGCATATTGTAATTTAAATCAAGTCAATTTATATACAAAAATTTACCAGTGGGCAGCATAGGTTTAAATGACAGACACACAACTTTAATAAATAATTCCTTCTATACATTAATATTACAAGCATTTTTGAATAGTCCAAAAGTAATTTACATTGTGTTAGCCCAAGTTTTGCTTCTGCTCCATTAATGATTTGACTAACCTAACAAAAAACAAAGTCTAACGACATTTTTGTTTATGTCAGTAAAATAATTTTGTCCTGTTCCAAAAAGGCCCCAGTTCTTTAAACAATCACACAGTTACCTTTACTTAAGTTGAGCAGTTTAATTTAAATCTTACTACTCACAGGAGTAAAGTTAAGATTGAGCATAAGTGCTTGCAGAATTGGGGCCTAAACTAACTGTCAGAATTTGCCTCATATACCCCTCTGCCCAACAATTGCCCAGGCTCACAGCATGCCTGAGTCATTTTGAAATATATTTCTGTGGGAAAAACATGAAGTAGCTTATATTACAACCATGTGAACTCATGTCCTCCAATATGATGAACAACAAATGTTGAAATGGTCAATTGGAGTAGAAAAGAAATTAGGCTAGAGATTCAGTAGGCATAGCACAAAGCAAGCTTTCATCTCAAGCTATGACTTATTCACTCAGGTTTTAGCTTGACCCCTTATTTAATCTTGATGGTAATAAATTATCATTGTTTTTTAGTTCCTCTCTCCCCCCAAGTGGGCCCAATCATACAACCATCATCAGGGCCGCCGAGAGCGGGTTCGGGCCCCGGTGAAAATTTTTTTTCGGGTCCCCCAGCAAGAGCGAACCGGCTAAACAGGGCCGACGAGAGGGGGGGGAAGCCGGGCCCCGGGCCCCCTTCTGGATTGCCGGGCCCTGGTAAGGCGATGAGAGGTGGGGGAGCCGGGCCCCAGGCCCCCTTCCAGACTGCCAGGCTCCGGTAATTTGTACCAGCTTCCCCCTCCTCTCGTCGGCCCTGACCATCATTCACACAAGTAGTGGGAGGGTTAGCCTGAAAATGCTTAAATGCTTTTCTTAAAAAAGATTTGCTTAATGAAATTAAATACTTAAGCCCTGATTCAGGAAGGCAATTAAATACATTCTGAAGTCCCATGTACATCAGTATGACTTTATCACATGCTTAAAGTTATGCATGTGCTTAAGTACCCTTCCTGAAAAAGGATATTTTCCTGGATTGAGACTTATACAGTAAGAATTCTTTATGAGAACACAAAAGAGGAAAACTAGTTTTGGTAAGAAAACATATTTCAGTTTCAAATTTCCAAAGACTGAAAAAGAAAACACTGTAAAAAGCTGCAAAACCATTAATTAAAAATGTAAAATACATTAATACTCTTAAAAGTCAAATAATTAGTCATTGGATAATCGCTTCGTAAATTACTAAATCTTGCAAATCCTTATGCACATGAGGAGTTTTTATCTGAGAGACCCATTGTGCCAAATCCTGGAGGCCTAATCCGCTTTTACTGAGAACTCCCACTGAAGTCAAAACTGAGATACCACTCTTCCATATGTTTAGTGATAACATGCATAATGAGAAGTTAAAAACACCACAAGTTTCAACTCAGAGTTTCTTGTGAATTCTCTCATTAGGAAAGTGTAGGTTGGAAAGATAGATTCCTCTTTAAATACAACTCTTAGTGTCACTTTTTGGAAATTTTGGTGCAGAACAAATTAGTATCATACCTTCATTTGAAATTAGGACACTTATTTCCGGGGTGTGCAACAAAGCTATTTAGATCATTCTAGATCATGTCATTAAGGTACTCCATGCTAAGAGCGGTATAGGTATGCACCACTTCAGGGGGAGCTCAAGGAAAGACTGTGCTGCATAGAGGCACAGTGTTAGAGCACAGAGGATACCCTTGAACCAGCTATTGGTAGGTTACACATTGTGGCTGACCAGCTCCTTTCACTTTTGCTATTTAGGATATTGAACTTTCATTTTCTAAAAAAAAAAGGAAATCTCTCTCTCTGCGTGCATGTGAATCGCGTGCACAAAAGCTGCATCTTGGGGTGTTTATGTTTGCAAAAGGTTCTTTATAGATGAGATTGTATAATTATACATCTCGATACTGTGACATTTTAAAAATTACTTTTCATTCATCACTAAACCTCTGATCCTACAAAGACTAAAGCCTTATTTTTTTCCAGTATACCTGAACAGGCAAATATTTCTGAGTATGGCAGAATTATTAGTATGACAGACACAGCTTATATTAGCTACAACATACTTTTGCCTGTATAGCTTATACAGGTTCAGCAAGCAAAATAAGTATCAAAAGCATTTTTTTTTAGCCACTATTACTGCACCTGCATGAATGCTCTTGCTGGCACGGAAGTGTCATTACAAAAAACAAAACAAAAAAAACCCAAAACACCTAACCAATTTTGCTATGCTGGCAAAAGGTTCCCATGTAGACCTGGCCTAATTTCATACACTTTGAGTAATCCTTCTGAAGATAGTAATTTGATTGATGAGAATGAATCCAAGAGAATTGGTAGGTAAGATCCCATGGGAAGCAAGCCTAAGAGAAAAATTGTTCAGGAGAGTTGGCAGCTTTTTAGAGAGACATTATTAAGGGCACAAGGGCAAACTACTGCAATGCCTAGGAAAGATAGGAAGTATGGTAATAGATCACTCTAGTTTAAGCAGGAGATCTTCAAAGACCTGAAACAAAAAAAAAGTCATACAAAAAATTGAAACTAGGTCAAATTATGAAGGATGACTATAAAAAGAAAACAACGGAAGCATGGAAGGACAAAATTAGAAAGGCCAAGGCACAAAACGAAATAAAAATGGCTAGTGACATAAAGAGTAACAAGAAAGTATTTTAAATACATTAGAAGCAAGAGGAAGACAGAGGACAGGGTAGTCCCATTACAATGATGAGGGAAAGACAATAAAGAAAACATAGCAATGGCCAAACTATTAAATGACTTTCATTTCAGTTTTCACCGAAAAAATTAAAAGTGATTGGATGACTAACATAGTGAACATCAGTGTAAATGGGGTAGGATCTGAGGGCTAAAGTTGGAAAAGAATAAGTTATGAATTACTTAGACAAGTTAGATATCTTCAAGTGAGCAGGGCCTGATGAAATACATTCTAAAATATTTAAGGAACCAGCTGAAGAGACCTCTGAGTCATTAACAATTATCTTGAGCACTTGTAGAGTACAGGAGAGATCCCAAATGACTGGAAAAAGGCAAACATAATACCTATCTATAAAAAGGTGGAAAAGGACAATGCAGGGAATTATAGACCAGTCATCTTAACTTTGGTAAGTGGAAAGATAAGGGAGTAAATAATCAAAAGCAGCTTGAAGAAAACAACTTGATAAGTAACAGTCAACATGGATTGTCAAGAACAAATCATGCCAACTAAACCTAATCTTCTTCTTTGACAGGTTAACAAGCTTCGTGGATAGGGGCAAGCAGTAGACATGATCTATTTTGACTTTAGTATGGCTTCTGATACTACCTCACATGACCTTCTTATAAACATACCAAAGAAGCAAACCCAAATGAACCTGCTATTAGGAGGGTGTACAACTGGTTAGAAAAGAGCACTCAGACTTGCGGCTCAGTTTCCCACAAGAAAAACAATGAGGGGCCTGGTGTCACCTTAAAGACTAACAAATGTATTTGGGCATAAGCTTTCATGGGTAAAAAACCCATTTCTTCAGATGCATGGAGTGAAAATTACAGATGCAAGCATTATTATATTGACACATGAAGAGAAGGGAGTTACCTTACAAGTGGAAACCAGTATTGATAGGGCCAATTCAATCAGGTTGGATGTGGTCCACTCCCAATAATTGATGAGGAGGTGTCAATACCAAGAGAGGGAAAGTTGATTTTGTAGTGAGCCAGCCACTCCCAGTCCCTATTCAAGCCCAAATTAATGGTGTTAAATTTGCAAATGAATTTTAGTTCTGCAGTTTCTCTTTGAAGTCTGTTTTTGAAGTTTTTTTGTTGAAGTATGACTACTGCAGGACTGAGGCGGGGAGGGGGAGGGAGGAAGTTCAGAACAGAAATTCCAGTCCCCAACTAGCACTATCATGTACTGAATCACTAGCATCAATTTCTACAGCACCTAAAGTTTTCCTTGGAGGACTCCCACTCAACTATTGACCCAACTCTGCTTAGTTTGTAAGATTGTCAAGGTCACAGCAGAAGCAGGAATAGTTATAGGCCATAATGACTGCCTAGGACAGAGTACTGCAGAAAAGGATGTGGGGGTCATAGTGGACCAAGAGCTAAATATGAGTCAACAGTGTAACACTGTTGCAAAAAAAGTGAACATCATTCTGGGATGTATTAGCAAGGGTGTTGTAAGCAAGACACAAGTAATTCTTCCGCTCTACTCCGCACTGATTAGGTCTCAACTGGAGTATTGTGTCCAGTTCTGGGCACCACATTTCAGGAAAGAGATGGGCAAACTGGAGAACATCCAGGGAAGAGCAACAAAAATTATTAAAGGTCTAGAAAACATGACCTATGAGGGAAGATTGAAGAAGTTGGGTTTGTATAGTCTGGAAAAGAGAAGACAGAGAGTGGACATGATAACAGTTTTCAAGTACATAAAAGGTTGTTACAAGGAGGAGGGAGAAAAACAGTTCTTCTTAACCTCTGAGGATAGGACAAGAAGCAATGGGCTTAAATTGCAGCAAGGGAGGTTTAGGTTGGATATTAGGAAAAACTTCCTAACTGTCAGGGTGGTTAAGCAGTGGAATAAATTGCCTAGGGAGGTTGTGGAATCTCCATCATTGGAGATTTTTAAGGGCAGGTGTAAACGTCCGGTGCGGGGGTCGGGCCCTCTCAGGGGCCGTCGGGGGCCAGGCCGCCTCACTACACGGCCTGGATCGGTCTCAGGGTTCCGCCCCTCTGGCAGGGACTAGGCCAAAGGTACACGGCCTCTGCAATGAGCTCCTGCTCTCCGTCAGGGTCCGGCAGTAACTCAGGCCCGGGCTCCGGTCCTCACTGCCGGAGCTGGGGATTACAAAGTCAGTCAAGCCCCCGCGCTAGCTCAGGGCGGGGCAATAAACAATAGTTCGGGCGCTCAGCTCCGTGGATCCGGAGCTGAGCCCTGACAAACTCAGGACGTCCCAGGCCCTTATTCAGGGGAGGGCAACCCCCAATAGTCCAGGGGGCTCAGAACCTTCCTTCAGGCTGAGCAGTAAAGTCAGGAGTTCAGGCCCGGCCCTCAATCAGGGCAGGGCAGCACACAATAGTCCAGGGGGCTCAGAACCTTCCTTCAGGCTGAGCAGTAAAGTCAGGGGTTCAGGCCCGGCCCTCAATCAGGGCGGGGCAACAAACAATAGTCCAGGGGGCTCAGGACCTTCCTTCAGGCTGAGCAGTAAAGTCAGGGGTTCAGGCCCGGCCCTCAATCAGGGCGGGGCAGCACACAATAGTCCAGGGGCTCAGGACCTTCCTTCAGGCTGAGCCCAGGCAGGGTTAGTAGCCCCAGGCCCTCAGTCAGGGCGGGGCAACAAACAATAGTTCAGGGGCTCAGGACCTTCCTTCAGGCTGAGCCCAGACAAAGTTAGTAGGCCCAGGCCCTCAGTCAGGGCGGGGCAACAAACAATAGTTCAGGGGTTCGGGTTCAGGTCTGGGTATCAGGAGCTGAGCACGGACAAACTCGGGACGCCCCAGACCCTCAGTCAGGGTGGGGCAACAAGCACTCGTTCAGGGCAGCAAGCAATAGCTCAGTGGCGGTGCCAGAGCGCTGGCTGGAGGGGGAGACTGCCACCCGTTAAGTGGGGTGGCAGGGGGGACACAGGCCCACCCACTCCACTGTGTCCCAGCCCGGGGCCCTAAGAGCGGCAGTCAGTCTGCCGCTGTGTTGGTGGGGTCCTGACCGCAACACACCAACATGGGTTCGCTCTCTGTTGTAGCTAGACTGGGGTCAGCTACCCCCGGGCTGATTTCCATTTCCTCCTCCATTTGTACCTGCTCCCCGCTGGGCTCGGCAACGGGGTCCCACACCATGGGTTCCTCACTTCGCAGAGGGTCGTCCGGGTCGGGTTGCTCCTCCGGTCTCCGGTCAGGGGGGCGCTCGGGCCCCTCCTCGGGGTACCGTGCTCGGGGCAAGGGTGGCCAGTCTACCTCGGGGTACCTTGCTTGGGGAAGGCTTGGCCAATCCGCGTCGGGGTACCTGGCTCTGGGGAGGTCCGGTCGGTCGGTGTCCGGGTATCTGGCTCTGGGGCAGCTCGGTCCGTCCGTGTCCGGGTACCTGGCTCTGGGAAGCCTTGGTCTCGCCGGAGCTCGCACCGGCACGTCTGGCCTCTCCGGCTGCTGGGCTCTAACTGAGGGCTGGGGCCTGGCTCTTATACTTCCTGTCCCGCCCCTTGACTTCCGGGGGGCGGGAACAGGTGGCGGTGGCTCCGCCCACTTGGGTGCCAATTCAGGCTCCTCTCCCTCAGGGGCCGTCGGAGCCGGCTGGAGTTTTCTGTGCTCCCTTCTCCCTCCGTCCTCCCTGGCCCCTTCCTGCTGCTGCTGTTGCTGCTTTGCTGCCGCTGCTGCTGCTGCGTGCGTGAGTGAGGAGTGCGGAGGGGGGGGCCTTGCCGGCCTGCCCCCCCCCTCGCCCTCGCCTCCGGAGGGAGAAGCATCGGCCCCCCAACGCCAACACCGATACCATCTGGGGGCCCACCCGCCTGCTTGCTTGCCTGCCTGGCTGGTTGCCCGGCCGGCTGACTGCCGCTCGCTGCTGCTGCTGTTCCTGTGTGGGAGCCGCTGCCTCCGTCGCGGAGTGCGAAGAGACTGCGTCCCTGGTTCGGGAGATTGTGGAGGGGGTTGTTTGAGGACTGTGTTTTGAGTGACTTTGCCATCTTTGCTCCTGGGGTGGTGGTGCCCCCAGTCGCGTTAGGAGTGTGGACGGTACTGAGCCTCTCGTTTGTAATTCCTCGTACTGGAAGCCGTCGCTTGCCAGGAAGCTCCGAGGTCGACTTGGGATCCTGCTGTCCCGTCCCCCGTAGCGGACTGTTGAATGGGGTGCGGGGGGTGTGCGGTGCCCCCCCCTTCGTTCATCTACTCCCCCTCTACCACCACCCCCACCGCCGACAGCTGCCGACAACCCCTCCACCGCCCCGCGTGCCACCTGGACCTGCTTTTCGCCCCTCGGCAGGGCTGTTTGCTCCCCCCGCCATTTCCATCGTCCGGGACTGTTTACTTGCAGCAGTGAACGGCGGAGCCTGCGCTTCGCGAACGCTGTGGGTGCACCTTTTCCTTCGCCCTGGACTTCTCCTACCCCCCAACTATGTTTCGCTGGTGGGGTCCCCTCCCTGTAGCCCCCTTTGTATTAGTTGGCCCTACCCTACCCCCCTCCTTTTGAGCCCCTTCGGTTTATTTTGTTTGGTGCCCATTCCCCCCCCCCTCGGTTCCTAGCCTGCTGGCTGTGTTCCCGGCCCTGTCCTTGGGCTGCGGCTGGCTGGAGTTTTTCCTCCTACCCCTCCTTGTCCTTGGGCTGCAGCTGGCTGGACATTCCATTCTGTTTCCGAGCCGCTGCTCCGGTGCACCCCCCCCCTTCGCCCCCCCGCGCGCGCTTGTGCCCCCGTTTTGTTGCCCCCTCCCCTTTTGCACTGTTCACCCCCCCCCCCTTTGTGTTGTCTTTTGCCTAGAGGGGAGGAGCGGCTGCAGGTTGTGATGGCGGGGGACTCTGCCCCTGCCCCTGCCCCTGCCCCTGCCCCTGCCCCGTCGTCCCCGCCCACCCCAGTGGCCGGCCCCTCGGCTGGCCCTGTCCCGGATACCGCCGCTGCCACGGCTGCCCCCTCCACCGGCAGGAAGGGCCAAGGGAGGAAGAAGGGCAAGGGCCCCGCCCGTGGAGCCAGACCTCCTGCGGGCAGGGCTACGGTCCCCGCTGCGGCCCCAACACCGGCCGCGGCCCCTCCCTCTCCTGCCGTCCCTTCCACCAGCTCTGGCGGCGCTCCACCTCCGGCCCCCAGAGCATACGCCCAGGTGGCCGCCGCCTCTTTGCGTGCCACCCCGTCGTCCGCCCCAACCGCCGCCTTTGGGCCTGTCCCTGGTGACCACGGCCCCTTCCCCTCGCTGACTAGGAGGCATGGCGTCCGTTGCCATTTGGTGCCTGCCTCGCCCCACATTGAGACCTATGTGCGGGCGTTGGCGAGGGTGGTGGGGCCTACGGCCATCGTGGCGGCCTCCAAGATGTACGGGAAGGCCGTGTTCTTCCTGGCGTCGGTGGCCGCTGCGCAGGAGGCGGTGGAACGAGGCCTGGCGGTGGGAGGCGTGTTTGTGCCCTTGGAACCCCTGGAGGACCTGGGCGTGCGGGTGCTCTTGACCTCCGTCCCGCCCTACCTCCCCAACGCCGCCCTGTTGCCGGCCCTCTCCACCCTGGGGAAGCCCATTTCCATTCTGAGCTCTCTCTCATTGGGCTGTAAGGACCCTGCCCTCCGGCACATCCTGTCTTTCCGCCGGCAGGTCCAGCTTCAGCTGCCACCGGCGGCGGGTGCCAGAGTGGCGCTCGAGGGGTCCTTCCTGGTGCCCTACCGGGGGGTCCATTATCGGGTCCACTATTCGACGGGGGAGGCCCGGTGCTTCCTCTGCCGGGCGCCGGGGCATGTCCGGAGGGACTGTCCCCTGGCCCGGCCTGGAGGGGCGTCCGAGACCCCCGGGGCCCGGGAGGGTGCCGACCCTGTCATCGCCGGCACCCCTGGCGGTTCGGACACTGCTGCTGCCGCCGCCCCTCCTCCTTCTGCCTCGGTTCCCGCTCTGGCCGCGGAGACGGCCGGGCGGGCGGGCCTTGCCATCGCCGACCCTGGATCGGCGGGGCATGTGGAGGAGAGGGCGGGGCGGCTTCCGCCGGCCGCGGGGAAGGGCCCGCCCCAGGGGGAGGTTTCCCTCGCCCCTGCTGTCCCTCCGACCCTGCCGCCCCGAGCCCCGGAGCCATCGCCCTTGCCCTCTGGCCCTGCCCCTGCTGACCGGCCCTCCACCTCCTCTTCCACCTCGGGGGGCTGGGTGACCGTCCGGGGGAAGCGCGGTGCCCGCAGGTCGCGGGCTCTCTCCCTCCCCTCTGATGAGGAGGGAGAGCAGGCCCCCCGAAAGATGCCGCGGGGGGCCGACGTTGTTAGTTCTGTTTCCGCGCCCCCGGACGGTGCCCAGCAGGAGGTGCCGGCCATGGAGACCGTGGATGCCGTGGCAGTGGCTGGGGAAACTTCTGTCCCCTTTGTTGAGCCCACACCTGAGGAGGCTTCCGTAGCGGTTCTCCCGGCCCTTGCTCCGTCCGTGCCCCCCGCCGCCGCCGCCGATGCCGGGGCGGCCTTTGTCTCCGTGACTGGCGGGGAGGTCGCCGGGGCCGAGGGGACCGCTTTCGCCTCCATTTTCAATGAGATCGAGGCCCTGGGTCTGACCCCGGTTACCCAAGGGGAGGACGACCCTCTGCCAGCGGGCCCCGATCCGGGTGCTGGCTTAGTCCCGCCCCCTTCTCCTGCTCCCGGTTCCTCGCCCCACTCTGCCGCTCCCGACTTAGTCCTGGGAGAACCCTTAGCCCTACCCGCCAGCCCGGCCGCGACTACCATCTCATGCACGGCCGCCGAGCCCCTCGGGGCGACGGCCGTGGCTGAGCGGCCGGTTCCTATCCCCGATCCTGCCCCTTCCATCGTTCCTGCCCCTGAGGCTTCCCCTGCCCCTGCTGCCTCCGTCCCCTCGGATGCTGACCTTGGCCGAGGGGAGCCGCAGTCTAGCGGCTTGGCAGCGGGAGATGGGGAGCCCGTTCCCGTTCCCGTCCCTGATCCTGTCCCCTCTCCTGCCCAAGTCCCTGTTCCCGTCTCGAGCCCCGCCCCTACTCCCGCCCTTGCCCCAGATCCTGTCCCCGAGGTGTCTCCTTTTGCCACCTCTGGTGTTACTGCCGCCCCCGGGGTTGTCGCATCTCCGTTGCCTGCAGACAACCCTCAGGGGGCGGTTTTCGTGTCCCCCCTTCCTGCCACTGTTGGGGCTGCGTTGTTCCCTCAGCCGCTCTCTCCTTTGCCGGGGATGGGGACGGGCTGCCCAGCGCAGCAGCGCCGGAGCTCGGCCCCTTGTTTGTCCGTCACCGTGGGCCGCGAGGACCCTTCAGGGGCCCCGCCGGAGGATGGCGGCGGCTTGGCCGCTGCCTCCCCCTCCTCGCTGCGGGATGAGCTGCGCCTCTTTCTATCGGATTCCCGTGGTTCCCAGGGTAAGGTGCAGCTCGCCCTTCAGCGCTGGGGGGACTTCCATCTCGTCCTCCGGGCCGTGAAGGCGCTTTTGGGGGAGGGGCGGGGGTCCGGTCGGCGGGACATCGCGGCCTATCGGCGGGCCCGCAGATTCCGCGACTCCCTTTTGACCTTCGGAGTCGAAACCGGGATCTTGCGGGGCCCGCTGGGGGCCGATGATCCCTCCGCCCGTGAGGATCTGCCCCAGCCCTCCGTATGACAGCTACCACCTTTGCGTCGTTGAACGCCCGGGGCTGTAGGGTGGGTTTCCGCAGGAGCCAGGTGCTCTCCTTCCTTCGGGAGGGGGGGTACTCTGTGATTTTCCTGCAGGAGACCCACACGGCTCCGGCCGTCGAGGCTAGCTGGCGGCTGGAGTGGGGAGACGGGGTTTATTTTAGCCACCTCAGCGCCCATTCGGCTGGACTGGCCACCCTGTTCTCCCCGGGGCTGCGGCCTGAGGTGCTGGGGGTCTCCGAGGTCGTGCCAGGCCGCCTGCTGCACGTCCGGGCCCGTGTGGAGGGGCTGGTTCTGAACTTGGTCAACGTCTATGCCCCGACCACGGGCTCGGAACGCGTGCCTTTCTATCAGCGGGCGGCGGCCTTCCTCGGCACTCTGGATTCTCGCGAGTGCCTGGTCCTGGGCGGTGACTTTAACACCACCCTCGAGGACCGGGACCGCTCCGGGCCTGAGTCTTCCCAGGCAGCCGCGGGCGTCCTCAGGGAGATCGTAGACCATCACTCCCTGGTGGACGTCTGGCGCGACCACCACCCGGACGACGATACCACCTTCACCTATGTCCGGGTGGAGGACGACCGGTCGCGCCACTCCCGGTTGGACCGCATTTATCTGTCTCGTTTTCATCTGGCGCGGGCCCATGCCTCCAGCGTCCGACCGGCCCCGTTCTCAGATCACCACCTGGTGACCGTGACGGCCTCTCTCAGTTCCGAGCGGCCGGGGCCGGCCTATTGGCATTTTAATAATAGTTTGCTGGAGGACGTGGGCTTCGTGGCATCCTTCCGGGAGTTCTGGCTGGCCTGGCGGGGGCAGCGACGCGCCTTTCCCTCGGCGCGGCGGTGGAGGGATGTGGGGAAGGTCCGCGCGCGGCTCTTCTGCCAGAACTACACCCGGGGCGCCAGCCGGCGGCGGGATGCGTTGTTAGGGCAGTTGGAGCGGGAGGTTTTGGAGCTGGAGAGGCGTCTGGCCTCCGGCCCCGAGGATCCACCCCTCCGCGCGGCGTACCGGGAGAAGCGGGAGGAGCTCCGGGCCCTGGAAGACCACCGGGCCCGGGGCGCGTTTGTTCGATCCCGCATCCGTCTCCTTCGGGAGATGGATCGCGGCTCCCGCTTCTTCTACGCTCTGGAGAAACGGAGGGGGGCCAAACAGCATGTCACCTGCCTCCTGGCGGAGGACAGCGCCCCCCTCACGGATCCGGAGGAGATGCGTGGCAGGGCCAGGGCCTTCTACGCCGCTCTTTTCTCCCCAGATCCGACCGACGCCGAGGCCTGCAGGGTGCTCTGGACCGAGCTCCCGACGGTCAGCGCGGGCGGCCGAGACCGGCTGGAGCTGCCTCTTTCTCTGGCTGAGTTCTCGGCGGCCCTCCGGCTCATGCCCACTAACAAATCTCCAGGCATGGACGGGCTGACCGTGGAGTTTTACCGCGTGTTCTGGGACGTCCTCGGCCCAGACCTTGTCACCGTCTGGGCCGAGTCCTTGCAGAGCGGGGTCCTCCCTCTCTCGTGCAGGCGAGCAGTGCTCGCCCTGTTGCCAAAGAAGGGGGACCTCCGCGATTTACGAAACTGGCGTCCCATCTCGCTCCTCAGCACGGACTATAAGGTCGTAGCGAAGGCCATCTCGCTGCGGCTGGGGTCCGTGCTGGCGGACGTGGTCCACCCCGACCAGACCTGCGCCGTCCCGGGCCGGAGCATCTTTAACAACCTGTACTTGGTCCGGGACCTATTAGAGCTGGGACGTAGGGATGGTCTGTCGTTCGCCCTCCTGTCTCTGGATCAGGAGAAGGCGTTCGACAGGATGGACCACGGGTACCTCCTGGGCACTCTGCGGGCATTCGGCTTCGGGCCCCAGTTTGTGGGCTTTCTCCAGGTGCTGTACGCTGAGGCGGAGTGTCTGGTCAGGCTCAACTGGACCCTGACCGAGCCGGTCAGCTTTGGGCGGGGAGTACGGCAGGGGTGCCCCCTCTCGGGCCAGCTGTACGCTCTGGCGATCGAGCCCTTCCTCTGCCTCCTCCGCCGGAGGTTAGCAGGGTTGGTGCTCCGGGAGCCGGAGCTGCGGCTGGTCCTGTCGGCGTACGCCGACGACGTGCTCCTCGTGGTCCAGGATCCTGAGGATCTGGTGCGGGTGGAGGCCTGCCAGGCCGTTTATTCGACCGCCTCCTCCGCCCGGGTCAACTGGGCCAAGAGCTCTGGCCTGGTGGTCGGGGACGGTTGGCAGGCGGGCTCCCTCCCACCCGCGCTTCAAGCCATTCGGTGGAGCGCGGGCCCGCTGCTCTATCTGGGCGTTTATCTTTCCGCCACGCATCCCTCTCCGCCGGAGAACTGGCTAGATTTGGAGGCCAGGGTGCGTGAGCGGTTGCGGAGATGGACGGGACTGCTCCGGTGTCTCTCCCTGCGGGGGAGGGCGCTGGTGCTGAACCAGCTTGTCCTGTCCATGCTCTGGCACCGGCTCAACACCCTGAGCCCGACCCCGGGACTCCTGGCCAGGCTCCAGAGGATAGCCCTGGAGTTCTTCTGGCCTGGACTGCACTGGGTCTCTGCGGGGGTTCTGAGTCTTCCCCTGGAGGAGGGGGGACAGGGCCTGGTCTGCCTTCGTAGCCAGGTCCATGTCTTCCGCCTCCAGGCCCTGCAGAGGCTCCTTTATGGTGAAGGTAGTCCGGCATGGAGCACGTTAGCGCACGCCTTCCTCCGCCGCCTCCGAGGGCTCCGATACGACCGGCAGCTCCTTTTTCTTCATCCGAGAGGTCTTCCGCGAGACCTCTCGGAGCTGCCGGTCTTTTACCAGGACCTTCTCCGGACCTGGAAGCTTTTCTCGGCGACCAGGTCCATTGTGGCCACCGAGGGCGTAGATCTCCTCGCGGAGCCCCTGCTGCACAATCCCGATCTTCGTGTGCAGGTGGCGGAGTCGCCCTCGGTGAGCCGGAGGTTGGTCCTGGCGGAAACCACCAGGGTCAGAGACCTCCTGGACTACACCAGAGGGGACTGGGTGGATCCCCGCGCGCTTGGTCGGCGCATGGGGCTCTCCACCCTCGCGACCCCTCTGCGTGTACTCCAGGAGGTGGGCGCTGCATTGTCACCTCCTGCTCTCAGCTTCCTGTGGCGGGCCCTGCGGGAGGGTGTTCCCCGCCCACCCCTCACCCCGGGCCCTCCGGACCTTTTTCTCGGGCTCCTGTTCCATGAGCCCCCCCGGCTCTCCCGCTCCCATAACCCGAGCCGGCTGCGCGCTTTGCAGCCGGTCCAGTTTCGAACCGCGCCTAGGGACTATCTGTACGCGCTCGTGCTTCACACGTTGCATCACCTCACCCTCGTGTCCCGCCCCGACACCAAGTGGAGGGACTATCTGTTACCTGTGGAGGGTGAGGAGCCCCGGTGGGCCAGCCTTTATTCCACCTTAGTTCCAAGGCCCGCCGGGGACATTGGTTGGCGGCTCCTTCATGGGGCCGTGAGCACGGGCGTGTACTTGGCGCGGTTCACCCCTATTCCTGAGGCCTGCCCATTTTGTGGCATTAGGGAGACCCTGGCGCACGCTTACCTTGAGTGCGCCAGGCTGCAGCCCCTTTTCCGGCTTCTCCAGAACCTCTTGTTGAGGTTCTGGCTACACTTTTCCCCGCACTTGTTTATTTATGCACACCCTGTCCGTGGCCCCACTAAGTCGCGAGACCTCCTCGTCAACCTCTTCCTGGCCCTGGCCAAACTCACCATCTATAATACCAGGGAGAAGATGTTGGACGAGGGGGTGCTTTGCGACTGTGGGGCCTACTTTCACACCTCTTTGGTTTCACGTCTCCGTGCGGAGTTTCACTGGGCAGCGTCCGCTGGCTCCCTTGCCACCTTCGAGGAGCAGTGGGCGCTGTCCGGGGTTCTCTGCTCGGTGTCCCCATCTGGTTCCCTGATTTTGAACCTTTGACCGTCACCTCGCTCCCTGTTTTTTTTATTAGTTGTCCCACGTAATCATTTGGTACTGGGTCCAGTGGTCCCTCCCGCTAGGCTGGGGAGGGGCCTTTAGTAGTGGGCGGCTAAGCCCGCCCACTTCCCGGTTTGCCAATACGGCCTCACTACAGCAGGTTAGACAAACACCTGTCAGGGATGGTCTAGATAATACTTAGTCCTGCGTGCAGGTGACTGGACTAGATGACCTCTCAAGGTCCCTTCCAGTCCTACGATTATATAAATAAGTGGCCTTTTGTTGCCCCTTTCAAAGGTCTACCTGCTAGTAAGCCTCCCAACAATGCTCTCTCTGACAGATTTATATAGAACCCTTATCAGCCATCTGATATTGACAGCTAAGAATTTGGTAGCAGACTGCAGGAAGAAAAGCTTTGCCCCATTCTGCAATAATGAATAAATAAAGCTTTGCCCCATTCTGCAATAAAGAAACTTGGAACATTATCATTTTGGAAAAGTTGACACTTTCCACTCAAAATATTTATGATTACCGCATCACATGACTGCCAAACATAACATACTAATAAGCTTCAGTACACATACCTTTAATGATAATTTTATACTCAGAGAGACAAGATGGATGAAGTAATATCTTTAATTGGATCACCTTATGTTGGTGAAAACGACAAGCTTGCACGCTTACACAGAGTTCTTCTTCAGGTCAGAAAGAAGTTGGTGTATTAAAAATATATATTACCTCACTCATCTTGTATCTCTAATATCTTGGGGCCAACACGACTACAACAACGCTGCAAACAATTTTATACTCAGTAAAGTTATAGGTTAGTATTTTCCTTTCATTAATCTTCAACTTATTTTTCCCCATGACAATGCGGTTGCAAATTCTCTTCCCTTTCCCCACTGTTCTCTCTTATATTCTTTCTACTGTCTGAACCTAACCCACTTTATCTTAAAAGCAATTTGAATAGGATGAAAAAATAGTTAAACTACAAGAATAATAAACCAAACAAATTAAAGCTTTATAAACTGCTTGCAGTAAAATCTCAGTAATTCAAACTATATCAATACACCCCATAACTTTTTATCTCACCTCCCTCAGAAAAAATACAAAACCAGTGATTCTCTCCACTTCAAGATTGAACAGACTTCTATAGCAAGGTCTCATATTTAGACTTCATTTATTTTAAAAAATATGCATCATATTTCCTAATATACAAAAAAGTATTTTATAAATATTTAAAACTAAACCATACTTGTCAAATGCATGTGCAAAGTACACATCTGACACATTATCCATGCATTCATTGTGTGTGTTCACTTATGTACTAATTTGCAAAATTCAATAATTCACAATAGGTCACCCAGTATAAATTAGTGAGGTTCTACTCTAATATAAAATGTAAATGAAACATTAAGATGTCATACAGACATATAATTATTCTAACTTGGATAATAATATTAACCTTTCTCTGATATGTTTTGTTATATTCATGTTCCAATTTCTCTTTTCTCTTTTCTCTCTTGATAACTTGCATTAAGTGTTTAATATCAATCTCTGCAGGGAGGAAGCATAGTTTAGTTGTTTTCTCATACCACTAAGAATCAGAAGTTGTGGGTTCCATCCCTGGTTTTGCCACCAAATTGCAGTATGATCTTTGGCATGTAATTAGGCCACAAGGTAATATAAATAATAATTTACTGTAACTTCTCCATTTCCCTATCAGTAAATTGTGGATAATAATGCCTATCTCAAAGTGGTGCTCTAAGGATTTCCTTATGTTTTTTAAAGTGCTTTGAGATTCTCCAGTTAAAGGGAAAAAATTAAAGGCAGCTAAGTGATTTAAGAGCCTATGTCCTATTTTGACAAGACACTTTGAGAATTTAGAAGATTAAGTCTTGGTGAAAGTCAATAGGATACCGACTCCTAAATGATAATCACTTTTCAAAATGTTACTCGCAGATTCTTTTATCATTCAGGCTCTTTTGAAAAGAGGAGTTTAGGTAAAATTTTCAAATGTGCCCAAGTCCCATTGACTTTCAGGAGAAATTTAGATGCTTTTGAAAAATTTACTCAGAATGAATTATGTAAAGGGGTACTGTCAGTTTTTTTTTAAATGGACTAATCTAAAAAACAATTTTTTGATTGAATAGTATATTAACAAACTAGGGAAATACAATCTGCAAATACAAAGTGCAAGCTAGTCTCCATACTGGAAGAGAAGGTTCAAGAACTGGAGAAAACGCATTGCATAAGAGAAAATGAAGATTTTCTGGACAGACATCAGGATATGCTTCCGCAGGCACAACATTCAGAAGAATCAGAGCAGGCTGCACAGCGGGGACAGAAAGACAGTGAAGAAAATTGGCAGCATGTGATCTCCAGAAGAAGAAAGAGGAGTATCCATGTACCAGCAATGCAGATGCAAGTGAGCAACCGTTTTCATGTTCTCTCCACAGGTACTAATGCAGAGAGTGGACTAGATGATACATCTGAGGGAAGGGAGCAGAAGGAGACTCTACCAATTGGAAGCCATGAGATGCACTGTCCTAGGGATGGGGGTTCTACGACCGCCACTCTCAAGAGAAGGAGGCGGGTGGTTGTGACTCCTTCATAAGGGGGACTGAGTCATCTATCTGCCATCCTGACCGGGAAAGCTGAGAAGTTTGCTGCTTTCCAGGAGCTAGGATTCAAAATGTGACGTAGAGATTGCTGAGACTCATCAAGCCCTCAGATCACTATCCCTTCCTGCTTCTCCAAGTGGGCACCAATGATACTGCCAAGAATAACCTTGAGTAGATCATTTCAGAATACATGGCTCTGGGAAGAAGGATAAAGGAGTTTTAGACACAAGTGGTGTTCTCATCCATCCTCCCCTTGGAAGGAAAAGGCAGATGGTGTCAGAGGCAAGGCTTTGGATTCTTTGACCCTGGGATGGTGTTCCAAGAAGAAGGATTGCTAGGCAGAGATGGGCTCCACCTAACGAAGAGGGGTAAGAGCATCTTCGCAAGCAGGCTGGCTAACCTAGTGAAGAGGCTTTAAACTGGGTTCACTGGGGGAAAGAGATCAAAGCCCTGAAGTAAGTGGGGAAGTGGGATACCAGGAGGAAGCACAAGCAGGAGAGCTCAAGAGGGGAGGATTCCTGCCTCATACTGAGAAAGCATGACAATCAATGAGTTAGCTTAAGTGCCTCTACACAAATGCAAGAAATCTGGGAAACAAGCAGGGAGAACTAGAAGTCCTGGCACAGTCAAGGAATTATGATGTGATTGGAATAACAGAGACTTGGTGGGATAACTCACATGACCAGAGTACTGTCATGGATGGATATAAACTGTTCAGGAAGGACAGGCAGGGCAGAAAAGGTGGGGGAGTTGAATTGTATGTAAGAGAGCAGTATGACTGCTCAGAGCTCCAGTATGAAACTGCAGAAAAAACTGAGAGTCTCTGGATTAAGTTTAGAAGTGTGAGCAACAAGGGAGATGTTGTGGTGGGAATCTGCTATAGACCACCAGACCAGGGAAATGAGGTGGATGAGGCTTTCTTCAGGCAACTAACAGAAGTTACTAGATCACAGGCCCTGGTTATCATGGGGGACTTCAACCACCCCGATATCTGCTGGGAGAGCAATACAGCAGTACACAGACAATCCAGGAAGTTTTTGGAAAGTGTAGGGGACAATTTCCTGGTGCAAGTGCTGGAGGAACCAACTGGGGGAAGAATTAGTAGGGGAAGCAAAAGTGGATGGGAACCTGGAGGCAGTGACCATGAGATGGTTGAGTTCTGGATCCTGACAAAAGGAAGAAAGGAGAGCAGCAGCATATGGACCCTGGACTTCAGAAAAGCAGACTTTGACTTCCTCAGGGAACTGATGGGCAGGATCCACTGGGAGAATAACATGAGGGGAAAAGGAGTCCAGGCTGTATTTTAAAGAATCCTTATTGAGGTTGCAGGAACAAACCATCCCTATGTGTAGAAAGAATAGTAAATATGGCAGGCGACCAGCTTGGCTTAACAGTGAAAAGCTTACAAGAAGTGGAAGCTTGGACAAATGACCAGGGAGGAGTATAAAAATATTGCTCAGGCATGCAGGAGTGAAATCAGGAAGGCCAAATCACAACTGGAGTTGCAACTAGCAAGGGATGTTAAGAGTAACAAGAAGAGTTTTTACAGGTATGTTAGCAACAAGAAGGTGGTCAGGGAAAGTGTGGGCCCCTGACTGAATGGGTAAGGCAACCTAGTGATGGAGGATGTGGAAAAAGCTAATGTACTCAATGCTTTTTTTGCCTCTGTCTTCACAAACAAGGTCAGCTCCCAGACTACTGCACTGAGCAGCACAGTATGGGGAGGAGGTGACCAGCCCTCTGTGGAGAAAGAAGTGGTTCAGGACTATTTAGAAAAGCTGGACGAGCACAAGTCCCATGGGGTCAGATGCACTCTGATGAGGTTCAACAAGGACAAGAGTCCTGCACTTAGGCGGAAGAATCCCATGCACTGCTACAGACTAGGGACCGAGTGGCTAGGCAGCAGTTCTGCAGAAAAGGACCTAGGGGTTACAGTGGATGAAAAGCTGGATATGAGTCAACAGTATGCCCTTGTTGCCAAGAGGGCTAACAGCATTTTGGGCTGTATAAGTAGGAGCATTACCAGCAGATCAAGGGATGTGATCATTCCCCTCTATTCGGCACTGGGGAGGCTTCATCTGGAGTACTGTGTCCAATTTTGGGTCCCACAAGAAGGATGTGGAAAAATTGCAGAGTCCAGCAGAGGGCAACAAAAAATGATTAGGGGGCTGGAGCACATGATTTACGAGGAGAGGCTGAGGTAACTGGGATTATTTAGTCTGCAGAAGAGAAGAATGAGGGGGGATTTGATAGCTGCTTTCAACTACCTGAAAGGGGGTTCCAAAGAAGATGGATCTAGACTGTTCTCAGTGGTAGCAGATGACAGAACAAGGAGTAATGGTCTCAAGTTGCAGTGTGTGTGTGTGTGGGGGGGGTAGGTTGGATATTTGGAACAACTTTTTCACTAGGAAGGTTGTGAAGCACTGGAATGAGTTACCTAGGGAGATTGTGGAATCTCCATCATCGGAGATTTTTAAGAGCAGGTTGGACAAAGACCTGTCAGGGATGGTCTAGATAATACTTAGTCCTGCCTTGGGTGCAGGGGACTGGACTAGATGACCTCTCGAGGTCCCTTCCAGTTCTATGATTCTATGATAATTTATGTTAAAAATCCCTCCCTTCAAAAGAATTCTAAAAGGTTTGAGGTTTACACCGTACCTTTTAAGATGATTGCCTTATTTCTGCCTATTGCACTCCTATTCATCAGAAATTATCATTTCTTGGGCATATACTACGTACATGGTTAATTATAAGCACATGAGTAGCTGTGTTGATATAACAGGACATGTGCCTAAATATTTGCAGGATGAGGCACAAATATATCAGTCACAAATGCTCAAATTAACTACCAGGACAACATGTGAGCAATTAAAAATTGAGCCCAGTGAGGAGAAAAGATAACAAGAGGCCCAAGTGTGGTCAAATTACTCACTTTAACATCACTGAACAACAAAACAACGGTACCTGTGCAGATATTAGTAAAAAAACAGCAGCACGGTAACTATATTTGATACGGAGACTGTATACAATTTTAGAAGATATTTCTGGGCTTTCGAAAAATGTCACCAGTATTAATTCATTATATAGCAGATGAGAGTTAACAAAAACTGCTGTTGGAAACCAGTGAGGTTAGGCATGACAGTGCAAGACTGAAAAAGCAGAGTGGACATATATGAAGAGAAGCAGGAGTGCCTGGAAAGAGAACTCACTAAAATTCTTAAAGGGAGAAATTCAATTGGTTTTCATAGAATCATAGGACTGGAAGGCACCTTGAGAGGTGCACTCATGGCAGGACTAAGTATTATCTAGACCATTCCTGACAAGTGTTTGTCTAACCTGCTCTTAAAAATCTCCAATGACAGAGATTGCAAAGCCTCCCTAGGCAATTTATTCCAGTGCTTAACCACTCTGACAGTTAGGAAGCTTTTCCTAACGTCCAGCCTAAACTGCCCTTGCTGCAATTTAAGCAGATTGTGTCTTGTCTTATCCTCAGAGGTTAAGGAGAACATTTTTTCTCCATCCTCCTTATAACAACCTTTTATGTACTTGAAAACTGTTATGTCCCCTCTCAGTTTTCTCTTCTCCAGACTAAACAAACCAATTTTTTTCAATTTTCCCTCAGAGGTCATGTTTTCTAATCATATTTGTTGCTTTTCTCTGGACTTTCCCCAATTTGTCCACATCTTTCCTGTTATGTGCCACCCAGAACTGGACACAATAATCCAGTTGAGGCCTAATCAGTGCGGAGTAGAGTGGAAGAATTATTTCTCGTGTTTTGCTTACAATACTCCTGCAAATACATCCCAGAATGATATTTGCTTTTTTTGCAACAGCATTACACTGTTGACTCATATTTAGCTTGTGATCCACTATGACCCCCAGATCCCTTTAGCAGTACTCCTTTCCAGGCAGTCATTTCCCATTTTGTATGTGTGCAACTGATTGTTCCTTCCTAAGTGGAGTACTTTGCTTTTGTCCTTATTGAATTTCTTCCTATTTATTTCAGACCATTTCTCCAGTTTGTCCAGATCATTTTGAATTTTAATCCTATCCTCCAAAGCACTTGCAACCCCTTCCAGCTTTGTACCGTCTATTGTTTTCTTTAGAAGTTGCTCCCTGACACACACACATTGGGGCTTCAGCTCCTCATATAATACAGAAAGGGCTGACAGAGTTCATCAGTTTGAAAAAGGAGGAAAAGTGACAAAGCAAGGCCCACTGAGCCTGATTCACCTGGGTTATTTCACTTTAAAGCAGTGTTGCTAACTCTCATGATTTCATCATAAATCTTACAATATATGTTGTTTTTTTCTTAAAGCCCCAGCTCCTAAAGGCATATGATTAGGTGAGAATGTCAGCTTTCATGGGGTGGGAGGGCATGTTTCTAATCCTGATGGTTATAGAGACAAACCTGGAAACATGAATTTGAATGAACTCTAAATACTAATACTCAGATGCCAAATAAGTTCCTACAAATTATTATTTATTTTCATCTCATGATTTCATAACACTTGTAGTGGCAATATTTCAGTGGAGTTACACAAGTGTAAAACTGGAATGAATAAGACCCATTATTTAAAAACTATTAAAATGTAATGATAAATAAAGATCTTGAATGCTGCAAGAAAGAAAGGAGAATGAGACAATTATCTTAATGCTTCATTTTTTTGCTGCTGAAGTGACAAAAAGGGCTGCATTTAGTAGAACAAAGTAGATTCTGAAGGGAATTAAATGTGGTGGACTAATATTACTTATGGCATCAGATGTTCAGCTATCTTTCCTATGGCTTCTCCCCGCTCTTCCCTCTCTCTTTGCTGCTGCTACTGTTAGTATTAAACACCCTGTTGCAGAGTTTGGGGAGAGGCATACACCACCAGCAAAATCTAAGAAATGACTACACACATACTGAGAATACAAGATGCAAAGTAAACACAATGACAAAATAGAGAATTGTTTTCTTTGCTCATATGCTGTTACAGTGATCGTAGATGTAGTTTTTAAAAACAACTAGTTAAGCACTGTCAGCTGGAAATGTGATGTTCAAGTTGGTGGTGCCCCTTTAAAGACACAAAAGCCAAACTGGTTCTGTTAAAATAGATAATGTACACTTCCCTTGGATATCCTGCCTCTCCTAGTGCTCAGTGCCACAAGAATACTGTGGGACAGAGTAAGGCATGCAGAATCAAGGGGAGGCAGTTTGTGCCTCCTCCCTTCAGGGACTAACCTGTGCAGTGACCCCTATGAGTATGTCTTCACTACAGATTTACCAGGATTGAGTCACTCGTTTGACTTGGGAGCGTGCAACCACATTGCAAAGGAACAATTCAGTCCCATGCAGTATCTAAGCACCCTGCATCCACACTGACATTAGAGTTATTAGTGGGAGAGAAAGATTTTGAAGTGCACCCCATGGTTCCTAGATCCCCCAGGAACTGTGCTGCTGTCATAAAGCTTTTGCTGGTATTGTGGAAGAAAATGCCTGTCCCTTCTGGGAATTGTGGGTGGACATTTAGGAAACCCCATAGTTCAATTTAACTAGTCCCTTAAGGGAGTTTGTATTGCAGGGCACAGGTCCGTCCAGGTGCTTCCTCTCTATCTTCCAGCCTGGCCACACCCAGCTTCTGCTCCTCCCCTGTGCAAGCTTGGGTGTAGAGGTCCCCTGGTATCCTAGGGTATGCCTGGGGTAGGGATGGGCATGGTTACACGAGTCCTGTATATCCATATCTGGTGCAATGCCTCTCTCTGAAGGAGACTTTTGAGCATCCCTGAGACTATACCTGCATCCACAGGGCTCTGCTGCTGCTCCAGCCCTGTGTCTGGGATTGAGAAAATCCCACAGCCACATTATGCTAATTTATTTAATCCCATTGGTTGGCGATGATAGATTCCCCTCACCTTCTCCGGGCTATGCTAATGAGAGTTAATCGCATTGGTTGGCCCACCAGCGGCAGCTCCAAATATCATTTGCATGGCTGCCTATGGCAGGCATCTCTTTGTTGTCAACCCAGAGCCTGCGAGCTGTGTGTGCATCTAATGCAGCCCTGGTCCCTGCCTGTCCGCCGCACCTGCTTCCTAGAGAAAGGCTGCGAACAGCGGCGGCTGCAAGAAAATAACTTTCGACCCCGGTTCTCCTCGTTCTCCGTTCTGCAAGAGAGGCTGGGACTGGTTCAGATGCTGTGGAGCGTCCCCTTCCCAGCACAGGACTTGAGGCTGCTCTCTGCCTTTGTGTGTTGAACGCCGGCACTGGCTTGGGGCAACCCGTTCGGTTTCCTGCTTCCTTGTCGGATTGTTGCTATCTGAGCCGCGGGGGAGAGGCTTTGGCTGCCAGGGTAGGATGGTGGATCTGGAGAGTGAGGTGCCTCCTCTTCCTCCCAGGTACAGGTTTCGGGATTTGCTGCTGGGAGACCAAGGATGGCAGAACGACGACAGGTGAGTCTGGGGTTCAGCTCTGCTCTGCAAACACGGCAGAGGGAGACAAAAGAGGGGTGGGGGTGGGAAGCAGGGATATGCTAACGACCATCCCTCTTCTTCCATTTTCTACAGGGAAATTCCTAGAAACGTCGGACCTGTTACTATTTACCGAGTTATGTAAATAGCAAATAGCACAGAGAGTCTTAGCTCATGTATAACAAGAAAACATCCACACACACACACAGAGAGAACCAATGTCTGAGTGCCTTTGTATATAGAGAGAGACAGACAGTCATCCAAAAAGGAGAGAAACTATCTTGATTCCTTCAGGGGACAGTCAAGCTGCTTTGTATCTTCCAAACAGTGAAGGAGGCCGACTTGACAGGTTGAAGTGCTCACCCTTAGACCAGGAAAATTGGCAATGGGGTCAGTTTCCCGTTTTGCTTCTCTAGCAGTCAGAGCTGCACTGATTTATGAATGCCCAGCGCCCTTGCTAGTAGACACTGATGCTGCTATATTGCAGCTCTCCACTGAAGATGAAAACACAAGTTGCAGAGTAGTAACTTTTAGTGGCCTAAAGAAAGAAACAGCACTGACATTTATTGTGCACTGCAGTTATATTGTGCTTCTGGATTCCTCCTGGTGTACAACAGATAAAAATTATTGCACACTGTGCCGAGTGAGAGGCAATTAAACATTGCTGTATATCGGTACACTATGTATTTGACTTCTCTAAGTGTATGAGAGTTACAAGACTAAACTCAATGTGACTATCAAATTTTTCCATAAGGTATTTAAATAAAAAAAAAATCTCGTCTAAGTCACAGAAACAGTCACATTCTGCATTTCAAATGTCAGACATTAAAACTTTCCCTGTGAGAGGCTATACTGATCATATACATTCATTACAGAGCTACATGGGGCTCAGGCACCCACAGTGAGATCTTCAGTCTAGTACTGACATATGGTAACTTAGGGCAGTGGTTCTCAGCTGGGGTCCGGGGTCCCCTGGGGGACCATGAGCAGGTTTCAGGGGGCCTGCCAAGGTTTCTGCCCTGGGCCTGAGGGCCAGCATTAGATTCGCTGGGGCCCAGGGCAGAAAACTGAAGCCCCACGGCAAGGGACTGAAGCCCAGCACCCTGAGTCCCGCCACTCAGGGCTGAAAGTGAAGCCTGAGCAACTTAGCTCTGTGGGGCCCCATGTGGCAGGGGGCCCGGGCCGTTGCCCTGCTTGCTACCCCCTAACAATGCAGAAAAACAGTTGTGGCAGAAGTGAGCTGTGGAGTTTTTATAGTATGTGGGGGGTGGGAACCCTCCAAGAGAAAAACGTTGAGAACCTCTGACTTAAGGCATATCTACATTGTGACAGGCCAGTCGTTGTTTGGTTTATACATGCAACTATGGTAACACAACAGACCATTCCTCTATGCTAATACATGGATATCATGTAGTCCATGGATTCTCAACCTGAGGGTCAGGACTTGTAGGAAAGTTGTAATCATCTCCCCCACACCACCTTTATTTTTTGCTAGATAAGAAGGTCCAAAACTATTTTTCTTCTGTGGCAACATGGTGTCATATTATGGAAATAGTTGAGAATCACTAAGGTAGCAACAGTGTTTGCTGGTGATAATTCTACATATTTTGCCATCCAACTTACATGGTTTTGTAGGTGCACTTTTTTTTCCTTCAATCAGGATGGTAGACATAGATCTGAGGACCAATACAGTACTCTCATTTGTATTGCTTCAAGGACAACATGCAGGTTTAATTCTAAATCATGAAAAGGGTTTGTGTATGTGTCAAGTAAATCAAATACTGGAAAGTGCTCCCCCCCAAATTAAAGTAATAAAACCTTTTCTTTTTTAAGAAATGCTATTTTTATTATTTAAACTACTGTGCATCATCATCAGCAAGCTCTTCATTATAACATGCTAAATTAATACCTCCAGAGGACATCTATCTATGGGCAAGTCATTTTTCATTGGATAACATCTTTACTGCAGTAGTAAATCATAGCTGCTAATATACCTGTACATGATCCTATCATGCAGGGACTTGTAGTAGCAATGTCAATTTAAAAAAAAATCACATGAAAACACTGAAATATTCTTTTTCTATTCTAATACAAAGTATTGATAGTCAAGTGTCCAGTCTTGCTTGCATGTTAATCAATGGTGAATCCAAATTGACTTCTAGGTAATGGGATCTGGCTCCCCAAAAGATGTAGTGCATGAGACCTTCATTGGCAACTGAACAAACTGCAAGGGTCTGTTGAGCTGTAGAATTTCCTGTTTTAAGTATGAATAATAAAAAGAGAACAATGTAAATATTGCTACTTTGTATCACTCTACAATTGCTGTTTATATTTTCTATGATTATTGGTTATTTTTAAACAGACAGCACTTTTACTGTAAACTCATACGCAGGGATTAGTGCAAAGCAAATTGTTACTTTAAATTATTTATCAGTATTGGGTACTAAATTAAAACATGAAAGTGTTAAGATAAAGAATCTTGTTTACTACATTATTAAATCTGACAAAATGTGGATCACACTTTTTTGCAAAAGTCTAAACCAATTCTGTACTGTTATTACTATGACATTATCACTTATATGAATGATTGATATATGGTTTTGCATAGAGACTCTCATTCTGGGGACATTTTGGGAATATTACAAATACTTTCAGCACTTAATTTCTGGAAATATTTAATGAAGGGAGATTACATAATGTGGTCTCTAGGAATGCTGGTTACTGGTTAGCTGTTATTAGCTATTATTGAGTACTCACAAAACTGATGCTACACTAATATTGCGTACTTATTTCTGAATGTCATCTGTTTTATTAGTGTGCTACATAAACATGAATTTGTTTTTGACAGACAATAGTTATATTCTTCTTTTGGGTACAATATTCATTTTTGCTTAAATCCCTCTTTCCTGACATTCTTGTGCACCCGGTTCACCTAAATTCAGAAAGCAGGAGTTAATGTAAAGACCTTTAATATTTATATCTGTAGGTCACCAGGCCTAAAATGTAATTTATGTGTGAGTATCAATCATGATGTATTAATTAGGTTAGTGGTTCTCAAACTATTTACCATTCACACTGCCGTCTTTTCAAAGGACATGAGTTCAAGTCCCATCTTATATTCTAAAGTCAATATTCATGTATATCAACTATTAATGGAATACCTGAATTCTAAAATAGTTGTCTTGTGTCTGGAAAAAACACATACACCATGAAAATACTTTATATGCTGTTCCTTTTCATAAAGAAGCCAAAAATCTAGGGAGTTGCAACTTAAGTTCTTCCTTTTGGAGAGCTCTGAATGTGATTTGTTGGCACTGGAAAGTGAGAAGATTGTTCATCAGACCAGACCACCTCCCACAGGACCCCAGTAACATGCCAGTCCTCTCCAGGCTCCAGAGCCCATTCAGCATTAAGGAAATACCATTCCTCTGCCACAGAGTCATCCAGAACATCCTTCACTTCCCTATCAGATGCCTTTCTGATCCCAGGCTCAATAGGGCTCATGTATGCCCACCCTCCAAATTCCCCTGAAGGTTAAGCCAGATACAGCTCTAACGAAAATGATAGCCCAGCATGGCCCTGACATTTTTGCTACACTGACCTCATGAATCTGAGAACAAAACCTCAGCCAGTAGTATGGGAGAAATTGAGGCCTCCATGGCAGGACCACCTTCTACAGTATTCCAAAATGGCACAGTGACTAAGACCTTACTCAAGGATTTTACCTAAAATGGTGTCTGACTTTCATCTTAACTAGATGATCCACATACCTGTCTTCTTCCCCAAGTTTCATGCCAAATGGAGAGAGGCTAAACTCTACCCGTTGGATGTTGTCAGGTCTGTTTCTTACTATATACACAGAACAAAGCCATTTAAGAACTCTCCTAGATTGTTCCTTACATTTGCTGACATAAAGAAAGATCAACCTATGTTCACCCAAAGGATGTCAAAATGGATCTCAAACTGTGTTAAAATACGCTTCATGATGGGCCACTTAAACAGACACACATGGACAGATTAAGACCCATTCCACCAGAGCTCAGGCAGTCTCTGCTGATTCCCTGTGAGGTGTCCCAATCTCATTGATTTGTAGAGCAACTACCTGAAGTTCAGTTGACAGCTTCTCCCAGCACTACTGCTTGCTTGAGGGCTCTAAATCCCATGCCCACTTTGGCAGATCTGTCCCGCAGTCATCATTGCAGTAGACTGAGCATCTACCTCCTTGCTGGAGGTCTCCAGATCCAAAAACCAGTTTGGCAGAGCTGTCCTGCAGTCATAATCCCAATAGATGCTGAGCACCACCTCCAGAATACGAATCTGCTTGTGAGTGAGTCACCAGAAGCGGAATACATGTGGGCAATCACTCAAAGAACAGCAGTTTTCCTACAGTAACTGTGGTTCTTTCAGATGTGCGTGAACATGTATTCCACAACCTGCCCTCCTTCCCTACGACTGCCAAGTCCTTAGCAATAGACATTCTGTATTAGCAAAAGA
Organism: Malaclemys terrapin pileata; assembly: GCF_027887155.1. Taxonomy (NCBI): domain Eukaryota; kingdom Metazoa; phylum Chordata; order Testudines; family Emydidae; genus Malaclemys; species Malaclemys terrapin. The sequence goes on along the minus strand of NC_071512.1, from coordinate 65,270,768 downwards.
ACTAGAGTGAAGGAACTAGAAACTGCCCCTCTTTTATGTCCTTCTCTCTGGGATACTGGAGGGCATGTTGAGCACTGGTATGAACCCAACAGACTGCTATTTCTGGAATTTCTTTGGGGATATTTATTTTTGTTGTCTAGTGTTCTCTAGTTTTCTATATTTTAATAGGTATTATTAAATCATAGATATTTGCTTACTTAAAATCCATAAATTCCTACAAGCCACTCAGTTTCTTGCTTTGCAACTAAAGACAGGCAACTAAAGACCACTGTTCTTTGGTTAGTCAGAAGCTCGGTCAGTCTTGCAACTGACAGAAAAAGTATTCAACATATGGTTCAGCTATTTTCACATTTAAAACTTGTTATTTTCCTTTAGTAATGCTGGCACAGGTCACCAGAAATAGGCTTCAAAATTAAATTGAGATAAATGGGGTTCTTCTTAGAAACATATTCCATCTTTATTCTGTGCATGGAACTACTGTTCCATTTATAACAATTTTCAGAGTGGTAGCCGTGTTAGTCTGTATCAGCAAAAAGAACGAGGAGTACTTGTGGCACCTTAGAGACTAACGAATGTATTTGAGCATAAGCTTTCATGGGCTTAAACCCACTTCATTGGATCCATGCAGTGGAAAATACAATAGGAAGATATATATACACAGAGAACATGACAAGATGGGTATTGCCATACCAGCTATAACGAGACCAATTAAGGTGGGCTATTATCCGCAGGAGAAAAAATTTTTGTAGTGGTAATCAGGATGGCCCATTTCACAGGGTAAAATATGACCATGTATCACTGTTTTATTCTGTCCATCAGCAGACTGAAAAAGACAATAATGAATTGGTTTACAGTGACATGCTCCATACTCACATCTGTGCCTAAACGGCACAGTTTAGCCCAAAAGTCTTAAATGCAAAATAATAAATCTCAATGTGATTAAATAGACATCTCAGTCTCATCCTCCTTTCTGCCTAACATACTGTTATCCCTTTTGACCTGAAAGGTTAGCCAATATTCAGAACCTTGTAGATTGTTTCCATTAGTAGAGAGAAACTGATGGGACTTCCTACAGCTTTCTGTCCACTTCCGTGGAGTTTCTGCTGCTTCTGTCTCTCTCACACACAGCTCCATCAAACAGTACCCAGCTCCTTTGTTTGCATTCAGCCCCAGTGAAACCCTTCTGCTTAGATAGCTCAGATTCCTGAGTGGACTTGCACATGACCTGCCTTTTAGGTGGTGACTCCTATTGTTTCAGCTATCTTATTCCATAAAGAGCTTAATTGCTTTTTACATTTATCCTACATGAAGTGTAGTTATCACACCCACTAGCTTCAAAGTTTCACTGAATGTACCAGTACATTATCCAATAAAATGTTCCTGCTGTCATAAAGTCTGGTAAACATCAGTTCTTAGTACCTTTAATTAGGTTGAAAAACAACATGCTTAAGAACTGAAAACATCCAATTTATTGAAGACATAAAGATGCTTAACAACCTGGAGAGAGCATTTAACTTGAGTAAAAAAAAGCGTTTATTTTTGCTGCCCTTGTTAGCTCATGGATACAGTGATGAGTCTATTAATAAGAAATGTGTATCTGGAGTCTATATACAGATCAAAGAATGATCAGAGCAGATAATACTAGATTTTCAAAGAAAGGAATTTTATTACCGGTATTTAAAAAAACAAAAACAAAAACAAAAAAACCCACACATTATATAGAAATGGATTCCACTGAATTTCCAGTAAAGTCAAAAGGTAAAAATTCAGTTCCATGAGTGCAATATATGGTAGAATTTGGCTCTAATTCAGCAAAGCACTTACGCATCTGCTTAACTTTAAGCACTTGCTTAAATATGTTTAATTTAAGCATATCCTTTAAAAGGTAAGAATTTATTTCAGTGCTTTGTTGAATAGAAGCCTTAATGCAATGTGCACAGCAATCTGTGAAGAGACATACTGGGCCAAAATGTGTTGTACTATGGAAAGAACCTCCAAACTAGTGCACATTAGCATTACAAAAACTCAGCAAGTTTCTCCTGCTCATTCTTGCTAGCAATCCCATATCCCCTGCCTCTCCCCCTGTCCCCACAGTCAAACATGCAGATTATTCCTATATACTGCTCTGAGTTAAATGAAGGTCCAGCCCAAGATCAAGAGAACAAATACAAGCTTGGAATTTCCTTCCTGAGCTGTTCTATGAAGTCTTCATCAATGATGGCTAATGATACAGGCCAAATTTAATATCCAAGGTCCTAATTACTTTACAAAGAAGATGCCGCTAATTGAAGAAAAATGAGTAGTTCAGTGGAGCAACGTTTTCTTAGCTTTTTTGTAAGAGCAAAATATATAGATGATTTTTAAACTGTGCATCTTTTACTAGCAGGGTGAAATTTATCCCATAAAAGACTATGCATCCCCTTAATCACTTTAGATTTAAGAAATATTTAAAAAATCCATAGGGCCTTTAGTAGGCCTCCATACTGGGATGACTTTCTCCTGCAGTGAACATTTCTGATACTACTGATTAAGACTACGAAGTACACATTATTCTGCAAAATTGCTAACCCAGTACACTGTCTGATATTTGAGCAAGTCACCATACTGTGTAGAAGTCATTTCAGTTTGCACTGACATTTTACCCTATTGACTCGCCAGATTTAATGTCGGACAATATACAAAGCTGATATGATTTTAGAAGCTCTCAAGATTAGTGTGTTATTTCTATAATGCAGACTAAATATTATTGACTCCAAACAGATTTGAAATACTATTAATAAACACAACATTTTGGAATTCTTCCATTTGTTATTCAAATAACAAATATTTTGTATTTTCTGTAACACTAGAACAGAAACTGTTATTTCCCAATACCATTTTTCCTCTCTTTTTTGTAAAAACACATTTAACAAGTGTAGGTAGATACCATTAGTGCATTTCACATACTGTTTCTATGTCAGGAAAAACAGTCTGGGTCATTTTTATACAGTGCATATTTTCAGGCCAAAATTGCAGTGCTAAATATCAACAAATGTAAGTACTGGTCTTAGAAAAAGACATTTAAGGGATTAAAGAAAAATCAGGTTTCCCTTCTGATGTGTTACTACTCAAATAAAAGAAAGAGTTACCACCTATCTGCAAATGAAAGGGATTCTGATCATTTACAACACCTCCGCACATTAGCTGGACAATTGCACAGCTGGCTGTCTTAGTGATTGATGGCTTTTGCTGAGCAATTCTCTTATGTAAATCTCAGAACTCAGATTTCAGAGTGGTAGCTGTGTTAGTCTGTATCAGCAAAAAGAAGGAGGGGTACTTGTGGCACCTTAGAGAATAACACATTTATTTGGGCATAAGCTTTCGTGGGCTAAAACCCACTTCATCGGATGCATGCAGTGGAAAATACAATAGGAATATATATATATATACACAGAGAACATGAAAAAATGGGTGTTGCCAAACAGTCTCTATGCAAAAGAATAAATGGACACAAATCAGACGTCAAGAATTATAACATTCAAAAATCAGTCGGAGAACACTTCAACCTCCCTGGACACTCAGTTACAGACCTAAAAGTCGCAATTCTCCAACAAAAAAACTTCAGAAACAGACTCCAAAGAGAAACTGCAGAATTGGAATTAAGTTGCAAACTGGACACCATTAAATTAGGCTTGAATAAAGACTGGGAGTGGATGGGTCATTACACAAAGTAAAAACTATTTCCCCATCCTAATTTTTCCCCTATTTTTCATGTTCTATGTGTATATATATCTTCCTACTGTATTTTCCACTGCATGCATCCAATGAAGTGGGTTTTAGCCCATGAAAGCTTATGCCCAAATAAATTTGTTAGTCTCTAACGTGCCCCAAGTACTCCTCATTCTTTTTTCTCAGAACTCACTTTCACAGTCATTTGATCTGCCATAGTGTGAATTATTGAGTGAAGCTCTGTTTTGCCATGCACCCTGTGATTGTTAAACTGCAAGGGGGAGGAGGGAAAACCCAGATGTTTCTGAATCAAGTGATCTAAAATACCTGGATTTAGATTCAACTTCATGAAAATTTGTGGTTTCCTCAAAAGAAAAGGCATATTAAAGAAACACGTAAGTCAATTTGTCCTCCTAATTTCAGAAAACAATATATTCACTTCTATCCATTCTATGCTAAAGTATTTAAGGACTTTAAGCACATACTAGATAGCTTTGGATTTGTCACTGCAGGTACAATTTTCAAAAGCAATTAAGTAACCTAGACCCTAAATTTCATTTTCAAAATTGACTTTCAATAAGACTTTGGCTCCTAAATTTGTAAATCATTGTTGAAAGTGGGACTACAGTGTTTTTGAAAGTATTACTCTACATCTGTACTTAAGCAGAATTTCCCCTTTGCCATACTGTTACTGTTTTGCAGTGTCCATCCTTGTGCAGCCCTGAAACCTGAGGTGGTTGCACTACAGCATACTATCTCTCTCTCTCATATCTCACTCATTACCATCACTCCTGCCTGAGTGGGGGAGGAAGGAGTCCTTGGGCTTTGAGAAGGAGTTATACTTAGGGGGCTTGGCCATCTGGGCTAATTAATGTCCAAAGATTTCCAGGGAATCCTCATGCCTGAGTTCCCCCTGGAATTCCATTACTATTGGTTGCTTATTGTAAATTAATAGAAGTTGGTGCTGAATTTATTTACCCCTATTGATTGCTGGGGACTGATACCATAGAGTCCAGACAACATAGCATTAATGTATTTTGCTTGCCAAACCAGTATAAGCTATACTGGCAAGAACAATTTTTTTTTTTATGTTTGTTTTTTTTGCTGGTATAACTGCAGCTACACTAGGAGGATTTTGCCAGAATAGCTATACCAGCAAAACTTTTCTAGTGTGGACTAGGCCTCAGTGGCGCTGGTCTAGATTTGTGAATTTTGGGGTATCTCCATCCAGCGATGAGGATGACTTAGCCCATTATATATGAAAGAGTTTGTTGTCTTTCAGAGTGAAAAGATGCCATATAAAACATTTTATATATAAAAATGTACAAAATATGTTTATAATATTTTATGCATATTACATGACATTTGGAATGCAGAATGCACTATGCTGGTATATGGGGGAATTGTAATTCCCTCTCAAACAGTTTCTCAGATGGCTTCTCTTTCTTCCAATGATTATTAATTTATATCAGTGAACTTTGTTTCTGTAATGCAGGGAACCTCTCTCTATCCATACTTTTGGGATGACTCTTTTGGGCTATTCCACAGTCATGGAACAACTGATAGTGTTTAATCAATGTGTGATATCCTTGCCCCCTTAAAGTCTGTAACAAAGGAGTTCACCAACATCCCATGGGTATCAGAAGATACTACATCAGAAGCATCAAAATAAGACTATTATGAGACAGTCCTACCAACCACTTGTCATCCATACATCCAGTTTCTATGTATTGTCCATTAGTAAAGGCTACCTTTTTGTGGATGAATTCTGTGGTATGTAGACTGAATATAAAAGCTTGTGTTGATCCATTAAATGGTTAAAAAGTGATTCCCTAACCATATATACAAACACATGAACAAGTAAAGTCCTACCCAGAGGCCTAAACACCATGGTCTGATAGCTTGAATATTCTTTAAGAAGAGCACAACCTAGGTAACATAAATTCTGTTGTACAGAAGCTTCAATACAGAATGCTTTAAAACAGCTGATAAAGACTTCAGCCTCCCTCATGCAATCATCCACTGATTATGTTTAGCGCATAACTCCTTGGTGGGAAGTTGCGGTAAAATGGAAACAGTCATTAAGAGACAAAAGTACCATTTATATTTATGGAGATACAAAAACAGTGATTTTGTATTATTATTATTTTCCAGTAAATGTTTCCTGAGGGACAAATCCTGCTTCCTCCTCTGGGGATATTTTAAGGGAACTGCTACAGTTTCACAGTGGAGATGGGGGCAGGTGGTAAGGAGTTCATGCATGAGAGCTTGTACCCAATAACCCCTGTACCATGACTCTTTTTGCACCAGTATAGAGAGGTGGTTTAATACATGGCATGGTGGTAGATGAATAATATTGTGAGTAGGGTGAAACCTTGTTGTGGGTTGAGTTAAAACCTCAGTAAAACTGATGTGTGAATGCACCCTTTACTTAAGATAGTTGTAAGAAACACTTAAGGTGCCACACCTAAAACAAGGCCTAATAGGATATATCTAAACTGCAGCTGGGAGTATTTGCTTCCCAGCATGGGTAGACAGACACATGATAGTTCTGCTTCAGCTAACATGCTAAAAATAGCAGTGTAGACAATGCAGCATGGATGGCAGCACAGGCCAGCCACTCAATGGCTCTAAGAGGTCGGGCGGCATGTACTTAGAGTGGCAAGGTGTCTGGTTTTCGACCAGAAAATCCAGTTGAAAATGGGGGGCCTGAGTGTTCGGTCAGATCTGACTGGATACCCGAAGGCCAGTTACTGCAGGTGAGGGAGGCGGGGAGGTGCCGGTCATCACCCGCACCAGCCCCTACTCAGCCAGGGCTGCCTCCTACTTGTGTCAGGCAATTACAGCTCCCAGTACTGGCTCTGCAGGAGAGTCCCTCCCAACCCAGGTAGAGGGGAATGGGGAAGAGGACAAAGCAGCAAGCAATGGGGGGACAGGGGGAGAGGCGGGGCATGCGAGGGGCAAGGGAGGTTCTGGCACTCCTGCTGGAGTGCCAGGTTTTTAAATATTACAAAGTTGGCAACCCTACAATATACTCTGGCAGTTAGCCCATGCTGCTGCCCATGCCACCACATTCACACTGCTACTTTTAGCACACTAGCTCAAACAGAGTTAGTGTGTGCCTTTCTACCTGATCTGGGAGGCATGCTCCCACTCACCCATATAGTCTACCTAGAAATTAGCACCATGCGCAGAAGGTGTTCCACTGGGTATTGTGAGCAGGGGTGTGTCGGTGTGTGAGAGAGACAGAAAGAAGACAAGCTGGGTGCAGAGAATAGCAGAGACAGAGGCAAAAACCAAGAAAGCCAAGCAGCAGCCTATAAGCTCAGTGTATGACCCTAGTGAGTTTTTGCGTCTGGTGTTGTATAAAGAGGCTTGAGGCTATTTTCAAAGAAATTATCCTTTTGTTTTGGTTCCTCCTGCAGTTGGAGATGCAGGAGTTTGTATATTCCTTGTAATTAAACAAGATTGCATCAAATGAAAATTCCAGACTCCATAGTTAATTTCTACCCCCAGCTGGAACATCCTCAGGGCCCTAAACTCTGATGAGACACTCAGGTCAAAAAGAGGCAACAATAATAATGCAGATCTACTGGCCAACTCCATAGCATAAGGGAATGGTGCAGCTGACAATAAAGGCAACTGCAGTTTTAGGGCAGCATTAGTGAGCTTGGAGCAGCTGTGCTAGGTGCTCTCTAGGAGGATTCTCCACCCTGTGCCAAACCTGTTTGTTTGCTCTCTGTGCAGGGGAGAGAATTTGGTCCTTTGCTATTTAGGTTATAAAACAGGTGATTACGTTTCTATTTTCTTTCAAGTAACTCTGACATTAGAAACACTGAAGTTCCTTCTAAAATACAGTGCAGAGTAGCTGTCTTTCTGAGTTGCTGGGGGGGTGCTCGACTCCTGCTCTGCCCCAGACCCCTTCCCCATTCCACCCCCAGCCGCCCCGCCTCTTCCTGCTCCCGCTCTGCCCCTACTCCACCTCTTCCTGCCCCATTCTTACCCCTTTGCTGCTTGCTGCTGAACAGCTGATCACTGGCAGGTGGGAGGCACTGGGGGGAGGGGAGGAGCTGATTGGGGAGGCTGCCAGTGGATGCTGAGCATCCACTTTTTTTTTTCCTGTGGGTGCTCCAGCCCCAGAATCAGCACCTACAGTGTTGGTTTAAATATTTACTGTGTAAACACCTTTTAAAAATTATGTCACTCTCATGCTCCAGTCAACAATCTAAAATGTTATGTGGTTCCCTCACCATTTATCCCAGCTATCCCCTGCGACTAGAGTGAAATTGCAGCAAAGAATACATCTACAACCTCACCAAACCAAGCCTTACGGAAATACAAATGGGAAAAAGCATCAAGCTGAGTTGCAAATGGAAAAAAAGACCAATTTTTTTAACTCTGTCCATATTGGTTTTTTATTCTCCGTACCCTGATCGCATACACCACACTGCCTGATCATAGAATCATAGAATCATAGAATATCAGAGTTGGAAGGGACCTCAAGAGGTCATCTAGTCCAACCCCCTGCTCAAAGCAGGACCAATTCCCAGCTAAATCATCCCAGCCAGGGCTTTGTCAAGCCGGGCCTTAAAAACCTCCAAGGAAGGAGACTCCACCACCTCCCTAGGTAACGCATTCCAGTGTTTCACCACCCTCCTAGTGAAATAGTTTTTCCTGATATCCAACCTGGACCTCCCCCACTGCAACTTGAGACCATTGCTCCTTGTTCTGTCATCTGCCACCACTGAAAACAGCCGAGCTCCATCCTCTTTGGAACCCCCCTTCAGGTAGTTGAAGGCTGCTATCAAATCCCCCCTCATTTTTCTCTTCTGGAGACTAAACAATCCCAGTTCTCTCAGCCTCTCCTCATAAGTCATGTGCTCCAGACCCCTAATCATTTTTGTTGCCCTCCGCTAGACTCTTTCCAATTTTTCCACATCCTTCTTGTAGTGTGGGGCCCAAAACTGGACACAGTATTCCAGATGAGGCCTCACCAATGTCGAATAAAGGGGAACGATCACCTTGATCCTGCAAGGTGCTCAGCACCTTGACTCCCACTGAATTCAACAGGAGCTCATGAAGTTCAGTGACTCCCAGAAGTGTTCAGCAACTTGCACTATCAAGCTCATATATACCTATAGCTGAGACCTAGAATACGACCTTCTAGAAGCTATTGTATATATCTGCTATATAACTCTTAAGGAAAAAACACGCACACCATCAAAAGACACATTTTTCAAATTGGAAATACAGTGTTTAAATATAGGCATCCTTTTTGCAGATGTTTTCCAGATTTGTATTGCTATTTTGTGCTCTTTGTAGTCAGTTGACCAAGACAATTGAAAATAGAACAAAATATTCCATGCTGTGCAGAAATGCAGAAATTGATAAATCAGCAAGTTTTTACATAAAGAACAGCAAGAGCTTTATATAGATATTCCAGCCTCACAAGGTCTTGAGTCTGAAGCTAATCACCCAAGATTTGTTCATTGGTAAGATCTCTGATTTACACTGAAGAATTTACAAAATGTAATTAAAACATTGATCCTAAAATCCATTTTTAACATGACAATTATTTGTTTTGTGTGACGGTTACTGAAACTGACAAAAGTTTGCAGGTAAAAGTTATGAAATAATTAGCAAAAAGCCATCTGAAATGATCCAAACCTCAATCAAAAAGTGTTAAATTCATTTCAAAGGGTAAATTAGTTTCAGTAAATTATTTATGGAACGCTTCGTATTAGAGTGTGGCAGTTCATTGCTCGAAGTGCAGAGAGCAGACAGAGTAATCTGAATCTGCGTTGGATTTATAATTACATTTGAATCAATGAATTGTGTCAGTTACTGGTTACTAAAAATCAGGTGATTTGTTCATCTTCCTAACCAACACAATTGGTTCTTAAGCCCTCTTAAGAATAGGGTCTTCATTGTCGCTAGAGCAGGGTATTTATCTTGTTGGAGGAAGAGCCAGGAAGAGGTGGCAGAAGTGCACTGTGGGGCAGGGGGGATGCTGCCAGGGGCTTGGTACCTCATAGACCTTGGGCCAGGGTGAAATGAGGGTCAGAGATTCTTAAGACCTCAGGTTCCCCCAAAAAGGCAGTGCCATTCTGCAGCAGCAGGGAGAGAGAGACAAAGCTGGGGCCAGAGGTGAATAGTATGATCCTTTGCATCCCCAGACACCTGGGGTACTAGACCTAGTAGATTCTTCCCCCACCCACCCACCCACCCAGCCACATGAGCTGAAATCTGAATTCAGACTTCCTCCCCATCATAGAAACCATGTACCACTAAACAGGGTGGGCAGCAATTAGGTCGATCCTCTTCTGTAAGTGACAGAAAGGAATCTGTTCTGCTGATCCTCCTCCCCTCCAGCAAAAAAAAAAAAAAAGTGCAGTGTTCAGTTACTTTGTGTAGAGATAAAGATCTCTAAGGGTATGTCTAGACTGCCAGGAGAGACCTGTGGCATGGTAGCGGCTGGCCTGGGTTAGCTGACTTTGGCTTGCGATGATCAGACTGTGGGGCTAAAAATAGCAGTGTAGAAATTCAGGGTCGGGCTGGAGCCCAGGCTCTGAGACCACGCGAGGGAGAAGGGTCTTAGAGCCAGGGCTCCAGCCTGAGCTCAAATATCTACATGGCTATTTTTAGTTCTGTAGCCTCAGCCCCACAAGCGGCAGTCAGTTAACCCAGGCCAGCCTCTACCATGCCGTCGGTCTGAGACTTGGTGCCTTAAGTTTTTTTATTGCAGTATAGACATAACCTAAGGGTCTGATTTGGTTCTAAAGACATGACTAGGCTGACTCAATAGAAGCAGGAACAGGCCTTGAATGAGACTAATAAGCATTAGTATCTAATGTTAGGTATTAATATTAAAAGTCTGGAAGTGCTAACAGCATCTGCCATCTAGCACTATGCTTTCTACTAGTACATATAGGAGAGAGGAGGAAAGACTGGCAAAGGGATTGGTATGTGAGAAGACTATCTCTTGACTGTCGCATACAAGAAAGAATGTCACTGGAAAATATTGATTCAGATGACCAGAAAATGGCAGGAGTTATAAGGGAAGCTGAGACACCTAAACTAAGGGAAGGAAAGATAATAGGGGTAACATGACCATTTCTTTAAAAAAATGTAACACCTACTTTTCCACCACCAGTGGTGAACATTGTCCCATTTCAACAAATACAGTTTCCATCATAACTGCAGCTAAAGCTACCACAATCACTGGTGTTTTTAATTGCATCAGGAACTTAAAAAACAAAACAAAACAAAAAACCTTACAGAGGAGGAAGACATTATTAAAAGAAACCTCAAATCAAATGTGCACTTTATCTATGCAGATATGGTTTGAATAGCTCAGTAATCAGCCTGTGGGGACATTCAGCTAAAATCAAAAAACTAAACAGACTTTTAAAAAAAAGTAATTTCTTGATGACTCCTCAGAGTTTGCAGGACACTTCCAAGTTTGCTGTGAATGCTTCAGAATGCATTCTTTTGGGAGCCCCAGATAGTGGGAAAATTCAGTGGTTACACTGAGCAAGCCCCCAGGGCACGTGGTAAGTAATTGTTCAAAGACATGGCACAATTTTCAGAGTTTCTTTTTAGTATTTTAAACTAATAAAATTTACTTTGAAAACTAAGATGTTGGGGACCTGATTCTATTCCCCTTACTCATGCTGAGCAGTATTTTGTTCCCTAAGTAATCAAAGGGGATACACACAGTAAAATGCTACTCACAGACTGAGAGTGGGCAAATCTGTCTCTTAATATTTTATTTTAAAAAGATATATACTTTAGACTTTCTTAAAATAATACAGGAAACTTTTAAAACTATGCCTTAGGAGACTTAGGTGAAAAGGAATGGCTTAACCTCAGGCTCTAAGAGCTAGCTCAGTACAATACCATACAGAATCCCATTTTCTCTGGTACTGACAGAAAATTCAACCACCAGATGAAGTCCTGGGAGAGCAAAAAAATAATGGTTTCCTTATTTTGAGTTCAGTACTCCCCACAGGCTCGCTAATGGGGCATTTTTAAAATGTTTATTGGAAAATACTGTAAAATAACAGCCATACATAACATGCATAACAAGCTGCGTTTGATGGGAAGAAAGTAATTCCACTCCACAGCCAGATATAATATAGTAATTGCCTATTTTATGCAACCAGTCTTACCTTACAATTGCCATGCATTCTGTTCTCCATCAGCACTGTCATGCTGAGGAAAGGGATCCTACTCCATGTGATACCAGAGAAACAAGACTAAGCCCTGGTCTACACTACACAATTACTTCGGTATAATAATCCTCACCCTCTGAGCAATGTAGTTTTAATGATCTATGTGCTGGTGTAGATAGCGTTATGTTGGCTGGAGAGCTCTCTTCTGTCATCATGGAGCATCTTCATTAGAGCACTACAGCATTTTAAGTGTAGACTTGCCCAGACAGATACAAACTCATACATGCGATTTAGGGACGCGATTTAGGGACTGATGCTGCTGTGCTGAGTATGTCCAGCTCCTGTTGACATTGAAGAGTGAATTAAGTCCTTGCACTCCCTTGTCACACTTCCTTCTGTTGAAACTTCAGGCATGACAAATGTATTTGTTGTTGGACTTTTGTTTTTATGCAGTGTTCCGTTAAGCTTACTTTCTCTTATCTCTGTTGCCTTATTTGTATCTGTCTATTTGGTAAATAATTGTCTGTGTCACTTGTATGACTATTGAAACAGCAGAAGCCTAATTCTGCAAGGTGCTGAGCTCCCACAGCAGCCACTAACTTCAGGGGGAAAACGGTGGTATCTCATATGCTGTTCCTCTGTCATGACTGCTTGACATAGCTGACATTTAAATGGCAACTTCAGCATGTTATATGATTCAAGATGGCAAGTCCAGAGTCCTTGAGTTTATGTAACAAAAAATGATGATCCATAATGGCTAATGTAGGCCAAAAAACAGAGTAGGAAAATGAAGTGTAAAACCCTTGTGCAAATGTAGCTGATGGAAAGGTCTTTAATGTGAATTAGGAAAAGGTCAAAGTTACTGTAAGCTCAAGACAAACCTGTTGCATTTGAAATGTAAAGTATTAAGAATTAAATCATATTCATCTGTGGTTCTATAGCATAATGCAATTAAGACCATTCATAGGATCTTAACTTCTCTGGAGGCATAGGTGCTGGAACTAGGGGTCCTGGGGGTGCTACCGCACCCCCTGGCTTGAAGTGGTTTCCATCATATACAGTGTTTAGAGTTTGGTTCAATGGCTCTCAGCACCCCCATTATAAAAATTGTTCCAGCACCTCTGCCTGGAGGAATCAGTTTTGGGGAAAGCTAAATGAGGATTCAGAGTTTATTCTGAAGTACGACATAGGTGTGCAGTTTCAGACTATCTGCACCTGTAACTTCCCCTCCTCCCCAATGTCCACTCTAGGAGTGCCCAATCAAAACTCCAGTCTCTAGCCATCACCCATCTCTGGGCAGGGACCCTTGTCCTATTTCCTCTGGACCAGGGAGTCTTAAGGCTGTACAGCTCTCTGCCTTACACTGCAATATCCTCAGCAAGCCCATCTGCGTGAAGGCCAGAGTCTGTGCTTTGCATTCTCTGCTAGGGCTATAAATGGTGTATTGCCAGCATTTACAAGTTACCACACAACTCTTTCTAAGCAGACACATTTATTTTTAAGGTAAAAGTATTACAGAGAAAACATAATAAAAACAACAAACAGATACAAACACCACATCAGGAGTCACCCATCAATCTTATGGGGCCCTAGAAGACCAAAGTCTTTCCAACCTTTCTGCAAGGATTGGGGCCTTCTCTTGGACAGAAGGTCCAGTCCATTTGCTGGATCAGAAAGAAGGCCCCGAGTCAGTTTAAATGCAGCCTTTTTATGACAAAACCCCTTTCTGTGTCTGTTGGTCTCTGGAAAAAACAATTTATCAAGTATATGCAAGCTGCCCTGAGGGTAGGGTGACCAGGTGTCCAGTTTTTGACCAGAACACCTGGTCGAAAAGGGACCCTGGGCTTTTAACGGCCCAGTCGGCGGTGCTGCGGAGCTAAGGTAGGCTAGTCCCTACCTGTCCTGGGGCACTTCACTGAGCCCCAGAAGTGGCCAGCAGCTCCGGCTCCTAGCTGGGGGGCCACGGGGCTCCACGTGCTGCCTGAGCATTGGTTCCCAGCCAATGGAAGCGGGGGGGTGTGTGTGGTGCCTGCAGGCAAGAGCAGTGCACGCCATGGAACCTCCTGCCCCTCCCCCCCCACCTAGGAGCCAGACCTGCTGGCCACTTCTGGGATGCAGCATGGAGCCAGGACAGGCAGGGAGTCTGCCTTAACCCTGCTGTGCTGCTGACTGGGAGCCACCCAAAGTAAGCCCGTGCCCCAACCCCGAGCACCAACCCCCTGACCCAGCCCTCAGCCTCCCCAAACTTGGAGCCCCCTCCTGCACCCCAAACTCCTCATCTCCCAGAGTCCCAGCCCAGAGCCCGCACCCCCTTTGCACCCTAACCCCCTGCCCCAGCCCAGAGCCCCCTCCCACACTCTGAACCCCTCATCCCTGGCCCACCCACTCCTGCACCACAATCCTCTGCCCCCTCCATCACTCCAAATCCCTCGGCCCCAACCCTCAGCCTGCAGCCCCCTCCTGCACCCCAAACACTTCATCCCTGGCCCCACCCCAGAGCCAGCACCCCTAGCCCAGAGCCCTCACCCCTCTCACACCCCAACCCCATGCCTCAACCACATCCCCTTCCCACATTCCAAATCCCTCAGCCCCACCCCTGAGTCTGAAGCTCCCTCCACCCCAAACTCCTCATCTCCAGCTCCCTCCCACACCCTAACTCCCTGCCCGAGCCCGGAGCTCCATTCCACACCCTGAACCCTCATTTCTGGCCCCACCCCAGAGTCTGCACCTCCATTTAGAGCCCTCACCCCCTCACACTTCCCAACCCCCTAACCCAGCCCAGTGAAAATGAGTGAAGTTGGGGGAGAGCAAGCCACTGAGGGAGGGAGAATGTAGTGAGTGGGGGGGGGAGGGCCTCAGGGAAGAGGCGGGCTAGGGTGTTTGGTTTTGTGTGATTAGAAAGTTGGCAGCTCTACCCAAGGGATGGTACCTCTCTAGAAGTGTTTACAACCTAAGTGATTCCCCTTAGTTACCCTCCATTGTTTTGGTTCCTGGAGGACTGTGGTAACCCTCCCAACCCGGAGTTGTATGTAGTCCCTGGCCCAAAGTGGTACATTAACTTAAATACAGTACAATCCCCAAAGATACTGCATGGGATTGAAATATCTGTCATCTTTAAACACACACACACACACACACCTCTTTGTGAGGTATAAGAAGTCTTGGTTTTTCACCTTAGCAATATCAAGTCAGGTCTTCCCTGTTTTTTCTGGAGGATCTGTGGGAAATCCCAGACATGTTTATTGTGAGCTTGGATAGCTTAATTGGAAAGGTGAGAGTATTGAATTCTGGGGAAAGGAGCAAACAACCTTCCTTCAGCCAAAACAGCTTTTGTCAGTGACATTAAATGGGTGTCAATATAAATAAACAAAATCCAAGGACTTTTAAACTAACACTAAAAATCCTTTCCAATCGTAATAGCTCAACTTCCACTCTCCTGGGCTATGCCTTCACTGCCAAAAAAGGTGTGCTCTTACAGTGAGATAAATGGTGGTTAGCTATCGCACTTTATAGTCCTAGAGAAGACAAGGTGCAGGAAATATTTACTGTGATGGAGTTAGGCAAGGTTAACCCTAGACCCCTCCCCTCATGCCATGGTTGGCCTCACCTAGCTACACTGGGATCAAACCTATTTGGTCCTTGTCTCAATTGGGATTTTACAGCGAGACAGCTAACCCATGTAAATAATCTTGCAAAAACACATTCTTTTGGCAGTGAAGACAGCTTTGGATCTTGTGTTGTTATCATTTCCAGTGTTGGTGATTATTTTTTAAAGCCCTGGATGAAACTAGTTCCAGTTACAGGATGAGACTGCCTGTCATCCTATACCCAGTCACAGTGGTTAAATGGAGCAGGAAGCTTTAGCTGTCCTAGGGCTGAGCTTTCCAAGATAAGAAAAAAGATTATTTTGTAAAGGGTTCCAACTTTCACACTGTCTCCTTAGCAACAGATTTCAGTGACCTTCACCGTCGATTTTCTGTGGGGTTTAGGTCATATTTCTGACATAAGAACCAAGAACATTTTACATTAAAAAACGTTTAAAAGAGCTAGTTCAAAGATTATTCCTGTGCTTAGTATTTTAGTATGCCCAGCACATCAGAGCTGGAGAACTGTGCCTAGCAATACCTGTAGGGGCAGTGCTCACTTCTCATGACCTTAGCCCCTCCTTTGGCCATATAAGGGTGGTGCTGCCCTGTCTCCTGTCAGTTCCTTTGCACTGAATGTCGGAAGCAGAGACTCCAGTGTAGAGGGGATGGAGAGTGGGTTGTGGAACCTATGTCTGCATCACATCTTAAAGAACAACAGTTTCTGTAAGTAACCTTGTTTTCTTCAGGTAGATGCAACTGTGTAAGTGACTCACAAGCAGTGCCCATAGGAGGTGGGCTTGTAGTCTATTTAAACAAGGACTGCAGAGTTGCCTTCCCAAAGTTTGGATCTGAGTGGGATGCAGTAGTAACGGCATACTGATTTGTAAACATGTGTACAGAGGACCTAGTGGCTGCGTTGCAAATGTTCAAAATGAGAACAACACTTTAAAATGCAACTGATGTTGCCTGGGCTCTTATAGAATGAGCTCACACCCTGTGGGGGGCATAGTCTGAGCTACTTCATATGCTGTCATGATGCAGGAAGTTATCTGCCTGGAGATCACCTGAGAAGAGACTGCTTCAGACTTCGTTCAGACTGAATATGACAAACAGACGGGATGAGGAACAAAAGGGTTTAGTCTTATCCACATAGAAAGCTAGACAATACCTGAAATCCAGCATGTGAAAATGCTGCTCCTCTGGGGTTAAATGAAGCTTTGGCAAAACATGACTTGGTTCAAGTGAAATTGAGAAACCACTTTGGGCAGAAACGGGAACACTTTGTCTTTGGAAAACTGTGTAAGGAGGCTCTGCCATCCAGACCTGCAATTCACATACTATCTTTACAGATGTTATTGTTACCAGGAAGTCAATTTTCTGACACAGAAGGAGAGAAAGTTACCAGAGGCTCAAATGGAGGCCCCATAGGAGCTGCTAGGACAAGGTTAAGGTCCCACAGAGGAACTGGTTCATTCACTGGCAGATAGAGACAAGTGACTTTTTTCAAGAATCTCACTAACATGGCAATCAAGAACACTGACTTCCCCAGTATTGGTGGTTGAAACACCAAAATTGCAGCCAGGTGCACTCTCAATGAACTTAGTGCAAGACCAGAAGACTGAAGGTGAAACAGGTACTCCAAGATGTCCTGGATACAAACTAGGTTGAACTCTCTGGGCCAATAACTATATTGAGAACTGCTTCTACTTGGTTGAAAAGGCCACTTTGGTGTAGGTTTCCAACTATTGAGCAGGACTTGTTGGATTGCCTCCAAACATTGTTCCCCCTTCATCTAACCATGCAACATCCATGCTGTGAAATGCAGGGAGCTGAGTGCTGGATGCAAAACCTGACCATGCTGCTGGGTCAGGAGGTTGGGATGAAGAGGAAAGGATATGGGAGGTTAGAAAACCAGTATCATCTCATGCATGCTGGGATAATGATAATGAGCTTGACATGGTCCAATATCAGCTTGAGAATGACTTGCAGGATGACAGGTATAGGATGTAAAACTTTAGAGCCTACAAGTCCACTCAATCCTACTTCAGCCAATCGCTCAGACAAACAAGTTTGGTTAAAATTTGCAGGAGATATGCTGCCTGCTTCTTGTTTAATTGTCACCTGAAAGTGAGAACAGGCATTCGCATGGCACTTTTGTAGCCCGCATTGCAAGGTATTTATGTGTCAGATATGCTAAACATTCATATGCCTGCCCCTTCAGTGTTCGAACACCATTCCAGAGGGCATGCTTCAATGCTAATGATGCTAGTTAAAAAAATAATGCATTAATTACATTTGTGACTGAACTCCTTGGGGGAGAATTGTATGTCTCCAGTACTGTTTTACCGGCATTCTGCCATATATTTCATGTCATGGCAGTCTCGGATGATGACCCAGCACATGTTTGTTTTAAGAACACTTTCACACAGATTTGACAAAATGCAAAGGTACCTATGTGAGATTTCTAAAAATAGCTACAGCACTTGATCCAAGGTTTAAGAATCTGAAGTGTCTTCCAAAATCTGAGAGGTATGAGGTGTGGAGCATGCTTTCAGAAAACTTAAAAGAGCAATATTCAGATTCAGAAACTACAGAACCCAAATCACCAAAAAAGAAAATCAACCTTCTGCTGGTGGCATCTGACTCAGATGATGAAAATTAACATGTGTCGGTTCGCTCTGCTTTGGATCATTATCGAGCAGATCCCGTGATCAGCATGTCCGCATGTCCTCTGGAATGGTGGTGGAAGCATGAAGGGACATATGAATCTTTAGCACATCTGGCATGGAAATATCTTGCAACTCCCGCTACAACAGTACAACAATAGTACTGAATTGAAAAATACTATTTCTTTTGTTTTTTACAAATATTTGTAATAAAAAATAAATATAAAGTGAGCAATGTACACTTTGTATTCTGTGTTGTAATTTAAATCAATATATATATGAATGTAGGAAACACCCAAAAATATTTAAATAAATGGTATTCTATTGTTTTTAACAGCGCGATTAATCATGATTATTTTTTTTTAATCGCTTGACAGCCCTAATCAAAACTCTTCTGGCAACTAAATGAAATTTATGGGGGGGGGAGGGGAAACACTGTCTCAATAACCTATGGCTTGATTCTGCTCTCCTTAGGCTGAATAGAGCCTTCTGCCACTATGACTTCAGTGAGACTAGCTGTGGAGTAAGATGCCACTTGATGTGAGGAGTGGTATCTGAATCTGCCCTTTACTGTCTTAAATACAATCCAAATTATTATCAATATCAAGCTTTACCAAAAACCTTGACCTAGATTTTGCTAAAACATCACAAATAATCCCACATGCCCACACAAAGATCAGTCCTAACAAACAAATGGATAGTCACAATTCACTTCATTTCAATTGTCACTAGAATTAAAATAGGTAAACAGGAAAAAAAAAGTTTCAGAGTAACAGCCGTGTTAGTCTGTATCCGCAAAAAGAAGAACAGGAGTACTTGTGGCACCTTAGAGACTAACAAATTTATTAGAGCATAAGCTTTCGTGGGCTACAACCCACTTCTTCGGATGCATCCGAAGAAGTGGGTTGTAGCCCACGAAAGCTTATGCTCTAATAAATTTGTTAGTCTCTAAGGTGCCACAAGTACTCCTGTTCTTCTTTTTGAGGAAAAAAAAAATGACATTAGTCCTGAGGAGTGTTCTGTGAATACAGATAGTGATTTTCTTATTGTTAAAAATGAAATACTAGAGGGCTCTGCTACTAGGCCTCAATCTGATAAATTAAAATGTTACCAAAAACGTTAGCCTGGATGTCTGTCATCAAAATCTCAGTAGAGACAAGGTGGATGAGGTAATATCTTTCATTGGACCAACTTCTGTTGGCAAGAGACAAACTTTCGAGCATGAAGGAGGGCTCTGTGTGTCTCTCTCACCAATTTTATTGGTCCAATAAAAGCTATTACCTCACCCACCTTGTCTTTGTAATATTCTGGGACCAATATGTCTACAACTACACTTCATATCAAAATCTCAATTCAGTAGTAGGGGTCAAATACTCTGCTGGTGTAAATTGATGTAAATGGAGCTATGCCAACTTACCCTAGCAGAGAATTTGGACCTTTTTTCCATTTCTAAAGTGTACCAAAATATGAATATATAACTTTTTCCATTTCAGCTGAGGTTTCAGTAGCCAATAGTTGTGAAAACTCCAATCAGCTTCATGATGTGTTTAAGCAATTAAAAAATGTTCTGGTTCAGCATAATGCTTCTGAAAGCTAAGGTGATCACTCACATGAAGAAAAATGATCAACTTCAGCCAAATGCTGAATTAAATACATTCATTTAAATTTGCTATAACATTTTTTAAATGTACTGTGGACAGATGGAGACATTTTGGACTCTCTTTAAATTTTTACACAATAATCCTATGGACTATACAACAGAAAGCAAATATAAAGATTGCAGCTGGACTCTGTAATAATGCCTGGGTCACAGTAATTAGAAATTAATTCAAAGGACCCAGCTTCCCCTCCAAACATTCTCTCTCCATCTCCATCTGGGCCTCTGTATTTTCTGGATGTACTGCATGCATCCGATGAAGTGGGCCGTAGCCCATGAAAGCTTATGCTCAAATAAATTTGTTAGTCTCTAAGGTGCCACAAGTACTCCTGTTCTCTCCATCTCGGGCATCAAGAGAATGTTTATCCTATCAGGAACCAGAGGCCCATAGAGGAGTCTATTGTATTTTTTCTGATATTTACAACCTTCTCCTTGGTTTAATCCTCACCTTTGTACTAGCAAACACCCCATATCTTGGAGATCATGATCCAATATAGAAGAGATCAAAAAGCTTTCTTAGATCTCTCAATCAGAATGCAACCTTCTGGGATCACAGATATGGAAGTATTAACATTTAAAAGTAGAATATTGTATGATGGTTGTTTGAAAGATTTGTTCTCCACCAGTGGTGCTTCAAAAATAGATTTTTTAAAACAGATTAGCACATATCTTGAAAACTGTGTCAAGAAGACAAATTCTTACACAAAGAAGTCTGATTCAGATCTGGGTTTTAAATTATTTTGGGAACAGATAATAGAAATTATTCTCTCAAGCTGGCAGGGACACCATTATCAGCAATGTACAGAAATATTCTAGTGCTATATACTCTAGGGTTATTCAGTACAAACTAATTCACAGAGGAATTGACTTTCATAGGCATAAAGGGGAGATGGTCAATGGAGATCAGATGCCTAATCTCCTTTGTGCCTTGGAAAGTCTCCTCCATAAGTCTATGGAAGAGATTGAATAAGTATATAGGTGGGTAAATGCTGAAGGAGTGGCTTGGGCAAGTGCACACATGTGCTTCAGGAACACTATCAATAGTTTGCATTTGGGATGCAGCTCTGAAAGAATGGAGATATCTTTTGGTAGTGAGCTTAGTAAAGCTATTCTGCATCTTGATAGTATTAATCCTCTTTGCAACCTCGATGAATTACAGAAAAAGTGATTTTTAAAACACGCCCCCCTCCTAAATATCAGGTTTTCAGTATAAGACTCAAGCTGCAGTTACCCTGGCTAATTTGCTATGGTTGTGGCTTCCCTGATGTAGCAACTGTCCAACCTGTAATGCATGGAGGGCACAGGTATTTTTTTTTTTAACCACCATATCTAAGTAATTTAAATGGCCTCCGTCACTATACCATCTGTGTGCCTCACAATCTTCAATGTATTTATCATGACACCTCTGTGAGATAGCAAAACACTGTTAACCTCATTTTAAAGATGGGGAATGGAGGCACAGAGACTATGCAAGTTGCCTAAGGTCACACAGGAAGTCTGTGTTGGAACAAAGGATGGAGCAAAGCAGATTCTCAGGCTAGGACCCTAAACACTGTACCATCCTACCTACTTATCTAACTGTGTTACAGTACAGTTATAGTATGCAACTACAGCAAGTTGAGACAATGTGGTGGTAAAAACACCTCCCTCCATATCATCACCATCATTACTGCAACAGTGATGAATTGGGAATCCTTTTCCTAGTGTCATTTGGACAATTTCTCAGGCCCCCAGGCATGACACAACAGTCTGAGAACTTTCAGTGGCAACAGATGTAGATACCATAACCCTGAAAGTGGCCATAAAAAAGGAAAATTAGCTTTGAGGCCCACCATTATATGAACTTATGTCAATTTGGGGATCTCCCCCCCCCATTCAAAAATAAGTAAACAAAATTGATGTAACACTGATTTGTTCCAAACACAATAGAGAAATCCATAAATGGACTGGGGGTAGAAGAGAAGGTGTGGATGAGAAATCACCAAAGTGATATGTTCAGGCTAATTTATTTCTGTTAATTGGAAAAATAAGGTGAATCCAAACACATAAAATCACAATTATTGATCTGTGGATCATTGCCTTATTACCTATTAGGGGTGAAATCCTGGCCTCTTTGAAGTCAACACCAAAACTCTCATTGACTGTAGTGAGGCCAAGATTTTATCCTAGATGTCAATATGTGAACACTTCTTGTACATGAAGTAGCAAGTTGAATATTTATACCTGCACACTTTAAGGGCTTAGCTTTATGCATAATAGCAGTGCCACTGAAGTTAGTGAAGTTGTTCAAAGGCACAGTGTTAATCCAGTGAATACATGTTTGCAGGGCTGGAGCCTTAAGACTTTCACTGGGATAAACTGAACATCTGTTCTTTTTCTCTGTTTAATTGTAGTGGGTGCTTATCTGGCCGTTTGCTTGCTCTCTTCCCTCCCCACCCCCTTCCTCTCTTGGGGTTTGTAAATTCAAAATGTGTTTAATCCATCCATCCATGGGAATGCATAGTAGTTTTCTTTTTTTTTAACCATGCACATTATAGCTATAGCTTAGTGTGGTTTATATTTATTTTATAGCAGTTTGTATATTATCTAAAGACAGTGCAATTAAAAACACTGTTAAGGGCTAATCATTAACAATTTTAATGAACAGGGCTAAATTTTCAAAATGGGAATGCCTAGAATTAAAGGTGTTTGGTACAGACTCCATAGTTTAGGTTGATTCTAGGCTTCAGTTTTAAGTCCTGTTCTTTACTCTCTCCCTCCCCAACTTTTAGATGGAATAATAGACTCTTTTGCAGAACTGGAATGCTTAAAACCAAACGTAAGATTTTTTTTTTCCAGAGTATTTGGACAGTGCCAGACTAAAGATACTTATTTTATATGTAACTCCCCCAAAATGTGTTATATTTTCCTTCAGTCTCTTTTGGATTTTGGGCCCCTTTGTTCTTAGTAGCATTTTTCAGAATTCAGAGATGACTTTTCATACACTTAGCACAGAGCATTCTTATTTTCTGGGCTGTTTTCTAGGACATACCTACTTTGAGATCATAATCCTATGGATGTGAGCCATAAAGAGAAGCAAGAGAACATGATAGACATGCTAGTTTAATTTTACTGGTAAGTGTCCTGTCTGCTACTAGTGTCCATGATCTTAGAAGCCTACAGTTCTTCGATACCCGGGAATGAGAGGGGGTGGAGGGAAAGAGGATGGAGACTAGAGAGGTGGAAAAGGTGGGCAGAAGTAGAGACTGGAGGGAGATCCCCATGGGGGAGAGGAAGAGAGGGTGGAAGAATAAGATTGGACATGGATGAATAATATTTGGCAGAATGTAAAAGTGACAAGGGAGGGAAGATTCGAGACTTGTAACATTGAGTCAGTTAAGGCTGTTTTGGCACAGGAAGAACATTTCTGATTTATAGGTGAGTGCTAACTAATAGAGAATTAAAGGTTGGATTGAGGAAAACAACCCCTCGCCCCCAATCAATCAAGTAATATACAAACAAGTCTAAGAGCAGACTCCAGACAGTACCATCAGCAATAGATGCTTCAAAGGTGGGAATATTTAGCCTTACTTCCTGACATCACTCAGGTTTTAGGGCAATGGGTGGCCCTGAGAGCAGACTCAAAGTAACAGCAGCAGCAGCTCCTCACCCCCAAATTTGAAAAAATGCACATTAGGGGTTCAGATGGCTCAGAAGATGGATAATCTGATATGGAGCTTTTAAGCTTTTTCTAGTTCAGCAGTTGAAATTCAGTACAAGTGAAAAATCATTGGTACATCAAAGTTAACATGTAATAAGTTAGAAACTGGACCGAAACAACTACTAGCCTTGTATCCATTATAAAAATCACTGCTACAATTGGCCCCTTTTTTGGCAATCTTAGCAAAATGGACAGTGATTGAACTGAGGCAGATTATGAATGTTCACTGCCAAGATGTGATTAATCCCCAATAGAGTTGAGGCACATTGGCGAAACAGTATGGGAGAATCTTGCACTGATTATGCCTATGCTTTAACTGCCCTATGAAGCATTTCAGTCTGAGGTTCTCTGACAGACACGTTTCACAATCAATAATTTCACTTAAGATTAGAAGTGTGTACATAAAATAAGGATATCATTAATAAATTGTATGCACATTGATAAGAGAACAGATCACTTAGATAACAATTTTCAGAGTAACAGCCGTGTTAGTCTGTATCCGCAAAAAGAAGAACAGGAGTACTTGTGGCACCTTAGAGACTAACAAATTTATTAGAGCATAAGCTTTCGTGGACTACAGCCCACTTCTTCGGATGCATATAGAATGGAACATATAATGAGGAGATATATATACACACATACAGAGAGCATAAACAGGTGGGAGTTGTCTTACCAACTCTGAGAGGCCAATTAATTAAGAGAAAAAAAAAAAAAAAAAAAAAACTTTTGATTTTAGATAACAATGAATTCCAGGGGAGAGAAAAGTCCCCCCCCCTACACACACTTTCTCTTCATGTTTATCACCTTCCCATTCATTATTTATCATTTTTTCCCCTCTCATTTTTATGCTAATTTCCTTTTTTACATTTAAATATCTAGACGATGAGGTGGAAAATGCAATCCTTAGATACATAATTCCATTGTTACACACTATGTTTCTTCTAAACCTAGTGGCTCTGTAAGT
This sequence comes from Malaclemys terrapin pileata, assembly GCF_027887155.1. Lineage (NCBI taxonomy): Eukaryota > Metazoa > Chordata > Testudines > Emydidae > Malaclemys > Malaclemys terrapin. Next base: position 65,246,312 of record NC_071512.1, on the reverse strand, counting down.
ACAGAAACCTTGCTTTCAGTGATGTCAGCCCTGTTTATTTACTTTTTCTACTTATTAAATGTATTTGATTCTGTAGCTTCAGTATAAATCTCCTGTGAGCATTGTCAAATGCCTTATAAATATTTAAGTAAATGATGTTGACTTCAGAGCATCCCCTTTATCTTTTTTCCAATTATCTCATAATGTAGTTGAGTGCCACAACTCATAGGCTTTCTATCCTTTGCTTCCTTCCTAACTTATTCCCATGCTGAATCCATTTATTAGGTCTTGCTATAACTTGAATTATGTTCCATCTCTGGTTGACTTTCTAATAGCCTATTTTCCTCTTATTAACCTGAAGTACTCAATGCAAGAATTATTGTTAGTTTGGTGTCATTTATCCTCTGTTTGTGGACAGTCATTGACAGCATTAAATGCATCCAGATATTTAGACATACTTCTAAAATCTGGATTGAGTATTTTTAATACAGTGGTTATGGAATACATAAATTTGTTGCCTTTCATTTCAATGTAAACTCTAAGCCTTAGATTCTTTTAGCAATGTTGGAACTAAAAGGGTACACAAAGAATTCATAAAGCACACACACACACACACGCACACACACACACACACGCACACACACACACATATATTATATAAAACTAGGCACAATTATGTTGAGCGGTATAGAACATGCAATACAATATGAATGAGACTGCAGTCCCCATGCCTGCATGTATGATGCTGCATGTAGAACTCCAAACAATTTGAAGGCATACCTTGCTAAGGGACTGATCCTATCAATTAAAGGACAAGGATTCTCATTGATTTAAGTTGGAGCAGGATTAGGGTCTAGAGGCTATTGCTAAAGAATATATCTGGAGGTTGAAGACCAATATTTGAGGGGGAAATTGGCAAAATTGAAAGAACAAAAGAACATTGAGAGGACTCCAAACTTCTCTCTTTGAATTCTCGTATCTCTGCTCTGCTTTTATTTGTACTATAATTTGTATTAAGATACCACACAGAGGCCCTAATTCAAGATCAGAGTCACATTGGGCTAGACACTGTACTAACATTATTCCTGTCTCAAGAGAGACACACAATGCAAGTTAAGCAACATACAAAGTAAGACAAGGGTGCGAGAAGGGGATTTAAAAAAATTCCACATTTGATCATAGCAAAATAATAAATCAAAACACATCTCAGCTATACTCAACTGCCACAAAACTTAGCCTTTCTCCTTGGCATCATGGGAAAAAATGGATCCTTGGGAGAGATTTTAAGAGGAGAGGACATTCCAAGGGTAACAGCCTTACAGATTAGTTCAGGGAAGGTCCTGTGTGCGTAGAGGGCAGCGTGGAAGAAATTGCAAGAATGAAAGTGGGAAAAACAGACAACTAAGTAAACTCCTCAACCCTGAAAAGGACCTATTGTCAGGCAAAATTAGTGTTTCCTTTGTGTGTGTGCGTATATAGATACAGATATAATGAAGTGGGAAATTCAACTCTGATTTGCTCATAATAAGATAAACAATTTATCTACAAAATACAAATAATGTTAAACAACCCACAACAGTGTTCTCTTCTCCATGAGAATACTTTAGTCGCAGACCTTGCACTTAATCCTATCAGACATAGTCCTCTGTATGCCTGTCTTGAAGTCTGTAAACTACTATGATCAATTTTTTTAAGCATACATTTATATAAGGATATTTTTATAAATTATGGTCACAAGGGCAACTGGAACATAATAACCCCCACTTGTTTTATTTAATTTGCTAACAGGGTAAACTAAGGGGGCAATGTGGATGGGTAGATTAAAACAGCTGAAAATTATAACCATGGTATATTTTTCCTCTATATATAATGGAGTGCAAGCTCTCTACATCAATACCTATCTTCCATACTCAGACGCCTGCATCCACCTATGTCTCTCTTCCATCACAGATCTCTCTGGATCAAACACCCATCTCTGCCTTCCTGTATCTTCCCAATTTCTCCCCTCAATTTTGTCTTCACTGCCACTATAGTGCCAGATGTGTGCACACGCAAGAGACTGCCACTACAGTTATCACTGTGACAAGCTGCAAACTTTTTTGGTTCCATTAAAAAAAAAAAACCTCCTGATGACAACATCCTTAATTACTAAAGTTTGCATTGGAACTTTTACATTAGCCAATATTCATAAAAGCATAAATCATTAGCCAGATCCCTATTGACTCCACTGCAGAGAATACTGCAGAGGAAGATTTATGCCATCTAGGACTGGAATAATCTGTGCTTCCAAAATTGATTTCAAATTAAAGTTTATTAACATGATGTAAATTGGTGTGTTGTGCTTTTAGGAGTTCTGACATCTAAATAGTGGAGGGGCCGGGGGATGCATGGATTGGTAGTTACCTACTTGGCGAATATTTAAGGATTTCCCAGATCTTTCAAGAATTTTGGTTCATAAAAGGCTTCCCTTAATACACTTACAACTAATTCTGAGTATGTCTGCTGATAGAATCTTCCCCTAAATGTTTGAAGACTATCCGAGAATTGATAAATTGATAAAATAAAATAATGACAAACCATTACATTTACTGAATGCATTCATTTTATGAATTTCAAATATATAAAATTTGCCCATCCCAGGGCCTCTGAATGCATACACAATAATAGAACAGTTCACATAAATGGACTATTTATTTCCTGCAACAGTATACAGGTGCTAGCTGCTTTACAGAATAAATGAACAGTGTAGCCCCTGCCCCAAAGAATACACTGTCTAAAGGACCAATCCTGCAAACAACTGTAGTGCTTACTGCTGTGAGTAATCCCATTAGCTACTCACAGCAGTTATCATCATTATGCATAGTTCTAGCTGAAGAATCAGGCCTGAAGTTTAGCTTTAAACTTAATTAGTGATAAAAATAGCCAAGTGTGGATATTAGGAAAAAGTTGGATAAGGATAACATCATAAACCTAAGCAACCGTATGCTCTTATTTAAATTCTCATCTACGAGAACGTACACATTGTGTTTGTAGTTATAGATTAGAATTTTTATTAATTATAACACCTTTTACCCCTTCCATTCCTTTTACTCCTTTGTATATATGAGTGCGTGGGTGCACATGCACATAACTGAGGTGAGATGGCCCAGATACCTCACATTCATCTCAGTTTGTCCTGGAACTGGATTGTTGAAAAAATATCTAGAGAGCACAATTCAAGTATTAATTAAAAACCCACTCCTCCCAAAATAGAACTCATCCAGCTACTCCATCTCAGGAAAAATGCTGAATAAAGATACAGCTTATATTATTCTCTGCTTTCGCAGTTCAACTGAGGAGTCACACTATGCACAAAAGGAAGACGTAAGACTAAGGCATAAATATTTTATTCAAAAATTAGGATGGCCATATTACTTATGAGTGATGACACCATGAATAAGGTAGACAAGTTATCCCAAAAGATTGATGGTAAAACCTAACTTTGTACCACACCATCATATATTTTATGTATGACTCCTATTTAATGGGAAAGCTATTTTAGAAACATTTGAAAATTTATAGACAACTTTTTTTTGTAATTCTCTACCGGTAAGTTCCAGACTCCCCTAGTATCATGTGTTGAACTGTACAGACACCAGAAAGTGGGGGGAAATAACTAATACATACTAAAACCCATCTATAGTTCTTCTAGAAAATAAACATGTCAGAATTGTGAAGACAGAGGTTTCTAAGAACTTCTAGGGCTGGAAGCAAATGTTTTATGCTCCACTGGAAAGCTGAGATCTCTTTTTCAGTGGCAAAAGGCCACATTTTTAGCCTTTCAGGTCATAAGATATTAGACCTTAGTCACGGACCTGGAATGGGTTTGACTATTGCTCATCTTGTGCAGAAAACAGCACATCCTGGTAGAAGGATTTTATTTTTATTGGCAGGTTGATTTTAAAAATGAAAAAGGCAGCCATTTGAATGTGTTCAGCACTTTGAAATGTTAGATGCTAAGTATAGTGAGAGGCGGATTAGTTGGCAGAGTAAAGGTCAGGTGATCAGAGGTGCACGATGTAGAAGTGATAGCCACATAATCGATTAGAGTTTTGTGATAAATGGCACAGGATTATGAAAAAATTATTTAGAATTTGCCTGTGCAACGTATCAGGTACTTGTCTTCATCATCTGCCCACAGATCCAATTCTTATTAATGTGCCAATCCCTCAGCAGGTCCAAACACATATTATAATTTTTTTTAAACCCTCCCTGCTAAGGAAATGTTCCCTCTTTCTCTCCCCCCCGACCCAGTGAGGACTTTCACCTCTGCAGATTTTCTCCATACATGAAAAAACCTCACTGCTTTGAAGACCCATATGTTGTGTTGCTGTAGGTTTAGAAAGAACATCTTTATTTCATTCGAAAAAAATTTGACTTCCCAGTAGGGCTTAGCACTTATTTCTAGTTTTTAGGAGGGCCTGAGATAGCAGATTTTAAAACTGTTGCTTTTTACATTTAGAGAAAAAAAAAAACATTTTTATTCATTTTTGCAGGTGTTCTATCTATTTTAGTATTATTTTCTCCTTTCAGTTTGAGCCCTACATTTTTGAATTTATGGCAACTAAGACTCCCTGGCATAAAAGGCAGAGTGATACAAGAACTGTTGCAAACATTTTCTTTAAAAATTCCAAAATATTCTTATAATAGGTTCCCCAAAAGCCTATGGTATGTGACATATACCAAATAAATGGTATTGTGCAGTTATTAGGGCTGTCAAATGTTTTAAACAATCACGATTAATTGTGCTGTTAAACAATAGAAACAGGCTTGCAGGGGTCTTAGGTTATTGTCTTTATAGATTTAAACAAATGTAGGGTGAAATCCTGTCCCCACTGATTTCAGCAGTTGACTCTGGTTTGTTGTTGAGCAAGATGAGAGCTATTAGGCATTTTGAGAACAGGGTTCAGAGGCTTCACATTACTAGTGCCCCCATGGGAAATACAGAGATATTTCATTGAGATTAATTTTGAATCTTTTGATTTTTAGATTGTTTGCAATTACAGCATGTTCAAATGTTAATACCTCAAGGTTATTACTCCTAGACAGATGGGATAATTATCTGCACATCAGGTTTATAATTGTTTTGGAGCTATAAGCTAAATTATAGGCGTAATTTCTCCTGCATAACATCTGCACAGTAATACGTTCATTTTGAGTAACAAAGGAAATGGGATCAACTTTATTAGATCTATATAGTGTCATGAAAAAATTAGGTCACTGAATCAGATCTGAAATCTGAAAAGTCAGTTTGCTTAGAGACTCTGCCTTGAATGCCTAATTATAGATTTAAGTGCCTAAATTTAAACATCCAAATTAAAAAAAATAAGTGGATGGGTGTTTAGTCTATATGCCTGTTAAGATAATAATCTATAGTTGAACTAATGTAGTGTTGTCTTCCTGAATCTGCAGACTAGTCCAAAGGCTTTGCTACATAGGCTTTGCTAAAGCCAGGCACAAGAGCTACTCAGAATTAAGGATGGTGATGAAGGCTGGGATAGGTTCGGTTGTTTAGTACAGTAGCACAGCAGTAGCCAGGAGTGTCTAATGCCTTCCAAGCAGTCAGTAGGCCTGGGTTCAGGTGAAACAGGAGACTGGAAAGACAGATAGTTGCTGGGAGCAGGACTTGGAAAAATCAACTTCCCATTAGCCAGTGTGATACAAAAGGTGGCATAGCATCTTGAATCAGTGCCCTCAGAAATAAAAGCACCTCCTTTCTTCCAAGCAGGTTGGGTTTGGGAGGTAGATGTCTCATCAGGGCATTACCTCCATACATTAGCAGCTCCCCACCTCTATACATTACTGGCTCCCTTTTTGTGTCAGCATCTGTAGGTTAGAAGGTTTAGCCCTCTAGTGCCTAGCTGACTGGTAGTTTTATCAAGCCCCAGAGTGTACCACTACAAAGTATTTATTATGGAACATGCTGTAAATACTTCCCTTAATTTGGTTGCAACCTGAGAACAGGATTATCCTCATTTTTAAAAAAAATTCAGGTTAAATTCACATTTCAGGCACCCCAGTTTTCTCCCCAGCCTCAAGCTGCTGTGAAACAAATTGACATTACTCTCAAAAGGTATTAAAACCCACCGCAAAGACACATGCACACACTGTATCAGACAATCTCTCTTTCATTCCTGACAGTAACCACTGAATGCAGGTGTTAAAATAATGGATACAATAAAAATTATGGAGCATGAAAACATTATCAACTGTATACTTTGCAATAAAACATGTTTTTCTTTCACCCCAGAGACCATGTTTCTGAATTTTGTAAGTCCTTGATAAAAATCTTAATTGGCAATTACATCACCATATCAAAATCACATTTTTTTTCCCATTGTGTACTTTCCTATATGACAACTTTGTCCTAATAAGCTTATGAATTGTTTCCCTTCTTTTGGTAGATAACTCTTCAAGCCTTAGATCAAAACATAGCTATTCTCATCGGAACCAAACATCTTATTTCTAGAGAAGTCTTAAAAAAATTGTCTCTTGACTTGATAGCATCACGACACAAATCATGGTACCCTGCACTTTTTCATGACAACACAGTATAATTTCATACATTTTACCAAAAAGAATCCTAAATTACCTTAACATAATTCATTTTACTACAACACACACTAAAAACAGGGGAAGAGGCAAACAAATAATAATAGAGCAAGATTTTAAAAATGGAGAAGCTGTGAATGTATATTACAAAATCACAAACAATTGTCTCCTTTATTTGGCTATTCTAAAAATACAACACTGAGCTGTTAGTTGTGAGTAAAACATTTTAAAGTTTAGTATTAAAAAAAGTTACCTTTATTTCTGGAGAAAGACAGTGGAGCATTTGGAGTGGTAACAAAATGTTTGTTGTGAATACTTCTCCCCTCTATTCATATTGTGCCAAATGGAGTGCCCATCAAAGTGAAAAGGAGTCTTTCTAATATCTTCAGTAGGCACTGCATCAGGCCCCTGTAGAAAGATTGCTCTGATGGTCAAAGTAACACCTGCATGCCTCACAGATTAAAATGTGTGTTGTGATATTGGTCATATGATGCAAATAAATACCACTAATCTACTTGGAATTGGATTCATCCATAAGATTTTAGATATCTATCTTTGCTGAAGTTTTTGATACATCTGCTCTTTTTAATCTACAGCTCTACTTAATAAAATAATTAATTTCTAATAAAGACTGAAATCCTAAAGCCTTATTTTTTCAGTGAAAATAAAAAAAGAGAAACTCATGACTTTTGTATGAGGTATTGTAGCTGATGTGCATATAGGTCATCAGAAGCTCTAAGCCTGGTCCTACTTTTAGCTGCTTTTGAAGAGGTGCAACCTTGAGGTGGGAAAGAGTTATAGCAGGGCAGTAACAGAATGAGCGTTAAAAGTCTTGGCCCATCAGAATAAGAGTAAAATCACTAAATAGCTACCATGATAAAGTTCAGGAGAAAGATCCTTTGGAGGCATATGGGGTTTTCTTGCTTACATGACATTAGTACTAATGGAAATTATGTTTTATTAATATCCATATGCTGAGAGGACAATTAAGTCTTTGAAGACTGGTATACTTCAAGTCTTCTAGGAATGATAAAATCTAATTGGAAAATTTCAGGCTAATATTTAATATGACTTTCACAGATGTGACTGTTCAGTAGGTATTTTTCTATTAGTTATGTTTTCTTTCCTACTAAGGTCTTTGACAAGCCATTTTGGTTAACAAGGTCAACATTATTTTTTTGTGGTTTATAACAAAAGAAGACTTAGAATTTATATCGAACTTTTATTTAATAGATTGCAAAGTACTTTAGAAAGAGGAATAGGCAGTTTATAGCCGGATACTGATCCATAGAAAGTGCTTAGGCCTGTGCCTAACTATAAACATGAGTAGCTCCACTGAAGTAAATGGAATTATTTGTTTACCTAAATTCAGGCATGTGATCACTTGCTGAATCAGTGCCTAAATGCCCAGAGATTTGTATATAGGGCTTTTTTTGGTTTTGTTTTTTTGAAGTCCAAGTTTTAAATTAATGTATTTGGAAAATCTATCTCCAAGATATAAGATAGGGCAAAGTGTGTGTGTGGGGATTTATAGTGAATATCATAGTGAAATAACCATATCAATTTCTCTGGCAAGATTGACAAGTTTGTAAAAGGTGACCACTGCACCAGTGAAGGCTATTCCAGATCATATTATGCTTCTTGGAGCCAAGTATTCCTTTCTTAAAACTTTCCAAATTATTTATAGTAAGAATCTCTGGTGGGAGGAGCCTGAGATACACGGTTGCATTGTATTCATAGCTTTTCTTTATCCCAGGTAGAGGTGGTTGTAAAACAAATTATAGCTACCTTATGCAGTTGCCCAATGCCCTGTACTTCCTTGATCTCTGCATGCTCATACCTAATCCACCAGCCACAACACTACTTGTTTTCTTTAAAGAATAACAGGTTCTTACCTGAAACAGGATCAGACCCTGCAACTGTCTCAGTTTCACCTTCTTAGCATTCCCAAAAATCCTATCCAGACTCTTGTAAATCTTCTTGGGTCTGGTTTTATTACGACAATGCAATTCAAGTATCTACTTAAACCAAAACAAGTCTTTCCCCCACTCCAGCTCTTGAGTCCCTTGTTGAGTTCAGAAATTCTTTGCCAAGACCAAAGTCCTGCTGCCTAGTGTTTACTCAAACCTCTTCATCTTAAGGGTTCTGTGCCTGTACCTCACTGCAGCCAGATAGCTCCAGCCAGACCTTTCCATCCATCTGTCATGGAGAGTCTCTCCCCCATCTCTTGTGAGAACCTTCCAATTTCCTTCCTCTCTTCCCTGAAGTATGCTGAGCAGACTCCCCTTTGTGTGCTTCAAACCCCATTAGCTAGGAAGGAAGCTGACAAGTTACAGGTGGGGCTTAGCCCAACTCACTTAAAAGGCCTCCTTCTGCATCTCAAGTCTGGTGCCAGTCAGCAAACAGAGCTAAAAGTCTTTCCTGATGTCACCAGTACATAGATTTTGCCATTACCCTGCTAGCTAGCAAGCACATAAATGCAATCTTTATGCCAGTCATGATTGATGGGAGCAAATGCAAAGAGTGCTGGTATATACAAGCAAGCTTTCATAGATTCCAAGGCCAAGAGAAACCATTGTGACCATCTAGTCTGACCTCCTGTATAACACAGGCCATAGAACTTCCCCAAATTAACTCCTAGCACATCTTTTACATAAACATCAAATCTTGATTTAAAAATAGGCAGTGATGGAATGATCCTTAGTAAATTGCTCCAATGGTTAATTACACTCTCTGTTAAAAAATTACGCCTTATTTCCAATCTGAATTTGTCTAGCTTCAACTTCTAGCCATTGGATTGTGTTACAGCTTTTGCTGCTAGAATAAAGAGCCCATTATTAAATATTTGTTCCCCATGTAGATACTTACAGACTGTAATCAGGTCAGCCCTTTACTGTCTCTTTGTTAAGCTACATGGATTGAGTTCCTTGATTCTCTCTCTATAAATCAGATTTTCTAATCTTTTAATCATTCTTGTGGCTCTTCTCTGAACCCTCTCCTCCCCCCCATGTTTTCAAAATCCTTCTTGAATTATGGACACCAGAACTGGACATAATATTCCAGCATCAGTCACACCAGTGTCAATTACAGAGATAAAATATCCTCTCTACTCTTACTTGAGATTCCTTTGTTTATGCATCCAAAGATCAAATTAGTTCTTTTAGTCACAGCATGGCACTGCAATCTCATGTTCTACTGTTTCACAACCATCAAATCTTTTTCAGAGTCACTGATTCCTTACAGTTCCCAATCCTGTAAGTGTGGCCTACATTCTTTGTTCCTATACATTGACATTTAGCCATATAAAAAGGCACATTGTTTGCTTGTGCCAAGCTTACCAAGTGATCCAGATTGGTCTGTATTAGTGACCTGTCCTTTTCATTATTTACCATTTGTCCAATTTTTTTGGGACATCTGCAAACTTTATCAGTGATGATTTTAGGTTTTCTTCTCAGATTGATAAAATATTAAATTGCATAGCACCAAGAAAAGATTCCAGTGGAACCCCACTAGAAATTCACCTTTTTAGTGATGATTTCCTGTTTACAATTACATGTCGGGGCCTGTCACTTATCCAGCTTTTAATCCATTAAATGTATGCCATGTTAATTTTATAGAATTCTAGTTTTGTAATCAAGTTGATATGCAGTACCAACTCAAACGTCTTTCAGACGTTTAAGCATCTTACATAAACACTATAAGCTTTATCAACTAAACTTGTAATCTCATAAAAAAGTCAAGTTAGTTAGACAGTCTGATAAACCCAAGTTAACTGGCATTAATTATATTACCTTCCTTTTAATTCTTTAGTAATCGAGTCTGTATCAGCTGCTCCATTATCTTCCCTGGGATCATTGTCAGACTGACAGGCCTGCTTGATTGGTTTGCCCCCTCAAGCACATCAACTTCAATGGAAGTTTGATCAGGTCATCAGTCCTGAAAAATTTATTCTATGTTATTATAAATTACTGGTTTTGGTTTTATTATATATTAAAAAAAAAACAAAAAAACAAAAAAAACAGTATGGCGCTACCCTTACACCTTGGTGCTCTTAACTGATTTCCAAATTCACAATATCAAAGCACAATAAAACAGTACTTCAGTTATCTATCTCCAACTCTAATTATTACTTACAAGCAGTCAAATAAAAATAGGTAAATTAAATAAGTCAATGCATAAAAAAAAAAATACTGCATTTTCAGAACAGGTTCCAAGGTTTCAGACTAGGAGCTGAAAGGCTAAGTGAGAAAACATATGCACACAATCTGGGTACAAAACTAAATTATTCAGGCACTCAACTGCCAAATACTAAATGTGAGTGCTTGAATAATTTAGTTTTGCAACCAGACGCTGTGTGCACTCTTTTTTGAGGCTCCCATTTTGCTCTTGTAGCAATGCTGTATTTGTTTTGAAGAGGTTTTTTTCAGAACATTTGTTATTTTTATGTTTTGGGGGAAATTCAGGGAATTTATTTATTTTGGCCTTGAACTTTTTATTATTTGGTCACATTTGCAGCACCAGCTTTTCTATCCATTGCTCTTTGCTATATCTGTTGCCTTAATATCCTTCCCCATCTGGTCTGCAGCAGTGACCAAAGGCATCTTTGTCCTTTCCTGGTTCAATTCTTTTGCTCAATTCTCCTCATGTCTCCTGTTCCCTCATCTGATTCTCCTCTTACAGCTAAATCTCTTGTAATGCATATTTCTTTTGCTTTCTTCTTTATCACTCAGCTGCATTAGTGGTTTTCTTAGTAATATTCAAGATGAAAAGGGAGAAGGGAATCACCAGAGACTATTAAAACTCTAAAACAAAGGGTAGAAAGAGTCTGTCCGAGGAGTTCAAAACAAGCAATGGGTAAATGGATACTTTGGGAAGAGCAACACTGGCAGAGGGGATCAGAAGAACTGTCATAACCAGGGCTTGAACTTCATTGTGACATCAAATACTCAGGGCACTAAGGGCCCCGGTCTTAACTGATGAGACAGTCTGTGCTCTGCTCAGCATCCTATGGCCCCCACTACTACTTGTGAGAGAGGTGAGGGAGGAATAGGGATTCCTAGTACAGTATTCAGACACAACAACATTTTACAGAACCACAAGCCACAATGTTTTACTGTGGCATCAAGCAATGGAAAAAATCCAGATACACTCCTAAAAGTCACCACCTCTCAAAATTATTCCGCTCAGACCAATACCCTCCCCTCTTCCTTTTAAGTTCCTTAAGTTATACTACAGCCATTTTCAATAACATACTCTAAATAGCAAACAATAGCTTAAGGGGATGCCCTTCAGTACTAACCTCTTTTTACACTGTAGTCTAAAATTTTGCATTTTCCAGATACAATATTTGTTTTTTTTTGCCAGAAAACACACAGGCTTTCTGCATTTACTAGCTGTATTCAGCTAAGCCAGCCCATAGGCTTCAATAACTCAGGTGCCATCAGGCCTATGCAGAAGTGGAAGCCTGATCAAGAAAAAACACACATCTCCTTCTTTCCCTCTTTCATCCATAGTAAAACCCTAAAGGCCTAAATTTCTTCAGAATGTATTAGATATTTGCAAAGGAAAACAGTGATAGCACTTAAACAAAAACATAAAAACAACCAACACCCTACGGATTTAAATTCCTAGCTCCCCATTGAAACAAAGGTTAAACAAATTCACTTTCCCTGCACAAACATTATAGAACAGATGAAAAAAAGGAAAGACATATACAGGTACTTTTGAAATAACTGTAGGTTTTGTGTTTGACCAAGTTCTAGCATCAGATGTGCAGCATGTATCTCCCAGGATATTATGCAAGAGCAGGGAGAGTGCTTAGTGTTGGAGATGGAGTCAAGATTCCCAGAATCTATTTTTGGCTCTTCTATGGACTCTCTGTGTCACTTGGGTCAAGACAATCACTCTCTGCTTCAGGCTTCCCTTCTATAAAATGGGGACAACTGAGCTATTTTGCAGAGGACCATAGTTAAGTTTACCCCAAGATAAGCCCTATTGGCTTAGTAATACTTGCCTACTTCAAGAGACTACTCTGAGGCCTACCTCACTTTTGTAACCTGGCTATATTTCCCCACATAAAAAGCACTAAACAAGTACAAAGATTTGCTTTGCATCAGCAAATCATATCTTGTTTAAAACTGTCCATTCTGATGTCAGCTTTTTGCAAGCACATGGTCATCTCCATAGGATAGAAACAAAAAGATGTGTTGCTGAAGATAGAAGGATGGAGGGAGCAGAAAAAGAGGAGGGACTTGCCAAAAGAGTAAGTTCTTCCTCTTATTGACTCTACACACATAATTTAAAGGGCCCAAATGACCAGCATGTAGTTTAAATTTGCTGGAGTCAACCTCCCTTTCTCCTCCTAATGCCTTCTCCCTCTTCACAACATTAACTATTTAATCCTCACAACATCACTATGAGGCAGGTAAGTATTATCACAGTATTGCAGATGGTGAAACCAAAGTAGAAAGGTTTAGCAAGTTGCCAAAGGCCGGGAAGGAAGTCATTGACAGAGCTGAGCATTTCCTAAATCCTGTCCTATGTTTGGAAGAGATGTGTTCTACTGGTCTGATCATTTCACAAAAGTAAAATTTTCTGATAGCAAAGCCCTTATGAGAACAGAAAGCTCTAAATATCTTAAACAATCATGCTTTGTAGTGTCATTCAGGAAACAGTACTGAATTGAATGGCAGTTCAAACAGTTCTGTTTTAATTCAAGAATTACAAATGAAATGCAAATCTGTAAACCAAACGTGAGAAAAATCGATTGTATTTCATAAACTCTGAGGAAAAAGAAAAGACAGCTTACTCAATGGGTCATAGTGGCAAAAACCACCCATGGGTATATTTTTGATTTAGCAACCTCTGTACAACTATTATGTTTAATTTATGGCAGCCAAGCCATGAAACTGGTGAGCCAATGACATAGTGCACCACAACTACAGTCTGGTGCTTTAAAATAAAATAAAAGCCAGGCAAAGCTCAGTTCACAAAGAAAACACTCTCTAACAGAGTAGACAGAGAAAGGAACACAGGAAGAGAAAGATGTTGTGACAATTTATTTGGTAATTGTGAAGAGCTCTGTAAAATAATCATGTTAACCAGAACACTGGTCTTCCTGCCTCATCAAAATTTCCCTAATAGTCTGTCAAGCAGCCTTGAGCCAAAGGTACCAGTAACAGAGAAAGTAGACTCAAAAAATCAACCAGTGAATGCCTTACATGGTAAAACATTCCTAAAAATAATGGACAAGACTGCTGCACTCTCACACTTTGGGCATACATTTGAATTAAAGGAACAATCTGGAGTCACTTCAGCAGAACACTGAGAAGACAACCAGTATGTCCCCAAAGCTAGTTCCCTGCGGATCCACATTTGTACCTTTTCCAGGACTTGAACCTTCAGCATATGATGCAAGACAGAGGTAAATTGTAACAAGAGTTTATAAGTGACAGACAAAAGTGCTGAGATAATTTTTCTTAAAAATTATTAGCATGATTAAAACTATAAGCTTATGCTTTACTCCTTGTTTGAGACTGACTTTTGGGTACCCTTTCATGCTGGGCAGAAAAACAGAGTTAATGTCTTAATAAAGCTTCAGTTGAGGATTGACAATTTTTTTGAATGTTCAGTTTTTGATAAAACACTTGTATCTTAGTGATGACTGAACATTTAATAAAGTTATTATTTCTCAGGGATAAAACCATCACTTTTGCAGTGTTAACTGTCCTGTTAATTTCTGAGAGAGCATTTTATTTGTAAATTTAGGCTGGGATTTTTGAAAGAGCAAAAGGGAATTAGGTATCTAGTTCCCATTGAAATCCGGTAGGAGTTGGGTGACAAACTCCCTTACATTATTTTGAAAATTCCAGGCTCGGTATTAAATATAATAAGTGGCAAAAGTTCCCTGGGTGAATCCTAAATCAATTGTATCATCTTTATGTTATACTGCCTCATACTATCCTTTGTTTAATGGAGTTCCTAATCTGATATATTGTTTGTTCTTAAACAATTATACCCCTCCTGTTATAAAACATTATAATGTTAATTCCCTGCATATTTTTAAATCACTTCACAATTTTATACTTTCATAAATTAATTGCATTGAAGTCATTGAATCCACTGTGAAAGAGGTTGCTTTACAACTGAACAAAGAGATGATCTTTGTGTTACAGCATCAGTTCTTTTATTTGTGAAGCCTTTAGATTGCAATGACTGCAGCATAGATGGGCTCTAACCACCTCATTGATGTCACCAGTCAAGGGAATAATTCCATCTAATGAAAGAGAAGTAATGCTAACAAGTTTCTATTACAGAAAATATTGGTTATGAGCCAGAAAAAATACTGTATTATAAGCAAACAGAAGAAGATAAATAGACTCCGTTAATATCTTTTTTTTTATGCTGGACATTTGCAACAATAAAAGTCTCTTCCTAAAATAGACAATAATAAAGTACGTACATATGTAATTGATGATCAACAAAGCTTTAATGAAGTCCTTTCTGGGGGAAAAAAACAAGCTGTAGAGTCAAAAAGTGTGGCATATCTGGCATTATTAAAATATAAATAAAGATAATGGTGCTGATAGGTTTTAGAATTATCTGCAGCCTGCTAAGCACTCATTTCCATTTATTTCATATAAAAAGTTAGGCAGTTTTTCTATTTATATGAACACCTGCATTCTCCTTTCTCTGGATAGTCTCCATGACAATGGTTTTTGTACTGCTGAACTGTTCATTTTCTGAGGCAACTGGCATAAAGGTAGGAACTAGAAAAGGGGAAGAAGTTCACTCTGAAAAGTGTGAAGTTGAGAGCATATGAACTGAAACGGAACTGATTAATAAACTCTAAAACCTACTGTGAAATAAAGGTAAATTTGAGACATAAAGCACACCAAAGATAGCTATATCATCATCCATCTCATTATTGCAGCACACACAATGAACGTTATGGCAAATATTCTCTCAAGTCAGTTTCCCACCCTACTGAGGAATATAGATCTCTTTAAAGGAGAGTGTAACAACACAACCTACATGTACATATTTTATTTACTAGTAATCAGTATACTGTGCTTATTAGTGATTTTAAAATTACTGTGACTAGAGCTCTGCGAATGAGCTGAAAAATTGTCTATACCCTGAAGAGTTTACAGCTGAAAGCTTAAGTCAGCACAATATAGACCAACACAAGACAAAAAGTAAGGTATGGCCATTTCACAGTAGCCTCACAGAAGAGGCAGGTCTTTAGGAATACTTTGAAGGAAAAGAAGTTGAACATTGACCACAAGATTGACCCAATTGTAAGGGGTGGCAAAAACATACGCACAAAGTCAAGAATGGCTTAAGAGTCAGAGAGACCAATCCAGAGACAAGGTTAGTGGAACACAGGGAACAGGAAGAAATGTAAGAAGATTTATAAGCAGCTGCAGAGTTGTGTAGTGCCTTGAAAGTGGGGGGAGACCACTACCTCTAATTTGGAATATTGGGAAGGGAAGCAAAAGGGCACAAGAAGAAATCTATAGCCAGTGGAGTTATACATTTGAATAATAAATGTAAATAGTCTTGATATAATAGACTTCTGTAAGGTATTTGACTTGGTACTCTGTGATATCTTGATTAATAAGCTACAATGATAAAAAGTCAATATAGAACACATTACATGAATTAACTGATAGGTCCCAAAATGTAATTTTAAAGGAGAAAGACTCATTAAGCATGTGTTATTCCAGTGGGATTCTTCATGGATCAGTTCTCGGCCCTCACTATTTGACATTTTTATCAAAGCTTTGGTGAGGAAAGAGTCATCAGTGATAAAATTTGTAGATGACACAAAGGATGGGGAATGTTAAATAATGAGGAGGACAGGTCACTGATACAGAATGACCTGGATCATTTGGGAAGCTGGGTCCAATCATAGAATTTTAGAAATGAAGGATGGAAGGCACCTTGAGAACTCATCAAGTCCAGCCCTTGCTCTGAAGCAGGACCTAGTAAATTAGACCATCCCTGACAGGGGTTGTCCAACCTGTTCTTAAAAACCATCAGTGATAGAGATTCTACAACCCCCTAGGAGTGATTAGCTGCTCTTATAGTTAGAAAGTTTTTCCTAATCTCTCTCTTGCTGCAGATTAAGCCCATTATTTCTTATCATACCTTCAGTGGACATGAAGAACGACTGATTCCCTTCCTCTTTATAACAGCCCTTAACATATTTGAAGACTTAACAGGTCCCCCCTCAGTCTTCTTTTCTTAAGACTAAGCATGCCCAGTGAGCTTTTTCTAATTTATCCACATTCTTCCTAAAGTGTGATGCCCACAATTGGACACAGTACTTAGTAAAGCTAAGTGGAATGAGGCAGTTACCTTCTATGTCTTACATATGACACTCCTGTTAATACATCCAGAATGTTAGCCTTTTTTTGCAACTACACATTGACTCATATTCAGTTGATGATCCACAATAACCCGCAGTTCCCCGTCAGCAGTACTACCACCTACTTAGCTAATCCCTGTTTTGTAGGTGGTGCATTTGATTGTTCCTTCCTAAGTGAAGTACTTTATACTGGTCTTCACTGAATTGCATCTTGTTGAATTCAGACCAATTCTCCAATTTGTCAAGATCATTTTGAATTCTAATTCTATCTTCTGAAGGTCTTGCAACCACTCCGATCTTGCTGTCATCTTGCACATTTTATAAGCACACTCTCCACTCCATTATCCAAGTCATTAATGAAAATATTGACCAGTACCAGATCCAGGACTTACCCCTGTGGGATCCCTAGATACATCCTCCCAGTTTGCCAATGAACCATTGATAACTACTCTGAGTATGGTCTTTCAACTAGTTGTGCACCCACCTTACAGTAATTCCATCTAGACATTTCCCTAGTTTGTTTATGAGAATATCATGTGGGACTGTATCGAAAGCCTTACTAAAAATCAAGATATACCATGACTACTGCTTCTCCCCATCCACTTGGCCAGTAACACTGTCCTAGAAGGAAATTAGGTTGGTTTAGAATGAATTGTTCTTGACAAATCCATGCTAGCTATTCCTTATGTCCTATTATCCCTTCAAAATACTGTGACAAACCCAGACCAGTGGGGTACAGGAGTCTGGTAGAGGGCAAATATATTGGTCACTGGATGAGTAGTTTTCTGTTCCCTGAGTGACCAGAGAAGGGGCTGCATTAGAATAATCAGGAACCTGCTAGAACCAGTTAAGACAGGCAGGCTAATTAGGACACCTGGAGCCAATTAAGAAGAAGCTGCTAAAATCAATTAAGGTAGGCTAATCAAGGCACCTGGGTTTTAAAAGGAGCTCACTTCAGTTTGTGGTGTGAGTGTGAGGAGCTGGGAGCAAGAGGTGCAAGGAGCTGAGAGGGTGTGTTGCTGGAGGACTGAGGAGCACAAGTGTTATCAGACACCAGGAGGAAGGTCCTGTGGTGAGAATAAGGAAGGTGTTTGGAGGAGGCCATGGGGAAGTAGCCCAGGGAGTTGTAGCTGTCATGCAGCTGTTACAGGAGGCACTATAGACAGCTGCAGTCCACAGGGCCCTGGGATGGAACCTGGAGTAGAGGGCGGGCCTGGGTTCCCCCCAAACCTCCCAATTGACTTGGACTGTGGGTTCTTCCAGAGGGGAAGGTCTCTGGGCTGTTCCCCAACCCACATGGTGAATCTCTGCAGCAAGAAAATCTACCAATAAGCGCACGACCCACCATGATAGAGGAGGAACTTTGTCACAATACATATAAATTGACTGTTTAACAATTTAACAAGCTTAAACTTGTTGATAGCCATTTGTTCTTGTGTCCAAATTGGCACTTAAATAACTCTTTTCCCTTCTGATGGATCCAGATTGGCCTCTTCTTCTTTCTACCTTTCCTTTGCATTATGATAGCTTGCAGTTGTGCTATTAATATTGTCTCCATAAGAAGCTGCCAGCTCTCCTGAACTCCTATTTCCCTTGGATATTTTCTCCATGGAACCTTATCTACCATTTCTCTGAGTTTGTCAAAGTCTGTTTTTTAGAACTTCATTGTCCTTATTCTGCTGCTGTCACTCCTTCCTTTCCTTAGAATCATAAAATCTATCATTTCATGATCACTTTCAACCAAATTGCCTTCCATTTTCATATTTGCTACTAATTCTT
This sequence comes from Malaclemys terrapin pileata, assembly GCF_027887155.1. Lineage (NCBI taxonomy): Eukaryota > Metazoa > Chordata > Testudines > Emydidae > Malaclemys > Malaclemys terrapin. The sequence goes on along the minus strand of NC_071512.1, from coordinate 65,227,591 downwards.
CCCTGTTGGTCAGAAACAAGTCTAAAATGGCTGGCACCCTGGTTATATACTCCACTTTCTGAAACAATAAGTTCACTCCCCCAATACAATGTGTTTCAATATGACCAAAGAATGGAGTCCACCATTCTGTAAGTGTGACCTACCCTCAAGAGCAATGACTCTGAAAAAGACTCAGGAGTCATGGTGGAGAGTCAGCTGAATATGAATTCCCAGTGTGACACAGTGTCAAGGGCTACTGCAACCCTCTGATGTACTAACAGGGGAATATAGAGTAGTAATAGGGAAGCTATGTTACCTCTGTATTTGAAATTGGTGATCACTACTGGAGTATTGTGTCTAGAACTGGTGTCCACAATTCAAGAACAATATTGATAAACTGGAGAGGGTTCCGATAAAAAGCACAGAAATGATTAAAGGATTGGAAAATGTGCCTTACAGGGAGAGAGTCAAGGAGCTCACTATTTAACTTATCATACAGAAGGTTAAGGGGTGACTTGATTAGAGTCTGTAAGTACCTTCATAAGGAACAGAAATTTGAAAATAGAGGTCTGTTTCGTCTAGAAGACAAAGTATAACAAGATGCAATGGTTGGTAACTAAAGCTAGAAAACTAGAAACAAGGTGCATATTTTTAACAGTGGAAGTAATTAATCACTGTAAAAGTTTACCAAGGGTTGTGGTGTATCCTCCATCACTGGCAATTTATATTTTAACTCAAAGATTGTTTTTTCCTTCCTAAAAGATATGTTCTAGCTCAATCATGGTTATTGGACTTGAAGCAAGAATGAATACAGGGAAGTCATATGGCCTGTATTATGCAGGAGCTGAGACTAGATTATCACAATGGTCCCTTCTGGACTTAATCTATGATTCTGGACATTAAATGGAAGTGGAATGAAAGCCAATGAACAAATTCAAGAGGAGGAGAAAAATAGGCATTTTAATAGGTTGATATTTGAGAACAAAATAGAGCAGTGGGTTGTGTTTGTTAAGGCATGGACTGAGTATCACAGTGAGGCTTGTAGAGGGAAGAGTCTGATTTTTAGAGATAGTGTTAAGGTAGTAACTACAGGATATATTGACAGCCCAGATCACAAGGAGAGGTGAGGACAAAAGAGAGAGTGGAAAGAAAGTGCCAGAATCAACAATAAACTAATGGGTTTTGGTGAGAAGGAGGGTGGTAGAATTGTCAGTGACAAAGAAAGCAGCCTAGGAAGAAGATAATACATTGAGTTTTGAACACATAGTTAGAGTTGGTGACAAGAGAGCAAGAAAGATAGAGAAAAGTGAAGATACTGATTTGACTTATTCTGAAAGATCAAGGGTGGAGAAGTAGCTTTGTGAATTGTCCAGGTAGACATGGAATAGCAGAGACCATGGAGGTGAATGAGTTCATCCAGCACCTGAAGGTAGAAACACACAACAGGTCAAGAATAAAGTGATGTGGGATTCTGAGAGAGTGGCATAGAAGCCTCCAAAAGGGAACGATGAAGGAACAGTTGGCAAGGGAAGAGGAAAACCATGACAGCACCAAGCCTGAATTTCAAGAAGGGGAAGGAGGAGGGAGTGTCAAAGACAAAGATATATAAATGGACAACGGTCATTGGGGAAAGAAGGGAAGTCATGAAAACATGAACCATTTGCTCAAGGATTTTTACAGAAGGAAGACTAAGTAGAAAGGCAGTAGGTGGAGAGGCAGATTGGGCCAAAAGTAAGTTTTCAAGATGATAGAAATTAGTGTCTATTTAAAAATATTAGCAGGGAAGGAACTGGAAGAGATACACTGAGCCTGGAAAGGGGAGGAAGGAAAAAGAGGAGATAGTGTGATGGGGCTAAAAGAACAAGTTTTGGGAGGAGACTGGAGCAGGAGAAGTGAGATCTTAGGTGAGCATAGTAGGAGATGGAAAAAGTGAGGAGGAATTGATTTCCTATTGAAGACTGTTAGTTTTATTTCTGAAGAAATTTGGAAGATCTGGGGTAGAAAGATGGAAGTGGAGGACAGACACAAGGCAGATCAAATGTAGCATTGTTGTTGGGAGTTAGAAATATGGGAGACCATGAGGAAAAGAAATAGAATTTTTTGGCAAAGGACAGCAAAATTAAGAAAAAAAAAATTGTAATAAAGGAAATCCATGATACCATGGGATTTCACAGAGACTGTACAGGAATGCAGATATGAGTAAAGAGGAAAGGTTGAATGTTAGACAGGAAGACAGAGTGTGAGAGGAGAAAAGGTGATGGGTGGAGGGTGAAATTTCAGACACAGGATGAAACCAACTGAAGCAGTGGAGGATAATGAGGGTAAGAGAGATCCAAGTGCTTCACTGAAATTTGAGGTTAATAGATTGTATATCACAGAAAATGGAAGAGGTGGAATAGGAGTTCAGGCTTCAATGGCACAAAAGTACTACAAATATGGTTTAAACAGCCGGGAGGGTGAAGGGGAAGCCCCAGGTGGGGTAGAATCAGTATAACTAGCTCTATGGCACCCCACGTCTACATAGCAATGTACTGAGGGTTTGTTGGGGGAATGAGAGAGGGTGTGGGGCCATAGCACCCAGCTCTTTAGCGATCTCCTGACTAGTAACATCTCTAGGGGGCCATTATGACCTGGAACAAATTAGAACAGCCTTGTGACTGCTCTAGCTTTCTCCAGAGGTTGTAACAGTCAGACTCAGGATTGGGGTTGGGGCAGGATGGAAACATGGTGAAAGACTTTTAGCCCTTCCCATGAACATCAAAACACCAGCAGATAGTTAAATTCAATCCAAGTCTGAGGGACAGCACGGGTTAGGAATAAACTGAGGGTATGTCTACACTATGAAATTAGGTCGATTTAATAGAAGTTGATTTTTTAGAAATCGATTTGATACAGTCGATTGTGTGTGTCCCCACTAAGTGCATTAAGTCAGCAGAGTGCATCCACAGTACCGAGGCTAGCGTCGACTTTAGGAGTGTTGCACTGTGGGTAGCTATCCCACAATTCCCGCAGTCTCCACCACCCATTGGAATTCTGGGTTGAGCTCCCAATGCCTGATGGGGCAAAAACATTGTTGTGGGTGGTTCTGGGTACATGTCGTCAGGCCCCCCTCCCTCCCTCCGTGAAAGCAACGGCAAACAATCATTTCTCACCTTTTTTCCTGGGTTACTCATGCAGATGGCATACCACGGCAAGCATGGAGCCCGTTCAGCTCACTGTCACCATATGTCTCCTGCGTGCTGCTGGCAGACGTGGTACTGCATTTCTACACAGCAGCATCACCTTGCCTTGCCTTGCCAGCGGCAGACGATGCAGTACGACTGTTAACCGCCGTCGTCATCTTGTGGGTGCTCCTGGCTGACCTCAGTGAGGTCGGTCGGGGGCGCCTAGACATAAATGGGAGTAACTCCAGGTAATTCTCTTCTTTTAAGTTTTGTCTAATGGAGATTCAGTCCTGCCTGGAATATCAGGTGAACTGGAGGCTTTTGCCTCAGGCTGCTCTCCCAGCCGGCACCACCATGTGATTGCTTCTACCCCAGCCTACCCCTTGCTCCCTTGGTTCATGAAGCCTGGACAGTAGTAAGGAGCAGTTCAACTATAGGCTGAGCAAGTGCAGAATGGTGGTAGAATGTGCCTTTGGACGGTTAAAAGCTCTCTGGCACTGTTTGCTGACTCGATTCTTTGCAATTAGAAGAGCACAGCAAGGTGCGCCGCACATCACAGAGACTTTGAAAACCAGTTTCATGACTGGCCAGGCTTTGCTGTGACAGTTGTGTGTGTTTCTCCTTGATGCAAACCTGCCCCCTTTATTAATTTTAATTCCCTGTAAGCCAATCCTGTAAGCCATGTCATCAGTTGCCCCTCCCTCCGTGAGAGCAACGGGAGACAATTGTTTTGCGCCTTTTTTCCTTGCAGACGCCATACCACGGCAAGCATGGAGCCCTCTCAGATCACTGCGGCAGTTATGAGCACTGTAAACACCATGCGCATTATCCTGCAGTATATGCAGCACCAAAAACTTCAACAGCACGTGAGAAGGTGATGGCAGCATGGTGACGAGAGTGATGAGGACACGGACACAGATTTCTCTCAAAGCATGGGCCCTGGCAATTTGGACATCATGGTGGTAGTGGGGCAGGTTCATGCCATGGAATGCTGATTCTGGGCCCGGGAAACAAGCACAGACTGGTGGGACTGCATAGTATTGCAGGTCTGGGATGATTCCCAGTGGCTGTGAAAGTTTTGCATGCGTAAGGCACTTGCATGGAACTTTGTGACTTGCTTTCCCCTGCCCTGAACTGCAAGAATACCAAGATGAGAGCCTCCCTCACAGTTCACAAGTGAGTGGCGATAGCCCTCTGGAAGCTTGCAACACCAGACAGCTACTGGTCAATTGGGAATCAATTTGGAGTGGTCAAATCTACTACGGGAGCTGATGTGATCTAAGTAGCCAACGTGATCGCTGAGCTGCTGATATCAAGGGTAGTGACTCTGGGAAATGTGCAGGTCATAGTGGATGGCTTTCCTGCAATGGGATTCCCTAACTGTGGTGGGGCGATAGATGGAACCCATATCCCTATCTTGGGACCGGAGCACCAAGGCAGCCAGTACATAAACCGAAAGGGGTACTTTTCAATGGTGCTGAAAGCACTGGTGGATCACAAGGGACGTTTCACCAATATCAACGTGGGATGGCCAGGAAGGGTGCATGACACTCACATCTTTAGGAACTCTGGTCTGTGTGAATGGCTGCAGCAAGAGACTTACTTTCCAGACCAGAAAATAACCGTTGAGGATGTTGAAATGCCTATAGTTATTCTTGGGGACCCAGCCTATCCCTTAATGCCATGGCTCATGAAGCCATACACAGGCACCCCAGACAGTAGTCAGGAGCTGTTCAACTATAGGCTGAGCAAGTGCAGAATGGTGGTAGAATGTTCATTTGGACGTTTAAAAGCGTGCTGGCCCAGTTTACTGACTCAGTTAGACCTAAGCGAAACCAATATTCCCATAGTTATTACTGTTTGCTGTGTGTTCCACAATCTCTGTGAGAGTAAGGGGGAGCCGTTTATGGTGGGGTGGGAGGTTGAGGCAAATTGCCTGGCCGCTGATTACGTGCAGCCAGACACCAGGGCGGTTAGAAGAGCACAGCAGGGCATGCGGCGCATCAGAGAAGCTTTGAAAACCAGTTTCATGACTGGCCAGGCTACAGTGTGAAAGTTCTGTTTGTTTCTCCTTGATAAAAACCTGCCCCCTTGGTTCAGTCTACTTTCCTGTAAGCCAACCACCCTCCTCTCCCCCCTTTGATCACCACTTGCAGAGGCAATAAAGTCATTGTTTCAAATTTGTGAATTCTTTATTAATTCGTCACACAAATGGGGGGATAACTGCAAAGGTAGCTGGGGGAGGAGGGAAGCACTAGATGGGGTGGTGGATGAGGGGAGGAGGGAAGGACAAGGCCACACTGCACTTCAAAACTTATTGAATGCCAGCTTTCTGTTGCTTGGGCAGTCCTCTGGAGTGGTTGGGTGCCCAGAGGCCCCCCACCATGTTCTTGGGTGTCTGTGTGAGGAGGATATAGAACTTGGGGAGGAGGGCAGTTGGTTGCACAGGGGCTACAGTGATGGTCTGTGCTCCTGCTGCCTTTCCTGCATCTCAACAAGATGCCAGAGAATATCAGTTTGATCCTTCAGTAGCCTGAGCATTGCTTCCTGCCTCCTTTCATCACGCTGACGCCACCTATCATCTTGATCCTGCACCTGTTCTAGCGTTCATTTTGTGCTTTCCTGCACTCCGACAGTGTCTGCCTCCACACATTCTGCTGGGCTCTTTCAGTGTGGGAGGACTGCATGAGTTTAGAGAACATTTCATCGCGAGTGTGGTTTTTTTCGCCTTCTAATCTTCACTAGCCTCTGGGACGGAGATGATACGGTGAGTGTTGAAACATTTGCAACTGCGGGAGGAAAAAAAGGGAGAGTAGTATTTAAAAAGACCCATTTTAGAGAACAATGGGTAGACTCTTTCACAGTGAACCAAGTTGTTAAGATTACATAGCACGTGTGCTTTCTTTACAAGGTTGCATTTTACCTCTTATATTGAGGGCCTGCCAGTTTGGTGTGAGAGATCACACATGCAGGGCCGGCAGGCAACAGAATTCGGCTTGCAGGCAGACATGGTAAGCCACAGTCTTTTGGCTTCTTTAACCTTCATAACATGTGGGAATGGTTTCAAACAGAAGCGCCCTCATTCCCCATACAAAGCACCCATTGAGTTGGCCATTTAAAAGGAGGGGCTGCGGTTTTGGGGTTAATGTGCAGCACAAACCCAACTAACCCCCCCTATACACACACACACACACACTCAATTCTCTAGGATGATCGCTTCACCCCTCCCCCCACTGTGTGGCTAAAAGCAGGTATGATTTCTGTTCAGCCACAGGCAAACAGCCCAGCAGGAATGGCCACCTCTGAATGTCCCCTTAATAAAATTTCCCTATTTCAACCAGGTGACCACGAATGATATTAGTCTCCTGAGGATAACACAGAGAGATAAAGAATGGATGTTGCTTGAATGGCAGCAAACACCAGGACCATACGCTGCCATGCTTTATTATGCAATGATTCCAGACTACGTACTACTGGCCTGGCATGATAAAGTGTCCTACCATGGAGGGCGGAATAAGGCTGCCCTCCCCAGAAACCTTTTGCAAAGGCTTTGGGAATACAGGAGAGCTTCACTGAGATGTCCCTGGAGAATTTCCACTCCTTCCCCATACATGTTAACGGACTTTTCCAATAGCTGTACTGGCTGCGAACGCATCCCAAGTCTTCAGGCCAAATTAATTATTAAACACGCTTGCTTTTAAATCATGTATTATATTTACAAAGGTACCACTCACCAGAGGTCCCTTCTCCACCTTCAAGGTCCGGGAGCCCACCTTGGGTGGGTTGGGAGGGTTCTGGCTCCAGGGTGATAAACAGTTCCTGGCTGCCGGGGAAAACAGTTTCTCCGCTTGCTTCTGTGCGCTATCTTCAACCTCCTCCTCCTCTTCCTCTTCCTCGTCCCCAAAATCCGCATCCCTGGTGTGTGCGAGTCCATTGACAGAGTCCATGCACAGGGGTGGGGTAGTTGTAGGGGCACCCCCTAGAATGGCAGCTCATCATAGAAGCGGCATGTCTGGGGCTCTAACCCGGAGTGTCCGTTTACTTCTCTGGGTCTTTGGTAGGCTTGCCTCAGCTCCTTAAGTTTCATGCGGCACTGTTATCGCCTCTGTCCTTCATGCGCTTGGAGATTTTATCAAATATTTGGGCATTTCGTCTTTTGGAACGGAGTTCTGAGGGTACGGATTCCTCTCCCCATACAGCGATCAGATCCAGTACCTCCCATTGTGGGTACGGATTCCTCTCCCCATACAGCGATCAGATCCAGTACCTCCCATTCGGTCCATGCTGGAGCTCTTTTGCAATTCTGGCTGGTCACCTGTGCTGATCAGCTCGCCACGCTGGCCAAACAGAAAATGAAATTCAAAAGTTCGCAGGGCTTCTCCTGTCTACCTGACCAGTGCATCTGAGTTGAGAGTGCTGTCCAGAGCGGTCACAACAGAGCACTTTGGGATAGCTCCCGGAGGCCAATACCATCAAATTGCATCCACACGACCCCAAATTCGACCCAGCAGGGTCGATTTCAGCGCTAATCCCCTTGTTGGGGAGGAGTACAGAAATTGATGTTAAGAGCCCTTTAAGTCGACAAAAATGGCTTCATCGTGTGGATGGGTGCAGGGTTAAATCGATCTAACGCTGCTAAATTCAACCTAAACTCGTAGTGTAGACCAAGGCTGAGAGAAAGCTGAATTGTGCTGATTGTTGACATCAGCTATTCATTGTTCATCAGTGTGGCAGCCAAGTGCCTTTGCAGGCTTTGTTTTGAGCATGCCTGGATAGCCTAATGAAGGGCAGAATGTAAATATGTAAATTTCTGAATGGCCCCAAATCTGCCTTCTTAGAGAAACACAGGGTATTTGTTCCTGCTTTAGAAATACCAACAGGATATAGGAATAGGAAAGAGTGATATAGAGGAATATATCTTAGGTGCATGAAGTCTCCTCCCTTTAGGCTCCTCCCACAGCACCTGCTTGTGTTGGCTTTTCACAGCAGGACAACTTTCTGCTGAACAAATAAATAAATGTTTGCTAACTTAGTGCAGAAAAATAGTTTGAACAAAGGTACCAAGAAATCCAGATCAATGCAGAGTTAAAAATATAGTGTGTCGGGGAGGAAGGGAATGAAGTGTAAAATGAGATGGAGAGCTCAGGAGTTTGTAATGGAGCCTTTCACAACTAGGACTCTGGTTCACATCTAGCTCATGTGGACAATGACTAAAATTTGTTACCAGAGAATTGTTCTCTGATGTGAAATAAGTACGGTTTAAGTCCCTTCACCTATATCACAAAAAACAATTACCATACTTGCTAGCTGTCACCCTTTGTAGTTTTGCCAGAGAGGCCAAAGACTGAATGGGCACGAAGACAGAACACACAAAGAGGAATCTAGTCTAGACTTTTTTGTGTGTCTAGATTCAGACACTTGAGATGGGCTGTGTGGTGGACTTACACAGCAGCTGCCCATGTTGTACATATTATATAGATAAATAGAAGGATTTCTGTCTCGAAGATCAACAGCAAGGCTGTTTTCACATGCAATAAATGCACTTTAAAAAGAAAAAAAGTTGCTAGGGTCATTTAAAGCAATATTTTTCAATAGTTGGCAAAAAAGTATTTGGCAATACATGCTAATTGTTCCTTCCCCATGTAGTTTAAATATAATATTTAGTTTGCAAAGAAAATTCTGTCTTGGGATAGGATACATAATTAATTGACAATGTATGTGTCAACATTCATCCTCATGCAATTTAAAATGGGCAATAATTTAATATTCCAAAATGTATATTTGCAATAAAAAAGTTGACTTTATTTGTAGTGCGACTAATAAGTCTGCTCAGAGTTTTCATTTTTCTACAGTATGTAGAAGTGGTTTCTTAAAGAAATTTCAATTTGAATTAATTTCTTAAAGTGCTGGGAACAAAATTTACAGACTATAGAGGCCTGTTCCTGCACTATTGAACCAATGAGAGGTTTGGCATTTACTTGTTCAGCAGGCACAGAATCAATCAAGACCATAGGAACTTTTTTTTTTTTAAACCAGAGCATGAAGGATTCTGAGTATGTACCCTAGATATTATGGAATTGAACCAGCATTATTATTTGATTGGAAAAAAAAATGTGTGATTACTTGATAACATTCTGCCTCACAGAAGAAATTAAACCAGCTTTTAAAGTGCGTGGGAAAATGAAGAGAATTCTTTTCTGCACACAAATATTGGAAGATAAATAATTAATATTGCATATCACTCTATGTCATTTTAGTACAGCGCTATCCTGTACCTGTGTATGGTTCTTAAAGGCAGTTTTATATAACTAACTATGCTCAGTTAGTTGCAGGAAGATTTATGACAGTCTCATTCATCATTTGTTGTAACGTCTCTTTGAAGTGTATAAAATCCCCAAACAAACAAACAAACAAAAATACAAAAATAAATCCTAGCTTTGTAAGCTAGTAAAGGCTGCCATGGTTTCACCACCCTGGCACATTCACATTTAATTAGGAAGAGAGAGAGTTGCCCTTTTTATAGGACAAACGGGGCCAGCATTTTCTCAATGTAGCAGATGCAAAATTTTATTTTGTGCAATCTGCTAAAACCTGCTCAGAATTTTTATTGCTGCCATTTGGGTTTCTTCCACTAAGGAAGAAGTATTGGGGAGCCTTATTCTCTCTGTACCACCTGCTGGGACACATTAATGGAGTTGCCATGCACAAGGGTTATTCGTGGCTAATTGGCCATTATTCTGTCCTTGGCTGACAGCTCATTTCAGTGGAAATAGCCAAGCAAGGAAGGGATTGAATGTTTCGCTCTCTTCTACATAGGCAGTGTGGAATCAGCCAGAATTTCTCTTGGTGTCACCCATTGTAGTCGGCCCCTCTGCACACCCACCAGCAAAAGGTTAATCATTTAAAATATAAACAAAGGCCCTGGATCCTGTGTATCCAAAATGTTAGTAAAATTAGAATGGATGTGCTCAGGTGTGGGAACTTTACATTGCTAATGCAGATCAACTAATTTTTTTAAACCAAAATAAAAAAAAACAAAACAAAAAACACTCCAAACGTGGATGCCCTACACACATTCATCTTCTAAGTATTAAGATGTCAGAACATGTCTACATTACAGGATAAATTAAATCAAAATCAGAATGTCAAATTTATAAAGCTGTAGTAGTAATTTTGTAATTTAGAAGAAATTAGAAGGGATAATGGATAATACTGCTTATTGGCTTGTTAACAATAACAGACAAGTCATACTACTTACATGGTTTTACAGTGCATGAAACATTTCAAAGGAGAATTATAGCAGTAAGGTCAGTACAGTACGTGCAATATAGTTAGGTCATTCAGGAACAGCTGTGTAACATTTTATAATCCACAGACATAATTAGAAAAGTTCTTTGAGTCACCATTTCAACAAAATGTTTCCTTCTATAATGAGAGGAAACATTAAGGACAATAAAGCAAAAGTAAACATTAGATCTTAATTTAAAACCGGTTTAATTTCTACTCATGCTATTCTACAGAACAACATATTTTTATATAGTATACTTAATACACGTCCTACAGTCTTGGCAGCCAAACATGCAGATACAGGTAACCCAGGTGCTATATAATATTCAGATCATCCACAATTCTGCAGGGCTCTTGAGAATATTTTATTTGACTTTGTTTTATTAATAGAAAATTAATATAAAACCCTGTGTACAAAAGATTCTTCTAGCCCTATATTAGTTTTAGTTCAGCTGCATTTAATGGAGATTACATTTGGTAAAGCATGAGGTCCTATTTCAAACAAGTCGTTTAGTTTGATGGCATATTTGGTAGCTGACAGATGCAAGAAATGGTTAATATTTTGATACAGACCACCTCCAAAAGCTGCCAGAGGATCTGTAGTGGGGCCTGTGCTCTGAAGTTCCCCTTGATCAGGCTGCAAGGTTGGATGACTAAGCTGAGGAGTTGGCAGCTACAAGGAGGGCAGCAGCATTTCATCTTTACAATGAATGGGTGCAGGCAGGCCCAGATCTGAGCACTCTCCCATCATTTTGGGGCTGCTGTCACTCAGCATGACCAGGAAGTAGGAGGACCAGGAACTCTGGCTGTTCTGTGAGATGCCTAGGTTCTGTGCAGTCAGAGTCCGACAATGTCCTGCTGAGGGAGTGGAAGCAGCTGATGTGGGCATTTCCTCTACTGCAGTGTCAGTAGTAGGCAACTATTGATCTTGCCATTGTGTTTTCCTCTTCCCTGTCTCTCCCTTGAACACATGGAGATGTGGGCAGTGAGCTCCCAAGAGGTCAGCTAGTCAAGATGTGAAGTTTCACCCCAGAATTTTGGGCAGCTGGAGCAAAGGAAGAAGTTGTGTACCTAATGTTGTTATACTGTGTAAGCAGACAGGCAGAATGTTTCCTACCAGGTTCCATTTTTATGCCTTGTGCCCCATGAGAAAGGGGGAGGAAGGAAGACATGAAGGAAAAATATGCAAATCCAACTATTAACATAGCTATATTATGTATAAAGCAGACACACTGTAACACTACTACATATAAAAAGCTAGAAATAGGGTGTCATAACTATAAAGGGAAAGGTAACAGCCCTCCTGTGTACAGTACTATAAAATCCCTCCTGGCCAGAGACTCCAAAATCCTTTTACCTGTAAAGGGTTAAGCAGCTCAGGTAACCTGGCTGACACCTGACCCAAAGGACCAATAAGGGGACAAGATACTTTCAAATCTTGGTGGGGGGAAGGCTTTTGCTTGTGCTCTTTGTTTTGGGGGTTGTTCGCTCTTGGGACTGAGAGGGACCAGACATCAATCCAGGTTCTCCAAATCTTTCTGAACAAGTCTCTCATATTTCAAACTTGTAAGTAAACAGCCAGGCAAGGCGTGTTAGTTTTTATCTTTGTTTTCTCAACTTGTAAATGTATCTTTTTGCTAGACTGTTTATCTCTGTTTGCTGTAACTTTGAACCTAAGGCTACATGGGATTCCTCTGGGCTCTTTAAGTTTGATTACCCTGTAAAGTTAGTTTCCATCCTGATTTTACAAAGATGACTTTTACCTTTTTCTTTAATTAAAAGCCTTCTTTTTAAGAACCTGATTGATTTTTTCTTGTTTTTAGATCCAAGGGGGTTGGATCTTGATCCACCAGAAGTTGGTGGGAGAAAGGAGGGGGGATGGTTAATTTCTCCTTGTTTTAAGATCGAAGGGGTTTGGATCTGTATTCACCAGGGAATTGGTGAAGAGTCTCTCAAGGCTACCCAGGGAAGGGAATTAGCACTTTGGGAGCAGTGGCAGCGAACCAGATCTAAGCTGGTAATTAAGCTTAGAAGTTTCATGCAGGCCCCCACATTTGTACCCTAAAGTTCAGAGTGGGGAAGCAGCCTTGACATAGGGACCATCGGAATTCTCTGCATTTGCTTTATTAATGCTATGCAAAACTACTCAGGCTCCTGCGAGGCCACTTGACCCTCTGTGTCCACTCATTTTCCCTTCCTTCAACACAAGAACAGTTTGGGCAAGGGAGTAGGACGTGTCTGGACAAAGGGACCATGTGGTCTCGTCAAATCCTCCATAGTTTAGAATGCCTCTCTTTTAATATATATATGGCCAACTGTGCTTCCTCCCCTCCAGTGTCTTTGGGGAACTGCCAGGTGTGGCCACTGCCCACAAGATGCTGGATGATATTTAGGTCGGGTTGCTAAGCAGTCACACACACACACACACACACACACACACACACACAGGGTTACTCCCTGCTCCTGATGACAGCAGCTTTTTGATTGGTTGAGAAAGTATGCAAAATCGATTCTCCTTTCCCTTTGTCACCATAAAACAGGCTCAACCAGAGAACAAGAGAACAAGAAAACTATACCATGCCATCCAACTAGATTGACAAGTAAAAGAAGCAGTGAGATGCAAAAAGGCATCCTTTAAAAAGTGGAAGTTAAATCCTATTGAGGAAAATAGAAAGGAGCATAAACTCTGGCAAGTGAAGTGTAAAAAAAAAAAAGCACTCAATGATGATAAAGCCATTGCAGAGAAACTAAATGAATTCTTGGCATTAGTCTTTATGGTTGAAGATGTGAGGGCGATGTCCAAACCTGATTCACAAATCTGAGGGCCTGTCCCAGATTGAGGTGTCATTAGAGGAGGCTTTGATAAACTAACCAATAATAAGTCACCAGGACCAGATGTATTCACCCAAGAGTTCTGAAAGAACTCAAATGTGAAATTGTAGAACTTTTAACTGTGGCATGTAACCTATCATTAAATCAGCTTCTGTACCTGATGACTGGAAGATAGCTAATGTGACACCAATTTTTAAAAAAGGCTCCAGAGGTGATCCCGGCAATTACAGGCCAGTAAGCCTAACCTCAGTACTGGGCAAACTGGTTTAAACTATAGTAAAGGACAAAATTCAGACACATACGTGAACATGATTTGTTGGGGATGTGTCAACATGGCTTTTGTAAAGGGATATCGTGCCTCATCAATCTACTAGAATTCTTTGAGAGGGTCAACAAGCATGTGGACAAGGGTGATTCAGTGATTATAGCATACTTATATTTTCAGAAAGTCTTTGCCAACGTCCCTCACCAAAGGCTCTTTAGTAAAGTAAACTGTCATAGATAAGAAGGAAGGTCGGCTCATGGATCAGTAACTAGTTCAATGATAGGAAACAAAGGGTAGGAATAAATGGTCAGTTTTCAGAATGGAAAGAAGTATATAGTGGTGTCCCCCAGAGGTTTGTACTGGGAGCAGTACTGTTAAACATATTCATAAAATGATCTGGAAAAAGGGGTAAACAGTGAGTGGCAAAATTTGCAGATGATACAAAACTACTCAAGATAGTTAAGTCCAAAGCAGACTGTGAAGAGTTACAAAGGGATTTCACTAAACTGGGTGATTGGGCAACAAAATGGCAGATGAAATTCAATGTTGATAAATGCAAAGTAATGTACATTGGAAAACATAATCCCAACTATACCTATATGATGGGTTCTAAATTAGCTGTTACCACCCAAGAAAGATATCTTGGAGTCATTGTGAAGAGTTCTCTGAAATCATCCTCAATGTGCAGCGGCAGTCAAAAAGGTGAACAGAATATTGGAAATCATTAGGAAAGGGATAGATAATAAGATGGAAAATATCATATTGCCTTTATCTAAATCCATGGTACACTTCATCTCTAAGAGGATATATTGGAATTGGAAAAGGTACAGAAAAGGGCAACAAAATGATTTGGGGTATGGAACAGCTTCCCTATGAGGAGAAATAAATTAGACTGGGACTTTTCAGCTAGGAAAAGAGATGACTAAGGGGGATATGATCGAGGTCTATAAAATCATGAATAGTATGGAGAAAGGAACTAAGGAAGCGTTATTTACTTCTTCTCGTAACACAAGAACTAGGGGTCACCAAATGAAATTAATAGGCAGCAGGTTTAAAACAAATGAAAGGACTTCACATAACACAGAGTCAAACTGTGAAACTCTTTACCAGATTATGTTGCAAAGGCCAAGACTATAACAGGATTCAAAAAAGAACAAGATAAGTTCATGGAGGATAGGATACACTGCTCTACAGCCAAAATGCTTCTGAAATAAATGTAGTCAAACTTTACTAATTCTGGGTCACTGAGAACGAAAATGATGCTTAAAATTGTTGATTGGCTCTAGTTTTCAAGATATGCTATTGGGTCAGTATATACGACCCTTGACTTGGGAATGGCGGAGGATAAGTGACTTATAAAGGGAAGGGATCTCAATTTAAACCAGAAATGACTAAAATACATCTTTGACTGGATCTATGAATAAATCTATGACTGGGTTTGGACAGTACTTGCTTTTTAGGCAAAACAATGAATGATGCAATCTGAAGCTGGTATTGCATCATACATGATATGAATTGCATCATGTTATTCCTAGAAGTCATGGATTATGCAATCATAACGAAGCTTACATCACTCTGCTGAACAAATTGCCCTATATCAGCTCTAAAATCATACAGTGTCATGCTCTCTTATTTGTCAGTGTTTGATTTTGCAAAGGGACACATTTCTGTTTAGCCAAAGTGAGCAGAGATGCCTCGTACTTGTGTGAACAGTGCAGATAACTTTTGCTATGTTTGTGGTGAAGTGACTTTTGCATCACAAAAGTGCAGTATAACCACTATGGTTAAGAAAGCCTATCACCTTTCTTTTGGCTGCAAAATTGGAGATCAGGACAAGAGGTGGGCCCCATACATATGCTGCAACACTTGTGCAAGAAATCTTCGCCAGTGGTTGAACAGGAAAAGGAAATCTCTGCCTTTTGCAGTGCCAATGATTTGGAGAGAGCCAACAGATCATACCAGCAATTGTTACTTCTGCACGTTGGGAAAGGTGTGTCAAAAAAGAAAAAGTGGACTGTGCATTATCCAAACAGTCCATCAGCTATATGCCCAGTACCCCATGGAGAAGGACTGCCGGTTCCTGATGCACCAGAATCATTCTCACTTGAGTTAGAGGAGGAAGAGGAAGAGGAAGAAACTTCTGGTCCTGAACCATCAATGTCACAGGACCCACATTTTCTCCCATCCTCCTCCTCTGAACCACACCTCATAACACAAGATAAACTGAATGACCTTGTCAGGGATTTGGAACTACCCAAGAGTAAGGCAGAGCTGTTGGGCTCCAGACTACAGCAGTGGAATCTCCTGGCAGGTGATGTTTGGGTTTCCATGTTCCGTGACCGTCAAAAGGATCTTGTCCCATTCTTCTTCATGGAAGGTGATCTTGTAGCCTGCAACAACATCAATGGTGTGATGGGAGCCCTCAACATCGTTCACGATCCAGATGAGTGGAGACTGTTCATTGATTCATCGAAGATGAGTCTTAAAGCTGTTTTACTGCATAATGGCAATGTTTTGCCATCAATTCCAGTTGGTCATGCAGTCCATCTGAAGGAAACCTATGACAACATGAAACAACTTTTGAGGTGCATAAACTATGACCAACATCAGTGGCAGCTTTGTGGCAATTTGAAGGTTGTTGCTCTCTTGCTTGGTCTGCAGACTGGATACACAAAGTACTGCTATTTTCTCTGCGAATGGGATAGTTGTGCAAGAGATTCCCACTACATCAAGAAAGATTGGCCACTCTGCCAGTCATTGGAGCCTGGGAGGAAAAGTGTTCAGCATCCACCACTTGTTGAATCAAGGAAGATTTTGTTACCACCCTTACACATCAAGCTGGATCGGATGAAGAACTTTGTCAAGGCCATTGACAAAACACAAGCAGCTTTCAAATACCTCCATGGAAAATTTCCAAGGTTAAGTGAAGCTAAGATAAAGGAAGGTGTCTTTGTTGGTCCTCAGATTTGTGAACTTCTTCGAGATGATGCATTTGACCATGCACTGCGTGGCAAGGAAAAGACGGCATGGAAAGCCTTCCAGTTAGTGGCAATACATTTTCTCAGAAACAACAAGGCAGACAACTACAGGTTGTTGGTGGAAAACCTCCTCAAGGCATACAAAAGCCTTGGTTGCAACATGTCACTAAAGATACATTTTTTGCATTCTCATCTAGATTTTTTTCCACCGAACTGCGGAGCAGTGAGCGACGAGCACGGCGAGCGATTTCACCAGGACATTGCAACAATGGAGAAATGCTATCAGAGCAAATGGAGCCCATCAATGCTTGCAGACTATTGCTGGACAGTGACAAGAGATGCTCCATTTAATGAATACAAGAGACAAGCCAAGAAGCGCCGAGTAGACACTGAATAGGACTAAACTATGTACATAATAGTTTTTTGCCTTTTGTTTCATAATAAATTTTATTTATATATCCCTTTTGCTGATTTTTAAAGTGTTACATAAACAGGACAGGTAAAATATTATCATGTAAAGCAACCATAGACACATGAAAAGACCTAGGTTTACAATTTATGATTAAAACTCTACTATCTACACAATATACATAGACATAAAATGTAAAAACTTAAATATCTTAGAAACAGTAGCCAATCAGTTGTTTTAATTGTCATATTTGAATTCAGCACATCAAAATACATAATAAATAGCACATTTTATCTCTGAAGCAGACGACTTCTCAAAAATTGTAGACCAGTGATATTAGCCAGGATGAGCAGGGATGGTGTCCCTACCTTCTGTTTGCTAGAAGCTGGGAATGGGCGATAGGGAATAGATCACTGTTCCGTTCATTCCCTCTGAAGCACCTGGTATTGGCCAGTCGGAAGACAGGATACTGGGCTAGATGGATCTTTGGTCTGACCCAGTATAGCCATTCTTATGACATTTTAAATATTAGTCACAACATTTTTGCAATCCTAACAGTAAAGAAAATGTCAAGCAAAAACACTTCACGGTTTACAAAAGGCTTCAAAACCAAATAAGCTTCATAATTTTTTTAAAAAGTTTAAATAATTAAAAACAGGGGGAATATTTTGTCCAGTTCTCCTGAACAGGGGAGGCTACTCTCATATGTGCACAAAATAAGGTGTGTAGGCTCTCCTTTCATAGGTGCAGCTTAAATAAAATTTAAAAGAATATAATTGATCTCCATCCTGACTTCAATTGTAGAATCGAACCCAAGGTCAGGAAATGGTAATTGGGCTACAGCTGTTCACATTCAAACTCTCATTGTGCATGTTTAGAGAATTACTGCTGATATTATTAATTATGAAAGGATCACTTTAACCCAAAGCTGTTGCTTTAAACAAAGGAGAGAATTTATAGATTTCCTGTTCTGGCAAGGTAAAGTGTGATTGTACCCGCAGAATGCCATTCTAAATAGTTATAGACAGGTGGTTTATAGACATTTTCATTAGCAGATTTCAGGTGACTAGTTACACAGCTGGAATTTCTACTGCAGACAGATTTGCTCTACAGATTTATAGTCAATTGAACTAGTTACACTAGTCTCCTCAGAGTGAAGTACAGAGTACCTTTAAATGGGTACTTTTCCACTATACTTTTCTTTACCTCATGTTAAATGGGCAGCTTGAATTACATTCTGAATCAGTTAGTAGAGTGCAATGTATACTTATACTTCGGTTGCACTTAAAAAGCTTCTACTCTTTTGAAGGATTCCACTAACAGGAGAGCTATTCGATAGCACACTGTGTGGTGTCCTGAGAAAAGCAAGAACTTAATTTGTTTATGTGGGAAGAGTGTCAATCAGAGTGCCTAGGGAGGTTGTGGAATCTCCATCAGTGGAGATTTTAAAGAGCAGTTAGACAAACACCTGTCAGGCATGGTCTAGATAATACTTAGTCCTGCCATGAGTGCAGGGGACTTGCCTAGATGACCTCTTGAGGTCCCTTCCAGTGCTATGATTCTGTAATCACGAATCTGGGAAAATAGGAGATTGGATCAAAAATCATACTAAATAAGACCTGTTCTTAAATTTACAAAGCCAGGGTTTCCATGGAGCATTTGAGATCTGTGACATAGGTAGCAATAGGAGAGATTAATTGAATGGCATCTTAACTGGCTCTGCTTTTACATACGTTACATGCCTGGACTTAGGGCTTGGGGCGGATAATCACCTAAACATGAGCTCCTAGTGCGATGCAATGACCAAAAGGGCAAATGACATCCTTGGATGCATAAACTGGGGAATCTTGAGTAGGAGTACAGAGGTTATTTTATCTCTGTATTTGGCACGGGTGCAACTGCTGCTGAAATACTGAGTCCAGTTCTGATGTCCACAACCCAAGGAGAAGGTTGAAATGAGGGTTCAGAGAAGAGTCACAAGAATGATTAGAAAACATGCCTTTTAGTTATTGAGCCCCTTGATTCTATCTATTTAGCTTAATAAATAGAAAGTTAAGGGGTAGCTTGAATGGTCTGTAAGAACCTACATCTGGAACAAGTATTTGATAATGGGCTCTTCAATCTAGTAGAGAAAGGTATAAAACGAGCCAATGGCTGGAAGCTGAAGACATTCCAGTCTGAATTTGTCTAATTTTTAAAATCAAGATTGTTTTTCTAAAAGATATGCCTTGGGGAAGTCCTGTTACCCGTGTTAGACAGGAGGTTAGACTGGATGATCACCATGGTCCCTTCTGGCCTTGGAATTAATCCATCTCTAACCAAAAGAAATAGCACTCTACCATCTCCTTAGATTACTTTCTGATAAGGAGAGCAAAGAACTATGATTTCTTCCTCACTTTCTATCAAGAACAGAAAAAAGTGAGAGATTAAAAATTGGCTGGTATTATTTATTTGGGAGTATAGAACAGAAAAGATACATTCCAGAGGTCAGTAGGTTTACAAGTTGTGTGTACACATTATGTTATCACCATTTGGTCTGAATACATTCATTTTTGATAAAAATCAGACCACCAGGCACAACCAAGTCTTAGAAAAATGTTCTACTGCTATATAAATGTGCAGGATTTACAAAAATGCACCATATGAGCCTCACTCATTCATTTAAAACTCCCTTAGCAACTATACTTAATAATCTGAGCCTATTAACATCTACAATAAACTCCATTATGCACTATGTCAAAGAAAAAAATATTAACTAAGCGATTTGATTCTCATTTTAAAAAGACAAACAGCCATAAAATGAATAGCAATGGCTCCTGTAATAATCAGGCTTCTTATGCTAAGCAGGTTCAGTCTGACCAGTGCTTGAATGGAAGATTTCTAGAGAAAAGCCAGGTGCTAAAAAAGTTCTGTTGGTGATTTAGAAGGTGCTATACTTCCTTTGATAGTGTAGAACAATATGCCAGCATGAATTGCAAGACTGGGTCATTCTTGTTTTCTGATGTGCTCTTCCGGAAAAGTATGTATTTCTTATGGCAGGTATTTACCATCTGATCTATGTTAACTAGAGCAGATAATACCGGGCAAGAAAGAGTAAACTCAGGAGAGACTGTAGTGATTGTAATGGGCATGGACTAAAGCTGTAGATCCTCTCTCTAATATTAAGTGTTTCAATATTGTAGATGGTTGCTCACGTTCCTTACCTCCAGCCATTCATTCTCCAGTTGTACTTCTCAGAATTAAAGTGATATATTAAGCACTAACATGTAATATTAGTATCTCTTAATATGAGATAAGAAGAATGGCACACAAATTTAAGCAGACAGTTCTCTCCTCAGATTCTGAAGAGACAAGAAATGCAGAGCTAAAGATGAAACTTCACCCTAATGTTTCTGCCCTAAATGACACAAATGGGCTTCTCCCCAAACCATTTATTCTGACTTAAAATTATGTTATATAATCTAGTTAATGCCAGACCAAAGGCTCTCTCTCTGGAAGTCTGTGTTACTGTTCTTTCTGCTGTAGGCTTAAATCAAAGTTAACAGAGTATTAGATGCATTGTATAAGTATAATATCTCTATCTATCTATCTTTCTGGCTATTAAATTTACTACAGCTTATGCATATGTAGAACTCACTTGTAGTTTTCACTTCAGTTAAAAAAAGAGGGAGTAGAATGTACAAGTGAGCTGCATTTGTAATCATTTTGCCATGGAAACCACCACACTGTGGAATCCCACTCTGCTTGTAAGCAGTGGTTGCTAAGGAAAGGGAAGGAGAAGTAGACAGCTGCTGGCAGGCTATCAGAGAGACTCAATGCCAGTTGATAGGAAAGTGATTAACCTCCACATTCTCTTTCCTCATTATTATATCACTGCTTACTTTTAGCATGTATTGTTTCATGGTAAGTGACTACTGTAATTTTCTTTCCAAAAAGATGTGAGATTAGTTTAAACCATGTCACGAGATCAGTAACAAGTGTTCCTTTTTAAATGGAAGTACCTCATCTAATAGCTTATGTTGCTTTATTTACTTACCTGAAAAAATTCACTGAAGATTGTATATTTTGCATAACAGGATCCAAGTAATAAATGTCTCCTGTTAAAAATGTAACAGCAGAAATGAAGATAAGCACTTTGTTATTAAAAAGCAATGTAATCTCTCCCTAGTCCCCCAACTAAGTAACTGGCATGCTTTCCCCAGGGTTACTAAAAAGGTGGCACCATCAGAATGCTGAGGCCTATACAGATAACACTGTTGTTCATAGTCCTACTTGGGGAGACCATCTGCAGACCCTTCAAGACGCGGTTCTTAGGACCAGCCCCACAACATGTAACTAGCCATGACTGAGGTACCCAATTTGGGGTACCACGTAGGGTGCAGCCTCATGAAACTAATGATTGACAAGGTACAGACCCTAATACCATGCCCAATTCCCTGGAAGAAACAGCAAATGAGGTATTTTATCAGCCTGGCAATTTATTACTGGAGGTTTATCCTCAGTTTTACCTCAATCTCAGCCTGCCTTAAAGACCTAATTAAAGGTAAACCACCCAAGGAAGATGTGGTGGGATTGGAACAGGGAGGAAGCTTTTAATGAACTGAAAGCACAACTATGCCGGGCACTTGTGCCCTTCGGCCCTGATTTTTCTTGTGAATTCATACTGCACATAGATGCCTCACATGTCTGCCTAAGTGCCATGCTCTCAGAAGACACTGAAGAAGGCCACCACCCAATCATATACTTGACTAGGAAGGTATTCCTTAGAGAAAAGGCCTACACAATTACTGAAAAGGAGGCACTAGGGATCGAATGGGTCACAGATTCTCTCAGGTATTACCTGCTAGGTAGCCCCTTCTCCTTGATCACAGATCACGATCCCCTCTACTGGCTCCATACCATGAAAGATGTGAATCCATGTATAATGCGATGGTACCTGGTGCTACAACCCCATAGTTTCAGAGTGCAACTCCAGACAGGAAAGGACCGTGTTAATGCCAGTTTCTTTTCCTGGAAAATCAGAGATGGAGATTACCTATGCCAAGACTGCAGGGGTGAGGTTGTGAGGGGTAATTTCCTCAGTCTCAGAGAGGTGGCAGCATATGAGCCCTTCTGGGCTCAGCCAGCACTAATGAGATACACCTGTGAGACTTGATCTGCCTGGAGGGAGGAAGCTTAAAAAGGGAAAGCCTTCCATAGGAAGTGGTGGTGACTAGGGAGAAAATTGCTATACCTGAGAGACCACTGGCCACGTAGACAGACCAGCAAGAGGAAGACAACTGTAGAACTTGCAGCCCCTGAGACTGCATGAACCAGATATAAAGCAGGGGTGACCAAAAGGAGGGGCTGGAGGCAGACCCTACCCCTGATTAAGGACAGAATACCTACAGATAAGCCAAACCCCAAAAGAGAGACCGAAAGACTGCCTAAGAGACTGACCACCTTTGCCTTTTACTTTTACTCTGATTCTCCCTCTCCCAGGGGAAGGAGAGGGAAAAGGGCCTTTTTAACAAAATCCCTTAAGTGCCACAAACAGGGGAAGGACTCTGTAAGCAGCTCAAACCATGGTTTAGAGGGGACAGGGTAGGGATGAGGTACCCCCTATAAGATAATTGAAAGATGTAAACACCAAGAAAGAAATGAGAAGGAATTATTGAAAGAAGTAATAGAATTAAACTAAGAAAAAAAGAAGTTTATATTAAATATTAGGGAAGACTTCCTGACAGAGATTTTTCAGACTGCAGAATAGTCTTTCAAGGGACGTATTAAACTCTAGTGCTTATGATTTTAAAAGCACTAACAGGCCAAACACTATGATGAGTAGTGTAGGGAACAAATCCTGCATTTACAGAGGATTGATGAGATGACATAAGGTCTTTTTAGCATTTAACTTCTAATTATGCTAATCAATATGTTCCAAGTGCTTAAATGTGCATTTTAATTAAAATTCTTAATATGTTCCTCTAATTTTATGCTAAGAAGAGATGTTAAGAGGAATCACATGAAAATGCTGATATTTTGTGGTGCAAATGTACATATATAATCATTTAATAGATTGACTGTTTAATTCTAATACTCTATTTTCTGTTTCAGGGTACAAGTTGAATTTTATATGAACGAAAATACATTTAAAGAGAGACTGAAGCTATTTTTCATCAAAAACCAAAGATCAAGTAAGCAGTTTTGATTAATTTCTGTTACATGCATTTGTTAAATATAGGAGATGAAATCTTGGTCCCATTAGAGTCGATATCAGGAGTTCCACTGACTTCAATTGGGCCAAGATTTCATCCATAGGAGATTAGCAGATTCTGTTTTTAACAGAATTTCCATAATGAATTCTCAAAAGACATTAGCAATTTAGTGTTTTGTTTTTTTTTCTTTTTCATTTTGTTGGGGACAACTATTTATTGACTGGGTTTTATTTTTGCAATGTCTTCAGATGGACTAGTTTCCATGGATCTGACATGTCAGTGTATTTGGATGGGTCATCACATAGCTTTCTAAATGAAAAGAAAAGTTCCAGAGGCATGTTGGCTTCCAACCTGTTTTATTTTATCAAAATCCTCTTAAATTAATTTCAAACTCTATCAAGGTTGCAAAAATAATTTAGAAAGGTGACCAGCTGAAAGGTCATCCCAGCTTCTAAGGCATTTCTGAACATGGTATTTCAGATGCAAACAAATTTTAGTTGCCTTGTAATCTTTTTTCCTTTAGCCCTGATTCAGCTGGCTATCCACATTCACCAAAGCACATTAACTGCTTTGCTGAATGGGGCCTAGATGATTTTTCACTCAGATTGTCACATTTAAAACTAACCGTGATCTTTTTCCTGCTTTTAAAATTAACTAACACCAAATATGCACTGGGGAGAAATTCACCCCATGCAAAGCGCTTCCATCATGCTGTATCCATAACTTATTTACAGCCTGTATGAAAGCTCAAATTCAACCAGGAGATGGAGGGCCAGTGCAAGATTCCCCCACTACCTAGGATGATTGCAGGTAGGGTGACCAGATGTCCTGATTTTATTGGGGCAGTCCCAATATTCAGGGCTTTTTCTTATATAGGCACCTATTACCCCCCACCCTGATTTTTCACACTTGCTATCTGGTCACCCTAATTGCAGGAGGAAACTGTGGCCAGAAGATCTACGTGAGATGCAGTCCATACATGTTGTGGAAAGAGTCTCCAAACCAGACCTGCTTAGGCCATCACAGAAAGCCACAATGGGCAGGGGCTCTGACATTTACCTTTATATTCATCCAGTCATTCCCAAACCCCATGCAACAGCCTGAATGAAATAAAATCTGATGTGTATCCCTTAACTGTGAGGAAGGCAACTACACACTCTGGCCTCATGTGTTAGCATTGTTGATGTTACTACCTTTTGCCCTCTACCCATATAGAGCCAGATTACAGTCGCTTTATGCAGGTGGGGGAATGGATTTTACCCTAAGTACTTAAGTACAGTTCAGGTGGGTGCAGGGCTTGGTGCAGATAAAAGATTATTTTCACCCTTGCATTATACGGAGAAGGGGTAAGTGGACAGATTTTTAAAGAGAGAGACAAGGTGGTTGAGGTAATAACTTTTTATTGGACTAACTTCTGTTGGTGAAAGAGACAAGCGTTCAAGCTACACTGAGTAATTTTCCAAGACTTGAAGAGCTCAGAGAGTCACAGCAAAATACAAGGTGGAACAGATTGTTTAGCATAACAGACACATTTAAAATGAAGTGGTCCCTTAGAATATGTGTTAGCATCCTCATGCTAAACAATCTGTTCCACTTTATATTTAGCTGTGACATTCTGAGTACCTTTCCCAGACCTGGAGAAGAGCTCAGTGTAGCTCAAAAGCTTGTCTCTTTCATCAACAGAAGTTGGTCCAAAGTGCTCATCCACTTCGTCTCTCTAATATCCTGGGACCAACACTGCTACATCACCACTGCAAACAGATTTTTAAAAGCTTTCAGTGGTAGCCATGTTAGCAAAAAAAATGAGGAGTCCTTGTGGTACCTTAGAGACTAACAAATTTATTTGGGCATAAGCTTTCGTGGGCTAGAACCCACTTCATCAGATGCATGAAGTAAAAAATACAGGAGCAGGTATAAATACACGAAAGGATGGGGGTGCTTTACCAAGTGTTAGGTCAGTCTAACGAGATACATCAATTAACAGCAAGATACCAAGATTTTTAAAAGGTATTTAGACAGGTAGTGATGCAGATAAGCACCTAGTGGGATTTTCAAGAGTGAATAGGAATTCCAAATTCCATTGAAATCAAAACTGAAAATTATCAGTAAATGGAGCAAATTCAGCATGTGTGAACTCAGACTCCATTTTAGGAATACTGTTGTGATCAGTGCAGCTCTGAAGTAGAACAAGCAAAAGAGACCTAAAGACTTCAGACTTGGATGTCTAAATCCCTCTTTGAGCAACAAATAGAAGTGTATGGATTTTCTTCCCCCCCCCCCGCTTTGATACTCTTACTCACACTCAATAGAGCTCTACTTGACTAAAGTGGGAATACTCATGGTGTAAATTACTATTCAACATGAATAAGGCCCATGGTTAGGTCAGAGTACAAACATCCCAACAAGAAGTATTGTATGAAAAATTCTTAAAGTACTTCAGAACAATCATGTTACCATGCAAAATAGACAGTAACGCTTCTATATACCTTGAGTCAGTGAATAAAAGTGGTATTGAATATATATGTAAGACTATATTTGCACTCAGATTAATCAAAACAGTGGAGATTTCTGTATAGCAGAAATATATTCTGAACCTACAGCCTTGAAGCAGTGATTTCAACATCCACATCTCAATCAATCTTCAGTGTTGCTTTTAAATCTGTAAAATCTTCTCAGCACAAATTGAAGTCAGTATAAGGTTCTCTAATGCACATAGCTCATGTCAAAACTACCGGGCCGGCTTCAGGCACCAGCCGACCAAGCACGTGCTTGGGGCGGCACCTTGTAAGGGGTGTCCAATCTTGGGGTTGCGGGGGGCACTCAGGGTTTTTTGTTTTTTGTTTTGGTTCGGCAGGGTGGCTCTCAAGGGGTTTGTTGTTGTTGTTGTTTTTGGTTCAGCTGGGCGGCGCTCGGGGGGGTGGGTTGTTTTTGTTTCGGTGGGGTGGCGTGGCGCGGTGCTTGGGGGGCGTTCGGCAGCATGGTGCTCGGGGGGGTGTTTCGGCGGCGCGGCGGTCGGGGGGATGTTTCGGCTGGGCGACGCGGCGCTCGGGGTTGGGGTGGTGTTACGGTCGGGCGGTGCTCTTTTTTTTTGCTTGGGGCAGAAAAAAAGTTAGAGCCGGCCTTGCAAAACTATCTGCTTTTTTGCTTGTGTAGCAATGCTGCAGAAACATTCTTACATATTTGGTGGACGTGGCATACTTACCAGTTATGTACATAGCCTTTTGAGTACGGGCAAATTAACCTATTTGGAATTCAATTCACAGATCAAGACATAGTTTTCATTATCCTGACACCTACCAAATTTATGTTTCTGGCAGCTAATTGGAAGTTTATATACCAATTAAAATAAACATCTTGCTCCAGAAAATTGGGAATATAGTTGTTATGAAAAAATTGACATGTTGAGAGTGGAACTTGCATTTCTGAAATGTAATAGCCCTTTTTGGACTACACTAAGAGTAGGGATCCAGGAAACTGGGCTCACTTAGGACAATAGAGAATGTTTCTTTGTTCCGTGTGTATGTGGTCCTTTTTATATAAGAAGGGGTTATATGTATGTAACACAATCTCCTATACTCCCTTGATTGTATGTTAACTAGTCTCTGGGCATGTTGCAAAGAAGGAATTGCTTTGCCCCGTACGCTATTGTGATAATGATAGATTGACATATTTAAAGTGCTATTGATAGGGGATTTATTGGATTATATTAATCCTCCATTCCCCTCACCGCCTGCCCCCCCATTTCTTTGTTTCAGTTGTCCTGCTCGCAAGCTCCTGCTTGCATGTTTGATTACACTGATGCCTATTCTCATGTTAATGCATCACTATATTTCCACATAATTAATATTGTTAGACACCTATGAATCTGGCTCTTCAATTGCTCCCTTAGTCATTTATTTTCCTACTCATTAGAACGGGAAGGAAATTCTAAATATATATATAATTGCAAAAATAAACACATTTGGATCGACTGAAACATCGACTGAATTCCTGTTGATTTTGGCAAGCTGTTTTGGTTGAAACAAAAATAATTTTGGAAATGTTGAATTGGTTCATTTTGACATTATCAAAATAGCCAAAAATGGAATATTGAATATAAAGGGGAGGAGGGGCAGCACTTTATTTGTATTACCATAGAATGTAGGAGTCCTAGTCATGGACCTCTTCCTTTTCTTCCCCTACAGTCCACAGATTTGCAGGAAGGCTTCCACAAAGAGAACTAGTTAAAATGACATGGCCTTTAAATTGTAAGTTAAAGTAGTTGGAATCAGGGAAGCAAGTCTGAGCAATCCTATTCAAGATCCCATAGCATATTCAAAGCATTACTGGGTTCTTATGAGCTGTACACTATAACTAATGATTTTTTTTAAATGCAATTTCCAGTATTAAAAGTTTACTGTAAACACACCCAGGAAACAGGTCTCCTGACAACGAAGTTATCTGTCCAGTGATATAGAAACCACAAAAAGTACAAGAGTTAATATGATTAGCTAAACTCTCTTACCAAGACATGCGGGGGTCTGTTTTTATCCAAACCCTCCCCAATGAAACAGCCCTATGGCAGAAACCCAGAAAACCCCAATCACTTGTACTGATGTATTTTGGTGGGGAAGACCAATATCCTGCTATTCATTCTAACAGTTCTGGTGGCACGATTGCTGTTTCCATTTGGTGTTTCAGGGAGCTGCCAAGGATGGCTACTGCCCCCCTGCCCCGCCCATGAGTTTTGGGTAGATTTCAGTGGGAACACAGAACACTCTTGTCATACACTACAGCAAGGGTCATCACAGATGCTGTTTTCTGAACGGCTCAAAATACATCTTTTCCCTCTGAGTAGCTGCTACTAATTTTTAAGACTTAATGGAGTAGGTTTAGCTAGTTCTGGTTCCCTGATTAATTCTGGGTGTTTTATGTGACCAACAAATACAGCTCTAAATTTTAAGCATTTCTACACAATACTCAGTTACCCTAATCCAAATGATATACAGTACACATGGCATGATGTGTCAACAATTTCAGAGTTGCTCCAATTTGTCAAATATTTCTGCAAATTGACAAAAAAAAATCATAATATTTCACACAGCTCCAAAATTTAGTTATCAATATTTCAACATAGAAAATGCATACAAGGTTTACAGTAAATACGGCATAGAGTGCCAGCCAGCTACATAATGACAGAGAAGTGATGACACGTTGCTGTGACTTGCTTGTACCTGGCAAGATGAATCAGTATAAGATCACACCCTAGAACAAGTCTCAGAGAGAGAAAAAACAGATGAAGCTTCAATTCAGTGGGGAGTGGGAGAAAATGAAATACCCACATCCGGGAAGCTTATTAATGTACATTTTGAAATAAGACCTGAGGCCACCTGCTCTGGAAATGGCTACACTTAAAAACAGAAAAGAGAGTTATAGGAAAGCTCACACCAAACCTATCACAACAGCCATACTCCAAACTAATTAACCCCTTCCTCCAATTCATGCAATTTGGATGGAAAAATTATGCAGATACAAATGAAAGATTTAAAGGAATACTTAAAGACAATGCCAAGTGAATAAGTCCTGATCCTCAGCTTCAATAAATTGGTATAACACCATTTAAGTTATTTTACCCTATTTAGAATCTGGCCTACGGTCTCCAAAATGTCTTTGGAGCATTACAAATTCTGTCAAGTTATCATTTGATCCTTCCAAACCTGGGTCACAAGCAATACCAATGCAGGACAATGTGGTAGTCTATACACAAACACTTCTTCTCAATCTCAACACTCATTTACTTGTGCCTTTCTTAGGTAACAACAACATTTTATTCATTTATGTAGTTTAATGAAATAAATAGATTGTGGACTACAGTTATCAATTTTTGTTTGTTTGTTTTAAACCAAAGAGTGATACCATGGTTACAGAGACAATGAAATCATAATCACATCACCGCAAAACAATGAATAACTGGATAAAACAGGGGATGATTGATGTTGCTGAACATAAATGTCAGACACCAGTGTCAAAATAGCATAGATAAAGACATTTTGTGCAAACACGTGCTACTTGACAATCTGTTTAGGAATGGGAAAAAAAGAACTGAAATCCAGTCAGACAAACCATACTGAGGTGCTGACAGCATTTAAAATAGAAATAAAAAAATGTTAACCAGCAAAGAGAAATTAAGAATAGTGGATTTATAGTGATGTTTGAAGGAATGGAAAGAATGAAAACTAGTAACCCATTTCACATAGAGAAAAGAGATTAAAAATAATTCAGCTAAGACATTTAGGACTAGAAAAATATGTTTTAACTAGAAACTCCTGGACATAGTGAAACAAATATGGGCCTAATCCTTTACTGCCTTAACATTGGCTAGCCATTTAGACATGTGCAAAGAGTGTAAAATTGTAATCAATGAGAAGAGTAGTGTTTCACACCCACTTTGAACAGATGACCATCTTTTTGCTCTGTGTTTGTACAGTACTTAGCACAATGGGGTCCTGGTCCATGACTAGAGGCTGTGGGTGCTATGATAATAAAAAATAATAACAATGTGCTTGACTATTCAAAGTGCAAAGCATTGGAGAACCAGGCCCTCTGACAGCAGTCAATAGCATCAACAAGAGGGGAGACTCAAATACCTAACTATACCAAATGAACTCTGGGATAGTCTATAATTTGGTAAATATTCCCTAGATAAGCCTATCACTCAAGTGTCTTGAAACAGATAAACTTCCAAGTACTGGAAGCAATACTTATTAGTCACATATACAACACTTTCTCACAAAACTGGATCTATCAAAAGAGAAAGTCAGACAAGGAACCAGTTAATCTTATACATGAAGAATTCCAAAAACAGTAGTTTTAGAGTGGGTATTCAAACACTATGACACCCCAAAATACACAAGAAAATGGTTAGACTAAACAATTGTTGACGACTACTAGAAAAGGACAGAGGTGAGAGAAGTAACACATTTTAGATCTTGGAATGGAGAAACACTGGATTAAACAAGTAGAGTTACCAGCTCAGGTGTTAGTAAAGAACAGCCCCTGACTCTGTGGTCAGTTGCATGCCAGGGAGAAGATTCACTTCCAGGAAGAGTACAAGTGGCATTGTTATCCCTTGTGGGATTGCCATAAGAGAATAAGTTCCACCCCAGGCTTCATAGAAACCCTGCAGGAAAACGCTGCATAAGAGATACAATTTAAAGAATCATATTTCTGAGAGTCTTAGCTGTGCTCTATCCCTCACTGCAATAGCCAACTCCATGCTCCTTAGTGGAGTGGAGGATGACAAAGGGCTTGTGCCCTGGTGTGCTTCCTCCACTTTGCATGCCAGTGAACCCTGCAGCCTGTGTTGTTCCAGAGACAGTGGAGCTGACAGCTTTGTGTAGTGATTTCGTGTTTTCCCAACGACACATTTTCCACTCTGTCCATACAGGTCTCTTGCCAGAATTTGAGTGCTGCAGACAAACAAGTCCATGTAAACTCCTACGTTTCACCAGCGCAAAGTCTTGCTGTTTTCTACCAAGAATAGAGTTAATCTAAAATAAGCTTCTTATTTTTTGGACTCTGAGTCCTTCCTTAGCAGAACCCACCAGAGTCTCAGTTCTGATCAAATGAAAATTTCTAGAAGTACAGGAATTAAACAGAGGCAGAATAGGGAGATGCTTCTGATAACAACCAAGTAGCAATGGGAATCTGGTTAGCAGCCAGATGATTTGTATAGCAAGACTACTTTTTCAAGTCATTGTTTGTCACAAATAAATCCAATATATCAAGGGAAAGCAGCTCTTCATGACATGTGCAGAAGTTATTAGTGATGTTTTTTTTTTTTTTTGCAGGCATTAGGTTTTTTTGTTTTTGTTCCATGCATTAGTTTTGTAATGAACTACAATTAGAAAGAGAATATAGCAGCATCTCTACTCAGATTCAGTGCCCTCAGGATTCTGGGGTGCTTTTCCTTTGCTAGTGCCTGTTTACTTCTATGGACTCAATTGCTATGCTATCACTATTAAGTCGCTTTTGCAATATTTAAAGCTTCTATTGGGGTTATCTCAAAACCTTTTCTTTTCCAATGAAAATAAGTCCAATTCTCCAAACCATTTCATGTCATTTAGATTTATGACACCTACTAGAATTTTCTGTGTGATATACTACACTTTTGAGGGGAAAAAAACATCTTAGTTGCAGTATGAAGGATATTTCTTAAAATAATTGCCATAATGGAATCTAACATGTTTTATACAGCAAAACTTCTCTCTTGATTTGTAGTCTTGTCTTGCTAATATGGCCTGCTATGTTTTCTCTGCCACCCCCGGTCTGAAAGTCATAGTATCATAGGACTGGAAGGGACCTCGAGAGGTCTTCTAGTCAAGTCCTCTGTTAGTAGGGTGACCAGATGTCCCGATTTTTGGGTCTTTTTCTTATATAGGCTCCTATTACCCTCACCCCGTCCTGATTTTTCATATTTGATGTCTGGTCACCCTACCTGTTAGAGAAAGAGCAGACTGACCCAGAGGAGATTGAGTAGACGGGCTTCTTTATTGCGGTACTTGTTCTCCTTGACCCAATTGTCGAGTAAGCACTGAGTTAGTTACAGCACACTCTTTTTATCTAAGTTAGTATGTAAATACCTACATTTACTTCAACCCCCCAAAAACCCTTATTGAGTAATATGAATGCCCATACAATGAATATAATTATTCCCGCCCCTGTTTACCATTTACAGCATTAAGCATATTCTACAGACATTTTTACTTTGAAGACACATTTCTTTGCAATAATTGCAGCCACAAATTCCTTTAATCAGCAGTTTGCTGGGAAGGGAGGAAAGGGCCATGACCTCGAGCTTGTTTAGGGAGCTGGGAAAGGAAGGGAGGGGGAGATAACACTGCTTTACACAAAGAGTATCCTTTAGATGCCCACATTCCTTATGCAGTTGCAACGCTTATCAATCCTTAACAAGCAGAAGGGAAGGGAGAGGGGTAGCACTTTATCTATCAAATGCAGAAACAGTGCCTGCACTTTATCTATTAAGCGTAGAAGTGGTGCCTGCCTGTGCCTCTACTCCCTAATACCATGTCTGCACACCAGCTGTTTCCCAGGTCTGTATTTAAGCCTTACATATTCCAACATCCCCTACACTCAAGGCAGGACTAAGTATTATCTAGACCATCCCTGACAAGTATTTGTCTAACCTGTTCTTAAAAATCCCTAGGCAATTTATTCCAGTGCTTAACTACTCTGACAGTTAGGAAGTTTTTCCCAATGTCCAACCTAAATTGCCCTACTGCAATTTAAGCCCATTGCTTCTTGTCCTATCCTCAGAGGTTAAGGAGAACAAATTTTCTCCCTCCTCTTTGTAACAACTTTTTATGTAATTGAAAAACTGTTATCATGTCCTCTCTCAGTCATCTCTTTTCCAGACTAAACAAACCCATTTTTTTTTTCAATATGCCCTCATAGGTCATGTTTTCTAGATCTTTAATCACTTTTGTTGCTCTTCCCTGGACGTTCTCCAATTTGTTCACATCTTTCATGAAATCTGGTGCCCAGAACTGGTCACAATACTCCAGTTGAGACCAAATCAGAGTGGAGTAGAGTGGAAAAATTACTTCTCATGTCTTGCTTACAACACTTCTGCTAGTATATCCGAGAATGATGTTTGCTTTTTTTTTTGCAACAGTGTTACACTGTTCACTCATATTTAGCTTGTGATCCAATATGACCCCCAGATCCCTTTCCACAATACTCCTTCCTAGGCAGTCATTTCCTGTTTTGTATGCATACAACTGATTGTTCCTTCCTAAGTGGAGTACTTTGCATTTCTCCTTATTGAATTTCATCCTATTTACTTCTGACCATTTTTCCAGTTTGTTCAGATCATTTTGAATTTTAATCCTATCCACCAAAACACTTGCAACCTCTCCTAGCTTGATATCATGTGCAAACTTCATAAGTGTACTTTCTATGCCATTATCTAAATCATTAATAAAAATATCGAACAGAACCCAACCCAGAAATGATCCCTGCAGGACCCCACTCAATATGCCCTTCCAACTTCACTGAGAAACACTGATATAACTACTCTCTGGGAACGCTTTTCCAACCAGTTATGCACCCACCTTACAGTAGCTCCATT
Organism: Malaclemys terrapin pileata; assembly: GCF_027887155.1. Classification (NCBI taxonomy): domain Eukaryota; kingdom Metazoa; phylum Chordata; order Testudines; family Emydidae; genus Malaclemys; species Malaclemys terrapin. Next base: position 65,194,354 of record NC_071512.1, on the reverse strand, counting down.
TAGGTTGTATTTCCCTAATTTGTTTATGAGAAGGAGTATCAAAAAACCTTATTAAAGAAGAGCTTTTTCTGTAATAAACCTCCAAGGTCTCAATACAGACTGTGACGGTGCCCCCCATAAGGCTTTATGGAAATATGCTTATGAATATATATGACATAACTGGACTATGTTCTGTGCTACATATGCATGTAACATATCTATGTAAAGGTTATGATCTACTGAATCTATTAATCCTATTTGTATGAATGTATCATTTTTGTATTCAAAGCAATGAATATTGGCCGTGTACTGGCTTGATTTCTAAATAACCTTAGTAGAGCATTTGGTCAGTTCCTGGAGAAAGGAATTTGCAAAGTTAAGTGCCCAATCAAGAAGCACTTAAGGAACAATGCATCTTGGAATACTCCAATCCACATAAGAAGTCTTCCTGGAGACATTCAAGATACCATGTGGGCAATGGCTTCTTCCTGTAAAAACTGTGAGTCATGCATGGACATGTGGCTTGCCCAGGTGACTCCAGAACTCCATCTTGGAGCTGGACTTTGCATAGGTGAGAGAAAGGGGTCTCCACCCACAAGAGAAAGTCCATTTAAGCCCGTGGGCGACCCCTCCATTTTGTCTTCAGCTGGCTAAAGAGATAGACTGTCCACCTCCAAAGATACCTGAAAGAAACTGGAACAAAGGACAATAACTAGAGGGGGTCTGAGTGATTGCTGGACCTAGAGTAGCAGGAGACTAGTCTGTAAAAGGAAGCTTACTAGAATTGGTGAGGTGTTATTTGTATTAAGTTTATTAGACATAGACTTGCGTGTTCTATTTTATTTTACTTGGTAATTCACTTTGTTCTGTCTGTTACTACTTGAAACCACTTAAATCCTACTTTCTGTATTTAATAAAATCATTTTTACTTATTAATTAACACAGAGTATGCACTAACACCTGGGGGGGGGGGGTGCAAACAGCTGTGCATCTCTCTCTATCAGTGTTATAGAGAACAAACAATTTATGAGTTTACCCTGTATAAGCTTTATACAAAGTAAAACAGATTTATTTGGGTTTAGACCCCATTGGGAATTGGACATCTGAGTGTTAAATACAAGAACACTTCTGTAAGCTGCTTTCAGTTAAGCCTACAGCTGTTAGGGGACGTGGTTCAGACCGTGGGTCTGGGTTTGCAGCAGGCTAGCGGGTCTGGCTCAAACCAGGCAGGGCACTGAAGTCCTAAGTTGCCAGGGCAGGAAAGCAGGGGCAGAAGTAGTCTTGGCACATCAGGTGGCAGCTCCCAGGGGGTTTCTCTGATTCAACTCGTCACACAGACCAATGACCAAATGTCCCAGTTAGCAATTATTTTCTGAGTTGATTTATGGGAGGCTTAGAAGATTGCTTTTTGGCGATAAGACTGTGAACTCTAAGGCCAGGCTTCTGCAAACATGCCTGAGGTGATCTTTAAGCATGCAGGTACTCCTTATGTGCTCAAAGTTAAGGATATGCTAATGTGTTTGCAGTCTTGGTGCTTAAATCACTAGTTCAAATTAAGCCCTGGTTAGCAGAACAGAAATGCATTATTATTTTATTAGGATTTGATGGCCTATTTGGTGACAGGATGGTCTCACTTGATGGACATGTCACATATCTACATTGCAACTGAACCTCTGTAGTCTCTGCAGAGAAGTCAAGGACTTACTTTGTATGGGGACTGAACTCTTTCTGGGGGGGGGTGTTCTAGGTCACATTTGAGGTGCATTGCAGAGCAGCATGGGGGAAGTTTACATTGCTACTGTCCATGTCTTCCCAGATAATGTCAGGCACTCTAGTTATCTTTTATTATCAAAATATGACTTCAAATAATGATTAAAAGTTGCTATATTATCAGTAGGGAAAACAGGATGTGTTCCACACAGAGATTAACATTTACAGAGCTAAAATAAAACCACAAAACTGCAGATTGTAGACCTTTTCATTTCATTAACAGAAGGACTAGACAGATGAGGCCAATACAAAAATGCCCTTTATTCTCTCACCTCACCTGCTTGCCTACTTATAATAGCCCAGCTGGCATAGTAGCTGTCCTACTTAAGCAGATTTCCCCAAAAGGGTTAGTTCAGATAAGAAGTTCTTCCTTCAGCAACAGTTCAAAAAGAAAAAAAAGTAAAGCTTACAACACAGCAATGAATACGCACATACCCCAGCCCTCTCAGCCTCTGGTTATATCCTCTTTCCTTTTCTATCTCTTCTCCCTGCTCTGGGGAAATCAAGAGTCTGTTGTTAATTAGATTTGATAAGACAGAAGGAGTCTCTAGATAAATGTTGACAAGTCTAATTGCTGGTCACAGCTGTAGGACTTCTCACTGCTTGGGAACCCAGGATGGGGTTTTAACCCCCAGTTTGCCAACGCCAGGTTCCAAAAGGGGTTAATCTAACCTTCATAATATGAATGTATCTCCACGTTAAAGTAGCAAACAGTGCTCCATTATAAATCCTTATTTTCTCTGTCTCTCTCATACACAGATTCTAAGATATAGTTAAAGTAGACATTGTTCTGAATTTTTCTGTAATTAAGTATTCTACTTTTTGAAGACGGGAAGAGGGGAATGATTTTCAGAAACTTTAACTTAATGTTCAGTTTGAATGCAACTTCCCCCAGAAGCACAAGTTGATGGAATGCATGGGGGCTCCAGCACTGGGATAGGGGAGACAGGGAGTTATGCTCAATAAATAGCTTTTGCACTCTTCTCTTAGAAGTATGTATACTCACAAGCACACATATAGGTATGGAAAAACATAATTGGGCCCTACCAAGGCAAACATATGACTGGTTCTATTCAGTACAATGGGCCTATTCACATGCATAAGTGCTAGAAGAATTGGTGTCTTAGCTTACAGTGACAGACATTAGTTATTCTATGGTTGACTGGTGCTTACTAATATCCTGCTCCTGCAATCAGATCCGTGTGAGCTCACATCAGTCAACAGAACTCAGCATGGGCACAAGGGTCCAACTGTGGGGATCCAAATTCAGGATTGGAGCCTCGGTCTACAAGTGTACAGTTTACTAATGGTTGCTAATCATATTGCTTTCTACCCATTTGCCTTTGCCAACAGTGACTATTAGTATAATTACTGGTAACTTTTTTTAATGTAAGTATTAAATGCAAAAAACATTACACTTGTACAATTAAGGCTATACTCTCTTTAATTACAAGATCACATGCATATCTTTGGTCCTGATGCTGCAATGAGCTCAGAGTCTGATTCAATGACCATTGAGTTAATGGTTCCATTGGCTTCAATTGGACCCTCAGAACAGCAAACGCTGTGCTCATATCGAGCCCCTTTGAATTCAAGGAGGCTTTGCACTCGTGCGGGCATCTGCCCACATGGAACTTATTACCTACCTGGGGCCTGAGCTTGTAGAAGACACTACATTATGTTTGGTTGCATTATTTTAGACCTTGTATGCAGTACAGTTCAGTGTACACACACAAAGGAGTAGAGTTAAAGTTGTCCCAGGTATTAGTTTTTACATTTTCTGACTTTTGTGCCACTTTATCAATACTTTAATATAGTTTAATATTTTATACATTTGGGCAATAATCATACATTCCCTACACAAAGCTATTCCATAAAAACTTCCAAATATTAATATTTGAATACTTGTCATCACAAGTTCTCTGACTTGAGTTGAAGGCATATCTTGTTCCTTTTAAGTAGTTTTACATTAAACATGAATTAAAATCTGAAGAAACTGAATTTGTATTTTCTTTCCTTTTATCAAACAGGTCTCAGAATACGATTGTTCAATTTTTCTCTCAAGTTATTAAGCTGTTTGTTATATATAATTCGAGTGCTCCTGGATGATCCTACACAAGGACATGGATGGTAAGATTTTCTTTTTTATTTGCCCTCTCAAAGTACTACTTATATTGCATGAAACGGCTCAATCGTTCTTGATGCTTATAAATATTTGATGTTCTGTCAACAGGGATTTCGTTTTAGAGTTTATAGTTGGTTGTGGTGCAGCATGAATTGCAAAACTAATCCAGTCTTTCTGAGTGAATATGATAAAGAATCCAATGAAAATGTAATATGATTTTCTTTCAATCAAAAGCATTTTGCTCCTTATTACTGAAAGTGCTTACTGTATATTTGTTCATATTGTGTAATAGTCTCTGTGGAATGAAGTAGCTGTGCCATTGCACATATCTTTTTGCCAAGTTATTGAATAACATTTCAGATTGATTTATAATGTATATGACACAATGAATAAATCATTGCCATATTCCAACTCCTCTGCTTGTACACCCTGCCACATGTCAGGGCAACTGCACCTCTAGTCCCTTTTTATGGTCCACCAAGGGTACCCACTCTCAGACTTCTGGCTCCTCAGCCTGCACCTTTCTTGGATTGAGATGTGCATCTCTCTCCTCCTCCTGGCCAGGGTTTCTTCAGGCTGCACAATTCCCTGCCTACACTGAGAGTTCCCCAGCAAGTCAGACCACCTAAGTAGACCTGCTTTGCTTTCTCTTTAAAGGTTTTAAGCAACATAGTTGCCCACAATTATAAGTTACCACACAGTTTTTCCTAAGCTGCTGCTTATTTTTAATAGGAAAGCATAACAGAGAAAACATTAAAACAATAAAAGAACCCATACCTGCTAATAAGCTTACCAGAGATCACCCTAACTCCAGCAAGGGCTATGGTAGGAGTCAGTCCTTTAAATCCTACACAGGAGTTTTTCCTGTGGTTACAGCTTCATAATGGCCTTGGCTCGGGACAAGCAACACTATGAATCTAGGAGTCACTCTTTTATACAATTTGAGCCTCTGGTCTTGTCCTCTTGTAACAGCTGATCAGCAGACAAAAGTCCCCTTCTCAAGGCGAAGGTTGAAAAGGCTGAGTTCTTGCATAAGTGGAGGGAGTATATTTGCATACACCTTCCCTAGAGACTTTATGGGAAACTCATTCAACTTTAAGTGTTCATTCTTGCCTGGCACACAATTTCAAAAGTCTTTTGAAGGTCATAACACTTCCCAGGGTTTATGCTAGCTATGTCTCCCCCCGGAGATATTACACAATAATATGTAAACATTTGCATTTTTAATACAATGAATTACTAAAATATTTAAACTTAATTCAATACAGCTTGGTTTAACGTTATACGGTAAGGTTTGTCTAGGACATTGCAGGAAATTGTCATCTCTAACCATATCCATCATTTTAGGTGCACAGTGGGAGGGTGATTGGCAGGTGAGGAAGCAGGGAGCATGTACTGGGAAGATGGGCGGAGAACCTGAAGCCCGTGCCTTTGAAAGAGCAGGGAGTGACTTGCAAGAGGAGGTATCCACCATGCAGACATTCTAAGCTGTGCAGTAATAGAGTGGGACTGTGGAGCTATTTGTAGCTGGAGCCTGTCCCAAGAGCAGCTCTTTAAAGATATTGAGGCGTGAAGCCCCACTCCTGGCAACGTCCTCCTACTGCATGTAAAACAGTTGTTTCTTTCTCTGCTTGGCTCCCCTTCTCCAGTTTATGAACCATAGCAATGGCTGAATGATTGCACGCACACTGCAGCAGCACTCTGTTGCTGCACAACTTAGGGCCTTAAGTATCAGGGGGTAGCCATGCTAGTCTGTATCCACAAAAACAACGAGGAGTCCGGTGGCACCTTAAAGACTAACATTTATTTGGCAACAAGCTTTTGTGGGTAAAAACCCACTTCTTCAGATACATTGAGTGAAAATTACAGATGCAGGCATAAATATACTGACACATGACGAGAAGGGAGTTACCTTACAAGTAGAGAACCAGTGTTGACAGGGCCAATTCAATCAGGGTGGATGTGGTCCACTCACAATAATTGATGAGGAGATGTCTTCTATGGAGAAAACACCCATGGGTTCTGGAGCAATAGCACAGGAAACCAGCTCTCTGGACTCTTCACCCTACTAGCACAGTTCCCCAGCAGCCCTGACATTCCTAGCTTTCTTCCCTACCTCCCACTTGGAGCTGGTGGAAATTGGAATTTTTCCTCTGTAGAAAACTAACTTTTTGCTGAAAAACACCAAACGAATATTTTGGCCACATTCTTGAATTTCAATTTCCCAATGAATATCTTAGAAAAGCAGACACTTTTGCAGAAAGTGTGCATTTAGCTGAAAATCCAGTTTTCCTTTAAAAAAAAGTTGATAGAAGTTTTTGATCAGCCCTGCACCTAGTACCTGTGCCCCAATAACTGCAGCCATGGTGTAGAGAGCTGGCGACATGCATTCGGAAGCAGCATCAACTCTTACATGGATTTACACTGAAAACGTGACAGGTTAGGGGTGGGGCAACAACAACATACTGTGTTTCATAGCTCATCTCTAGCTCCATTCCCATTACATGAATCCCCAATTGCACAGGATACTCATAGAGGGAAAAACTGCTGCTCAATCCTTCCACACTTCCTAATCCAGTTTCCATGACTTTCCCTCTAATTCATCAGACTAAATGCTAAGCAGAAAATTTGTGAGCCGTAGCCTATATGCCATATGCTACACTAAATGAAGTCAGTTTTATTATTCAATTAATAGCAGTAGAATTGGTCCCTATTAAGTCAACAGTGAAGATTTTTAAAAGTTCTAATACTGGAATGTTTTATAAAAAGAAAATCAGAAAATACTGGAAAAATTAAAGCAGAAAGAAATGATGAGATGTAAACTAGAATCTGTATCTTACAATTCCAGATCTAATAGAGTTAGTGTGCAAGCGTAGCTATGGGTCACATTAGAATCAACATGAGCTCAATTACAATTCAAACATCACTATTCTTTGTTAGTTACAACACTTGCAATTTATGCAGAAACTTAGGGCTGGTCTACACTGCTGCTTAAGTGAATGTACCATATGTCAGTCAGAGGTGTGAAAAAGACACCCCCCGGCAAAGCAACACAAGTTACAGTGACCTAAGTGCTGTCCACACTGGCGCTATGTCAGCGGGAGACGCTCTCCTGCCGACATAACGCGACTTCACCAGACATGCTACAGTGGTGCAACTGCACCGATGTAGTGCTGACTTGCCATTAGAAAATTGCAAGTTACACCACAGTCTAAGGCAGGGGTCTCAAACATGCGGCCGCAGGGTTCTTTCGTACGGCTCGCATGCCGCCCCGTCCCTCTGTCTACCCCGTGGCGCCATGAGCCCCACACCGCTCCCTGAAGTGGCTGGAACTATGTCCATGCAGCCCCGTGCGGGGTGTGTGTGTGAAGTAGAGGGCTCTGTGCTCTCACTTCCAGGCACTGCCCCCCGCAGCTCCCATTGGCCGGGAACAGGGAACCGCGGCCAATGGGAGCTTTGGGGGAGGTACCTGGAGGAGCAAGAGCAGCACATGGTGCCGTTCCTTCCCCCTCCCCCAGGGCTTCCTGGAGTGGAGCAGAGTGGAGCGGGGCCAGGGGTCAGGGCAGGCAGGCAGGCAGGGAGCCTGCCCTGGCCACGGTGTGCAGTGCTGCCACCCGAGAGCCGCTCTAGGTAAGCGGCACCAGGCCAGAGCCCGCACCCCAACCCCCTGTCTGGAGCCCCTTGCCACATCCCGCACCCTCCCACACCCCAACTCCCTGCCCTGAGTCCCCTGCCACACGCTGCACCCCAATTCCCTGCTGCACCCCTCACCCCTCCTGTACCCCACACCCCAATTCCCTGCCTTGAGCCCCCTGCCGTACCCTGCACACCTCCTGCACCTCAACTCCCTGCCCTGAGCCCCCATCACACTTGCACCCCTCCTGCACTCCAACCCCCTGTCCAGAGCCCCCTGCCACATCCCACACCCTCCCGCACCCAACTCCCTGCCCTGAGCCCCCTGCTGCACCCTGCACCCCAACCCCCGCTGCACCCCTCAGCCCTCCTGCACCCCACACCCCAACTCCCTGCCCTGAGCTCCCTGCTGCACCCTGCACCCCAACCCTCTGCCACACCCCTCAACCCTCCTGCACCCCACACCCCAATTCTCTGCCCTGAGTCCCCTGCCGTACCCTGCACACCTCCTGCACCTCAACTCCCTGCCCTGAGCCCCCATTACACCCCGCACCTCTCCTGCTCCCTCTGGGGGCAGGGAGGGGGCAGAGTTGGGGTGAGGACTTCGGGGAAGGGGTTGGAATGGGGGCAGGGAAGGGGCAGGAAGAGGTGGGACCTCATGGAAGGGGTGGAGTGGGGGCGGGGCCGGGGCCGGGGGCAGCAAGGGGTGGGTGTCAGTGATGCAGCCCTCGGGCCAATGCACTAGTCCTCATGCGGCCCTCATGGTCATTTGAGTTTGAAACCCCTGGTCTAAGGGGACAGTCCTGCAAAAACTCAAGAATGTGTTTAGCTACATGAATGTGTGTAGTACCATTGACTACTACCATAAGTAAAGTTACCTACAAATGTAAGTGTTTGCTTCGTGAGAGCCAATGATTCTCCAACTGCCACTCTAACCAGTCACGGTTAATGCTCCTTTAGTTCTGGTAATGGCTATATTGTTATTTGATTTTAACTCTTTACAGACAGATTGTTTTAACTATTGCCTATTTCTTACTGCAATAAATTTTGTCTATTACTGTTGTAATAGAAACAATCCCCCTTCAATCCTTTCTTTTCCTGACTATCCAGGATATCTAGCCTATCTTACTTCCTTGTTGCTATCCAGAGATAAGGGACGAGTGTGCCTCTCTCCTACCCTGCCCATCTCTACTGCATAGATATAGGCTGTCAGAGTAATAAAAACCAGTCAATGAGATGGGGACATATTAGTGAAAGACTCCAAAGATCCTGGTGACTTCCTAGGGTGGAGGCAGCAATCTATATCATGAGCTCTCTACTGATTTTTCTTGCTCCAGCATGCCCACTGTGGAACAGCGTAGAAACATACTGTATATTTCACTCTGTCATTTATACATGCAGTTTATTTCATGATGTGAATAATTTTGGTAAATTTATGATATGTGTTCTCAAACGTAGAAAGTGCTCTCTTGGGGCACGATCCATGAGATCCTTCAAGCTGTTAAATTTAAGTAGTTTGAGTACAAAAACTTCCTAAAACCTAATTACAGTGCAACTATTATTTTTTATAGTTGAGTTATTCTCTTAAATCTCATTCCCCAATGGGGAACAGCACAACTTTAGGAGTTGAGAACAATGTGTAATGTAAAAACAGGGAGATGCATGAAAATGAGAAATATGGATGGGGAAACAGTAATTTCTAAATCTTTCTCAAGTTATAAACCAAACATGTTTTATTTACATACATGCATTAGGCATATTACTATTGGAAAACAATGTACATCCTTTCCAATAAGTTAAAAAATACAAATGAATGTAGTTAGAAAAGCAGCACCAGGTGCCTTTTTAAAAGTAAAACAAAGATATTTGAATAATTTTTCTATCTGGTGCCCATCCTTACAACAATATGGTATAACAAGAAGCCCAAACATTTCTGCTTTCTAGACCCAGAGTCTAGGTTCAATTAATGCAATTTTCTAGTAAAAGGGAAACAAAAGCAAGAAAAAGGAACAGATATTTTAAAAATTACTGATAGCTTCTGGTATGATTAAGCTGCTGATATTTTTTGTATGAAACCTAATGAATTAGTGATGCTAAATGAGTGTAATGAGGCTAAATGAGTATACTGTAAAGCATATGCAAGCGTCTTACTTTTGGATATGTGCTACATTTTAAAAGATGAGGTAGGCAGTAATCACCCCAGTATTCATTGCTTGAAAGTACACTTAGATACCGCTATACTCACATACAGCAATATATTTGTATGTTGCAAGCTATGGTAATTCTCTAGGCCTTGCCCAAACTACTTATTCTTTGATTCTAAATATCTAATAATTAACTAGCCGGGGAATGCATGTCCCTTCACTCTGTGTTGTCACATTAGAACATAAGATGGCCATACTGGGGTCAGATCAAAGGTCCATCTAGCCCAGTATCCTGTCTTCCAAAAGTGGCCAATGCCAGGTGCCTCAGAGGGAATGATCAGAACAGTTAATCATCAAGTGATCCATTTCCTGTTGCCCATTTCCAGCTTCTGGCAAACAAGGACTAGGGACACCATCCCTGCCCATCCTGGCTAATAGCCATTGATGGACCTATCCTCTATGAATTTATCTAGTTCTTTTTGAACCCTGTTATAGTCTTGGCCCTATCAACATCCTCTGGCAAAGAGTTCCACAGGTTGACTGTGCGTTGTGAGAAAAAAAATTCTTCCTTTTGTTTGTTATAAACCTGCTGCCTATTAATTTCATTTGGTTCTTGTGTTATGAGAAGGAGTAAATAACATTTCCTTATTTACTTTCTACACACCAGTCATGATTTAATAGACCTCTATCATATCTCCCCCTAGTCATCTCTTTTCAAAGCTGAAAAGTCCCAGTCTTATTAATCTCTACTCATACGGAAGCCATTCCTTACCCCTAATCATTTTTGTTGCCCTTTTCTGAATGTTTTCCAATTCCAATATATCTTTTTTTTTGAGATGGGGCGACCACATCTCCATGCAGTATTCAAGACATGGGCATACCATGGATTTATATAGAGACAATACGATATTTTCTGTCTTATTATCTATCCCTTTCTTAATGATTCCCAACATTCTGTTTGCTTTTTTGACTGCTGCTGCACATTCAATGAAAGTTTTCAGAGAACTATCCACAATAACTCCAAGATCTCTTTCTTGAGTGGTAACAGCTCATTTAGACCCCATTATTTTATATGTATAGTTGGGATTATGTTTTCTAATGTGCATTACTTTGCATTTAATCAACATTGAATTTCATCTGCCATTTTGTTGCCCAGTCACCCAGTTTTGAGAGATCCTTTTCTAGCTTTTCATATGCTGTGTATTTATACTCTACTGTATTTTCCACTCCATGCATCTGATGAAGGGGTTTTAGCCCACGAAAGCTTATGCCCAAATAAATGTGTTAGTCTCTAAGGTGCCACAAGGACTCCTCATTGTTTTTGCTGATACAGACTAACATGGCTACCACTCTAACCTTTTGTAGCTCTTCATGAGCAGTTACCAGTCCATGAGAAGACCTTCCCTCTGATCCCATGACAGCTTACCTTCCTTATGAGCCAAAGGCTTTCTGAAAATCCAAGTGCACTATATCCACTGGATCCCCCTTGCCCACATGCTTGTTGACCCCTTGCTGAGGCATGATTTCCCTTTACAAAAACTATGTTGACTTTTCCTCTCCGCCTCAGAATTATGTCTATGGGTCTGACAATTTTGTTCTTTAGTATAGTTTTAACCAGTTTGCTCGGTACTGAAGTCAGGCTTACAGGCTTGTAATGGCTGGGATCAGCTCTGGAGCCCTTTTTAAAAATTGGCGTCACATTAGCTATCCTCCAGTCATCTGGTACAGAATCTGATTTAAATGATAAGTTACAGACTACAATTAGCAGTTCTACAATTTCACATTTGAGTTTCTGAATACCATATGGTCCTGGTGATTTATTACTGTTTAGTTCATCAATTTGTTCCAGAACCACCTCTAATGACACCTCAATCTGGGACAATTCTTCAGATTTGTCACCTAAAAAGAATAGCCCAGGTTTGGGAATCTCCCTCACATCCTCAGCCATGGAGACAGATGAAAATAATTCATTTTGTTTGTCCACAATGGCCTTATCGTCCTTGAGTGCTCCTTTAGCATCTCGATCGTCCAGTGGCCCCACTGGTTTAGCAGGCTTCCTGCTTCTGATGTACTTAATTTTTTATTTTATTTTTGCTATTACTTTATTTTACATTACATAAAACATTACATTATGTTTTGCTAAATATATTTCAACACACTATTTAACTTACTTGTGTCTACCACCCATCTGGCTTCCTTCCTCCTAGAAATTTCACAGATGCTAGTGTTAAGATCTAGGATACATTTTTTTAAATGAATAAACCAAAATATCTTGGTTACCAACTACTGGGCTTGAGAGATTTTTTTTGGGGGGTGCTGGACAAGCCCTGAGAAAAAACTTTGGGGCTTCTAAGGGATCAAACCAACAGAATTATGGGACAAAACCGCTTGGTAAACAGGAAGGGAAGTAATGGAGCCAAAAGAAACTACCACCACCCGATGGCAGTAGAAGGAACACAGCCTGGGAAACAGGTCTCTGTGGTCTTGCCACCCAGCAAATCCATGACATTTCCTTCAGAAATCCCTGTGGGAGAAAAATATTGCTTATTTCTGAATTTACTTTTGATCAGCAGCTTCCCCCACCCCCCATCAGCCCCTGAGAAGACAAAAGCATGAGCAGGGAGTCAATGGCAACATGGATAGACAGGCCTTCCATGTGGATGTCATAAGACCCCGGATTTATCTGAGTATCCTCCTCATCCTCACAGAGGGAGAAATATGCCCACTCCTTATGTCTGGTCCACAAATCACTCCAACCCCTCCTGAACCTGCATGAAGGGGGCAGAGAGATCTATTTTCCACAGTTTAAAAGTTAACGAAATATTTACTTCCCCTATGCATGTAGTTGTGTTGGAGGGGATGGCTTGCTCTATGAATACAAGAGAGGAACACAAATATACATATTAGCTGTTTTTTCTACACATATGCCACTAGTCTCTCACTGAAATAACCAGACATTAAAGATAGCCCTACATGAAGATGGGAACTGTAGTTTGGTGCAATCTTTACTTTGGAGATTGTGGAAATTATACCTGCCAATGCTTCCTAGATCTGCTCGATAGACTTACTGGTATTTTCAGCACTTCCTTCATGCTTCATCCTTTGCAAGTACCCCATTTTTTTGTTCATCTCTTTTGATTTTTATATTAGATCGCATTTGAAACTAAATCTTCTTAAAACAAACACAAAAAATGTGTCTGGCCTTTAGCTTTGAGAATGCATGTATCTAAAATACACACTGAACTAGTTGGTCAAAGTGATTTGCCTTCTTTTGAATATCTATCTCTCAGTGTCTGTCACAACTTAATTAGTCTGCACAGTGTTTGATGAATTATATAGAACAGTGTTACCTAAGAAATTAACCCCTGTCCATTCCCCCCCCCCCAATCATTTTATAATTGTGTTTCCATATACATCTGGACATGGGCTTTATGTGTGGATTTGTTGACTTCTGGCAGCAAGGAATTAAACAGGGGCTGTTCCAGTCAAAACTACACACCTGCAAAGATTGATTGGTGAGTTCCAGAATTTCTTTTTAAACACATAATAGTGATCTATTTTGGGTACAAATACACATATAATGTGATTTCTTTAATGCATATGCAGAAAGTTAAAGTTATGTGTATCAATGAGGGATAAAACAGTCCATAGTAGCTAAACTCTCTGAATCCTACAGCCTTTCTGGACACATTTGACCTATGTTGATGGAGCCATAAAATTCTTTCAGAGGATTTCTTGCCCTACAGAATTAATTCCACTCAGTAACTCTGAGTTCCTGGCAAAGAAACACACCCTTCCTGCAGGATTGGTGGGATTTTAAGGCTCCAGAACTGTAGAACAAGTCATCTCAAATACCATGTCTTTGGAGACCCAAAGATGGGTTCAGTATTGTGATTAATTGCCTATATCTGGACAAGTGAATACCACCATGTTAGATGCAGAAGTCATGACATCCAGATGATCAGGACCATTTGGATTCTAGACATTTATTTCCTTACTGAGATAGAAAATATATGATTATTATATAGTCTAGGGTAGTACAGTGACCAACAGAACTGTGTGCCTAGTTTCACTGGTACTGTATCAAGAATGCATTTTGTTTTGTTGAAATGGTAAGTACTTAATGAAGGAGATGAATTTCACCAAGACAAAAATAGTTTCTTAGGAAAAATTAATAAATAATGGGGTTTTACAACTAAGAGGAAATATTTCCAGTTTCAGACCCAGTGCAAATAAATGCTCACTAATGTGGATACTAGTTAATAAAACTATGCATCTGTAGATAACAGAGAGCAAAAGAGAAAATACTGGCTAAGAATGTGATTAGATTTGTTTTTTCTACCACAAATTAATGGTTCCAAATAAAGGACAGTTTCCCTCTGCCTCTTTAAAATGCATACATCATATTATTTGCTTCTAGGTTAGAAAGACAATTGGATTGTCAATGCTGAGTGACTAGTTACCCATATAAAAATATGGGGAAGCGATTAACTATTTTACACCACTCCAAATACTGATCATCTGGCTTTTATATTTAATTATGTTAAAAATAGCAGCTGATGCAAAGCCCATTTAAATTAATGGATATCAATCCCTTGACTTTGCTGGGCTTTGGATCAGGCCCATACGCACCATTTGATGGGTGTCACATTTATTGTGTCATTGTGATTCAACAGGTCTCCTATTATTTGGGTGAACAGAAGCTTGCCTTTATGGGGATTACAGGTAATGTATAATTAGGATATTTTTAGCAATTACATTTTTATAGCTGTAGCACACTTGGATTTTTAATACTTCCGAGAAGCTAATACACATATAGAAAGGGTAGCAAGCAAAATTCTACTTCCTTGGAAGCCCACTATAGTGATAAATCTAAAATTAAAGTGAATTAAGAAAGCAAACTATGTTAAATGTTACACTACTCTGGAATACGTGTATTTATAGTAAAGTATTGTAGGTCAAGAGAAAATAAGAAAGTTTGAATATTCTGTAGGTATTTTTCCTTAGAACTAAATAAAGTCTATTGGACCCAATCTTGCAGCCCTTACTAAGAGCTTGTCTAGCCCTTTCATCGACATAGCGCTATCTACACCAGGAGTTAGGTCGGTAGAATTCCGTTGCTTAGGGTTGTGGATTTTTCACACCCGAGTGACGCAGTTATAAGTTATAAGATATAAGTTGGTAGTGTAGACCAGGGTTGAGTTTATTAAGGCCATGTCTACACTACCACTTATGTCAGCAAAACTTCTCTCACTCAGGAATGTGAATATTCCACCCCCAGGTGACAGAAATCACACCAGCGTAAGTGGGAGCGTGCACAGTGCTAGGTACTGCCGCTCATTGGGGGTGTCTTAATTAGGCTGATGGGAGAGCTGACGGCACTGAGCAGCTATGAGAGATCTTACAGTGGCGTAGCTGCATCGGGATAGCTGTGCCACTGTAAGCTCTCTACTGTAGACATAGCCTGAGTTTCAACTTCTTTACCTGAAGATTAAGCTATTGTAATGGGTTCTATTTGGGATTATACTTTAAATCTGCAAGGAAGCCAAAGCTAGTGCAGAATATGGCAGTCCACACAGTAAGTGGAGAATCTTGCTATGAGTACATTACACCAGTGTTTTGTGATCTGCACTGGCTGCCTGTGGGTTTCCAAATGCAGTTTAAGCTGTTGGTTTTCACTCACAAAGCCCTAAGTGGTATGGGACCTGCCTATCTGAGAGATTGCCTTTCCTCACTGCTGCAGGAGAGATCAATGGCGGCACTCAAATTTGATCATCCTTCCCCTCAGTAAAGAATAATGGATTGCTACTGGAGCATTCTCTGTGAGGGGTCCTCTCTTGGCTTTGGCAGATGATCACCGTCCTGGTCCAAAATAGTCTGGATTTGTTAGCCTTCTGGGCACACTTCAAGAGGAGGGAGATATTGTTTAAGAAATGTCATTTCAGGTTTCCCTTTTTTTTCCTCTTTTAAATCTAAGTGGCACTATTATATAGTTTATTTAGTTGTATTATGTGGGATTGCTGCTGGCTCTTGTCTGTTATATGGCTTGTCTTTTAAGTAGGTGCCTTTATGGTTCCTAATCTAAAATAAATAAAGAAGTTATGAGATTTCAGGTGCTCAGCACATATGAATCGGGCCCACAGTTATTAAACTTTACATGGTTTCTGAAAATAAGCTATTGCTTCAC
This sequence comes from Malaclemys terrapin pileata, assembly GCF_027887155.1. Taxonomy (NCBI): domain Eukaryota; kingdom Metazoa; phylum Chordata; order Testudines; family Emydidae; genus Malaclemys; species Malaclemys terrapin. The sequence continues at coordinate 65,178,516 of NC_071512.1, read as the reverse complement.
ATTAAATTAAGAGCAAATTTTGAAGATCGTTGTGGGAGTTCTCCCTAAATAATTAGTTTTTGTATAAAGGATTCCTGAACCATCTAGTATAATTATGCTATTATATTTTTGCACTACCCTCAGTACAAATCCGTTACGGTGAATTCTATCTCTGTGTAATACAGTTGTTTATTAAAGCAACATTTCTCTGATGGAGATAACTTTTGAATATTTGTTTAAAATATGCAAGGTCTGAGCAAATAAAGTTTGACAGACATATAGATTACTTTCACTATTTAATCTTAAAATATTGAGACAGCCTTAATAGTTTATGGTGCTGGTTTTAGGCTTATTCTTACACTGTAAACCTATGCTAGTCAACGAACATGGGAAGATAGATACACAAACACAAAATAGGAGGAGATATATATAATGTTATATAGTAACAACAAACTAAATTCCACTTTTATGCAAGACAAAAACTTCACTTCATCTGGAGCAATGCTAACTACTGTAAGAGTGAAATGTTTTGGTGATTTTTTTTTAATATATATTTTCTAATTCACACCATCTATTTTGAATCTTCATAATGTCATTTCAAGTGCAAGTAGTACAGGATGTTAAGCTTTAATTAGTAGTGAGCATTAATTTTAAATTAGGAATAGAGACTAATTTGATTCCAGACTCCAGATTAAGTAATACAAATGTATAAATAGTAAATGTTTTAATTTAATATATGCACACATTTAAGCTGGTTTTGTGATTAGTTTTAAAAGACATTGTGGAGTATATATGCAATGTGTAAACCAAATAGATTTTAGTAGTTTAAGACAGGTCACTGACCTTTTATATGTCCATTAATTCAACACACACTGATTTAAACAATGACATTTACCATCTCTCTTTTGCTGTGTTTTAAGACTTTTTGGGGGGTAATATTTATGACCCACGCACACTAAGAAAAAATAACACTTCAGTGTAATGTTTGAAAAAGGTCATGACTTCCTCTCACCATGTGTCTTATTTTTTAAACACATTCCTTATACTCTGTCATCTCAAAATGGAACAAGTCCTGGAAGCTGCCAAAAGCCTGCCAGTTGCAGCATAGCACAGAAACTGGCTGCTTTTATTTGGCCTTCCCTAAAAACCCATGGAGAGACCATTCTGGAGACCTTCTGAAGCAATATTCATGGAGGAGATTTTGAGGGCAGCGCCTAGCAGACAATAGGACTTAAGACAAGTGCAGGGAGTAAATACTAATGAATCATTTGACAGGAACAGGGCTTTATTCAGCACATACTGTGGTAAGGAATTTTAAGATTAGAACCAAGATTTAGTGGTTAAAGATGGTTCGAGAGGATTTCTTCACCACAGATCAACTAGTTTTGATTATTTTTAATCTTTCAGTTTAATTCTTCAGGTAATTTTTGCTTTAATTAATTACATTACTAACCCTGCATTAACATATATATTTATATATCATGTTAGGTTTCAGTGGCTTTGATAAGTCTGTTTGAAACAATGCTGCTGGGTTATCTGAGCTACAAGGTAAGGCCAATTGGTTTTATTCTTTGGAATCAATTCTCCATTTGATAGATTTCTCTTAATGCTAAGGGGAGTTTACATATCCTCATTGACCAGAGATGAGATCCCTTTGTAAGTCAGTTTACTACTTACAGGTTAACGGAAAGATAAAAATGATCATCTTAAATTACTTGTGACTAATTGGTCAAGAAAAATGTTACTTATATTACACTGAAGTGCATGACTCATTCATGGATTTATGAAGTTTACAATGGGCCGGAATCAAAGCCCATGAAGTCAATGGCAGTCTTTTCATTGACTTCAGTGGGATTTTAATCAGCCCAATGTTTACTTAAGAAAAGCTGAAGAGGACTGAGCTATAAGTATCATGGTACCAAAAAGGTGAAGGAAGAAATAGGCATCCAGATGCTCAGCTAATGTAAGTCGGCCCCCCCACTGTCAAATTTAGTGACGCTAGTTCAATTTACACCAGCTGAGGACCTGACAAGTAGCATTGTATAGATTTATAATGAATGGAATATAGATTTGCCAATATAGGCCAACAATCTGGGGACAAATTCATGTCATCTTTTTTTCTGAAAGATGCGCTATCTACATCTCCCAACAGGTGCCAAGGTCATTCAGGAAATGGTGTTGATTCAGCAATTCCCTCTGATGCTGGAGTAGCACTACGAAGCACTGTGTTATTGAAAATGAAAGCCATGGTCTTGACTGCTTTTACTTCATTGCAAATCAAACAGCACTATTCTGAAGAATGGGAGTGTTAGGTGTTACATTCTAATTTGGACAATTGCACTCTGCTAATTTAAATGTTCACATCCTTTCATTTGGATAGTGCATTCTTCTTTACTTCCTGCCCTAAGCCATTGGACAGGCTTTCAGTTAACAGTAAAAACAAACAAAAAACCCTTCCATTCCAGCTGTGACTGCATTTCATTAGTGGGTGAAGTGATAAATGTTATTACAAGGAGGAGAGAGAAAAGTTATTCTCCATAGCCTCTGAGGATAGGACAAGAAGCAATGGATTTAAATTGCAACAAGGGCAGTTTAGGTTGGACTTTAGGAAAAACTCCTTAATTGTCAGGGTGCTTAAGCACTGAAATAAGTTGCCCAGGGAGGCTGTGGAATCTCCATCATTGGAGATTTTTAAAAGCAGGTTAGATAAACACGGTCAGGGATGGTCTAGATAATATTTAATCCTACCCTGAGTGCAGGAGACTAGATTAGAGGACCTCTCTAGGTCCTTTCCAGTCCTACGATTCTATGATTTACGTACGTCCAAAGTGCTTAGGGACCTTTTGGGATGAAAGACTGTAAATAGGCACCTTGGCCCAGATCCACAAAGGCATTTAGGACTCCTGACTTCCATTTATGTCAAAGAAGTTAGGAGCTTAAATACCTTCGTGGACCTTGGCCTTTGGTACTATTGAAAATCCCACTACGCATCTTTGTTTAATTATTTAAATACCTTTTGAAAATCTGCTCCTTCGGCCAAGCAATGCTGAATGGAGCAATGCCTAAATACCTTTGAAAATCTGTGACTAAAATTATTGCAAGAGGCAATTGAAGAAAGTAAATGTAAAGGTAAGAGAGGCCTACATTTGTCTCTGGGCTTAAATGGTATAATGCAAAAGCAGAAAGTCTGATCAATCTGTAGAGGATGGCATATTGTCTCAAACAGCCTTTTCTTGTTTCTCAAATGTATTAGGTATCATAATAATCAGAGCAGGGGACTGGAAGTCAGAAATCTTGAGTTTCACTTCTAATTCTTCCACTGCCTCTCTGTGTTGGTTAGGGACAATTTTTCAAAGGTGGCTTTTTTTTTTTTTTTTGGTATAGTTGTGTCTCTGTGGTCTTATTTTTCAATATATGGAGTACCCACAGCTCTCTCTGACATCAGCTCTCAAGTTGTTGCTGCACAATATTTCTGGAAAACTTAAAAAAAATCAAGGTTCGGTCATCTGAAATTGGGCACTCAGGAATCAAGGCACACACAAATAGAGGGCAATTTTGAAAATATGGGGCCATATCCATCTGCACCTCAGCTATTCCAACTCTAAACTAGGGAACTTTGAAAAAGGCTTTGAGATCTGCTGCTGAATGCAAGTACAAAATATTATACATTTGTCTTTGTTTTTTCCTTAAAATGTCAAGTTCTCGTTAGTTATATTTTTCTAATGTTTTGGTTAGAATTTCTTCACATAATTTGCCCTTTAATTTTTATTATATGCTATTACAGTGAATTATAAAAAGTCTGCATTTTGAACTATTAGGATAAAACAGTAAAATACATTTCACCAAACAAAATAAGAAAAGCCTTTATTTTAAAAGTTTAAATATCTCATTTTGTGAAATGAGATCATTTTGTGCTTTTAGTCTATGAGTCAATGGTATTTAATAACTAGTCAATCCATCAGAGTCAGAGTAATTCTTTATTATACTTATCAAGTGATGATTGGCAGAAATGTTTTTCAGAGTATAACATTTTTAATAAGCTTCAAACTGGCTACTAAATTATACCTGATAAAAAGCAGCTAATACTGTTTATATAGATTAGGTGTTGTCCATTACAAATATAAGTCTCTTTGTGGAAAAAATAGCACAGTGAAAAACAACTGATGCCAACATACTGCTTATAAAGCAGTGTCACTTTTCATTCTAAAGTTATTGGGCCATTTTCTAGGACAGGGGTCGGCAACGTTCAGCACACGACTCGCCAGGGTAAGCACCCTAGCGGGTCGGGCCAGTTTATTTATCTGCTGATGCGGCAGGTTTGGCCGATCGCAGCCCCCACTGGCCGCGGTTCGCCGTCCCGGGCCAATGGGGGTGGCGGGAAGCCGCGGCCAGCACATCCCGCGCCACTTCCCGCTGCCCCCATTGGCCTGGGACAGTGAACCGTGGCCAGTGGGGGCCACGATCGGCCGAACCTGCACGTCAGCAGGTAAATAAACTGGCCCGGCCCGCTAGGGTGCTTACCCTGGCGAGCCGCGTGCCGAACGTTGCCGACCCCTGTTCTAGGCCTTGAACTTGCGTAGTTTACACCTGTGCAAATTTTATATAAACACAACTATTTTATCTAGCATTTTATCCCTAAGACCACTTTGCACCAGTTTAAATAAATACACAAAAGTAATGGTGAATCAGTTCCCTAAAGTAGTTCTTTATCTCTCTCGAAAGTGGGTATAAAACTCTGCCATCCTGTTGTGGTAGCAATTTATATCCACTTCACACATATAGTAAATTATTATATGTAAGAATGGTCATATTGAGTCAGACCAACAATTCATTTGGCCCAGTATCCTTTCTTCCAACAACAGCCAATGCCAGATGCTTCAGAGGAAATGAACAGACCAGGGCAATCATCAATTGATCCATCCTGTTGTCCACTTTTGACAGTCAGAGGCTTAGGGGCACCCAGAGCATGGGGCTGCATCCCTGACCATCTTGGCTAATAGCTGTTAATGGATCTATCCTCTATCAACTTATTCAATTCTTTTTTGAACCAGTAATAGTTCTGGCCCTCACAACATCCCCTGGCAATGAGTTCCACATGGTACAGGTCAGTGGAGAATCAGTCCTATAGGATCTGATAATGAGAAGTTGTACATTTCCTGAAGTGATTATTTTTATATCAGAGATCTGCATGGAGACTAACCGTCCTACTTGATCTGTTATATTATTGTGAGAGACCTGCAAAGTTAACTATAAGGTGGATAGAAAGCTGACTAGATTGTTGTGCTCAATGGGTAGTGATCAACAGCTCGATGTCTAGTTGGCAGCCGATATCAAGCAGAGTGCCCCAGGGGTTGGTCCTGAGGCTTGTTTTGTTCAACATTTTTATTAATTATCTGGATGATGGGATTAATTGCACCTTCAGCAAGTTTGCAGATGACACTAAACTGGGGGGGGGGGGGAAGAGGTAGATATGCTGGAGGATAGGGATAGGGTCCAGAGTGACCTAGACAAATTGGAGGATTGGGCCAAAAGAAATCTAATGAGATTCAACAAGGACAAGTGCAGAGTCCTGCACTTAGGAAGGAAGAATTCCATGAACCGCTGGGGACTGACGGGCTAAGCAACAGTTCTGCAGAAAAGGATCTGGGGATTACAGTGAACAAATAGCTGTATATGAGTCAGCAGCGTGCCCTTGTTGCCAAGAAGGCTAATGGCATTTTGGGCTGTATAAGTAGGAGCATTGCAAGCAGATCGAGGGAAGTGATTATTCCCCTCTGTTCGGCACTGGTGAGGCCACACCTGGAGTATTGCGTCCAGTTTTGGTCCCCCAACTACAGAAGGGATGTGGACAAATTGGCGAGGGTCCAGCAGAGAGCAATGAAAATGATTAGGGGGCTGTGGCACATGACTTATGAGGAGAGGCTGAGGGAACTAGGATTAGTCAGTCTGCAGAAGATAAGAGTGAGGGGGGATTTAATAGCAGCCTTCAACTACCTGAAGGGGGGTTCCAAAGAGGATGGTGCTAGGCTGTTCTCAGTGGTGGTAGATGACAGAACAAGAAGCAATGGTCTCAAGTTGCAATGGGGGTGGTCTAGGGTGGATATTAGGAAACACTATTTCACTAGGAGGGTGGTGAAGCATTGGAATGGGTTACCTAGGGAGGTGGTGGAATCTCCATCCGTGAGGTTTTTAAGGCCTGGCTTGACAAAGCCCTGGCTGGGATGGTTTAGTTGGTGCTGGTCCTGCTTTTAGCAGGGGATTGGACTAGATGACCTCCTGAAGTCTCTACCAACCCTAATATTCTATGATTCTAAGTATTAGCTCCCCTTAACACTGTCTGCCAGACCCAATACAGATCCTGTGTGATAAGACACAAGCTTTGTTCCATCAATCTGCAACATTGAGAACCAGGTAGCAGCAGGATCTGCATGTCCAGAATCCCGAATAAAGAACTTCCTTTGTGTTTGCTACATGTGTGTCCTTTTTTCTCTCTTGTAATGGACACTACCAATGCAATGAAATCTGTAGCAGCTGATCATCCTTTGTTAGAAAGCATAAAGAGCAGTCCCCTAGAAAGTAAAATAAGCGAAGATATTTGTTCAGTAGAAACACATGATGAGTGAGTTTAAATTAAATTTGAATTTCAAATTTCTAATTCATTATAGTTTTTTTTTAATTGTGCCCACAGTTAAATACAACCACAGCCTTTAATCCTCCTCCTCCCATCACTTCTGTGTACAGTTACCACGCAGAACATTTAAAACTATCCAACTATAGTCTCCTTCATCTGTCAAAATAAAATTATTCTGGCACTATAGCAGCAGTGGCTTCTGGAGATGAAGGTGTGTGGAGGGAGGCGGGGGGAGAATAGAGGATTTCCTTTTTGCACAACAAAGCTTGAATTTAGCATTCAGTGACTGAGTCAGATGATATAATAATGAGGATTGATTAATTTGTTGATATAAATGTCAGATCATTTATGTCTATATTTTTAATTTATCCTACTGCACTTCAAATTCTTGCAATATTTACATGATTTATTCCACAATGTAAATGCTGCAGTATTACATTAACTAGTATGAGCTTCATGAACTTTACCTTTGTGAAGAGTCACTGGGAGCTGGATTCACAAGAGGACTTGGGTGTCTAAATCCCAGAATCGGGACCCACTGGGATTCACAAAATACTGTTCAGCAACCCCCAAACATTGTAGGTGCTTAAAATCACCCTGCACCTAATTTTTTGGCATAAAAGTTCCCTAAGGCACCTTTGCTTCTGCCTCTGAACATACACAGTGCTAGGTGCCCCACGCTAGGTGTCCAGATACCCAAGCCCTAGAAGAGCAAGGCACAAACTGGGGGAAGATAGGTATTCCTCTGCCTAACTCAGCTGCAGGGCCCAATCTGGTGAACAGGTTCAGACCTTGCCTGCTAGATTTGGCACCTCTAGGTGAGTTTACCCAAAACAGGGGGTGGGGAAGAGTACCTCCCTCTTAACCTTTAGCCCAGCAGTGAGTGTACTCACCTGGGATGTGGGAGATCCCAAATCCAAGCTGTCTCTCCACCTAAGAGGGAAAAGGGATTTCAACTGGAGTCTACTGCCTCTCAGATGACTGCCTTAGTCACTGAGCTATGGAATATTTTTATTCAGGGCTCCCTTAGTATCTCCTGTTGAAGATGTTCCACTGTAGATAAATTTTAAAAAAGTCATTGGAGCAGGAGGTCTGGATCCTGGGCCTCCTGCATCCCAGGTGAGAACTCAAATCACTAGACCACAGAATTATTCTCACACTTTCTTGCTCTTTTTGGCCCAGTGTTTAATCCACAGTTCAACAGTTTCAATACTGAAAGAATCACTGGGCCAAATACCACTGCCTATTCCACAGGGATAGCAGACTCCTGACAGAGTGATCTGGAGATAGCTCTGTGAGGAAAGTCTCATGGAGTTTTCTTCTGCTGCTGGCCCCTATTTTAACTTCCCCGATATATAAACAGAAAGATGTCATGTTCTCTCATTTACCTAATCTATTGTTTGCCCCCCACCCACCCACCAGTAGGAACACTAGTGCCAAATCCTGCAGTCCTATCTCAGGCAAGACTCCCAATGACATCAATGGGAGCCTTGCCTACGTGAGGACCACAGGATTAGGCACTTGGTCTTTTCAGATTGCTGCATATTTGCACGTTGTTTGGGATGAACGGTCTCTACAGTGCAACTCAGTGAAAGTCTATTTCTGAAGTTTGGTATGTTTTTGCTGTTTTGAAAAGGGAAACATCTGGGAACAAGTTTTGCGAATACCCTTCCTCCTGGAAATAATCAACGCTGTCCCCTTTATCATTACAGTAAGTATCTGAATTAAGTGTCGGTGTCCATTCCTGGGTGGGATTATGGGTCTGCTCCAACACACACTGAAGCGAGTGGAAGTCTCTATTGACCTGTATGAGTGATGAGCAGGCCCTGTTGGAGAGGCTAATTTAGCAAACTATGTTTTTCTTCTTGAAAAAAAAAAAAAAAATTTAAAAAAGTCACACAGCCAACAATGCAATGAGCAAGATAAACCAGTTAGATGTAAAAGCAGAGAAAACTTGCATAGTAAAAATGTTATCTACACTGTAAACTACCTATCATATATATTATGCAGAAAAAAGTAATATAGTTACCAGTTTTTACATCAGGAGTACACAATTTTATAAACACTGTGTTGGATGTAGTTTCTTGGACAGAAAAGCTGTTAAGATGTATTTGTGTTTATTTCCCCCTCCTCAGATTTTCTGGCCTGCACTAAGAAACCTATTTATTCCAGTATTTTTAAATTGCTGGCTTGCCAAACATGCTTTGGAGAACATGATTGTAAGTATGACCAAAAATAGTGAGGCAAGAATAACTTTTTTTTTTTAAAATATCCATTTCTGAGTCTGCTGACTTCAGCAAGGCTGTTGCTTTCTGGTCAGGGAACTGCACTGGACAAATTTATCATGGGATAATCACATTCACTATTCAATCATGGAAATGCTTCTACATTTTGCTGTATCACCATTTCGTATCAAATTTGGAAATAGTTTCCAATAGTTTCCTCAGTTGGTGGAAACTGGCACATCACTGACTTTCAACAAGGAAAGTTCCCATGGCTAACTCGTATGCCACTCACATGTAGTCTCTCCACCAGGGGGTCTAAAGAGGTGCTATGCTCCAGTTACTCCTGCCTGGCATACGGAACCGTTTGGGCCAGCTGATTAAATTTAGCGCAAACTCTAGGATGCTCTAAAGTATGCCAGGGTAGTCAAAGATGCAGTCACGGAAATCAGGGAATAACTGACTCCTTTGCACCACCCACTGTGCTCAGCAAATTTTAAGTGCGGTTGGGCCATTGTAGCTTATCAAAATATCATGGAACTATTGTATAGGATCAGCAGACGCATTATTTAAAAAAACATAACCAACCTGCTTTTTCTATTAATATAGAATGATCTCCATAGAGCCATTCAACGTACACAGTCTGCAATGTTTAACCAAGTTCTTATTTTAATATCCACATTGCTGTGTCTTATCTTCACCTGGTAAGTAGCAGATGTTTATTACTATGTATTACATTTTCTAATTTAAGCACATTGTATTAAAACAGATACAGTGGAATATTGTTTGTTAAGAGATAATGTTGTTCCCATGCAAGGTTTTAATTAAAAGGTGGCTTCAAGGCAGTGTTGGTGTAGTGGGGTTGGGTGAAAAGAGGGCTAGATTTATTCTAATTCTTAGGAAAATTAGATTTGTGCAAAAACAAATAAAAAAAAATCACTACTTCTGATCTCAGGGACAAAGTTACTCAAGTACATTGGGCCCTCTGCACAGCTCCCCAAACAACTTGAGCCCTACTGTGGGGCTATAAAAGGGAAGAGGTTGTGGCTGGAGTGGCACCTAGTGGGGCTTCTGTGTCCCTGTGCTCTGTTAAGATGCTCTCCATTCTAGCCTTCATTAGACTGGTGAGACAGGTCAGGGAAGGGTCCACAGCATCAATACTTTGGCAATTCCAATGGCTCAATACTCCCATCAAAGGGGGTGCAGAGAAACTGATAACAGTTCAGCTCATGGGTTCGAATAGCACCTGCAGTAAGGTAGAACTACACAACAGTGGCCTACCTAAGTATACTGACTCCTTTCCAACAGCAGAGCTCCCTGTCAAACCCTTATTTCTCAGGCTGTTAGGAGGTGGTAGAGAAGGGGCAGTGAATGGGGAGGACCCTGTGCAGAACAACTATAGTTCTATCATTATTTACTGTGCTAGCCAGAGTGCCTGTGGTGTCACTGCATTGATAAAGCTCAGTCTGTCATTCTGGAGACACTGATTTGATTTTCTCCTGCTTTATTTCTCCAACCTAATTCTTCTGCTAGCCACTGCTATATGACTTTCACCCTTTGGTGAAAGGATAGAGTAACACATGGCCTCTTTTAGTTCTGCCATTAATGTTTGTTCTTTAATCAGAAGAATTTGTGCTCTCTAGTGGCTCAAGGAATATTTCTATTTTTACTCCCTTCATTTACAGCCACATAATTGCATGAGGTCAGATTTTTTGGCTGAGTAAGGACTGCACCATTTGACCCACACTGTACAAAATTAGGGCCCTACCAAAAATCAGCCCACCCCCATGAAATCTGATCTCCTCGGCTGCTGGGAGCCTGGGGCTCTGAGTCCTAACTGCTAGTCCAGCCATACTGAGGAGGGATAGGACTTGTCCTTTCCCTGTATAACTGCTCTTGGTGGGGAGATCAGATCCACCTCCAGAGGCAGCACGGGCAGTCCGGGAGCTGGGCTGTGTGCCTCCGTCCCCTCTCCCTCCCACCCCCGCATTTCCTGCTGCAGCTCTGGGCGCCGAGCTCCTGGCTTCCCCTTTCTCCCCCAGCAGTTCCTGCTGGGGTGGGGGCTTCTGCTCCCAGTGGCTGCAGCTGGGGCAGACTGGGCTCGGGGACTCCCCCTGCTCCAGCCAGAGCTGGGGGCTTCTGCTCCCCATTGCTCCAGCCGGAGCTAAGGGCACCCCCCACCATTCTTCCACCCTATAGTTTCTTCTGGGGCTGGGGCACCCATTTTTCAAGTGGACCCCCAGATTGGCCAGGGGCCCCTGCCTTAATCTGTCACTGGCCTGGACTAGCAGCCCCCAGCTAGAGCACTCCTAGTAGCGTGGGGGAGATCCTACCCATCTCCACCTCCCAGAATCTCCTCTAACTGCAGGAAGCTCAGAGGCTGCTGCCTAGGCAGCACAGAAGTGAGGATGACAATCTTGGGACATCCCCCCCACACACAACTTTGCAACCCCCCACGATCCCATTTTAAGTCAAGACCCCCCCGGTTACAATACCGTGAAATTTCAAATATAAACATCTGAAATCGTGAAATTGACCAAATGAAAACCCTCTGGCCATGAAATTGACCAGAATGGACCCTGAATTTGGTAGGGCCTATACATAATGCTGTCACTGTAATACCAGGACAGTCAATATTGCATCTTCAGCCACAGTTAAAGTACAATATAAAAGACTCTGTTGCAAGCTGTGCTTTAATATTTGTTACTGTCCAACATTTCATTCAAGTGCTAGACAAAATACAAAGTATGCATCCACTTCATAGGGAAGCAAGCTCTTTCTGGAAATAAAGCAGTTTCCCGAGAGCTTGCAGTGTCCCTGGTTGAACAAGTATATGAGCTCCATTTGAAATGGAACATTGTGTTCGGGTCCCGGCATTTTGGTACCGACAGTAAAACATGTAGAAAATGGCAAGCTGACCTACAGTAATTGTGTCTGGTTTCAACAGTTGCAGATACAGACTCATTATAGATCATTATATGCTGACCTAGTGTTGACCCTGCTAGACAGAAAAATAAGGTAAATAAAAATGAAAAACACCCAATAACAATTGCTAAATGAAGCCCTTTGGCAGTGACTTGTAGTATTTGCTGACATCATTTGCCTAAGATGAGTCTTGTGTTGACCAGGAAATTGTTTATATTATTTATTTGAATGTACAGTATTGAGATTTATTTATTTTGGGGTAGCCATTCATATACGAGTTTACAGTGTAGAGCAGCACTAATGACTACTGAAATATTCACACACCACAGACAGCATGCCAAACTCATCTCTGGGGTAAGGTCTTCAGTTATGTTATATCCTTGGTGCATTAGAGACAGTCTCTTTCTTTAGGAGCTGCCCTTATTTATGGCTCAAACAGAGGCCCTGCTGCAAAGCAACAGAGGGGAGTAAAATGCCCCATTGTGGGCCAAACCCTTTCTTGGAGAAAGTTCAAAAGAGAAGCTGCCACCAGGCTGCCATTTCACATACTACACAGAAACAGGCAGTGGCAAAAGCGTCTCTGTCCCCAAATGCACTGGGCCATATACCAGAGCCAACACAGAACCCTTCTGCAGACACAGATTACGCCCCACCAATCCCTTGGATGGAACAGGAAGAATGAACCAAATAGCTCCCCCTTAAGGGTTAATTACAATACAGCCCTTCGTACCTGCAGATTTATAGGTACTAAACACTAGTAGTTCCCATTTACTTTAGTGGGAATTGTGGATGTTTAGCACTTCTGAAAGTCAGGCCACTTGTCTTTACCATGCAGTGTATTAGAAGCCATGCTTATTTAGAAGATGCATGAGGATAAATAAATCCAAACAAGATATAGTAATTATGGTTTGAGGTTTTTTCTTACTTTACTCTGAAGATGAAATAACAAAATAGCTTCAGTTGGTACCCTGATAACCATTACAATTTCTGGGAAGTCAAACCTTTGCTTCATAACTGATTTAAAAGTATTGATGTATTACTTTACTGGTTGAGAAAAATGTGAGGTTTAAACCATATTTTATGCTCAATACATTTATGGGTTACATTCATAGAATCATAGGAATGAAGGACCGGGGGGGTGGAAAAGTGTGGTGGGGGTGCTGAGAGCCATTGAACCAAACTGTAAACCCTGTATAGGATGGAAACCACTTCAAGCCAGGGGGTGTGGCAGCCCTCTCCCCCAGCACCTCGAGTTCCAGCACCGATGTGTAGGGCTGGAAGGGACTTCAAGAGGTCATCCAAGTTCAGCCCCCTGCAGTGAGGCAGGACTATGTAAACCTGGATCATCCCTGACAGATATTTGTCTAACCTGTTCTTAAAAACTAATGACTGGGATTCCACAATCTGTTTTGGTCATCTATTCCAGGACTTAAGTAGCCTTACAGTTAGAAAGGTTTCTCCCCCCCCCCCCCAATATCTAAACTAAATCTCCTTTGCTGCAGATTAACCAATTATTCTTTGGCCTACTTTCAGTAGACATGTAGAACAATTGATTGCCATCCTCTTTATAACAGGTCTTAATATATTTGAGGACTTGTCAGGTCCCCTCCCCCCCAGTCTTCTTTCCTTGAGATTAAACATGCCCAGTTTTTTTAGCTTCCTCATAGTTTATGTTTTCCGAACACTTATCATTTATTGTTGCTCTCTGCTAAACTCTCATTTCTCCATGTTTTTCTTTGAATGCGGCACCAACACTTGGACATAGTACTCCAGACAATGCCTCACCAGTGCTGAGTACAGAAGAAGAATTACCTCCTGCATCTTGCATATGGCACTCCTAACACACCCCAGACTGATATTAGCCTTTTTTCAAAACTGCATCACATTTTTGGTTCATATGCCTTTTGTAGTCTACTATAATTCCCAGTACTACTGTGTAACCCTTTATTCCCTCTTTTCTTGTGCATTTAATTTTCCCTCCAAACTATAGTGCTTTGCACTTGTCTTTTTTGAGCTTCGTGGTGCTGATTTCAGACCATTTCTCCAATTTGTCAAGGTTATTTTGAATTCCTGTCTTCCAAAGTGCTTGCAACTTCACCCTACGTGGCGTCATCTGCAAATGTTATAAACTTATTCCTCATCCCCTCCCCACCCCATGTTGACTATTCCTTATAACCCTATTATCCTCTAGGTGCTTACACACCGATTTTTAATAAAACTGTTCTAGTATCTTTCCAGGAATTGAAATTAGTTTGACTGATCTAATTCCCTGAGTCCTTTGTTCCTCAGAATGTTTGCTCTTCTTTAGCCCTCTTGGATCTTACCCATCTTCCATGAGTTCTCAAACATAACTCAAATGGTTTCAAGATTCTTAGATTTCAATTAGTTCCTTAAGCCTAGGGTGAATTTCATCAGGGCCTGATTACTTGAATACATATAATTCATCTAAATATTCTTTAATCTGTTATTTCCTTATTTTTCCTTGTGTTCCTTCCACCTTGTTAATATTAATTGAGTTAAGCAGCTGGTCATAATTGATCTTTTTAACAAGACTGAAGCAATATAAGCACCTGAGCCTTCTTGGTATCTGGTATTAGCTCTCCTTCCCCTCTAAGTAGTGAACTTATACTTTCCTTCATGTTTCTTTTGTTCCTGATATGTTTATAGAACCTCTCCTTACTGCCTCTTTTGTACCTTAGCCTTTCTGATTTTATCCCTGCATGCATGCCGAGCTATTCTTTTGTACTCATCCTCATTAATTTGACCATGTTTCAACTTTTTATAGTGTTCCTTTTTGATTGTCAGGTCATTAAAGAGCTCCTTATGCAACCATCTTTGCCTCTTCCTATTCTTCCCATCTTTCCTTTACATCAGCATAGTTTGCTTTTGTGCCGTTAAATATTTTCTGAGAAACTACCAGCTCTCCTGAACTCTTTTTCCTGTTAGATGTTTTTCCCCCATAGGGCACTACCTACCCATTTCTGAGTTTGCTGAAGTCTGAACTTTTTAAAGTCCATTGTATTCTGCTGCTCTCATTCCTTCCTTCCAAGTTGACTTCCACCTTCAGATTCACAACTGAGTCCTCCCTGTTAGTCAAAATCAAGTCAAATACCCCTTAGTTTCTCCCTCCATCTAATGACACCAGAAATTGTGCCCAACACATTCCAGTACTTACTGGACATGGTGCGTTTTTCCCCTTATTACTTTTCCAACATATGTCTAGACCTTTGCTTAAAGCCCTGAATAAAGGGAGGCATGTAGTACTCCTCCCCAGGACTGAACCATTCAAGGGGGAGCCTTCAGACATAATTGGAGCTCAAAAAAGTACAATTCCTTCCCATCTCACACCTTGCTCCCAAAGGGATATAACTTCCTTCAGACCTATACTGGGTGCTGATTGTTTCCATTAATGCTGGTTCAGCTCATCAGGCTGATTCACTAGAAAGGAAGAGTCCAGCCTAACTCCCATTTAGGATTTTCAGTGGGACTGAAGGAGTACATAGGTCTTGTGCTTGTCTCTTATGCAAGTGAATTTCAACCAAAGTACAGATCAATTCAAAGACCTGACTGCGTAAATAACCCCTTTGTTCTTAACAGATGTGTTCCTTTGAACACCCACCCTTAAGGAAGAAGGGCATAGTGTTTAAAAAACTAATCTTGCTTAAAGGGGAAGTGAAGGCTGAAATTAGACCTTTTTAAAATCAGCAGGTCCAAATAGCCAGCTCTTTCAAAACTCTTGGATGCGTGTTGAGGAGCTCATCAGACCACTAATATTGATTTTCAATAAGCATTGGAGCACTGGAGAATTTCCAGATGACTGGAAGCAAGCAACTATTGTGCCAATTTCTTAAAAGAAGGTAAACAGAATGTCCTGGGTATTTATAGGCCTGTCAGCCTGACATCAGTCCCAGGCAAAATAATAGAGCAGCTGATACAGGATTCAATTAATAAAAAGAATTAAAGGAAAAGAATGTAATTAATGCAAATCAGGATGAGTTTCTGGAAAATAGATCTTGTCAAATTAACTTGATTTTTTATGATGAAGTTACAAATTTGGTTGATAGAGGTAATAGTATTGACATATACACTTAGACTTCTTTATGGCATTTGACTGGTACCACAGAACATTTTGATTTAAAAACTAGAAGGATATACATTTAACATGAAACACGTTATATGGATTAAAAGCTGGCTAACTGATAGGTCTCAAAATGTAAGTGTAAATTGGGGTTTTTCATTGGGTGGGCATTTCTCCAGTGGGGTCCCACAGGGATAGGTTCTTGGTCATATGCTATTTAACATTTTTATCAATGATCTGAAATAAAACATAAAATCCTCACTGATAAAGTTTTCATAAGACACAAAAATTGAGGGAGTGATGAATAATGAAGGGACAAGTCACTGATTTAGAGCAATCTGGATCACTTGATAAACTGGTCATGAGCAAACACTGCCTTTTAATACAGCTAAATGTAAATATGTACATCTAGGAACCAAGAATGTAGGCCATACTTACAGTATGGGGGAAAATCTATATTGGGAAGCAGTGACCCTGAAAAAGACTTTGAGGTCATGGTGTATAATCAGCATAACATGAGCTCCCAGTGGGATGCTGTGGCCACAAGAGCTAACATGATCCTGGGATGCATACAGGGGAATCTCAAGTAAGAGCAGAAAGCTTATTTTACCTCTATATTTGGCACTGAAGCAACCATTGCTGGAATACTGCATCCAGTTCTGGTGTCCACAATTCAAGAAGACAGTTAATAAAGTAAAGAGGGTTCAGAGAAGAGCCATGAAAACGATTAAAGGATCAGAAAACAGGACTTATATGATAGATTCAAAGAGGTAAATCTATTTACTTTAATAGAGAGAAGGTTAAGGGGTGACTTGATTACAGTCTGTAAAGTATCTACATGGGGAACAAATATTTAATAATGGGCTCTTCAGTCTAGCAGAAAAAGGTAAAACACGATCCAATGTCTGGAAATTGAAGCTAGATAAATTCAGACTGGAAATAAAGAGTACATTTATGACAATGAATAATTAACTATTGAGACAATTTACCAAGGGTCATGATCGATTCTCCATCACTGAGAATTTTTAAATCAAGACTGGATGTTTTTCTAAAAGACATACTCTAGGAATTATTTTGGGGAAGTTCTATGGCCTGTGGGGATACAGGAGATCAGTACATGATCACAATGGTCCCTTCTGGCCTTGAAATCTATCACTCTATAACAATCATATACATTTTTGTATTCTCTAAAAGTAAGTGTTTTCTGTGTTTTACTCCTGTTATCTCTGCAGAATCTACACATGTAAGGAGGAGTGAGCTGGAGTTTTTGAATAACTATTTACTACGTTCCAAACAGTTTTAGCAATGCAAACCTATTGAAATCAGTGTTTCCAAAGCATCACTGAGCGCAGGGCCGGCTCCAGACACCAGCTCAGCAAGCAGATGCTTGGGGCGACCAACGGAGAGGGGCGGCATGTCTGGCTCTTTGGCGGCGGGTCCCTCACTTCCTCTCGGAGTGAAGGACCTGCCACCAAATTGCCGCCGAAGAATAAAGCGGCGGCAGCTCGAAGTGCTGCAGATCGCGATCGCGGCTTTTTTTTTTGGCTGCTTGGGACGACAAAAACCCTGGAGCCGGCCCTGACTGAGGGTATAATTTTCCTTTAGAGCATTTGTTACAGCCTGTTCTGTGAGGTAAAGTAGGTAGCCAGCTTCACTCTCAGAACCTAGTCTGAGATGTGCAGGGCTTGCAGTTAGTTTCACATATAGGAGGCTAGGCACACTCTTGCCTCTTACATGTGTGCAATGTGGGTGAGGGGGGAGGCATGAGGAGCTTCCCTGCCACATGCCACTCCTCCCCACAAGCACCACATGCAGCCCACTAAAGGCCAGGCACTATCTGAGTCAGCGTCTGGACAGTGCAGGGACTGCTCATTCCCTAGTCCCCCATGGGTGCACAGTGCCTCAAAGGGAGCTGTGAAGGAGTAAGGTCATGGCCCTTCCTTCCCCATGCTGGTGCATGGAGCTGGACTACTATACAATGGAGCATGCTGCATGCGTAAAGGCTGTAGATGTGGGCTTGCTCCCATTACACGCGAAGGACTTTGGGGAGACATTCTCTCTCACAGGTTCCAATACCTCCCATGGAGATGATACAACACTGCACCATCCTTACTCTGGACTGTGTCCAAAAGGCACAATCTATCCTAAAAAGAACATCTGAAATCAAAGTCTGAAAGGCAACAAATACCAAACCTCACAATGACAACTGTAAGGTTTTTTTCAAAAGTAGAATTACACTTCAAAGTTAGGATCAAACACTAAATATTTAAAAAGAGCACCTTCTTACTCAAGTCTGCTACCTGTGCGTATCTGTCATATCTGCTGACTTTAGGAACAATCAAGTTTTACTACTGCTAGCAGCCCCCGGGTCCCAGCTTGTGTGTATGGGGAAACAGACTGGGGTAAGGAGACTGGCTTTCAGCACCCCTACTATTCAAAGTGTTCCCATGCCACTGACTATAGACATTTTATATGAACTGTATTCTACCTCATTCATCATGAGCAAAACTATCAGTTAATATCAGTGGTTATGCATCAGATCCCAGGCTGAACTTGCAGGGCAGGTAGTTAGATCAAATATAACCAAAAAATGACTTTTCTGGGAGTCAATAAGAATAGACATAGAACCTCACAATAGCATTTGTAGGGAGCTACTTTTCAGACTACTCTCTGTAATATACATTTCTTGGTCAGGGACATATTTCTATAGATGCCTAGTACCCTGTGTTTGTTGTTGTAAAACAACCACCCTGAATATAATTTCAGTAGAACTCTTTGAGCAACATTAGGAACAGAACCCTTACTGTACTCCATTCTTTGACAGTCTGTTTGTGCATGTGGAGTAGGAGTGCTTGGCAAATACACACTTGATACATTTAAATTTGCTTAACCAGTAGTTTGTTCTGTATGTGGCAGTACATCTAAGGATTTCTCTTTATTCAAGAGACTTTCTTCTTACTTCAAAGGCAGTACAAACTCTCCAGTAAGTTTCTTTAGGCACAACAATTGTCCTCCCAAGAACAGCATTATGTGAAACAAAAATATTTTTACTAAAATAAGTGTCCTTATCAGACAGAATGTTCTGTGATAGATTGAGAGAAATAGCATAAATTATAGTACTTACAAAGTTTGTTGTGAATCATTTATCCACTGAAGGCTAGTGCTCATTTAGCAAATGAAATATTCACAAGTGACTTATTCAACAAGCTCCGTGGACAGTCAGAGTCACCCCACATCCCCAGCACTGAATCAACAAAACTCTTCTCATTGTTTTTCCGCACTAGTAATCATAAAAAGAGGTATGAGCATATAATGAGAAGGTTGACAGTCTGCTGCCAAAGCAGAGGAGTCAATGTTTTATGCTTACGGCTATAAGAAGTTTGCACAAACTTTGCCATAGAAATGGTCCAGTAACTCAGGCCTGACCCAAAGCTCATTAATGTCTATAAGATTCACAGTCCCTTAACATCAGATAATCAGGGTGCTTCCAAATACTGAGCTGCATAATACAGCACACAAGACGTGGTTTTTTTCTCCCCTTTTAAAAGAGGTCCAACAAAAAACAAACAACTGCAAATAAAATCCGTAGGCAAGGTTCTTAGCTGGAGTAAATCAATATATTTCTACTGGAGACAAAGACACCCAGGTTTACCCCAGCTGAAGATCTAGATAAATGTGATGTGACACTGGGATAAGTATGGTCAATTATGAGACATAGGATAAGCCATGTTTTTTTGGCTCTGGATAATCATCTAGGCCCAGATTCTTAACGGTATTTAGATGCATCCGAAGAAGTGGGCTGTAGTCCACGAAAGCTTATGCTCTAATAAATTTGTTAGTCTCCAAGGTGCCACAAGTACTCCTGTTCTTTTTGCGGATACAGACTAACACGGCTGCTACTCTGAAACCTGGTATTTAGGTGTTGATTTAAATGGGAGTGCAGTGTCTACATGCCTTTGAGGATCTGGGCCTTTAGTTCATCCATGACATTACTGTTTGTCACATAGTGCACTCAGTGTTAAGGGCCCAATCCTGCAACCTACTCTTTTGAGAGTTTTGCATCCAAAGAGACTGTTTGGTTGAACACTAAGGGCTAGATTTACAAAGGAACTTAGGCATGATGATGCTCAGCCTCACCATGCCTAACTTTTAGGAGCCTAGAAAAATCTATTGGGATTCCCAAAGCCTGAGTTCAGTAGCAATGCTCCCTATACAATAAATGGGGAGAGAGAGGTGCTTCAGAACTGGGTTCACAAAAGCTATCATGCTAGGCAGCTCCCTGCCTAAGCTAAGCAATGGGAGATGCCCAGTGGAGGAGTGTGTTCTGAATCTCAGCCCCTCAAAGAGATTGGTGCCTAAGCGCAGGCACAGGGAAGCGCCTCCTTCTGCTCGGTATTCTCAGCTGCAAACCCTCTTGGAGTTAGGTGCCTTTGGGAAATGGAGGAGGAGCTGCTTGATCATCACTTTTAGCCCAGGCGTTAGGGAACTCAACTGAGATGTGGGGGTCCATCAGTTCAACTCTGCCCTCCACCTGAGGTGTAGAAGGGATGTGCCATTTCCCAGATGAGTGCCCTACCCACTGGGATAAGGGGCATTCTGATGTGGGCTTCCTCTGTCCCTTCTGAGGGAGAACAAGGAGCCTTTGCAGCATGCCTGGAAGTTTGTTAATGGTATGTTTTTACACGTTCATTAGTTGTAATCAATGTGCTATTTTAGTGTCTTATATGGTGCCAATTCTGGAGTCCTTCACAGGCAGACACATGAAATTTAATGAAAATTTCACCCATGAAGGACTGTGGATTACTGCTCATTAGGCAAAATGATGTGAAAGAATGTGTGGGCCAGATCCTCATCTGCCTTAAGCATAGTTCCACTGAAGTCAATTGAGCTACACCAGTTTACACAAGATAAAGATCTAGCCTGTCTACTTGAAGTCAGATATTTGCCCAGATATTTTATCATCTCTATATTTGTTCAGATGTCATTAAGCTTAAACGTTGTTACTGGACCACTGACAATAAACTGGTCCTTTAATCAATACAGAAATCAAGTGCAGGTTATGAATCCACATACTCCTTAGAGAATCCTGTTAAAGAAATAGTGTCTGAACAAAAAGCAGTCAATTGTGTAGTTTAAGGTTCGACTATACAAGGCCACATAAGTAGCTAGAAGAACAGGAGTACTTGTGGCACCTTAGAGACTAACAAATTTATTAGAGCATAAGCTTTCGTGGACTACAGCCCACTGCATCCGAAGAAGTGGGCTGTAGTCCACGAAAGCTTATGCTCTAATAAATTTGTTAGTCTCTAAGGTGCCACAAGTACTCCTGTTCTTCTTTTTGCGGCTACAGACTAACACGGCTGCTACTCTGAAATAAGTAGCTAGGTCAACTGTAATTTCATGCAGGTCTCAGTAAGAGTTCAGGAGTTAGCTAGCATTTCTGAGTGTTAGCATCCTTTATTTAATGATTATTAATATGCAAAGTGCTACAGTTTTCTGAACTCAAGTTACTGATCTAGACACTAGATGAAGAGCCCCTTAAAAAGGGACAGCTTGAAAGAATGAGTACTGTTGACTGGAGGCAAGCTATTTTAATCGAATGATTAATGGCATCATTAGAGTCCTGATGTTTTCCTTGTGCTTTAGTTTCTCTAGTCCCCCTACTCCTATCACCTCATTCTGCATTTTTTAGAATGTTGCAACTTAAAATGAACACCATTGTAACAGAGCTGAACAGTTTGAAAGCTAGGCATGATCCAGCTCTGACATTTCCAGTCATTTTACTGCCAGATGCAGGTTTTTATTTGTATTTTGAGGTCCTGGATGAAACACACAAAGTGGAAGTAGAAAGTGTTATCAGCCAGAAACTTTGACACAAGTCCTGGAAAAGTGCACTTTAATGCTGTTATCCAGTTTGTTGTACATTCACATTTGTTGGCTGTATAGATTTTTAATATTTGAATTACATTTAAAAAACAGATCATGTGTATGTAATCTGGTCTTAATTTACAATATTGCATCAAATGTATTTTATTTTAGGATAACAATTCATTTTGCTATTAAATGTTGCAGGTCAGTTTGCCAAATTCATTACATAATTTGAAGTTATACATTCCCTGTGAATAAAAGAGATTTAACATGCGGAAATTTCCTAAATTGCTTCTCGTTCCTTAAATTGCTTTGTAGAAAAAGTAAAAAGGACAAAATATAAAGCCATGACCATATATTGCACTGAACCTGCAGACTAGTTCTATTGGTATTCTCTAGGGGGGGAAATAGGGTGTAGGTTGCTTAAGTATATTTTTTAGTGCAATGAAGAAAAAATTAAAACAATGAACTGAGACTATGCACTTCCACAATAAACTCCCTTTCAGTTCTAACATGGAACCATTCACAATATGCACATCCATTTCCTCATAATCACTTAGATTGCATAATATATCTCACTGATAAACATGTATACTGCTAATATGAGGTTTCCAGATAAACTATCATGCTAAACAGTAATACAGTTCACAACTTGAATGGGGTATACGTTTTTCTAGTAGACATATAGTCCATTATATTGTGACCTCATCAACGAATAATACCAACATTCTTTCATTAACTTCTCTATGATCTCTCCTTGAAAAAATACTGAGTGATCCTACTATTTATTTTATTATAATAGCACTCAACACACAATGAAGATTACGGCCCCTTGTACTAAAAACTGTACAGAGACATAGGAAGTCTGTCACTGCCCCAAAGAGTTTACAATCTGGGCTATATGCAGGCAAAACTCCCAGTGATTTCAATGGGAGTTTTGTCTTAATAGGATTTGGTGGAACATGCACATAATTAGTGTATTAGAAACTTAGGGCTAGGTTGTGCAACACTTATTAATTTTGATGTGAACTTGCTCACATCAGTAGTCCCAATGACTTTAATAGCTACACAATGTAGCAGCTTGTAAATTTAGTACAGAAACCAGGTTAGTTCTTGGGTTAACCCCGTACCATTTCAATTTGATAGACTAGCAAGATTTTAATGCGTGTAATGCCATTCCTTTTGTTCTGAATGCTTCTTTCTTTTGAATGATGTGGTATAATTTTACATTTTAAACATTTAAATATGTATACGTCTTTTTAGTTCAAGCCATTTAAAGAGTAATTCAGGGAACATGTATTCTATTGTGCAGTAAAGTCAGGAAGCGGAAAGTATGGAAAGCGAATCAGATAGGGTACCTACCAAACATGGTTTCCATAGAAACTTACATAATTGTAGGTTGATGTCATGTAATTTCAGTTATTAATTTGGTGGTGCATAATATTTCCTTTCTTACTCTCTTTAGAGGTTTCCATGTGGTTATTTCTAAGATCTAACAACACTGGTCAAAAATCTTTGTTAATGCCCCTTATGGGGAATTCTTTGTTTCTGCTTTTGACATAGCTGGATCCAGAGGCAAATGAAGTCAGTGGTAACTACTTCAGTGGGCTGTGGCTCAGGCTTATGCAGATTTACAGTATATAAATCAAAAGTACTTTCTAACTAATATATATTGTGGCAGTCATCTTTGTCTACCCTAACACTGAAGTACAAATAGAAAACCCAAGCAACAGCTCTGGAAGCTGTAGCTTACAGCATCTTTTTACTTTATAGAGTCAATAGGAGATTAACAATAAACAATTGTCCACTTTCTTGAAATTAAGAGAAACATTAAGTTAACTAAGACAGTTTGATAGAGGAGTTTCTTTTTGATTCAAGCTAGGAGCTGAATAGGCGCTTTCTGTGATGCATGATCTCTTCAAGTGAAAATCGAGGCTTTCTTGATGTTCTAATATAGGTAGCAAGCCACCTGCTAGTTTGCATATCAATAGCACCAAGCTGAATTTCAGATACATTTTGATTCAGGCAACGAAACTAGGCAATATAGATTTGAATAGGAATTCAGAAATTTGAATACCTCCCTCCCCAACTCATCTAACTATATTACTTTTCTTGAATACATACAATTCAGATATATTTGGAATACATACACACTCCCAAAATTTGGGCCACTGAATGAAGAGGAAAACGAATGGAATCAGAGGGTAAAAAAATTGTAATTTTTTTTTTAAACCTGAAATAAGATTTGGCCTATATGCTCACACTTAAAAGTCATATTGGACCTGTATCAGGTGGTGGGTTTGGTTTCTAGATAGAAAAGTAATGACAAAATTAGCTTCTTGCACCCTCTATTTCATCTGTCATTGAACTTCTTGCTATACTACTACTGCAATATATATCCCTGTCTTCAAGGCCAGCTAAATGGTTTCTCCTACAGTCACATACAATAGCAGATCCAATGACCAGAAACAATGGGTTTAAACTGCAGCAAGGGAGGTCTAGGTTGGACATTAGGAAAGAGTTCCTAACTGTCAGGGTGGTTAAACACTGGAACAAATTGCCTAGGGAGGTTGTGGAATCTCCGTCTCTGGAGATATTTAAGAGTAGGTTAGATAAATGTCTATCAGGGATGGTCTAGACAGTATTTGGTCCTGCCATGCGGGCAGGGGACTGGACTCGATGACCTCTCGAGGTCCCTTCCAGTCCTATAATCTATGAATCTATAAGATCCATAGGTGCTAGACTAGTGGGATCTTTGTACTGCCGCTTCTGATTAACTCTGAATGATGGGAGTTTGACTCTATGGGAGCTGGGCTCGTAAGAGCCTCTGAAACTCCTAGCTTCTGTTCTTAAGATGTATAATGATTACTATTTGGTGGAATGGTTTCCTTGTATCCCATTCTAAATGGAAGTTGTGCTCTGTGTCTGATAAGAGGGCATGAGAGAGTCAGCAGTCAGAATGAGTGAAGTGACAGCACTAGATTTCAATAACTTTTAACATACCATTTATCAAGTCCTTTTGTCCAGCAGTGGATGTAACCAATCACATTAATCTCAGCTATGTCACTTGACGTTTATCAGCCTCCCTGGCTCCTGTCTGACAACCTGTTTGTATTCATTGTGTTCAAACACCACCACCAAAGGAAAAGTAAGATCCAGAGACTACTTCACAATCAGCATCCTCAATCAAGCACCACAGAACTACTTAGCAAACCCTCAAGTGATACAAAAATGGCGCTCAGATTTCAGTGAACATGTTAAATAACAGTGTATTGACTCTCATGAACTGCAATATATATATTAGGGCTGTTGATTAATCACAGTCAACTCACACGATTAACTCAAAAAAAAATTGTGATTAAAAAAATTAATCATGATTAATCGCAGTTTTAATCACACTGTTAAACAATATACCAATTGAAATTTATTAAAGATTTTGGAGGTTTTTCTACATTTTCATTATATATATTATTGTATTCTGTGTTTTAACTGAAATAAAAGTGTATATTATTTCTTATTACAAATATTTGCACTGTAAAAATGATAAAAGAAATAGTACTTTTCAGTTCACCTCATACAAGTACTGTAATGCAATCTTTGTCGTGAAAGTGCAACTTACAAATGTAGATTTGTTTTTTTACATAACTGCACTCAAAAACAAAACAATGTAAAACTTCAGAGCCTACAAGTCCACTCAATCCTACTTTTTGTTCAGCCAATCGCTCAGACAAACAAGTTTGTTTACATTTACAGGAGACAATGCTGTCCTCTTCTTATTTACAATGTCACCAGAAAGTGAGAACAGGCATTTGCATGGCACTTTTGTAGCTGTCATTGCAAGGTATTTACATGCTTTGGTCACGATTCCAGAGAACATGCTTCCATGCTGATGACGCTCATTAAAAAAACAATGCATTAATTAAATTTGTGACTGAACTCCTTGGGGGAGAATTGTACGTCCCCTGCAGTGTTTTACCTACATTCTGCCATGTATTTCATGTTAGAACAGTCTCGAATGATGACCCAGCACATGTTGTTCGTTTTAAGAACACTTTCACCACAAATTTGACAAAATGCAAAGAAGGTTCCAATGTGAGATTTCTAAAGATAGCTACACCACTTGACCCAAGGTTTAAGAATCTGAAGTGCCTTCCAAAATCTGAGAGGACGAGGTGTGGAGCATGCTTTCAGAAGTCTTAAAAGAGCAACACTCCGATGTGGAAATGACAGAACCCAAACCACCAAAAAAAGAAAATCAACCTTCTGCTTGTGGCATCTGACTCAGATAATGAAAATGAACATGTGTCAGTCTGCACTACTTTGGATTGTTATCAAACAGAACCTGTCATCAGCATGGATGCATATCCCCTGGAATGGTAACTGAAGCATGAAGGGACATATGAATCTTTAGTGCAGGAGTTCTCAAACTGGGGGTTGGGACACAAGGTTATTACATGGAGGAGTCACAAGCTGTCAGCTTCCACCCCAAACTCCGCTTTGCCTCCAGCATTTATAATGGTGTTATATATAAAAAGGTGGTTTTAATTTATAAGGGGAGAGGTCACACTCAGAGACTTGCTGTGTGAAAGGGGTCACCAGTACAAAAGTTTGAGAACCACTGCTTTAGTGCATCTGGCATGTAAACATCTTGGGATGCTGGCTACAACAGTGCCATGAGAGTGCCTGTTCTCACTTTAAGCTAACATTGTAAACAAGAGGCGGGCAGCATTATCTCCTGCAAATGTAAACAAACTTGTTTGTGTGAGTGATTGGCTGAACAAAAAGTAGGACTGAGTGGACTTGCAGGTTCTAAAATTTTACCTTGTTTTATTTTTGAATGCAGGGTGTTTTTTTTTTTTTTTTTAAATAAAATTCTACATATTTAAGTTGCACTTTCACGATAAAGAGACTCCACTACAATACTGGTATTAAGTGAATTGAAAAATACTATTTTTGTTTTTTTACAGTGAAAATACTTGTAATCAAAAATACAAGTAATCAAAAATATAAAGTGAACACTGTACACTTTGTATTTTGTGTTGTAATTGAAATCAATGTGTTTGAAAATGTAGAAAACATCCCAAAATGTTTAAATAAATGGTATTCTATTATTGTTTAATTGCGCGATTAATCACGATTAATATTTTTATTCGCTTGAGAGCCCTATATAGTGGTTGGACCTGTGCAGGTGTTCATGAGTGGGGGAGGGAGAAAATACAAAGAATTATCTCTGTGCTTCTACCCAGGGCTATTTCAAAACATCAGTTTCTAAGCAGAACTTCCCATTTAAAATCAATAGGGTATTCTGCTTTAAGAACCGAAATTATGATATGTTCCATAATGTAGCTCAGAACTGCAGTTCGACTACAGCTAGCAGCAGTGGTGGCCCATCTCAAAGGAGGGTGGCCCACGTAGGGCAATAGCCATGTCCCTACACATGTCCCACTGGTCAGAGCACATGCTGTGCCCTCTCCAGAGTGGCAGAGGTGCCAATTGTGTGTGCATTCCAGGGATCTGTTCCCCTTCCTCCCCCCCTTGTGAGAATTTCTAGCTGAGTCAGCAAGAATTCATCCTAGAGGCTTTCTCTCCTTGAGATCTCCTTCCAGCACCAACTGTGACTGTAAGCAGATATCCAGCCTTTAGTCATGTTGCTTTCTGAGGTATGAGCAGGAGACTTTGAATGTCATTGTAAGTATCTAAAGGATCCCCTTTTTTTAAATCCAAGCAAGTGCACACTGGTGAGCATAAGAGTAGGTATCTACTATGGAAGGTATCCAAACTCTATCAGAAGGGTCTGGGTATTTGCTGAATGGTGAACGAGGTCTCCGGGAGAAAAGTCTCAGAAGGGAGACTATTAATTTCAATTTTTTTTAAAGAAAAGGATGATGAATGTTTCCCAGTTTCCCAAGTCAGCATATATGGCATCCCATTTGGGCCTTTAGAAATGAAATCTTGAGGAACATCTGCTTCTGTTATGCCTGATTTCATCTAGTCGTTTACAAAAGGATGTGGAAATCAGTATTATATCCAAATAGAAGTTTCAGTTTTTGGTGGGTAGAATGTATTTACCCAAACTGGGATTGGGCCAGGACATTTGGTTTGGCTAAAAAAATTATGCAGACTTGGAAAGCCACAGACACTCAGGACTTTAGTGTTAAGTTTATCAAAAAGCTGACACATTGAGCAACCACGCTGATCCCTACTACAACATGGGGGTGGGGAGGGGGAGCTTTTTAGTACCGACTCAGCAGTAAGATCACCAAATCATCAACACCACTTCCTGCAGCATGTGGATTGAAGGCTTCCCAGGAACTGCCAAGGACTGACCTATTCCTTCTTTATCAGCTCTCATAGGATTACAGCACAAGGTAGCATGGCTGGAGGCCATTGACAGGGCCCAATTCTGTTCTAATTTAGACAAGGTAAATTAGGAGTAACTATTGAAGTTAGTGTAGTTACATTGATGTAAATAAGGGCAAAAATCAGGCTGATGGTATATAATATGATGTAATATGGGAGCATTTAGTAAAAATTAGAATTGGTAGTCCATCAAGCAATGAAGGAAAGAGAAGCCAAGTGGGTGGGAATGGGGGAGAGGAGAACACTACTCAGGTACCGAAGGAATTGATTGCACTCATAAGTGAGACAGGCAGGAGTACATTCTATGAGATAAGATGTGGGAACAAAAATAGATCTGGACTGCAATCAAAGTCTGGACATAGCAAAATATTGTACCAAAATATGAGTAGAAGATCTTTGGTTTAATTTTTTGGTTTGCCAGGACAGACAGAAGGTAGGGTTGGTTGCAGGTATCAGCCATAGGACAATTTAACAGCAGTGAGTGCTACTGTGTTTTTCATATCACTCATTACATGAAGGTATTAAATTTCAGATCAGATTATGTATTGGCAACAAATAGAAAGAATTGATATCATTTTAGACACCAACTGACAGAGTGGCATGTTTACCGGGGATGACTAATTCCAATGCTGCTTTACTATTTAAAACTCTATTTTGACTTGAAACTATAACAACTCACCTTTGTTCCAAAAGCCATGAGCATGCAAACATCAAAAAATTTCTTTCCCTGACTGATTCATAACAAATTGACAAACTACTTACAGTGTAACAGGGATTTTGTCAACAAAAAGCCCCTTATTAACAATGTGTCAGGTTGTTTACTTACCACCCGAAGCTCCTTCTTGTTTCAGTGTGTTATCCTGCAAGGGCCCTTGTCTCCAGTGCCACAACCATCTGCTTCTAACTAGGTCTTCCATGGCTCAGCCCTGTCGCCAAGTCACATGAAGTTCTGTCCCCTTCTGGGTAACAAAAAGGTCCAACTTGAAAGTTCACAAAATGTCCCAACAGAAAAGGGTCTTTAGCCCCTGTCCTGGGCTATTCCTCAACCCATTCTTGTGGGGGAGAGGGGTAGGCAGTCTTCAGCCCCACTGAGAGTTCAATGTTTCTTCCATTGGGCTTCCTATGCCTTCCTTAGTGCTGGTAGGGAAACCAGACCTACCCTCTACTTGGGGTCTGGCCCAGGGATTCTGTATTAAGTAACTAGGTCTGCTTCTTGGACATGATGCTGTTTCCCTGGTTCACCTCCTATCCTCAAACCCCCTTGTACTGCTTCCACACAGCTTGTATTTAACAGTTTCCCTTTGGCCTCTAGTTTCTTCCTACACCCTCCGATTGTTCTGCAGGAGTGCTGGAACAATTTGTATAGTTGGGGTGCTGAGAGCTATTGAACCAAACTGTAAACCCTGTACATGATGGAAACCACTTCAAGCTGGGGGGGAAGGGGGGTTACAGCAGCACCTATGCTCTTCTGACTCTCTTGAGCTAGCCAACTCTCTGAGAGGTTGAGTCCACAGAAAAGTCCTGCCTCCATTGCAATCTCTCCCCTACTAAGTTCCCTTAGCTTCCTTATAAGGCTCAGGTGCCTAATGACCCTTACTTAACTCTTCCCCCTCACACCAGAAGGTAATCAGTCACAGGTGCCTTAACCCCTCATTTAACAAGTGATGGAAGTTAGCCCCATCACAGAGAAGAGTTGACTCTGACCTTTAAAATGTAGACTTTTATGCTTCCTCAGTTTCTAAATGTGGAATTGATAGTTTAGGCCGTTATATATCACAGAATAAAGTTATGAACACATAGCCTTCAATGTTGCTACAGTTATTTGTACAGCAGACACTTACAGGGTATATATTATCTCCATACACAAAGTTATTCAGGCAAATATTTAAAACAGCAAACAGTGTGATACTTTTAGACATCCTGTCAGATTTGTGGAAACATCTCAAAGTTTCAGTCCTTCCATCTGGTTTCTCTGAAATGTTGCAACATCACGACAAACCCCAGATCACTCTGATATACATCAAAATGAGGCATTCATTGTGTGCCAGCTCAGTATCTCTCTCTATATTTCAATATGACCTGATGGAAAAGGGAAGCCACAGCATTCTCCTGATCATGGGCTGCCATCTACACTGCCATGATACTCTGCCAGCTAACGATAAATACATAAATAAAAATGGTGATGCTGTTACATGATTAAGTTACATTAAAAAGTAAGCCTTGGATAAGTTAAATAAAGAGTAAAGTTCCCATGTAGCAATGTATAATGGTCTCTGCTATTTCTGGTCATTTCTTGTGGATTTAAATGTACATCTTTAGCAACCTTTATGGACTCAACCACTTGTTCTGCCATGTCATTCTAAAAAGTAGTACAAAATGATTTTGAGTGAGCTCAGCACTAGTGAATGTGCACTTCTAGCACTGTTAACATATTCAGATATTCCAAGGCCAGAAGGGACCATTGTGATCATCTAGTCTGACCTCTTTTATAAATCACTGAAAGCAATCTTTTTAAATAAAGATTCTTCCAGTCACTACATCAAGAAACAGGAGGCTGTTATATGAAATGTACAGGTACCAACCTTCAAGGATGGTTGACAATACTGTGATTAAGAGAAATCTATATCTCCTCCTCATTCCCCCCACCCTGGAAAAAAACAACTCAAAAGCCCGCACAACCCTCCCCATCTAGATGTTTTCATTGCTTAGTATCACATGTATATTAAAGCCCCAGTTCAGCAAAACACTTAAGCACAAACATGCACTTACAGTTAAGCATAAGTCCCACTGAACTCAATGGAACTTAAACACAAGCTTAAAGTTAGGCACGTACTTAAGTACTTTGTAGAATCAGAGCCTAAAATATTTCAGATTTTGCTATGTTGTACATTCCTACAGCATTTGTGCACAGTTTTATATACACATACATAATAGTTCAAATGACTGAGTCATAGCAATTGAGAAAACAAAACTAATTGGTATTCATTCAGTAAATACTTAAGTACAAGATGTGGGTTGATTTTGCACAGTGAAGACTTAATAACAGGCATGAAATCAAATTGCCAGTTCCTCTGGGCACAGAATACCATGCCTAATTACATTTTGCAGCCACTGTGTAAATCAGTATGATCACCAAGACATTACAAAAGGGTTAGGAAATCATATAAGGGGCATGGATATTTAATGGTATTAATTCCTTTACAAATTCCTATAACTGGATATATTTTCTTGTTCTGCTCGACTTTACCATGCTATACAAAACTCTTTTGCTCCATAATATTTTCAAAGCATTTTAATTGACTAAATTCTATTAACTTTCCACTGTCTTGAAGCATTTATCATAAAGAATGGATGGCTCACATATAATACAAACCTTAATCAATGATTGTTTATTTGTGTGAAAACAAGAGACACAGAATGAGTGCTTTTAATTAATTTGCTTTGCAGTTTACAGAGTATTTATATCAACAAATTAGACAGACTCCTATATTTTGCAAGCTCATTATTATGCAGTGAAAACAAGAAAGTAAATGTGAAGAATTGTGCAGGGAAAGTCAAAATAAAATTGTTTATTTTCCCACCCTTCAGATTTTTGTGTTAACTAGACCTGGTTGTATAATGCAAAAAAAAGATTTTGGAGCATTTGCAAAATCAATACTCGAGTTGTAATTAAGACCTTGTGTGTTTGCTTTGTCCAAATATTCTGCCACAGATAATATCTTTTAATCAGTACTAAGAACCACCCTTAATTATTTTAAAAATAATAATGATAAAAAAAGATGATTTCAGCTATTGTGTCATAGTATGACCTGTCGGTAATGGTTATGCATAATATGTAGTGAAAGTATATGAAAATCCCCATAAACTAAAATCTGAAACAAAATTTTGAAATTCAAAGTTTTGAGATTTTCCAGAAATGTGCATTTTCTGCAAAAGTTTTGTTTTGAAATCAATGAACATTTCCCACAAGAAAAAAAAAGTAAGTTAACTTTTTTAAACATTTCATTTTCAACAAAAATTGATTTTTTAACCAAAAAGAAATAAAATTCATGCTAGCTGTAGTTGACAAGGCAAGAACAATTCTGAAGAGATCTGCATGAGTCAGAACTTTTTCAGCCAAGCCATATGGCACAAAGGTGAATATAAGGATGTAAATCAGGATGTCAGAATAAAAGTGGTCCTCCTAATAGTGGACGTAACTCAATTATGGATATCAGAATACTCAGTGTGTCATGAGTTAAAAAAAAAAATCACTAGCTTTTAGTAGTCAAACTTTTATGATTCAAGCAAATTTCTTAAAAAAAAAAACCAAAAAAACCAACCAAAGCAAAATTTTCATATCCAGATTTTAACAGTTTTAAAACTTGCCAAGAACAAGGTGATTGATGTAGTAAGATACCACCTTTAAATCAGTTTGCAGTCAATAGATGGTGTACAAACATTTTTAAAACCCCACAATTTATACTTTGGAAATCATATTTGCAATTAAGTTTAGTTAGATAGCTTGGAACAGTCATTTTAATTCAGTTAGGTATTTTTAAATAATTTTTAAACAGTGAGAATATATTGCACTCCTTCATATTATACCAGGCAGTGGTGGGCTACAGATAACACTGCAAGCACTTTGAAGAAGTGCCTTAGTAGGTGGAAATTTATCTTTCTCCATTGAAATCAATGGAGTGATGGTGGTTTCCACCATCTGAGAATCTGACCCATTATTACAGTTCTCAGTGTTTCATTAACTTTTTTGCCTTTAATCTTTTTGAAAAGGCAACATATAATTCTTCTCAAAAAGATTAACGGTTCAATTTAACTTTATCATTTTCTTAACTGCAGATATAATCTTCTATAAGCCTTGGGCCTCTCAGTACTTTATCTGTAATCAAAATGAATCAAGCAACAATGCTTTTATAATTGAAAGGTTTTATAACCCTAGGCCAGGACATTTCTCTGTAAATATCTTATATAGAAGAGAATTAAAACAGATTTCAAATAGACAGCATCAGATACATTTGGGAGAATGGTCATGTCAAATTTTGCAATGTCACTTTGCCTTTATTAAGTATGTTTAATTCCTCCCTCAAAGTCTCTTTGGTTTGCTAATGTTCTCCTTTAAAGTTGAACTGCAATGTAAAAACTAAGTTAAATACAGATTTCTGCCCTGAAATTACCAGCTTCTGGGCGTGAATTCAGCACAGAAATACATCTTTTTAAAATATCTTTTTTCCTCCATGTGTGAAAGCCTCTTGGTATTTCCTGATTCACTATAGATATCCCATAATGCACTGGGTGGTTTGTATGGGTCACAAAGACACTTCCAGGATTTAAATATACATTTCTTCATTTGTGTTTATTTGTTTTATTGTAAACACCTGTCATAACTTTGCACACTGATCTGAATAATTAAAAATCCAAGTACAAAGAATTTATAGTTAAAAATGGTCCAGTACACAATGAACAGATCCTCAAGTACACAAACTATTTTGGGTGCACAAGACAATATTGCAGAATGCAAAGTCAAAAAAATAGAAACTGGGTCAGGCTGCACAGGGGAAGTTGCATCCTTCATTCAAACCAGGAGACTTTTAGCTCAAGCATTTCTTGTGATCACAGAAGTTTGTAGAATTTCATAGGAATAACAGAGACAGACAGATCTCAATGCACCAAAGTGCATTGTGGCAGTGAACTCAAATAGTTTAGCTAAAGCTGAAAGTACAAAGAGGATTTCATAATGGGAAAAATAGTTAATAGATTTCACTGCTGAATGCCCCTTTACCCCCCACCCCCGACACAGTCTAGATTAGTGGGACAATGAAACAAAGGAGTCTCCTCAATTCAGTTCTTATTTTAATTGGCAGTTCCAAATGTTGGTTAGCACATTACCATCTATGGTTTTCATTCTTGTTTCCCCTTTCATTTCTTGACTTCTAGGCAATTTGTCATTCCTTTAGTCTGACATATTAAATAACTGTTTTCCCCATTTAGTACAGTGTCCCCAAAGCATTAATAACTGACAACATGAGCATAATCTACAGATTACTATATACATCCCCCCAAAAATTATACAAAACTAACCACCACTACTCTCTGATTACCCATCAACCATCCTCTCTAGGTTAGATGAGGCCAGTATC
The DNA here is from genome assembly GCF_027887155.1 of Malaclemys terrapin pileata. NCBI lineage: Eukaryota > Metazoa > Chordata > Testudines > Emydidae > Malaclemys > Malaclemys terrapin. Next base: position 65,144,319 of record NC_071512.1, on the reverse strand, counting down.
ATAGGCACTATACTGTTGGGTGTCCTACAGATGTCATATACTAGATAGACAGCATCTGAGAATTAGTGCGAAGGAAAAGGTAAATTTTCTCACAAGAAGAAACTTTGTAGAGGTGCCTTGTGGGACCAGGGAGTAAATAATCTTTCCACTCCTTAAATGGGCTGTAATGTTACCAGGCCAGATCCTTATGTGAGATGGAACAGTGCCTGCTGAGGAAAGGGTAGAAAAGCAACTGTGGGCTAGATCCACAAAGCACGGTGGAATCTTCAGCCCAAGTTAGGTGCCCTGGCTCCTTATACAATGCATAGGGAGAGTTAGGCCCCCTAAGAAAGGGATTCCAGAAGCCAAGAAGCTGAGGAGGGAGCTGCCTGAGCTAGCCAGTAAGAAATGCTGATGAGAGGGGGCAAGGCCTAAACCACACACCTTAAAGGTAGTTAGGGCCCTAACTGTGGGCTGGAAGGAGATATTTATCTCTTCTTGGGATTCACAGCCATAACCCTCTCGTGGAGTTAGGCACCTAAGGCAGGGCAGCACCTTCTTCCCCCAAAGCCACCCCATGATAGCCTACTGACTAGGTACACTTACCTGGGATGGGGGAGACCAGTTTTCAAATCCCTGCTCTGCCTGATTTGGAGCAAGAGCTTGTACTTCCATCTCTCAGATGAGTGCTTTTACCACTGGACTATATAGTTGGTCTCTATGGTCCAATGAATATTGAATTATGTATACAAAATGCAACAACTTCAATAGGAGAGATTGTCATCTTTAAAATTTCAAAAATCTCACCGCACTGACACACTGCTCAGAGCTATTGCTGCAGACATCACTGTATTAATTTGCAATCAGTTCACATTTTACGATTTGCAACCATAAGGGCTAGAAACATGGTTGTTTTTTCTGTCAAAGTTTACATCTTGAGCACAATTCTATAACCAAGACTTGGTTCTGTACTATATACTTTGTTGCCAGAAAGTCAGCTTATGATGTCCTAAATGATGCATCTGTCCTCTCGATTTGTGTCAGGAATCTATATACGTTAATTACACTGATTCCTTACACACACACTTAACAAATATTTGGAAAATGAACACTTCAGTAGTTAATTGAATTAAATATATTTAACTCCTATACCGAATGTGTGGGTGGCTTGTCTAAGTACTGCCACACCCTCCAGAGGCAATATGAATAGTCTAAGCATATCAAATCTGAATTACTTACTGAATTTGAAGTTTGACTTCGAACTTCTAAAGGCTTCCACGATGCTTTAAACCCAACATGGCTTTTACTGCCAAAGTTAGATTATATACTAATACCTTCTCAGAAAGGGCATGCATGTAACATTACCTATTTAGTCACTCTGTACACTGAGAGTATTGTCTAATGGTTAATGCACAGGAGACATTTCTATTTCCTGCATTGCCACTGACTTGTCATATGACTATAGGTCAGTCTATGAATCCATGCGGTTCTCAACACACACAGGATCCACACATGGAATTTGCAGAACCAGAGTCTAAATACTATAGAATTTACAGTTATGGTTTACAGTTATGGTTCACTGTACATACAAAGCCACACATTCAGTGAAACTACACATAATTTCTTGATTGCTATTGCTTATTCACTAATGTGTGTACAGATCCTTTTGTTTAGATATACCTGTGGACAGAATTTATCCCAGTGTACTTGTGCAATGCCACTAACCAGAGTTTGTTTTACCATGGCTTTACTTCTATTTTCTCAGCATGATCAGGAAGGGTCAGTCAATTTCAGCAAATATTTATTCAAGATGATCATTTCACTACATGGCCATTCCGTTTAACAGTCAGATTTGCAATTGCTGGAAGTCACATGATTTACTAGTAGAACTTGATCTTTCAAGTTCAGCTGTTATAAACATTAGTTATTAACAGAGCTGTCTGAAAATGTTCATATTGAAATTGGAGAATGTAGAGAAAAAAACACAAAACAGCCATTATATAATTAACTTTTATCCAGTGCAGTTTTGCCAGTCTTCTCTAGAAATTAGAATTAATGTTTCCAATAAGAAATGGAAAAATCTTACAAGACTAACAAAATCTGACTGCAAAATGCCATAAAGTAACTAAACTGATACAAAAAAAATGAGTCCAGTGGCACCTTAAAGACTAACAGATTTATTTGGGCATAAGCTTTCGTGGATAAAAAACTCACTTCTTCAGATGCATGGAGTGAAAATTACAGATGAAGGCATTATTATACTGACACATGAAGAGAAAGGAGTTACCTTACCAGGGTTAACAGGGCCAATTCAATCAGGGTGGACATAGTCCACTCCCATTAATTGATGAGGAGGTGTCACTGCCAAGAGAGGGAAAGTAGTAAGCAGGCCACTCCCAATCCCTATTAAAGCCCAAATTAATGGTGTTAAATTTGCAAATGAATTTTAGTTCTGCAGTTTCTCTTTGAAGTCTGTTTTTGAAGTTTTTTTGGTAACATACAAAAGCCAGTAGGAGAACACTTCAATCTCCCTGGACATTCTATAACAGATTTAAAAGTAGCCATACTTGAACAAAAAAACTTTTTGAATGGAGGTGTGGACACCTTTGGAAATCTTAGGCATAGTCTGCGGACCCCCAGGGGTCCATGGACCACAGGTTGAAAACCACTGCTCTGGTAGACCCATTACAGCTGAATAAGAAGTTAGTTGTCCCTTGAAGCGGACAACACTGGGCATGGAGGACGCCGTGATTAAGCAATCATGATGGTGCCAGACTGCTGGAAGTAGTAGGGAGTGGCCCTTGTAGTTAAAATAGAATGACAGAATCAGCATCTGAACATTTTGCCATCTGTCAATTCTGAAATTAGCCTAAGGAGATGCTATTTAATACTTGTTGGAGTATCCTTTTTGAGGAATGCTGCTTCCTTGAGAAACTCATGCAACCCCATTAGACTATTAAGGTCTGAGACAAAGCCTAGTGAAGTCAATGGGTATCGTTCTATTCCCTTAGGTGCACTTTGGATTGCCCTATGCCCTCTGTCGTGCCCCTCACCCCCCAAAAAATCAATACAGTTGTATGTCTTTAAGTGAGAAAAGATATCTGTGAAAGGAAAAGCTGCTTTGAAAAATACGGAGTTTTACACAGAATTTCTGATGAAGCCGCACCAGAGAGTTGCAGAAAAAAAGATGGAAAGGCTTAATAGGAACTCATATGACTCTTACTGAAAATTAAGAGAGAGACCTCCATATCCTGCATTTTTGTGGTTGGGAGAGTGAGTCATTAGTAGTTTTCAGGTTTCAGAGTAACAGCCGTGTTAGTCTGTATCCGCAAAAAGAACAACAGGAGTACTTGTGGCACCTTAGAGACTAACAAATTTATTAGAGCATAAGCTTTCGTGGACTACAGCCCACTTTGGGCTGTAGTCCACGAAAGCTTATGCTCTAATAAATTTGTTAGTCTCTAAGGTGCCACAAGTACTCCTGTTGTTCTTTTTAGTAGTTTTCAGTGCATAACGCTGCAGTCACCAGGATCCTTGTGGGAAGCAAACCCTTTCCTTTTCTGCTGATTAAAAACTAAAAACTAAGGGTATAAGTTTAGTGGGTTTCTTCTTAAAATATTGCATGGAATAAGACTGACTGGAGAAGAGGTAGATAATTACAGTTTATTACTGGATGGCTTTTATGTTATTAATCCCTTGTTTAAAGCCCTGATACTGAAAAGTGATCCACACAGGCTTAAAAATCTACCTGTGCAAGATTTAGGCACAGCGCTGTCATTAATAAAAAATTCTGCCACTTGATTTAAATACTTTTCAAATTTATATTTTTGTCACTATACAATGTCAGAATTTACATGTCTACTCAAGCTAGTCAAAATATCTTTTATATTGTTTGATGGAAAATGGGTTTTCAACAAAATGGAAATATTCACAAAATTCCATTTTCATCCAACTCAATCCAAAAACTGGAAGGTTTTATTATTATTATTGGCAAAAATTTGAAACATTTGGCATTCACTAGCTGAAAAATTCAGTTATTGAGCTGTCAACACCAATTTCCTCCTATTAGATGATTCCCCATGGATTCTCCCCCCCCCCCAATAATTTATTGGTCCCTAGCAAATTCTTTTCTTTTGTTTAATTCCTTCTTTGTTTACACCAACATCAAAAGATATTAGCCTATATCAGGAAATTTGTTTTGTTAGTTAATTTCTTCACATAGTGGCTATGTAGGAGCAAATCATAAAACACACAGTAGTGGATTATTGAAGAAAACAGAGTTCAGAGGACATTCTCTATCAATAATAAATTATAACTTAGCTTAAACTATTTATTTATCTGGTAGAACCATTGACTGAGTTAATTAGTCATGTAATTCAATTGATATCAATGGTTAAAGTGGACTTATACCAAGGATAACTTGAGAGTTAATGGATCCAGCTGCTATGAAACATCTAATGGGTCTAGATTTAAACTGATTCTGTAAATATTATATAGAAAGATTCATGTGTCATTTAAAATGTAAGGTAAGCATCTGTCCCTGCATGAAAGTGCCAGAGGATGGGTCGGTTTAGATACTACAGAAGTGCTCACATACTACAGCAATGGGCTCCGGCATAAGAATTTAGGGAGAGAGAAAAGAGCATTCCATCTGTGAACACCAAGTCAGGGGCCAGGTATAATGTGGCCCCTGCACTCCTCTAAATGCAAGGGTTGCACAGGCTACCACCAGCATTAGACTTTCTGGCCAGCTGAGCAGATCTGCTGCACTGTTCAAATGAGGTGCAGTGGCTGTGCTCCCATTGCACTTGCCATGCCTCTTGGAGCTGACAGTGAAGCCCCATAGCCTTTAAGATAATATTAAATTGGGAGGGGAGGAGATTAGTTAAAAAATAAAACCTCTTTTTTCTCCTGGGGGATGATTGCAAAGTTTCAGAACAGATCTCTTCCAAACTTTGATTAAAGCTGGAGGTTACCAACACTGCAGACAAAGTATTCCTTAGGTGCCTAGTTTCCATTCCCTGGGAGGTCATCATCAGCTTCTGGTGCAACTTTGGGCTCTAGGTGATGTTAGACAAACATCTACTTCAATTCATGTGTGTATTAAATGTTATTGACTCCATGAATATGCTCCATATTTCCCCCCATAACCTGAGGGTGGTCTGCTAGTGTTCCTGTAAAGAAAGAAAAACCTATCCTGTATACATGAAGATTTCATTGGAACATTAAAATCAATAATGCAAACATGACAAATGGTCTTGTTGGGCAATTAAATGATTAACCTGGTCTAATATCAGTGCTCTTTGGCAGTCTAATCTCTGAAGCCTTTGCTCACGGAAAATTCCCATTGGTTTCAATGGGATATTTTCATTAATGTGGACTACAGAATGATTCTTAGTGCACAGTAAGTTGCCATGCTATAGATTTACACCCTGGCATGTCATACACTAAGTGGCTGTGCAGAGCCTTCTACCACACACTAAAAGTTCTGTAGTGCACTTTAACCTACTGCCATTTCAAGCCCAGTCATCAAGCTAGTACTTACATTTAGGGTCAGATCCTACTTCTCAGTGAAGTCAGTTAAAAACCTCCCATTTATTTCAACAAGAATAGCATCCGGCCCATACTCACCAGTCAGTGCTTTGTACAAATTTGCAGTCTAGTCAGTGACCATACACTTATATATTACTAACTAAGAGTATCCGTATACATTTTTCTTCTAGGGATAGAAAAAGTGGGGAATCATTATAAAAACAAAGGCCAACATAAATATGCCTATCTTTAAGCCTCCAAGAGTTTGTGGGTTCTTCTCAGCAGTAGCATACGGTTTATCATCAAGTTGGCTGAGACTGTATTGTGTTTTATTTACTTCTAAATGAATACCTGAGAATATGATGATAAAGTGTCTTCATAGTTCTGTGGTTTGTTTTTTAGCTGTTCCATGTAAAAGGTTTCCTTTCTAAGCATTTTGGGCTAGCAATTAGTATAACACACACAAAACATGCAGAGGGAGGGTGTCTGTCCCACTCTCTGGGAAATTCTTGCAACGGCCCACATCCAGATACAAATTTGGAATGTTAAAATAAGTCTTGGGAGGAGAAAGGTTAGTGAGGAGAGGGAAGTTGAGGCACCAAGAGGCACAATATATTTATCACATCTCTCTGCAAAATATGGGTGGCACTGCTATTAGCAAGATGCATGGAAGCAATAAGTGTAAGTCTTTTACTGATTCAGAGCTGGTTTAATTATTTGCTGTAAATAATTTGTGATGAAATTTGATTTTTTTTCTGAATTATTTGCAATTTCTTTTTCATTATTTGACCAGCTCTACTTGTAACCCTTGTCCTCTGGTATCTCCTTCCCCATTCTTAATTTTTTTAATGTAATCCTTTTCTGCATTATTTAGATTGTATATCATTGAGGGTTCCCTGAATGATTTATCTGCCAAAGACTACACACTCACATTATAATTAATTATAAATAATGACAACATAAGTACATCAGAAAAGTCTAATATAAATTGTCCTTGCTGTCATTAGCTTTTCCACCCATGCTTTTACAACAGCATGGTTTAAATCTGATTTCCTCCTGAGGACTGTTTTACTCCTCAGCAGTTATTGATTTCTATCTCCAGGATGCTCATAAATTAGTGGAAGTCAGACAAAAAACACTAAGCTTGTTTTTTCATATTGCACTGAGCTTTTAAGTATCTTTACCTGGACAGTTTAACTGCTCTGCAGGAAGATGTTTTACCAACTGCAAAATTCCTTTTGGTAAGAATATTACATAAATTAGATGGAAATCTGCTACATTCTGCTTTTTATTTTTCACAAGATATTTATGTAATCTATTCATTTATACAATGTATGGCAGAATGATATGAACAATGCAGAGTTGTTGCAATAGGACACTAGTTCTGAATTAGGCTAGTGAGCTCAAAATATAGGGTCCAGGTTTAAAAACATTGGCCCCAATTCCTTGGCTATGACAGAGGACTTCACAGCATAACTCAGGAAAAGCATGCATGTAAAAATGGCTTTAAGGTACTTTAGCGCTCTCTTACTGGATCTGTATACGAAGCCTGTCCCAGGCGGTAAACTACAGCATCCTTCAGGCTACTCTAATTTATGGCAGCTGCCAATGGCAGTCAAGGATATATGGGTGCAGGGAAGCACTGGTCAGGCTTCCTTTTCCCTGACCAGTCTCCCAGTGCTGGCTGCAAAGAGAATAAATAGTGTAGGAGTCACTGTACTACTGTACACCATTGTGGGATCCACTGCACTGGGGTGATCCTCCCATAGAGGGCTATCCAAGATTTGAGCTACTATAGCTTGTCAAAGCAGAAGACTGGTGGAACCTTGCCCAAACCAAACTTCCCTCTCTTCCCTTTTCCACCCCCAAGAAACAGAGACATTCAATAAAGTCAGGAGGCAGAATCAACTTGTTCCCCTTTCTTCTGCTGTAGTCTGGAAAATTAGTTCTTATGTGTTAGACATCAACTCCTGTGTTTTATATTTTTATTTTATGCCTTTAGGCAGTTCTCCACTTTCATCTTTTTTAAATTGGGTTTCATACTAGTTCCAAGGTGTGTACTTTTAAAAAGATTGACAAGGTTGTGGCACAGAAAAATAAGCACAAACAGTTCCCAGGAAATAGATAAAAGTTCCAGTAAATGATGACATTGAACTTTTCAAAGTTCAAATGGTTATCTAAACATGACTATCTTTCCTAATCTTTAGAGATTACAGGTGTCATGTTTAACTTTTCCTGTTTAGTTGAAATTATTGTAGATGTTTAAATTGTACTTTGTTTTGTTCTTTATATTTTTGAATTCTTTTCTCTTTGGTATACATCTCTTTTATTGAGACTTTTGTCTTTGTTTTTCTAATTAAAAGCTTGAGTCTCCTCTGTGAAACTGGTTTCACGCTATTCATTTCAATAGAATTTAAACTGGTAACTCCACTGAAACAGAGTTTACAGAAGCATAAAACTGCTATAAAAAAGTGGGGAATCAGGCCACACATTTTTAAGTTGGATATTTTCTGTCTAATCAGCCACTACTATAACTCATTTTGTCAACCAGTGGAAGGTATTGCGAGTTTCAATAATCTTTTGCTTCATGATTGTTCTGTTAAGATCAGTAGACCTGGCCAGGGATTTCTTCATTATTGTTTGTCTTGGACCAGCAAATCTGAATATTATGATGCTACTTTTCATTTTAATCTTTTTCAGTGGTAAAAGTTAAAAACCATTATGAAGATGTAGCTTGATGTATTATGTTTAAATGTATAAAAGGAAGTAGAACACTGATATGATAAGCTGAAAATTATCCCTTTTTATCTTCTGAAACAATGCTTAATATTAAAATTGTATAGTAAGAAAAATGGGACACTTTTTGGAAGTATTAGTTGCATAAAGCACTCAGGTAGCAGCAAGGTATATAAGTACGTTTTGGAAAGCTGAGTAATTAAGCCTCTTACAGATTTCGGTATCATAGTCAACCACTAGCTCCCACTATGCCCTCCCAGAAGTGTAGCAAACCAAGATAACCTGATTAGATAAGGACATGGCATGAGATATATTTATTCAGATGTACTAGATGAAAAACTAAAGGATAATATCCGTGATGGAGGAATATGTGAGGAAATAGACAAATTTTGTTGGCAGTTATATACCCACAAAGCCATCTATTGAAAGTCAGCTGTACTGCAATGCTGTGAGCAACTTTTCTGGTATATAGCAAAACTAAGGCAATTCCAACCACAATAGTAAATTAAACAATATTTTTTCTTGCTTCAGGAGGGTTTGAAAGTTTAATGTTACCTCCTTTTGCATTGATTTAATTTTGGGGCCCAGGATTGATGCATGATTAGGTGACACTGAAGGTTAATAGAGTGCAGAACTCTATTAGTGTTTGATATTAGGTCTAAAGAGCTTGATCCTTCAAGGTGCTATGCACAGTCAACTCCCATTGACTTCAGTGAGACTTGAGGGCACCAGACAGCTCACAAGAGCGCTCAGAAAGCCTGATCCAAAGACTGCTTTGGATTTCCCCTTCACACTAGTGGGCATTGGATTAGGCACAAAAGCCCAGATCCTCAAAAGGTATTTAATCAATGGGAGTTAAGCTCTTTGAGGACTTGGGCCAAAATAATTATGATAGCTTGAGGGAATGTCTGGTGTTTTGATAAAATGCTATGATTGGAGACAGAAGGTGAAATGTTTGCCCCATTGAAGTCAATGGCAAAATTCTTATTGATTTCAATGGGACAAGAATTTCTGCGAGTGTATTCTTGATTGTGGTTAAGTGTAAGGGTGTGGACCCACCCCTGTGGCACCTCCTGTTGGTCATCCTTGGGAATTAGCTCATTTTCCAGCCAGGAGCGCCCTCTGCAGGCCGGTGATCCACCTTACTGCTGGCCCCCGTGTCCCTCCCGGACCGAGTACCCCTTTCTCTGGGGTGCTGCTCCCTTGACAGTAACCCCTTAGTCTCAGGGTCTCCCCACCCACTATCCCCACTTCACCTCAGTCTTGGCTACTGCCAGTCCTCATCTAGCCCCCGTTCACTGGGGTAGTCTGCAGTGTATAAGCCACTCATCACAGGCAAAGGGGTTTGGACCTGTTGCCTCTGCCTACCCGTGGGCTTCCCTCTGCAACCCAGTACCTAATAGGCCTTACCAGGCCTGCAGTCTGGGGCTTTCCTAGGCTGGAGCTCCCCGTCTCCCTTGGCCTTTCCCCAGCCCTGCTCCATTCTAGATACCTGGTTAAGCTCCCTGCAGCCAGGCCCTTCTCTCTCTCTGAACGCAGAGAGAGACTATCTGCTTGAACGCCTGGCTCAAGCCTTTATAGGGCCAGCTGGGCCCTGATTGGGGCATGGCCCCAGCTGAGCCTGCTTCCTCCTACTCAGCCCAGGCGTCTTGCCCTTCCACAGCCCTCCTCCAGAGCTGTTTTAAACCAGCTGTTTTAAACCCTCAGGGCAGGAGCCGGTAACCACTCCGCTACATTAAGCTCAGTCAAGATAATTGATTTGGGCAGATGGGACAACTAAAATTCATTACTGTATAATGTTAATACAGTAAAACCTCTTACCAAAATCCAAGTCTTCCTATCTGAAGTATTTCTAAAAAAATGATTGTTAGTGGGACTCTTACAGGGAGGAGCAAGAAAATATTGCCTTCACAAAAATGAGAGTCTTAAAAAAAAAAAAAAAACCACATTCACAATCTTAAAGATGTTCTAGAACTTTCACTTTAGTGCATATGGTCAATTAATGAAAGCAGAAAGGGTGATTTTTAGCCTTTCCATTGAAAAACACTGAATAACTGTCATAGACAATTGTATGCCACCACCAGAATTCAAAAGCAATCCATGGCTGTTGAAGAGCACCTTCACCACTAGCGCCCTCCCTTGTGGAGGAGTGTGGCTGAGTGTGGCATAGCATAGCAGTTCTTTCCTCTATAGTGCTCCCACCAATCCTGTGCTGGTCTGTCTTTTATCACAACTCGGCCCTATGGCCAGATAACCTTTTAATTCTACTCCTTCTGGGTTAATGAAGTCCCACACAACATGAGTCCAATGTCTGTACATTAAGTCTTCACCCCAGCTCTCAACCCAGTGATCCTTGCATCTCAGGGCTCTTAGAAGTCATTCTTTTATGCCAGGATTACATACCACCTTCCCCAGTAGCTGGAAGGAAAACCCAAGCCCTTCCATTACACTGGATTCCAGTTGAGGACCCCTATAACTAGCAGCTAAAGTCTGCTCTGTTGGACACCTTTCTGCTGCCACCCTGGATTTCTTCTTATTGTAGCCCGTCAGCAGAGCTCTCCCCTGAAATCCCCCAACAAAATCCCCAAACCAAAAGTACAAATAAACCAATTTCTGCCCTCTTTAGGATTAACCTTTGATGCTTCTTAAGTTCCCCTGCTCTGGTCTCCACTGAACACCTACCAGGACTCTCTCCCTAGAAGTCCCAATCCTGCTCTTTTATCAGGGTTCATCATCAGAGTTTGTTCTACCCCAGCTTCTCCTTGTCTCTCCTGGCCTCCTGACAGACTTCCCTACTCAAAAGAGGATGTAAGCGCCTACTTTCCCCTGGACTTCCTCCTTGATCCTCCCAGTCACTACATTTGCTAGTGCCAAGAGAGGGACAGCAGAGTTCCTTCCTTTTCTCCTTATAGTCTCCTTCTGCTCCCAGTTTCTTGGCTTTATAATCACCACCCAGTTCCTCCTCAGCTCGGTCTCACCCTTAACTGAACCTAGCCCAGCCTCCAGTGTGACTAGGGGGGGTTAGTTGGATGCTCTCATTCCAATTAACTCTTTCAGAACCAGATGGCATATATAGCTCACCATAGTGGAGCTGCAACACAGCCAATCAACAAACATTCATTCTAGCCTATCGGCTGGAGAAGAAGCTATAGCTCTAGTATACTGCTATGTGGTAAGGTATGGGCCACTAGGTCTGTATATGTGCTAATCACACAGCCCTTTTGATGCTTCACTCTCTGAGGCAAAGGTCAAGCCCCACTATCAGGCTTAAAAAATGCACAAGGTATGGTGTAGGATCTCAGCTCCTGATGAACTTCATTCAATAACAGCAAAGCCTTGGAGTGGTCAATGCTAAAAGCAAAGAGCTTTAAATCACACTGTAGATGCCAAGACATATGCAAAGTAAGGGAGCAATGTTTTTAACATTATAATATTTCCATGAATGAATCTCTCTCTGCGTACTCCAGTATTTAAAAATAACACTAAAAAGTAGCCTGACCCAAATAGCCTGAAAAACAGTCTATGATTAAAACTTATAATTGATCTAAGGTAGGAAAGTTAACTATCCATCTTCACTGGAATGGCATTTCCACAGTTCCCTTTATTAACTTTTCAGAACCTATTTTAAGACAGAAAACTACTGCTTCGAGAATTCTTTTCTATAACTAAAACTTAAAAGGGACAAACTAATGAGAGTATGGAGGAAAGATCTGAATTACCACCTCAGTGAAAAAATCTGGAACAAAGTGTGTAGGAATACAAATGCAGCCAATGACTGAAGGTTGAAATTTATCCAACAAAAAATCATCTTCAGAACATTTTGGGATGTGTGAAAACTACAAATGCTAGAACAGTGAAGAGGAAACTGGGGATCTCATCCATATGTTATGGAAATGCTACTGCCCACTAGTAAATTATTTCTGGAGAACAGAAAAAGAACTGCTAACATTGTTATAAACACAGGGCCTGCCTGATGATTAAAGGTTTTTTACCTGGGAGTTCTTAATGGTCAATTGTGGCCAATTAGATATCCTATGCCAAGAAATCATCTTTGATGTACAGTAGAATTATGACTGAGAAATATGGCATTATTTAGAAACTACCTTTAAAACAGAAAGACAATCAACAGCCTCCTAGGAGGATGGGATCACTAATATGCAAGCTCAGAGATGCTCTGTACAGCAGGTGCCGTTAAAGAGCTCCACTGGTGTAAAGGATTCTGCTACATTCACAGATAATCCCTATCTTTGAACTTGGGAAGCTCATTGTAACCAGTAGAAATCTTTCAGACATTTTAAAGACACCCAAATCAATATGAAAGTAAACTGAAAACCAAACAAACCTAAGGACCAGGTTCTGCCATTCTTACTTACAATTAATAGAACCATATTCCACATGTAGACCGGTTGAGTTCAGTTGGACTACTCATACAGTCAGGTACTACTCAGCATGAGTAAGGGTAGTAGAATCTGGCTTTAAAGTTTGTATCCTTAGATACATTTTATAAAGGTAAGATGTGCTCCCATTTATTTGTTCTTATAATACAATAGCAAGGGGATATTGAATTAAATTGAAAGGCAACAAATTTAAAACTCATATTTTTAAAACACAATGCATAATTAACTATCATTTTATCCTTATCCAAGATAACAGTTAGAACTTTATTATGAATAAATGACATTTAAATACAATTTTTAAAAGACTTTTGCTTTGAACCAACATTTTCTCTTCTTTGCGAAGTAATATATGCATTTGCAGAAAATAATTCTCCTTGCTAGTAAGAGAGTCATAACACTTTGGATTTATTCCAGGTACTAGTTTTATTTTTCATTTCTTTATTCATTCTTTTTTACATAGTATTTGCGGAATTCAGCATCTGGAGCGAGCAGGAAACAAGTTGACTCTCTTTGACTCCCTTTATTTCTGCATAGTGACATTTTCCACTGTGGGCTTTGGGGATGTTACACCCAAGATCTGGCCTTCAAAACTGCTGGTTGTCATTATGATCTGTGTTGCCCTTGTGGTGTTGCCCATACAGGTAAACTCTGATTGTTTTCCATTTGGAAGAGTTGGGGAAGTTTTGGGGAAAAGACTGTATTATCTTGAAATATATCTTGCAACTGTCCTTACTGTGTATGTAATGTCAAAAAAAAAAAAAAAAAGAGTACACCAACTTGTATGCTTCTTCATTTTATGCAGAGTTGGAGCTTTCTTATTTCTCTCCTTGTTTGTAAAATAAATGTGCATATGGTTTATATACGCTAAAATGAGAGGAGCTAACAAGTTTTCAAATCCTTGTAGAAGCTGCTGGCTCCCAAATTTACCCTCATGCTGGGATTTACCTTTATTGTGAACTTAAATAATAGCAGCAAAACTAACCAGCAGCCAAAGCTTTCTCCAAACACTTAGCTATTCCTAGCATTTTCCGCTTCAGAGTGACACCTCAAGGGGAGAAAAGGGCTTTGTGTACTGGTCTGATCACAGGACTGGGGGCCTATTGATGTGTTATTGTGCCATCCCATCAGCTTAGTTGTAAATTGCTGCTCTTGGAAAGAAACAAAGACAAAGGGTGAGGGTTCTAAGTGTGTCTTTAATTCAATGAGTGGATGGACTAAAGCATAAAATATAATTAACTCATACTGATAAAGATGCTTATATTGCACAGCTGCTTATATGTATTTCATTCACATTTGACAATATATTGCAGTTTGAACAGCTGGCTTATTTGTGGATGGAGAGACAGAAGTCTGGGGGTAACTACAGTCGACACAGAGCTCAGACAGAGAAACATGTGGTACTGTGTGTCAGCTCCCTGAAGATTGACTTGCTTATGGATTTCTTAAATGAGTTCTATGCTCATCCCAGACTGCAGGTATATTTACAATGCAAGAGTAAAATAATACATTCAATTAGACATTAGTCACTTGCAGACAATCTTCAGAAATGGTCTGTAATTTGTGTGAATTAAAGAATGACTGACTGACTGAAGAAAGTATAATTGCAAGAAGTAGCTCAGAACAAGTACGGAGTGCATTCATTTTAAATTGATCTAAATTGGATGAAACAGATAGAAATATGCTTGTGTCACACAGAGTCTAATTACTTTGATTATACCAGTTATCTTACAGCCAACTAATTTTGTGAAAATTCCTTTTGATTAACCCAATATGATGTGTAAAACAAAAAAGATAAGAAAATTGGTCATTTCATGTTTTTCTGCTATTCTGGGGCCTCGTCCACTGAACTCAATGAGAGTTTTTAAACATAATTGTGATTGCTGCAGTTAAGACAGAACAGGGTATAGTGCAATGGACATAACCGGATAGTCAACATTGCTCACAAGTGAAGAGTTTCTCAGCATAAGCATTAAGAGAATTAGAGAATACAAAGAAATGTCTTTTTCATATGGCTGACTATATACTAACCTGCTCTGTGAAAGTTTTACGTCTGAAGGCGAGCCCTGTGTAAGCTCGTCTCTCTCACCAACAGAAGTGGTCCAATAAAAGATATGACCTCACCCACTTTGTGTTAGTCTGTATCAGCAAAAACAACCAGGAGTACGTGTGACACCTTAGAGACTAACAAATTTATTTGGGCATAAGCTTTTGTGGGCTAGAACCCACTTCATCGGATGCATGAAGTGAAAAATACAGGAGCAGGTATAAATACATGAAAGGATGGGGGTTGCTTTACCAAGTGTGAGGTCAGTCTAACAAGATAAATCAATTAACAGCAGGATACCAATGGAGGAAAAATAACTTCTGAAGTGGTAAGAGAGCAGCCCATTACTTTCATGTTATACTTCTGGCCTTCACAACATCCACTGGCAATGAGGTTGACTGTGCATTCTGTGAAGTACTTCCTTATGTTTGTTTTAAACCTGCTTGTAGCAAAGTGCAGCAGGGGCCCCCTTGGCTCCTGCCACTGTTAGGTCCACAAAGTCACTCTGAAACCCTGGGGTTAATAACCACTGATGCAGTTTATTCACAGACTTGTTCCTACCACTTTTCACTATCTGCAGTAAGTAAGGACAGAAGGAAGGTCCCTACTTCCACTCCTGGCTTTTTCCCTTTAGCTGCCTTCCCCTGCAGCTTTTATACAGCCCCAGGCTAATTAGGTGACATCAGTCTCTGCTTCCCCAATTAGGGCCAGGTTATTCCACTAAATGGGAGCTGGTGTGAGAGGGCTGAATAGGCAAGCCTTTGCACCTCTGCATCCTCTACTGGGGGGGCACTACAGGGAAGTCTTTTCCTCTCTTTTGGGTCAATCCCAGGGTTTGCCATGTGGGATTCCTTCATCCCCCAACCACCAGGGCCGCCCAGAGGATTCAGGGGGCCTGGGGCAAAGCAATTTTGGGGGCCCCTTCCATACAAAAAAGTTGCAATACTATAGTAACATGTATTTGGCAATGTAAAAAAATAACCAGTGAAATACATTCAAAAATTAATTTTTAATAATTTGAAATTACATGAAATACATTCTTTAAAAACATTAAATGCTTTAATAGTATGTATACATTTGCAATTACATAATGGGCTGTCGCTAGGTGATAGTGATGGTTGGTGTCAATCGGCTGTCGCTGCCTGGGGTGGCGCTGCTGTTGGCCAGGGCTGGGTGGGGAGCTGGGCTCTGGGTTGGGTGGGTCCCAGCTCACAGGGGCTGGGCTCAGAGCTAGGGGTCAGGGCTGTGGGGGGGTGGGGATGGGGACGGGGGGTTCCCGGCTCAGAGGGGCTGGGCTTGGAGCTGGGGGTCAGGGCAGTGGGGGGCTGGGGTTGGGGGATGTCCAGCTCAGAGGGGCTGGGC